>NC_044981.1:43482956-44682956 GCF_008728515.1 Papio anubis | reverse complement strand
TCAGAGGTGAACAGGTGACCCAAGTGTCCCTGTTGTGGAATAAAATAAAGGCAGAGGGGACTACTGGCAGTTGTCCTGGGAATCAGCTTTAGAATAACACTGACCTTCAGAAGACAGAGCTAGAGAGACAGGACCTTGTGATAACTTCACTGAGCCTCTGGCTTAACCATCCCTGAACCCCAGTCAAGCAATGGACTGCCAATGGAAGAAATCAAAGGTGACTAAAGTTACGATGCAAGGTGAGTAGGGGGAAGGTGGTGTCACAATTAAACAGGAAATACAGAAAGAGGATCAGGTTTGGTGAGAAGATTAGATGTTCAGGTCCAAATATGGTACATTTGCTTTTCTAGAAGTATTTTTGCACTTTAAGATCCTTTAAATTCAAATAAAGAGTAAGGCTCATCAAATACTTTCACATGTTTACACCTCAAACTAAAGTCTAGGTATTTTTGAAAGAGTAAAAATAGCTGCATAGAAGGACCACAGTTCACAGATTTCTGTGTTGCTTTTCTCGTGCTGTAGGTTTTAGCATGAGAAGAAAAGCAGTGAAAAGGAATCTGCTTCTAGAGTTTTGACTACTCAGAACTGTAACAGTACTGCAATAATATTCTTCCTTAATTAGTGCCAATAAAAACGAGTATCTCTTACCATTGTGAGAAGTAATGTCATTTTTTATCCTTCCCCTTCTTTTTTTTTTTTTTTTTTTTTCTTTTTTGTTAACATAGAGATTAATGATATAGCTAAAGATTGAAATGAGCAAATGTGTATGTGTATCTCATTGTCATGGATGTATGTCACAAATGTACTCTTGTCACCTGTATAACTAAGCTATTTCAGTTACAGTTACCACGATCTACCCAGGTTGAGAACCTTAGAATCTCCTTTGAACACTTCTCCCTGCGCATTTTTTTAGTTTTTTGGTACCTCCAATCTGTTTCTCTCCTCACTTTATTCTCCATACCCAGATCATTACCGTGACAGCCAATTAATTGTTAAACTCTAAATTATCTTTATCTCTGTGGCGTTTCTCATATCCATTCCCTTTCTTATATTACTATTGCATCTCCATAATCCAACCCCCGTTGCCTCTGGCAAGAGTTTTGGAATTACCAACATTTACAATCCTTCCCCACTTCAATTTAACCTCTTGCACCACTCTTTTCATGAACTTTTGATAGATCCACATACCTTACTGGATGAAATATACCCACTCTTAATCCTGGCACTCAAAGTCCTCAGATATGTGGCCATGACCCTCCTTTCCTATCTTCTTATAATGCACCATGCCCTGCTGAGGCTTTCCATTCCGATTAAATGGGCTGTTCACTGGTCTTTAAACACATGCCTATCCTTGCCCACAAGGCTTCAATTCACCTTAGCTCTGTCCAGCATCCACATCACATGCCCTTCTCTTTCCTTGAAGCCTTTCTTGATTTTTTTTCAGTGGGTGAGATCTTTCATCTCTTTAAGGAACTTTCCATTGTCCCTGGCACCATCTTCCCCTTGGAGGTAAGACTTTGAAACCTTGACCTTTTAGCACCCACCTCTCTGTCTCTAAAAACCACCCCATCCAGTCTAGTCTCTGAGTTCTCTTACATTTCTACAATGTCTCCAGCAGTGCTCATTGCTACTTATAGATTTCAACCAAGAAATTCAGCCAAGTTGATTTCTGTTCTTCTAAAGTTACTTTGAGATGCCTATTTCTTTCCCTCCTACTTTTGCTGCTTTCCAACCCAGTCTTCACATCACCACTGTAATTCTTTCCAAAATACAGATGTGTTCATCTTCCCTCCTCCAGAATGTTGAAGTTTGTATAGCAGAAATGTTGAGAAGTTAAGAGTTCACACTTTGAAGGCAAGCCATTTAGATATAATCTAGCTCACCCACTGTCCATCTAGTTGTCCTTGGGCAAATTATGTCATCTCTAAATAGGGACTATGGTGAAGTTTAAATACATTAATGCCTATGAATATTTACTGAGTTCCTTCACAAAGTTAGCCCTAAGGAAATGATAGTATGATAGGATGATAAGTTCCAAATTTCAACTGAGATACCATAAATTAATAAATATGACATTCTAAACAGAGGTAGGTTTTCACACCACAATGCAGATTTTCTAAGCAGGTGACCCAAAAACGAGTTAGATAGCACTATATCCTGAAAGGGAGATTAATAAGATAAAGGGAGTGGAGATTAAAAGATCCCTGCCAAGGTTGTTTTTGTAGAAATCCATGCTGGGACTCCTGCTTGAACCTCAAGAGGGAGGTTTAGGATGATGCCTGCCCCTACAACTCAAGACTGTTTGGGAGAAGGAGGAGCATCCTTTCCGTGGAGTCATTTGAAGACCTGAATATCTAGTTCTCCATAATTGACTCCCACTTTATTGTCCTTTGTTATTTAATCTAGGTTTGTCTGTGTTTGTGTGTATTGGACAGGACTTTTTTAGTTGTTAGTGACAGAAACAATATCTGAATTAGGTTGAGAAAAAAGGGAGGCATTGACTGGGATAATGTTAGCATATTAAAATAACCAAAGGAAGAGTTGAATAATGAGACCCATGGCAGGACAGGGCATCACTGGGCCTCCAAAGTGACTGAAAATGAGGATTCCGATGCTTCCAGAATTTGATTTCCTTTCTCCACTTTTTCTTTCTGTTTCTGATTAATTTGTCTTAATTCAAAGGCACAAGTGAAAAACACAGCAGCAGCAGTCCCAAGCTTTCTGACACCACAGGGGGCTGGTGCTCTCCACCCAGTTTGGATTTGGAAAATCGTCATGAGAAGTCTGACTGGCCTGGTAAGGGCCTCCTTCAGATACATCCAATATGGGAGGAGAAGGAGAAGTTTCCAGAGGATGCAATGCCCAGAAGATAGGGATGCTGAGCAAACACCCTCTTTATTTTCATCCCTGTAATTTTTCGAGTGTGTCAGCTTCTTAAACATGGTACTGCCCGGAATGAATGTGCCTGGTTCTGATATTGAGGATGGAAAGGGGAAAATATGTCTTCCTAAAGAATGAATTAAGGCAGGATAAGACTCTTGGACCTGGGGAGAAAGGTACAGCAAAGAAGAAATGACAGTGGCTTCTTAAGAGTGCCACTCAGGGATTAACTGTACGGTATCTGTGGGGCCCCAGCAGCAGTAAGGTGCTAACTGGGCAGTGGTGGAATGAGCACTGTCCCTGAGTCAGCCTGAGGGCATTGGCAGCTGCCACTTAGCATGGACCTTCTGCACAATGGGGAGAATGGGGATTGCACTTTGTGCCCCTCTTCCTCCTTTTGCAGTGTCCCTCTGAATTCTCATGGACCCCTCCTGCTCACACCTCACCATCCCCATTGTCCAGCAACCTGAGTCATCTTCATTTGCCTCAGCCTCCCTTCTTAGGTTCACTCTCCTTTATAGGGACCTAGGTTATAGATTTATTTCTTCTCTGTGTGACAATGTGTGTCCTCCACTGACTTTCCAAGCAGAATAATTCCATTCATTCATTCACGTATTCATTCATCCAACACACTCACTGAGCTCTCACTGCATGGCAGGCCTTGTTGTTTGGGGGCACTTGGAGATATCGCTGTGGGCAAGGTAGAGGAGCCTGCTTCTCACGAAGCTGGCTTTCCATGGAGGGAAATAACTATGCAAATAAATATACAGTATCCATTAGTGGTAAGTGCTTGGAAGAAAAATAATGCAGGCTAAGGAGATAGTGAAAGGAATGCTACTTAGGCTGATCAGGACAGGCCTTTTGAGGAGGCACATTTAAGCAGAGACATGAATGTTGTGGAAGGGTGAACCCTGCCACAATGAAGGGAATAGTGTTCTAGACAGAGGGATGGCCAAACACAAAGGCCCTGAGGTGAGAATGTGTTTTTGCATGTGATAGACAGACTCTAGATTGAGATCTTAAAATATGTTGAAATATTTACCAAATGGAACTGGGGCTCCTTGGAGAAATGCCTGAAACACAGGCGACTCCTAACCATAGGAACAAACCTTAACACCTTGCTCATAATAAGAGTAATGTAAAGTAGAAAACTCATTGAGATCTCTACTGTGTGTTTAGGATATTTTGATTGCTAGTGTCAGAAACAGAATCTGAATTAGCTGGAGAGAAGGTCAGAAGGCATTGATTCGGGCAATGCTGGCTGAGTTCACTTGTAGAAACATGTGCGCCTATAGAAAGAGAAATGCAAATCAAAGCTTCACTGAGATAACCACATCTTACCCACCAGATGGGTAAATGTCTAATGCATTCTGAAACACACACTGTGGAGAAACAAACTTTCTCATAAATTGCTGGTGGGGAAGAAAAATAGTACAATTCCTGTGGAGGAAAATTTAGCAACAGCTAGTGAAGGTACATAGACATTTGCCTTTTAACCCAGTGTTTCCACTCTAAAATCTGTCCCAAAGATGCAGTAACAAAATATGAAAATTCAAAGTGCATGCGTTGCTGCATTATTTAATAGCAAAAGGCTGTAAACAACCCAAATGGGGACTAATTGCAGAAACTTTGGTAAATCCAAATAGTTGAATACTATACAGGTGTAAAAAGGAAAAGACCTATTTCTACATATTACTATGGTGTGATCTCCAGCATCACATTTTATGGTGATTAAGACCGAGACAGAAAAAAGTGTGCAAAGTATGCTATCATTTATGGGATAAAGGATGGGAAAATAATATACACATATACTTGTTAAGATTTTTTTTAAATGAGAGAAGCTAAACAATAAGGATGTATGAAAGGGAAAGAAAGAATATTGTGATCACAGGGATAGAAACTGGATTTCTTTGTAGATTTGTAGTTTTGATTTTTGAGCCATGGAAATATTTTATATAATTATAACACAAAATTAAAGAGAAAAGCAATCATTAGGCATCAAAAACAAATGAACTAACTTAGTATCTAGTTGGTGGAATAGGTGTGCTGTTCTAAATGACTGTAAGACATAATTTGTACGTGCTTTGTGGGATATACTCTAAAGACAAAAAGAATGAGAAAAAAATCTTAAACTCTTTCTGGTTGCATTAATATTGTGATTCCAAGGCTGTCGTGCCTATAGCGTGAGATAAGGCAACTAGCTGATTATGTTGCTGGTAAGAACCAAGATATCTGGTGTGAAAGAAAGGGACACAAGTGTAAGACTGATGTGTTTCAACAAAATCTCTGTAGTCCTGGATCTGAAATGGAATGATCAATCTGAACTTATGGCTTATGTTATCTTTAAAATGTTTACGTATTGTCTAGCTCTGTCCACTGAAAAGGCTTATAAACAATACCCAACCCAGTACAAAGAGCTCCTCTAAACTTCTAGATTGAGATCTTAAAATATGTTGAAATATTTACCAAATGGAACTGGGGCTCCTTGGAGAAATGCCTGACTCCTTATCTAAGGCAGGAAATGAACAAGATGAGCCTGGAACATCTTGTCATACCAGAAGGTAAGTGGCCTTTGAAGATTTTTCAAGGGACTCAGGAGCCAACCTGATTAGATTCCCACTAGCCAAAGATGGGCAATTTGAGCATTAATAAAATTAAACTACAATGGATTGTAGTTTTATATGTTTAATATGTTTAACCATCACATATGTTGAATCCATGAATTCCTAATACTTTAAAAGTAAAAATTAAAAAAAAAAATCCCTCAGTGATCTTTGCAGGGTAATAAGGAAGTAAATCATGAAAACAAAAACAAAAACAAAACAAAACAAAAAAACACTAGTTAAGCTGAGTGCAGTGTCTCAAGCCTGTAATCCCAGTGACTCTGGAGGCTGAGGCAGGAGGATCACTTGAGGCCAGGAGTTGGAGACCAGCCTGGGCAACATAGCAAGACCGCCCATATCTCATAGAAATTTTTTAATTAATAAAGGAAAAGAAGCAAGTATTTATTTTTGCCTTTGTTACAAAAACTGTGGCTCAAAGTAACTAAATAGTAGATAAGAAGTAGTTCCTCTTAATGGAAGTGTTCCGTGAATAAATGAAGGAGGAATATCATCATTGTGCAACTCCTAATAAATGAACGCACCTAGGCATTAAGCATGAAGGAACTAATACCACAAAAGAGAGACAGCCAGACTCTATGTACCCACTGATAGACATACACACAGCACCATCTGGGAAGGAGTCTCGCCAAACCTGAATCCCTTAAGCCTCTGGATCTAAACAACAGAACCTACAGGCAACAGAAAAATCTGTTAAATTATACTATGTGGAACTTCTAAATTTCACTATATGTAAATTCTAAAGGACAAATAACATGGCTTCATCACTACCAACAACAAACTGCAAGGAATTAAAAAAAGAGATGGAGGAGAACTCTAGATTAAAAGAGACATGAGAGACACGGTGGTATGGATCCCAATTTAAATAAGCAGACTCTTAAAGAGGAAAGAAGGAAGAGAAGAGACACCAGGATGTGATTAAGGAGAGGGGGAGAAAGGATGGGAAGTGAGAGGACATCATAGTACAGCTGGAGAAATTTGAACCCTGGCAGGACGTTTGGTGATCCTAAGGAATTATTCTTGCTTTTTGGATTGTGTGATGATACGTGTTGTGATTTCAAAAGAGGAATCCTTTGTCTTTTAGAGATATATATTGAAATATTTATAAATGAAATGATATGATGCCAGGCAGCTGCTTCAAAATAATCTGGAGTGAGTATGGAAGTGGGTGAAGACATGGAGCTGTGGTTTTGAGGCTTGAGCTTGCATCAGAATCACCTGGAGGGCTTATTAAAATACAGATACTGGTCTTCCCTCCAGAGTGTCTGATTCAGTCTTGGGTGGGGCCCAAGAATCTGCCTTTCTAATAAGCTCACAAGTGATGTTGATGCTGTCGGTCTGGGGACCACACTGTGAGAGTGACTAGCGGAGAGGAAGCAAGATTGGCCCCGTGTTAATTATTCTTGCACCTGGGTGGTGGATACATGAAGGCTCATTATTACATTCTCTCTTCTGCTGAATATATTTGAAATTCCCTATAATAAACATTTAAAAAACAGGTGATCCAGAAGGGTATACAGAAGGAGCAGAGCCTTTGACAACCCATAGCTGTAATGGGAACTTCTGTGCTCGTTAGCAAAACACGTTTGGCTGCTGCTACCACAGCTTCCTCTGGGACTGGAAGGTGTGCATCTCCTCCGGCCGAGGTGGAGGTGAGTGTATGAGCTCAGCTGTCTATCCTTTTAGAGAATTGCCTGGACTGAAGGGAGGGCAATGGCCTCTGTCCAAGGGGTCTGTGCATAGTGCATCCTTTCCTCAGTGTGATCAGTCATTGCAAGAGCAGTGATTTGGATGAATCCCAAGGTTTCCTGGCCACTTCAGCTGGAAAGAACACTCCTGAACAGAGCTGTGCCAGGACTCAGCTCTCAGAGATGAGAGGTTGTTGCCAAACTCACCATGCCCTTGTATCCCCCTGCAAAGACCTCCCTGCAACTCCTAGCTCTAGGAGGCGCCTCTATTGGTTTGAGCCTCTCTACTTGCCTTTTTAGATTCATTTGTGTATTTATCCATTCATCCTTCAGACATTTATTAGAGTACCTCCTACATCTCAGGCATCCTTCTAGCCCCTGGGAATACAGCAGGGAACAGAATAGGCAAAAATCTCTGCTTTTATGGAGATTAAATTCTAGTTGTGGGGACAAGCAGTAGACACATAAAGAAATAGATGAACAGAATAATTTCAGGTAGTGAAAAGTGCAGTGAAGAAAGCTAAAATAAAGATGCCAGGATAGTGATTGACTCTGTGTGTGTGTATACATGTGCACAGATTTTTTAAATTTTAGCTGATTGGGGAATACTTTTCCAAAGAGATGTGATCTGAGCGGAGATCTAGATGATAAGAAGGAGCAAGCCTTGAAAAGATCTGAATATTTTCAGAGAGAGGGAATAGCAAGTGCAAAGGGCCTGAGATGGGAATGAACTTGGACTTACTTTCTTTTCTTTCTTTCTTTCTTTCTTTCTTTCTTTCTTTCTTTCTTTCTTTCTTTCTTTCTTTCTTTCTTTCTTTCTTTCTTTCTCTTTCTTTCTTTCTTCTTTCTTTCTCCTTTCTTTCTTTCCTTCTTTCCTTCCTTCCTTCCTTCTTTCCTTCCTTCCTTCTTCCTTCCTTCCTTCTTCCTTTCTTTCTCTTTCTCTTCTTTCTTTCTTTCCTTCTTTCCTTTCTTCCTTCCTTCCTTCTTTCTTTCTTTCTTTCTTTTTCTTTCTTTCTTTCTTTCTCTTTCTTTCTTTCTCTCTCTTTCTTTCTTTGTTTCCTTCTTTCTCTCTCTCTCTCTCTCTTTCTTTCTTTCTTTCTTTCTTTCTTTCCACCAATAAGGCAAATGGGGCTGGAACAAGAAGGGTGAAGAAACATGAGAATGATATGAGATGAGGTGGGAGAATAATCTGAGTCTAGTGTTTACAAGGCCTTGTAGCCACTGGCCAAAGTACATCTATATTCCAGACACTTCCAAGGTTGCAAGTCAGCCCCTAGCTATAAAAAACACATTCTCGGCCAGGCACAGTGGTTCACGCCTGTAATCCCAGCATTTTGGGAGGCCAGGGAAGGCGGATTATGAGGTCAAGAGATCGAGACCATCCTAGCCAACATGGTGAAACCCCGTCTCTTCTAGAAATCCAAAAATCAGCTGAGCGTGGTGGCCTGTGCCGGTAGTCCCAGCTACTAGGGAGGCTGAGGCAGGAGAATCATTTGAACCCAGTAGGTGATGGTTGCAGTGAGCTGAGATCACGCCACTGCACTCCAGCCTGGTGACAGAATGAGACTCTATCTCAAAAAAAAAAAAAAAAAACTCTCTAGAGAAACAGGACACTATCATAACAGGGGAGCCCCCTGGGCTCTCTAGCCAATAGGAAAATGACCATATTGTATAGACAATTGACTACTAAAAACCCAGTAATTTGGGTGTTTAAAACCCACTGATTTTAGTTCAGAGTTACTGGAAAGTTCCTTTGCCCCAGAAATCATCTGCTCTTGATGCCTAGAACTCTGCCCTAAAAACACTGTTTACCCAACTTAAGACTCTATCTCCTATTAAAATATGGATTCCTCTGGGAGGGGTAATACTATGAGTTATCAGTCATTTAATGGTTATACAGATGAGTTGACAGCTGTCCTTGAAAAGATATTGTAAAAGAGGAAAGCATAAAGTTAGTGGGTGCTTGGATAGCAGGAAGGAATCTGCAGGGAGAATCAAATTAGAAAGGGAAAGCTGAGGATACATGAGAAAAAAAAAACTGCCTATTTTACAACTTCAAGTAGGGCTTTGCTTCCTGGATAATGTCCTCTGGCCAGGGCACATCACAGCAACGTGTATCTCTTATAGCTCTTTCCTAAACATAAAGTGTGAAATAATTCATAGAGCCCCTTATGTAAACAGAGCAATGATTAGAATGTGTTGCTTCTACTTTGCTGTTGTTTCTTGATGGGCTCTGGGCACACGTGGACTTTGCCTCTGTGGATGAACTGTCACTGATATGGCATAACGTTTTCATGAGTATGAAACAGTGATGTGCTGGAACAGCCCGTGTGAGCAGATTACACGCATGTCTTCCCAACTTTGTATTCAGTTTGACTTCACACTGACTGCTTGAAATCAGCCATGATGAGCATAGTTACGCCATAGAAATTGACGAATGCTAAAAATCGAAATGTTTCTTTTCAGAGAGCTGATTGTTAAGCATTTACCAGTATGCTGTGAAATGTAAAAAATAAATTTTAGGATATGCCATGGCATATGAAAAAATATTCATTTCTTTGTTTTGCCTCTTGAACAGATGCCAATTATATTCAAAATCATATTTGCCTTTGTATTACTTTACATTTTAGCTACATTTGTACAGGTAGGTACCCCATTTACCTTTTCAAAAGCTGCCTGGTACTTCATATTGGCCAGGTTTTGCATCATCTGGATCTGACTGCCTTGTATACTTCAGGCCCCAGCCAGATTTAACCCTGAGCGAATTTTGCATCCCAATGCCTTATTCTTTCCTTTGGACATTTCTAGTCTGTTTTTCCCTAGCTGAAGGGCTCCCCTCACTTCTTCTCTGTCTGCCAGTGTCTTTCCCATGTTTCAAGGTCAGAGCAGAAATTTCCTTCCCCTCTTTGATGCTCACCTGCCATCCTAACATGGGATCCAGCATTCAGCATTCATTGCTCTTTCTCCAGTGCTCACACTGAACACTTCCTATACCTCTTCAGCCATCACCATCCCTGCCTTGTGAAATGTTAGTCTGCATGTCTTATCTCCTCCCCTGGATTTTAAGCCCATTGATGATAGTGATATTTGCTTTTCCATCTTTTTATCCTTGAGAGTATCAGATGCAGAGCTTTGCATAGTCATTACTCGATATTAGTTGGATTATATGCATATATGATTTAATATTTCCCACACTGTCCTGGACAGCAGAATAAACGCCATATGAACAAATACACAAAGACACACACACACACACACAACACACACACACACACACAGTTTCATCAGTCTAAACATCTGTATTTGTGGCCTGATTACCTTTAGCATAGAAAATTCCTTGTTGAAGGGGAACATTGGACTCAAGTATAGACCAATGAGGACAAATGAGAAAGCTTCTACTCTCAGTCTGAAATGTCACCTTTCTCATCTGCATGTAAAATTGGGAGGCTTTTGTCCGGTCATATGTTAGAAAACTACCAATCTGTTATAAATCAGGGTGTTCCAGTGGCCACTGAACTCTTAAGGAGTTGAGTGTCCCAGCTACTAGGGATGCTGAGGCAGGAGAATCATTTGAACCCAGGAGGTGATGGTTGCAGTGAGCTGAGATCGCACCACTGCACTCCAGCCTGGTGACAGAATGAGACTCTATCTCAAAAAAAAAAAAAAAAAAAAAATCTGAACTCTGAACTCTTAAGGATACTTGACATTGTATCCAGCTGAACTCTTAAGGATAGATGCTGCTACCATGTTAATGAGATCTATTGGGACTTGTATAACTAATGATAAAATAAAAAACAATCAGAGATTTTTTCTTTGGTCACTCGTGTGAAAGGAGGCTATTCCTGTTTGATTGATTGATTGATTAAACAAGTATCATCTTCGTGTGCCAGGCAGTCTGTGAAACGCTCAAGATATAAAGGTAAATTATGTGTGGCCTTGCCCATCAGGGATTTATAATCAGGAAAAGAGCCTGCTAAAGCAAAGGGATGTGTTCAGAGTCTCAGGTGAAGTCAAGCCCCGCGGATCTGACAAGTTCTGAGCCACATCAGTGAGTTTGCCCATTAGACCCCGCCATCTGTCCCCGTGTGAAACATTTGCTGTAACTCCCTTCCATGAACTGCTTTTGGTTTGAATGACCTTGGAGACAGCCTGAAATCCTGAGCTTGGAAGGGTGCTTTTAGCGTTACTGGTCTGCACTTATGGTCTTCAAATAGAATTTCCACAAACCTCTAATTATCTCCTCTTACCATGCTCCCTAAATGACAGACGACCAGCTCTTTAGTCACTCCAAGAACGGATTTCTATTCAGCCCATGCCCGGGATGCATTAGGATGCCCAGAACATGTGTGGCTGCTCCGAGTGGCACAGAGCAATTAACAGAAGCCAGGCAATTTGCAAAATGCCTCAACTTCCTGCTCATCTCGAAGGCAGAGAATTGTCAAACCTTAACCTCAGGAGGCTCATCTGCAGAATTACACCTCCCCCACCTCAAAGAAGAAACTCTGGTGTCAGATTCCCCCCACCCTCCTGCTTTTTGCAAACATAAGCACTCGGCTGCAACAACAGCTATGACTCAGTTCCTAGCTAACGCTGCCTGAATTGATTTAGTCTGAGTTCAGATTTAGCACATAATCATGTTCAATTTGCTCCACTGCACTGCCTAGAGATAAAAGGCTTGGAGAAAAAAAAATAGCTTCAGCTTGTGTCAGTCTTTGTGGTGATGTCATTGCCATGAGCGAGCCGGGCCGTTCGTTACTCTGCTGTGCTGCCTCAGACGCGGAGGGCTGCGTGCAGTGGGAGCGGGCTCCAGGAGCCCGAGCCTCCAGCCGTCCCCAGAGGAAGGCAGCACCGGGGCCTGGCCACAGCAATATCCATCTGGAGGCTCTTCCCTTCACTCCCAACTCTGAGGTTGCCTAACTCTTTATTAAAAATTCAGAAGGGGGAATGCCAGCCCCTAGCATGGACTGTGATGTTTCCACTCTGGTTGCCTGTGTGGTGGATGTCGAGGTCTTTACCAATCAGGAGGTTAAGGTATGCACCTGCAATCTTATTTTTCATTGTTGCTGTTACTGACGCTGCTTGGCAGAGCTTTTTTAGCATGAGGAAATAAGACTTTGGTTAATAGTTTTCAGCTCACAGTCTGCGCTAGAAATGCATGTGGTAAGTGCATGGCTACATTAAGTAAAATAAGTTGGAAGAGGGACCAGCATATTATTTTTAAATGTGAAAAGGTCTGCCATTATATGTTTCTTCTTGTCTTTTTTATTAGGTGATCCCTGGTCAGTCCTTTCCGAGTAGACACATTTTCATATTCCCATATCGTATCTTTGTCAATAAGGAGAATTTTCCAGCCCTCAATGTCAAGAGGGATTTTGAATCAATGATTACATGAAGAAAGCACACATAATAAACCCAGCATCCAGGCCAGCCTGACAGTGGGGCAATAACCCTTTCTGGCATGTCACTTAAATATCCTGTGATGTGGTCTTCAAATTAAACAATAGCTTTTCTACAAATGGCAGTTTCAGTCCCCAGCTTTCTGGAAATCAAAGTTGGAGAGCAGCTGCCTAAATTTTCTTTGTCAGGCAAAGAAAGCAAATCATTTTCCTTGAACAGTTGTTCATAAAGAAAGTTTAGGCATAAATATTTTGCATCTTAAGGCTTAGTATACATGCTGGTCCTCACTGATTGCCGGCAGCAGTTGTTGACTTGTCATATGTAATTGTCCTCTGATGATATTCATTCTCTTTTATTTTCCATTTGGCTTTATATTATGAAAAGATTCCAGGCTTGTAAAGTGGAAATGTTTATTTTTTCTCTCATATTTAATAGAAGAACTAGCTGAAGCTTCTTATTTAAGCAGTTCACACACACAGAAGGTCAGTTGTTCATGGTGTGGTGGGAGGAATAAAAGGGGAATTGTATGGCATAATCATTTACCATCCTTGCTTTAGTCTTAACTTAAAGAAAAACCCTGAATTCTTTATTGTTGGGTGTGCAGGTGACACCCTGGTGCTTTACAGGTGAGGATTTATGTGTTCTTGGCATAACACATGGCTATGTCATTCAAGATTGCAGCTTTAACAATCTTTTGAAATAGATTTGATAATCTGGCTTCTTGTTCTTGCATATTTTAAACATGTAGCCCTGTATTTACCAATTTTTGTGCCAGTGCCATGGAAGTGTCCACCACCTGTCATATGAAGGTTCAGAAAATAAGGATATAAAGGTTTGGCACTGCCTGTGATTGCATTGAGAATGGAAACATGCATGCAGTGACCCACAGTCCTGCCAGCCATACTTCCATAGCATTTGAGAAGGGAGAGCAGTCATCAGACCCCTCCAGTTTAAAGCCAACTTCAAGTCCAGTGTGGGTAACCAGATAAAGAGACATCTTCCAGTAACCACTGGAACATAATTCCATCTATGGAGAATAAAACTTCACAGGACCCTTCCGTCCTCAACAGTTATCCGTTGTTTACACACTTGCCCTCAGAATGTCATAAGATATTCTCAACTTTTTTGGTTTCAGAAAAGATAGTGAGAAAATACTTATTGGAGATCTGCAACATGCCAGGCATTGTGCTTATATAGGAAAAAGTTTAAAATATGCTTGTATGGCATATGTGTCTATGATATAGATATAAAAATAACCAATTGCCTAAGGTTTCTTAAAGACAAAGAATATTTTGTAGAATTAAGAGGACACAGAGTTGTTACAGCTGTTTGTATGTGAGTAGGTGGAGTGGTTTTATGGAAAAAATGGTATTTAAAGATGAGTAGATTTTATACAGAAAGAGAGAAGGCACAGCATTTTGCAGTCTAGTGAGTCGATCCTTTTGACTGCAGTAGGTTCTCTATGAGAGATTAGAGGGAAATGGGAAAGGAGGTGAGTCAGGGCTAGATGGTGAACAGCTGATGCTGTTCTTCATAAATTTATGGGGTTTTTCGAGGAAGACTCTCAGCAAAAATAAGTGCTACATGTCCTTACTGCCAATAACTCTGAATCATGATGGGCTTTTTTTCTTTTTTAGAGTATCTAATCTTTATGTGCCTTAGTCTTCTCATATAATGTGAGAATAGTAGTGATTTTTACCTTATTAGCTTAGGGACAAGAGAATTATACATGTAGAATAATTAACACAGTGCCTGAGTCATATTTAGCACTCAATAAATGTTGGCTATCGCTATCATCGTCATTGTCATCTTTGTAGGCACTCTCTGAAAGTGATAGGTTACCTTTACCAGTTTATTGGAATGTCGTAAATCCAGCTGAGTTTACAATAACAGTCTAGCACACAGAAAATGTTTTCCCTCCCACCCCACTCCCAATATACACACTCTAGCCACCTAGAAAACATGGCTTTCCATTTCTGATATTTAATCATCTAATGTTAGGCAGTAACATTATTAAAAAGCAAAGATCTACTTTGTGCTTATTAAAAAGGGGGAAAATGAACAAATTAAGGTAGGCCAAATGTTATGTGTTAAGAAAACCTGTGCTCCTTGTTCAAAACTGACCATTAGTCTTATCACAAAGAAAGGTTCAAATGTAAAATTCTAGGCACCAAACAAAGCTTCCCCAAAGGCATCCATCGTCTTCGTTCATTACTAATAACTGGTGGAGCCAAGAGTTCCTTCTTCAATGTCTTTAAGGTTTATTGTCAAAGAAAAGGGAGGCACATGGAAAGGGTCTGTCTCACCTGCTTACATCAATCTTGCTTAATCTCGGGCTTGTTTGTTTGTTTAATAGGCATCCCTACTTTCTACGTGTAGCCCCCATGGACAAGCAGCCATACTAGGGGGATGCAACCAGCAGGCCTCCTTCATAAGTACAGGGGTTTATTTGAAATAGGTAGAAGCATCCACAAATCCAGTTTCCCATAGTATCATAGAAAGCCTCGTCCTCCATGGTGGCTCTCAGCTGATTGCATTAGGGGCCCCTCTGACTCCAGTTTCCTAAATTTCATCAAAGCTGCTCAAGCAATAGTACTAAAAAGAGGAGGAAATCAGACAAATGGAATTCCGCCATATTTGGCTGTCTCTGGAAATTCCGTTGGTGGTGCTGTGAACTTAGCTGTCTGTTCTGCAGCATGAGAGTTCTCAGAAAGATCTAGAAGTTGGGAGCCCTCAATAGAAAATGCTAGAGGGAACTGCAGAATTTCTGTGTGTGTGAATGTGCCGGGTTGATTTTCTCTGATATTCTCATATTTCTGAAAATAGTCTTCCCACTCCACAAAGAACCAAACTCTTGGGAAAATGAAAGAGATCGAAGAGATTGGTAATGAAATTTACATTTCACTTTAGTCCAGTGGTTCTTAAACCTGATTGCATGTTGGTATCCCCTGGAGAGCTTTTAAAAATATTAATGTGCCCAGGCCCTACACCCAGAACTTTTATCTGGCTGGTCTGAATGGAGCCCAGCCATAGGTAGTCATATAAAGCCAGTGTCTTGTCTCTTTTAGGCACAAGTAGGTACAGGTGAGGTCAGCCAAGAACTGTCTAGAGTAAGCTCTGCTTAAGCACTTGGATCCTTATCTCCCCAGCTAAGACTTGATGTATGCAGTTTTAAAAGCAATATCTCTGAGCTGCCAGAAATGTTGAGGCTCACCCAACACTTCAGTTCTCCACACCTGCAGTTCCTTCACCTGATTCTGAGCCAACAGCAAATGCTCTTCTTTACTGCTGGCCACTGTGGGAGGCCTTCTCAGAGCTGCAGAGCCTGCCTGGAACAGAGCACCCCTACTCTGCCAGGGGGCATCCAAACCTGGAGCTACCCCTTCTCTGCAATGGCGGCTTCCTGCACAGAAGAAAGGGTAGTTCCTCTTCTTTAGGTTGGAGAGCTTCTGATTCATGTACCAGGGATCCAGCCTTGTCTCCATGGGCATCCATGTAGGACACAAGGAATTCACAAAGCTCCCTTCTGCTCATTAGAGCAGGCAGGAAACATGACAAATCTTATAAGAAATACAGAAGCTTCAAAGACCCTTGGCGCTCAAGAGATTTGTTCATTCGTTCAAAAATATGTGTAGAGCACTTATTACCTACCAGGCAACGCTCTAGGCCTAGGAGTTCGATAAGATAGACGTCCCTGCCCTCATGGAGCATATATTCTAATATGGGATGCAGACAATGAACTAGTAAACAAGTAAATATACATTGTAATTTCAGCTAGTGATGAGGGATATGAAGAAAAATGAAGCAAAGTAAGGGATAGAGCATTGATGGGGGAGGAATGTGCACTTTTGAAAAGATTGTCATTGGAAGCATCTCTGGAGAAGTGACAGTTTATTAAATGTCATTGTTTCAATGTAATTCATAGAGCTAAAGAAAGTTAGAGAGCCATGTACAGAGCTGAGAGAAAATCATTCCATGTAGAGTGAATAGTAGGTAGAAAGAGAGGCCATCTTAGCCATCTTATCTGATGTGCTCCTACCTAGTCCCCCTACCAGCACCATTTAACCTGTTTGAATCATTCATTCATTTAGGTACCCATTGAGATGGTCACTGTCTCAAGATATAATTTATTTTTTTAAGGAGATTCCTTTTCAGAAAATTGTACTTAACCTAATTCCTTCATCCTACGTTTTAGGCCCAATAGCTCTCTTAGGGTGGGGGTAAATACAAGGAGAAGTTTGTTTTCAGCACAGTAATTCTTCATATGCTTGGAATATTAGGGTTGCTACCGGACAGCTCTTTTCTCTTCTGAAAGGTCAAGGCCTTTTTAAGGTCACTCATAAATCCTACTTTCTGTCCTCTGCTTTTGAGAATTTCTCAACATCCTCCCAATCCATGTGACCTGAGACAATCTCTTAACCTTTCTGGACACAAAATAATCATGCTGAGAAAAATCCCCTACTGCTTTGTGAATTTTATTTTTCTTTTTACACAATAGTATATGTGACTGAGTCAGAGTCTATTTGTTTCATGCTGTTGTGTGAGTTATGAAAAAGACCACATCATGGCCACTGAGTACAATGAAATCTCTCTGTCATACAAACCACTGGACATTTCAAATTACTTGTTTTGTATGGTGAGAGCGGTAGGAGGAGAAGGATGAGGCTGAGTTCGTATGATGCACTTTGTACTCTGCTTTGAGGTCAAACAAGTGACACAAGTGAGTATGTGTCACTTGTTCAGGAATTGTTTTGGAAGAGAAACTTAGGTGGGTGTTGGTCAAGAAAGCTGGTTGAGCTTCCTGCCCATTTCTTAAGTTTTTTTGTGAGCACTAGGGTAAGGATCTGGGCACAACCAACCATGACCTATGGCTCTGCAGAGCTCTAAAGCTCTTTAAGAATTTTCAAAAATCATTGTGTTCACTCAGTAACTTAGAAGTGTTTGAGTTGTATATGATTTAATCCTCAGAAATGGTAAACCCTCTAGAGGTATTCATGGTAATGAATGTTCAGTAACCAAAACGTGAAGTCTACCAAAATGCTCATTCCCTATTCAATGACTGTAACATTAAAAATAATATTTTGTCATACATCTCTAGACCACCTTTGGTTTATGAAAAACAAAAGGCAGTGTGTGTGTGAGGTGGCAAGAGAGATGGCATGTGTATAACAGATTCTAACCCTCCAGCAAAACAAATGTTGCTATTTCTCTGGTAATAACATGGGCTAGAATTGAGGCCATTTTGGAAATAAATGAATTAATGCAAAACTGAAAGTTAAAATTAATCATCCCTAAAGCAATTATTTAAGAACTTAACATTCTTAAATGTACAATACTAAACATTTTCTTGCCTCTGAAGAAAGTAGCAAACGTCTTTCAGAGAGAGGGAAGAAATGATTTTATGAAAGTGATACTCCCTGAGAAGGTTCAGAGGCAGATTTCTCAGCCAGCTATCACAGTGGTAAAGACAAGGTAGACCGTGTTCAACTAATAACATTGTTAAGTGGGGAAATCAACTAAAATCTTGTTTATCTGTTTAAAGAAACTTTTAACTGTTGGGAAGTAACAGACATTGGCAGTTGCTACTTCTAACCTAAATGTCAGATAGATTAAAACAAAACAGCAATTTTAATGAAAAATTGTTTTCCTAAAGAAACAGATTTTAATGTAAAATTCAGAGTACCATTTGCATTCTTAGTGATTCTGTTTGAGTCCAACTATCAGTAATTTATATAGGTTTGTTTTAATATTTTCTGATAAAGCTTAGAATTGACATGTAAGAAATAAAATGATACCTGAAAGCTTTATTATCACTTTATGTGTTTAGGAGGTAAGCTTAATGGGCTTAATAGGCGTTGCAACTTTGCAGTGAATAGCCCAGATTTCCAAGGTGATCATAAACTTTCCAACTCATACCTGGACTAGAATTCCTTTATGTAAAGGGACAAATTTATTTATGTAAAGGGTCTCTATTCTTTCCCAATGCTAAAACTAAACTGATTCTAAAACAGGATTTTAAAAACACATGGAGAGGTAATTTCAACTAGAAGTTTTGAGCAGGTACAAAGTTATACCCTTTCCATTCTAGCTAGAATAGAGAGTTAATCTTCAAAGTATTTGAGAATAAAATGTCTACCAAGTTAGACCTTCCCTAGAAAAGATTTGATATGTATACTTTCATAGTCACCTTTTGGGTAAGTATACCTGGGTAAAACATACGTGTGTATATATATGTGTATATACAGATATTATACACATGTGCAAATGTATGTATAATATGCATATTTACTATATGTTTCTTTTTTTTTTTAACCTTCCATTAACATAGAAGGTTTCTTTCTGGATCCTCTACCTATTCTACAATGGCACATCTAACTAGCTAATGGAAATTGCATGCTCTTAACTACATCAAGGGATTAAGAGCCCAAAGAAGATTCTTGGCAAGCAAGTTGAATAGAAACCTAAACAATTGCTAAAGGAAACTCCCCTGGGTGTGAAGGGGACTAAGAAATTCATTATCTTCTCTTTTTATTGTTATATACCACAGCAGTGTTCACATCCTTACAGTCTAGTACTACAACAGTTATTCTTTCCGGAATCTAATATATCAGCTCTGAACTACACATTTTTTTTTTTTTAATGTTTCAGAAAGGTCTTGACCCTGTAGCTTCCAGAAAGATGACTTTAACATGCCTATGCTTCTGTTCGATTGGACTATTTACTAACTTTCATTTCCTAAAACAACATCTTCAATAATGTTTTATTTGCTCCAACAATAGGGTAGTTTGCTATTTAATTGTAAGATTTTCTTTCCCTATCTCTGGTAGTTCTATAGAAATATGTGAGCAGTGTTCGTGCTGTGCCCCAAACATTTAACCTCAGGGGGCTGTTTACTAAGCTGAGCATTAAACCATCCCACATGGTGACAAATGTAAGCTCCAGAGATATTCATCTCCGTGGATCAATATTATATGTTATCAAGATGGGCAATTTTAAAACATCCAACTACTGTTTCCAATCATTAAATTCTTCTAACTACAAGGCACATAACAGGTACTTCATATAATCCCCATAATAGCCCAAGGCATCTATGTAGTTACCCCATTATAAACAGATTCCTGATATTCAGAGAAGTTAAATTTTTACACAAGATTACACAGCTATTAATTGGCAGAAGTGGGACTTGAACTGCTCTTTCCACTACCGAAATCTCTCTAAGGATGAATTAATAAGGCATTAATCAATTATTGGGGTGTAAAGCCAGGAAGATAAGACAATGAACTCATATGTAATATTTCATCTGATGCTTAAAACACTGTTTTTGTCTTATTTCTTATCAGAAGTGGTGGTATACTATTTGTACATAAATCAGTAGTTGAGATCATCTTAGCTTTTCTCAATAAATCTAATGTGGCAATTGTAGGCATAGCATCTATTTTGGATTTTGTTTTAGAATCTGTTTCAAAATCTAATTATGCCATCTAGTTTGGGAAAAAGAAAAGTTTGCTGGAAAATGCAAGGGTTTCCCAAGAGCTTCATACAACTGGTTTGACAGCTCCTCCACCTCCTTCCTTGTGTCACCAAGCATTTTCCATTGACTCTGTGAGGGATAATCTGTGAAGAATTGTAGGGCAGAGGCAGTGAAAGCAATATTAATAATATTTTACGTCTGAACAGAGCTTTCCAAATTATACAAAACTCAGCTTTTTCACAGGAAACCTCCAAGGTAAACAAAGCCACACAACTCATAATGGGAAGATTTGGACTCGGATTCTTTCGCAACACCGCACAAGATCTCTTGGTGTATTATTATAGCCTGCATTATCAGTGCATCGAGTAGAATTGATTTCATCTTCTATGACTTTACTGTGCCTTTGGGTATCGACTAAGAAAATCTCAGGCTACCTTTCCTAAAACAGGACACATAACCAATGAGCAAACTTAATAATAGCAACAACTTATTGAGCACTGACTATTTGTCAGACACTATAAAAAGTACTTTTATTCATTCATTCAGCAAATATATATTGAATGCCTTCTATGGTCATGGCCTCAGATTAGGCTCTGCAGGTATAGAGATGTATAATCCCATTGGATACAAAAGCCTATGTAGGGCTGGCCTTTATTCTCCTCAGTTCCTTTTTCCCCAAAAAGGATGATGCTATTATGACCTCTAAAGAGGCCTCCTTTGCTGATGTAGGGCATGTGAGAAGGAAGGAATTCTAGTCTCCAGAGTGGGACATCCCGGATAGAACTCTCTACTTGACCTCTAGGCCACTTGATGGTATAACCTTGAGCAAAGAACCTTACTGCTCTGTGCCCCAGTTTTCTCAACTACAAAATGATGAAAATAATAGTGCTTACCTCATAGGTTAATGGTGACAGCTAAATGCATTAGAGTATGTAAAACACTTGACATAGTGACTGGCAGACAGAACACACACGAGTAATGTCGTTCGTTATCATCATCATCATCCTCAGTAGTAGTAGACTTTGTACATGGAGTTCTAAGTTTTCTTGCCAGGGAACTCTACCTTACTTGCCTCTCATTATTTCAAACTCTTCCCGTGCAGTTTTCAACTCATCTTTGTACAGGGGCAGCAGTGCCCTCACCTCAGGGACACTCAGAGGTGACAGAACCCTACAGCGGAAGGGACTGACTCAGCTTGGGAGTGAGGAATTACAGGCCCTGCCAGGGAGCAGAGATGCTGCAGCTCTTCTCAGGCTGTGTCTCTTCCAAACCTCTTTTCTTGTCTCTTCCAAACCTCTCTAGGTAAGGGTTCCCTAGACAGGAGACAGCAGGAAATGAGGGGCCTGGATAAACAGGAAGTATCCTCACTGCAGCCACAAGGGAATGTTGTGGAATTAAGCCTCCAGGAAGTTGCTGTTTGTTGTTGACTCAGTTAATGGAAAGGGAAGCAGCCTGAATGGAAAAGCAAGTGTAGAACCCCTCCCTGACCCCACCAGAATTTAGAGATTCAGTGGCTCCCATCATACTCAGAAGAAAGCCTAAGTCCTTGCTGTGGCCCTCAAGGCCCATCAGACCTTGCCCCAGCTGTCCTGCTGACCTCATCTCCTCTGCACCTCTCTCCCTTTCCCTCTGCTCTAACCCTCACTTCCTGCCTGTACCAAACATCCCTTGGAACTTGCCTTTGCTGTGCCCTCTACCTGGAATCTTCTTTCTCCTGTACATACATAATAACATCTCAATGTTATTGCTAAAATATTTTCATAGGGGCTAAAACTCCCAAAGTTGACCATATACCACACTAGGAGAAAGAAAATCTGGTACTATGTCATTGTACTTAACTGTTGTCATCATGGCACCAGCCTTGCCTTAGCGTGGTCATCTACATTTAGTAGGTGCCCAATAAAGGTTGGATGAGGGCAGCAGGATGGAAGAAGGAGGTAGATAAGCCCCTCTACCTATAGGGGCACACTCCAGAAGTTACACATATCACTTTCTCTCAGATTCAACTGGACAGAAAATGAGCATATGGACTCATCTGGATGCAAGAGAGGCTGAGAATATCACCTTTTTCCTGTGTGGTCCTATTCCCAGCTAAAAGTCAGGATTCTATTATAAACAGAAGAGGAAGGTGGATATTGGGAGACACATAACAATCTCTAGTGTAGGCGACAAATGAAGTCTTTAAATAAATGACTTCAGAATTCAAGTCCTAGGATTCACATATGTTAAATAGCAGTCCAGAGGGAGTTTGTAGGTCCTAAAAACATAGTCTTAGGAGAAGTTTGTCAAGATTTCATGAAACAAGGAAGCTTTGATCTGAGATTTAAAAGGCATGGCAGGTACAAGGCATTATTCAATCTGATTCCTTCTTTCTAGGTCAGTTGCAGAGATTACGGCCTGGTAGGCTGCTTCTCCAGTCCCACTTCCGCCTTGGCACTTGCAGTTCTTCCATGCTGACTGGGCATCCCATGCACTTACCCTGTTGTATGTGTTGCTGCCATTCACTTAGGTAATTCTGTTCATTTGCAGGTTGATCTCTATTAACAGATGACAGGACCATTTCTAATCAAACCCAGAGTATCATTCACATCTTTTGCAACCATTGGTTGGGGTGCGAGTTGCATAGAATAAACCAGTAAGTTTCTGCTTATGTAGATGTGTCCATCCTCAGCCTTCCCCAACCCTTTGAGGTGCAACAGAGCCCATGATACAGCCATGGGCTGTAGAGAGACAGAAGGAGGGCTGAATCAGGAGGCAGAGCATTGGGTTTAGTCTTTAGACCTCTCACTTTGGGCAGCATTGAAAGGGAAAACGATTTAGAGCCAGACCAGCCTGGACTGGAACTCTGGCCCTAATGGTTACTGATTTTGCAGCCTTGGGAAGTTTTCTCCTCTGTAAAGTATGTACAATAATGCTACTCTTCAGGGTGTTGTAACTGAAATAAGAATGTACCTAAAGCATGTAGGCACTCAATAGATGGCTGTTATTATTATTATTGCCTCTTCTCTAAACTTTGATATTAAAAATACTTTCAGTTCTACTGAGTCAATTAATGATATTTAGCTCTGTTAAAGACACGGCAGTTCTGCTATATTGAGAATCACCTATTAGCTCCATCACAAAATACATGGCATTTTTCTGAAATTCACTTAATTTCTAAGTAATCTTCCTACATAGAGCATCATCCATTTTTGTGAAGGAATAAAAGAAAAATTCATCAAGTCTTTCTAATCTTCAAATAAAAATAACTCTTAGACAAATTATTCCATAAGGTCACTAATTTTGATGATATCAATTGCTTCATTTGGGACAACACTGGGCCAAAAATAAAAAATTGTTAAAAGCAGCTATTTATTTGCCAGTACTACGGAAAAATAAGCCAGCAGCAATCTGTATTAATTCAACTAAGAGATTTCTTTGGAGGAAATGTGAATCGATCTTCATTCTTTTTTTAAACAGATATTAGAAAGCAAAGTTTCTTCACAAGAGTGTTGAGCCAGGACACTGCATGCTTCTCATTCATTCCCCCTTCTCATTTGTGTTATAGAATAGAAGATCTGAACACAAAAATGTTATGACTTCCTGATGGTGTTCCAGCTTCAGATTCTTTCTTGGGCATAGAAGTAAAATAAACTCAAGAGTACCTTGAACTCTTTAATTCTGAATGAGCACAACATAATTCCATCTGAATACTTCAACTTCCCTTGAACCTTCTGTTTTTCTGCTTGGTCCTCCTACACAATTATTCCGGGCAGTTATTGTCATTACTCAGGCTTAGAATCTGAAACCATCTTTACTAACTTCATATTGAAGCAAAACCAAATCTCTTCAGGTCTTTTCTACTTAGTGAAAATTCAAAAACAGTGTTTAAGAACCTAGTATGAATTGGAGCACTTTGTAACACCCAAAGGCTAGGAAACACCTTACCTTGCAATCTTAGTCTATTGGGGATGAGTAGTATAAGCACCACGACAAAGGTGCAAATTTAGTAACTTGGGCTTCATCATTTGCTTTTAAGTTGGGCAAATGAGGAGGACCAGTTCTATCTAAAAATTAACTTTTTTAGGCTGGAAGTCGCAAAATTGGCCACCTGCAAGCCAAATCCATAGGTGGATTTTATTTGGCCTATACAGTTTTGTTTAAAATTGAATTTCTTACTCATCTTTAAACATTAGCAAGTTTTGACATTAAAAACTATCTTCCAGATTCTCCTAAAAAATTGGTAGAGCTGGTATCACTGGGTGTCCCTTCCCACAGACCACCATTGGTTCAACATGAGCTAGGTCTGTCCTTTTCAATAGAGCAAGTGCTCTCCATTTCCCCACCATTCCCTATTGCCTGATACTTGAGCCACTCCAGGTATACACAGGGAGTAGTAGGAAATAATGCTGTAGAATGAGGATAGGTCATTCTATGGATGACCTTGAGCACCAACCTAAGCATTGTCAATTAATTATATGAACCACGGGAGAATCATCCGAGTTTTAAGAGCCATAATTTAGGAAGATTATGGTGCCTCTGGAGTCCAGCCTAGCTAGAAGAAAGGAGAAAATGGGGGTAAGGGAAATCAGTAAGGAGGTTATTACAACTTATTAAACAACCATGTCTCCATTTTTTATCCCTCTCTCAATACTATGTGAAAATTCCTTAGAGTGAACTGGAAAGAATTCTGGACTAAAAATTAGACAACTAGGCTCAAGTTACAGGATGGCCCTTATTAGCAAAATGCATGGGCAAGACTTAAACTTTCCAGGCCTCTCTTTGCTTCTCTATGAAATGGCAATGAGGGTAATATTGACCTCCCAGGATTATGGTGATGATAAAGTGAGACAACATTTTAGATAATCTTTGTGGACTATATCATCATTACCTCCTGGCTTCATTTCTGCAAACTTCTCCTGAACAGCAGGCTTACTCCATCTCTTTTCTATTGATTAGTTTTGACTTTACTCAAACGATTTCCAAGCCTGGAGCTGCCCAGGTCTTTCTGTTATATTGACCTTCTTAATTAAGGCTTTAAGTCAAGATTGAAAGGTTGAAAAGGACTTTAGAGACAACTAAGCGTTCCCTATTTGATGTGACCGTCTCCTCTCCAGTATTTAAGCCTTTCCTTGAACTCCCCAAGTGATGGAGCCCTCACTCCTTATTGAAACCATTTTCGTGATTAATCTTTTTTTTTTTTTTTTTTTTCTGAAACCCTGTAACTTCAAACCACTTTCCTATTACTACTGTGCTCCATAAGCCAACAGAGCATGTCTGCTCTTTGCCAGAAAAGTACTTTTGTTCTTTGAAGAAAACTGTCTGGCCTGACCTCATTTCCAGGTCTTCTTCTCCTGACTAAATATGGGCCTTCTCCAGATGATTCTTTATATGACATAGTTGTGAGTGCCCTCCTCACATCCCACAGGTCTCCCCAACATGCACTATATTTTGTATGATCATCCAACTCTTCTTCCCCTTTCTCACCTCCTTCATTAGTCTTGTGCTTAGACATTTTAGTCTTATTCCACCCTAGACTGTGCTCAAAAAGCACCTCTGGCCCTGCCCAACCACATTTGCCTCTCCTCTCCCTTAATCCAAATGTTTCCTCACACGTTGTGTTGCAAAACCAATTTGTCTAAGAGAAGAGTTCATGCTCCTTAGGGTCATTGGTGAAAGACCTCAATAATTACATGTCAAAAGTCCATATTTGGCTATAATAATAATGTCTAACATATATTGAGTGTTTACTGCTTGCCAGCCTCTGCACTTAAGTGGCTTTCTATATCATCCCTTGGAATCTTCACATTCCCATATATAGTAAGAACCATTAGGATCATCTTTGTTTCACAGTTGGGAAAGGTAAGGCTTTGTGACATGAAGGAGCTCCAAGGTCACAGAGCCAGGAAGTGGCAGAGCTGGGATCCAAAGCCGGGTTGTCATGCTGGGAGCCTGCACTCCTCATCACAGCACAAGGCCTTCTCACAGCATCTTTGCCTGATGCCTGTTGCTGAGGGTCTTTTCATTTGTTTATTTGCTGGATAATTACTTTAGGGCTTTCACAGGATTCAATAGAAAGTATAATTGCTGTTATAATTACTGTAATACATGAAGGCTTCTTTCCTTCTTCCAACTTGCTTTAACAAGGCCTGTAAAACCACAGGCAGGCCACCACCATCTTCAGGAAGATTTTCAATAGAGGATTTTAGGAGATGACCTTAAAAGAGGTGGTAATTCAAACCCAATGTGTTGCAGTTCATTCATTCCTTCAGTGTTCTTCATTCTCATTCCTTACTCTATTTTCATCAATAGTACTTGTTTTCTAATACATAATTAATTTGTCAATTTTGTTTATTATGTCTCCTCTCACTAGAATGCAAGCTCCATGAAGGCAGAAGTAAATGTTGTCTGTTTTGTTTATTGCTGAATTCCCAGATTAGCACGGGACAGGAGCACACCATATATTTGCTGAATAAATCAATGAATAAATGACAACAATAAAGCAATTTCATCGCCTTTTGGACATAGGCATTTAAACTTTGAGGTTCATTTTTTTCAACCACCACCATGACCCCCTGCCTCTCTCAACTTCCCCTCACATACACTCTCCAGCTACATACACTCACATACACTCACTCAGCCTTGAAGCCTCAACTCACCAGGGCTTTGATTTCTGCCAGAGGCTTAGCTGATCCTTGAGGCACATACACCCCTCATCTGTGTTTCCTTAATGACTTGTGTTTGTCTTGAACATTGCACTTACTGTGTTGTAGTATAGTAGTCTGTGTTTGCAAACATCTCCCTGGCTAACCTAAAGCTCTTTGTAGGCAGGGACCCTGTCTTCTTCATGTTTGTTTCCCCAGCACCTAGCACAGTGCCCAGCATAGTGCTCAATATTTAACTGATGAATTTAAAATTCTCTTTCCATGAATAGGGATTTGGAACCACAGGGGTAGACACAAGCTAGTTCTGCGTGGGTTTTAGAAGCAGAAATTGCCTTTTGGGGATGGAAGTGCTTTATTCAATAAGCATTTATGGAACGCCCATCATTTGCCAGGCTCTGTTCTAGATATAGGCAGAAATTAGCAAACAAAGCAGTCAAAAATGCTTTTCTTGGAACATTACAGTGGGAAGAGAGACATGATAAAATAATAAGTTATATAGTATGCTAGGAGTATTATATACTAAAGAGAAAAAAAGTAGGGCAGGTCAAGGGGACTTATGATTAGGGACAGGAGTTAGAACTTTCAGTAGGGTGCCTGGATAGGCTCATCGAGGAGATGGCATTTGAGCAAAGACTTAAGAAGTCTTCCAGAAACGTTTACTGAGTTCCTATAGTGAATGAGGCACTGTGCTGATGCTGAAAATTTCAAAATAGAGCACATACTATAGTGAGAAGACTGCCATGTCAACCAGAGTGTGAAACATGTGAGAGCAGCCAAAATGTTAATAAAACAGTTTACCAGTAGGCTATCCTAGAGAGAGCTGACTTTCAAAATGCGATGTAAATGTCACCGTCACTGCCCTCCTCCTCATCTCTCTTTACCTTTCCTGCCCTTTTCTAAGTTGCCTTGTATCTTTTGAAAGTGTGTAGAATGCTGGGAGGGTAATAACTTTGGAAAGTGTGAATTTATGCAAAGGAGTTAGATGGTGTCACCCTCTGGGATTGGAGGAACTTTGAGGTGTTACAGGACAACCATTGGTCTAGAAGTGCTGGTGGGTCTTCTTTCTTCATCAAACACACAGTTATGGTTGGCTGGAATTCTTGGAGGAGAAATGCACTGAACAGTCCAAGGAATAGGGGATTTCAGCGCAGCCGTCTGTTGACAGCTCTCATCGTTTGGCTCTTTGGACGTGGAGACAAGCCAGTCTTGGAGCCATACAGCCCCCTTAGATGCCACACTGCCATTGGCACACTGCCTATTCCTCACCATATTCCCTGTAATCAGAGGCATTTTGTACAAAACCACTCTGCTGTGTAGCACACTGATTGTGTCCACAGCACACGTTCATTACTGCCTCAGGCAGTGCCTATAAAGGTTCCCTCTTGACCACCTCAGCAACATGTACTGAGCACAACATGTACTGAGCACCTTGGCTCACCAGGACTGATGCCAGGCATACAAGAAAAAAAAAAAAAAAAGGCCTTCAGCAGAGAACAGTAATAGGCAGTGATTGTGCGGGCCAATGACTTGTTCACATTTCCAGGACAGTCAACTGTTTAGTATATTTCTCATGTGTTGAATTGGTTTAACTAAGTTCAATGCTTTGACTAGCTCATGAACCAACATAAATTTTGATCCTGGCCTTGGTCCCCCTCCATGGCTAACAGAGAATCTCATGTTGATTGTTGAATAAATTTCCCATGTAACTGATTGGTTGAACTTAATTCACATAATTATACCTTTTCTAGTAAAGGTATGAGTCTTTCTTTGAAGTTATAAAAGTGTAAAATTGGCCCACACTTGAAATCTGTTGAGACAAAAATCAATCAAGCAGAAATCTTATTTAGTGACATCTTAGCCTACTGTCTAGCAGAGTCTGAGACAAAAACTTGAGTGCAAGTGCTTTAACGGTGACTGGGAGCCAAGAAGCAGGAATGGTTGCCAAGTGAAGGGAAGCAAAGAAGGAAGTGGAGCCAATGCGATGACAGGGAATGGAGCAGGCCCGTGTTATGGCGACTGTCTGCTGGATTCTGTGGAAAGCCTGAGAAGCCACATGAAGTGTAGTATAGAACCTCCTGTCCAGATTAAGAAAATGGGAAGCATTTATCCATTAGCTCCCAGCCACCGTGCATCAAAGTTTGTCTCCACAGATTGTTAACTCCATGGGTTGTGCATGCATTAACTACCAAGTAGTTTCTTGGGGTGCCCGCTTTTGTGTCTGCAGAGAAGCCTAGGATGGAAGGAGCCAGGCACTGATGAGAAGTGAGGTCCTCAGGTTGCAAACTGCGTGAAGCTAATCAGAATTGCATTAAGTAACAGAATTGGCTATGGCATCAGGGGCTAGACTGAGATAGGTGTGACTAGGAGACTATGAAGTGATGCACTAGAAACATCCAATACAAGCACTGGATAATTCTACTTATTTGAGTCTACCTTGTTCCAATAAAGGCATAAGATCGTTCACACACCTGTCATTTGCGCATTGTTCTACTGGGCACTCCCGTTCTGGTAAATTGTAATAATTGCTCAGTTAGGTGTTAAATACTGTCTTTAACAAAAAAGCATGGACTTGATATAGATCAGACTTGTTTGATGGTTGTTAACTGTTATTTTCTCTCAAGAAAAATTCCCCCTGCCAGCCCCAATTGTAAGTCCTTGATTACTGCCTCCCTTCCCCTCTTCTCCACCTCCTAAAACCACCAGGCATTCTGTAAGTTTCTCCCTGCCTCAGCACCACTGTGCTTCCTTCCTTCCAATCCCTCCACATCCTTTCTCTCTTATATTTGAAGAAAGCTTAATTATCGGCATTTTTCAAATGTGTCAAATAAACAGACAACTTCTAAATGGCTTCTGAGCTTCCTGAGTTTAAACATACAAGATTTGGAGTAAGCAAAGATTTCTTAAATAAGACACAAAAAGCACTAACCAGAATAGAAAGATGGATAAATTAGACTGTATTAAAAATTAATAACTCCTAATCATTAAACTGCAGCACTCAGAGAATAAAAAGGAAAGCTACAGTCTGGAAGATATTTGTAATACATATATCTGACAAAAGACCTATTTCTAGAATATATAAAGAAATCATGAAAATCAGTAAGAGAAAAACAACCCAATTAAAAATGAGCAAAATACTTGAACAGACATTTCAAAAAGAGAAGATATCCAAATGACAAGAACTATTAGTCATCAGGGAAATGCAAATTAAAGCCATAATTAGACACCATTACATACCCAACAGGGTGGCTAGAAGCAAAAAGACAGTCAATGCCAAGGGTTAGTAAGAATGTGGAACAACTGGAACTCTCCTGTGTTGCCAGCGGGAGGGCAAATTATTACAACCACTTTGGGAAACTGTTTGCAATATCTTCCAGACCTAAATATATATCTACTGTATGATCTGGTATTTCTAATTCTCAAGATAAATGAGTACATATTTCCACCAGAAGACATGCACAAGGATGTTTACGGCAGCCTTGTTCATAATAGCCCCAAAGCAGCAAATATCCAAACGTCCATACCAAAAAATAGATGAATAAATTTAGTCACCAGTCATCCATGGGATGGATGACTCTCACAATTTCACTCTCGAAGTGTAGAGTAAAAGACAACAGATTTTAAAAGTACATGCTTATCATTCCTTTTACACAAAATTTAGGAACAGGCAAAACTAATCTATAGTGACAGCAGTCAGAATAATGGTGAACCTGAGGATTGGAGGGGGTGGTTATTGACTGGAAGAGGGCAGAAATGAGCCTTCTAAGGTACTGGAAACGTTTTATATCCGGAGCTGGGCAGGGGTTACAATGATAGTGGTTACACTATAAGAATTCATTGAGCTACTTAAGGTTGTGCATTTTATGTAGGTAGCATATATTATTCCACAATAAAAATAAATTAAGAAGGGACAAGATTGAGAACACAAACTTGATTACCCATCCCACTAGCAAAGTCTCCAAGGCCTCATGGTCAAGTAGGAGAGGAAGTAGTACCATAATGAGATTGGAAATTATTAAATTAGGCATAGACTTAAAAGAGACCTGGCCTTCAAATTTTAACTGTAACTAATTAGCCATGTAATCCTGGAAAGTAACAGTTTTAGACTCAGTTTTCCAATCTGTAAAATGGCTGACTGCTGAGGATATCTCATGCCTCTCCAAATCATAAGATCCCAGTAAGTACACAAGGCTAATATGAAGATAAACATCTCATGTTGGTTCTGCTTGGCTGAATAACACTAAGGAATGCAGGACCCAGAGCTAAAGAGGGAATAGAGCTAAAACTCTCACATTCTATTTAGGGCTCTGTGATGGCAAATCGTGCAATGGCCAGAACTACAGTGAGCCCAGAAAGTGAGTTACTGCAGTTCCTGTACCACCACCACCATATGGGTCATGAATTTCTTTCTGCCCCTCACTGAATCATTTCCTGTCATGGCAGAGAAAACCTGCCTCCAATAGTATATGCAGTGGTTGACTGATGCTCTTGGGGGTCAGCCCAACTTGGGTTTGAAACCCTGCTCTGATACTTACTGTCTATGTGACCTTAGATGGATCACATAAGCCCCTGAGCCTCAATTTTATCATCCGTAAAATAAGGAGGTCACCAACTCTTCAGAATTTTTGTTGTAAGCACTAAATGAGATAAAATCTATAAAAGCCCAGAGCACAGTGCCTCTCTCCTAGCCAATATTCAGTGAAGTATACTGGTTATTCTTAGTGCAGCCTGTGTCTGCTGTGGCCACCATCAATGCCCCAAGTTTCAGTTGATACCATGTTTAGAGATAAAAATTGCTTCTTAATTTCATAAGGTAGCAAAGCAGGAAATAACCTTAGAAATGATCTGGTTAAACACCAAGGATTTGTTTAGGTCCTAATGAGTGGCAAACAATAGAAACTGAAAAGCTAGCTTGCAAAAAGGGTAATTTATTGAAAGAAAGCAGGAGTATCTCATGCAATCACAGCAAATCTAAACAACAAATTGCAGAATGGCAGAAATCAGGGTCACTCTGGTGATCTGGGCAGCAGAGTTTGCAGATCCTCTTTTGGACATAACTGTAAATATGACTCAACTCTAATGTCTCCTGGTACTGAGATCCAACACATCGCTTGATGTCTAATATAGCATTCATACTTAACATGGCCAAAACAGAATTCTGAGGTTCCCTCCTGCCCCCAAAGTCAGCTCACCCTGCCATTTTCTCCATTTCAGGAAACTGTACTATCATCCACCCAGTTGCTCAGGCCACAGATGTAACATTCTTCCATGACTGTTTTCTTTCCCATGCTGTCCACATCAGCAAGTCCTATTGAGTTAACCTTCACACTCCACTTCTCTCCACTCAGCTCTGATCTTGATCCTATCACCTTCCTTCTTGACACTGCAGTCGCTTCTAACAGTCCCCTTGCTTCTACACTTGCTGTCTGCACTTGCAGCTAAAGTGATCATTGGAAAACACAAATTAGGTTATGTTACTTTATGCACAAAACCTTCCAGTGGCTCCCTGTTGCACTTATAATGAATTCCAAACACATTACCATGGCTGACAAAGTCCTACAGGATTCCATCTGTTTGTCCAAACTCCCCTCTATGTGCTCACTCCTTTATTCATTATTCTTTCGGAGACACTGGTCTTCTTTCTATCCTGGAATTATCTGCCTTCAATTTTCTATGTCGTTGGCTCCTTTTTATTGCCTCTCCAGAGAGGTCTTTCTTGCCACCTGACCTGAAATAGCTACTCCCTTACTCAGTCACTTCTCATCACTTCACCATTGTTATATGTTCACCATTGCATAAAATGTAATATATTCCTATTTGTTTGTTGTCTGTATCTACCAATAGAGTGTAAGCCCTACAGGGAACAAGCTTTGTCAGTCTTGTTCAACAGAGACTAGAACAGTGCCTTTAGTACACATTTAATAGAGGTTTGTTGAATGAATGATTGTGTTCAATTGCTTATGAAATGTCAAATGCCAGAGAGGATTTGATTGTCCCAGCTTGGGGCGTAGAATGTCTATCCCAATATCGCTCACCTCTGGCCAAGTTTCCAGGGTCCTTGAGCAGAGGTACTGCTATCTGAAGGGCCATACCTGTGTATCTTTGCAGTCCTAACAGTTATCCTAAGAGGGATCAGTCCCCATTTTACAGATGCAGACACTGTGAAGGACCAGAGTGAATAAGAAGCATTCTCAATTATTGAATCCTGTTGGGTTTTATGTTAGTAGGGTATGTTTCATCTGCTCTTGTCTCTTAAACCCAATGGTGTTAACTACATGTTGATAAATATTTTCCTTCATCTCCACCTACTCTATTTTAGCACTAGTGTTGGAATTTTCATTTCCTCCTACAAGAAAGAAATATGGCCCAGATTTTCATGGTGGGACAAGATGTTTCAGTTTTCCCACGCTGATTTTTTTTGTTGTTGGTTTTGAGGCTTTTTGGCACTTTGGATTAAAAAAAAAAAATGACAAGAGAGTCTTGGTGTCCCTTTAGTTGCCAAAATTTTAGTTTAGATAACCTATCTCTTTCGTTTTGTTTTGGGTTTTTGTTTTTTTAATTAAGGCTTAAACTTTGCTGACGCAATCTGAAAATAAGACCTCATTTTAGTTTCTTCTTCTAGCTAAATGAAATCTTTAGAATGTGATCATTTAATAGCAAAGAATATGCCTAATCATTAACAAGAATTTAAATGTGTTTTTAGCCAGTCAGAAATAATATATGGCTGTCACTCCAACATTCCTACTCACTTATTATTCTATTTTCTCTGAACTTCAGCTAAGGAAATAAATGTCATCACATATGGCTTCATATAATAAAATAAAAAGGTATTAGTAAGTTTGGTTTGGTAACAATAGAGCATATGAGGCAAGGTATAAAATAAAATTAATTCCATTTTATGTCCTAGTTTGATTTATCAGGGATCTGTGGGTTCTTTAATAGAGAGTTAAAGATAAAGAGATTTAGATTTAGATATGGCCATTGTGTATTTTAAATTTTATATACCATTTCTATCATAAAACTTTAAGGTAGTCACTCCATCCTTTTATAATTACTGTTAGTATGTTATATCTTTTCCCATTCTTTGACTTAAAACTATATATGGCTTTGTATTTAAAATGAATTTTCTTGTAGAGGGCATATAGTTGAGTGTTGCTTTTTTAACCAATTTGGTAATCTTTGTCTTTCAGTTTACTTGTTTGGATCACTTATATTTAATGTAATTATTGGTATGATTGCATTAAAGTCTACATTTTCTGTCATTTTTTGTTCAACCTATTTTTATTCCCTTTTTCCTTCTTTTTTCCCACTTTTGTATTCATTGAACATTTTGATTATTTCATATTGCTTTTACTTTTACTTTACATTTGGCTTCTTTTAATATTGCTTTAAAATTTTTTATCAGTTACCCTGCAGTTTACAATATACATACAATATATACTTTTAATAATTAGTTTATCTTCATGTATATGATAAAAATGTAATATAATTAGATTCTGTGTCATTGGTATGATCACCTTATAACCAATTAAGTAGTGAAGCTTCTTGCATATTTTAAAAATGGTATTTGTAATTATAATAATTACTGAGCACTTGCTGTGTTCAATATTGTATTCCATTATTATAAGAACTTTTGTATTTATTGACTCATTCAATCCTCACAAGAACCTAATGAGAGTAGGTTGTATTCACTTATCTCCATCTTACAGATGAGAAAAATGAGTCACAGAGAAGTCAAATAAGTTGATTCAGGTTTCAAGGCAATAAATGGTAATACTACTTTTATTTTAGGAAAAAATAACAGGATAGGTTTTAATTTATAAAAGGGGGGCCAGGGAGGGGAAGAAAGCCTTCTTAGTAGTTCAAGTTTTCATGTGAGAAAATGAGAAAAACAGGTATTCTCAGGCCAGGATGGTAGTGGTGAGCCACGCTCAAATAATCCTATGTAGATACAGAGTAGATAACCATTATGACTATTGTAGTTGTTACTGCTGCTGCTGCCATAAATCAGTCATCTCTGCTGATAGTAACTCTGCACTAAATTCTCTGTCATGAACTAGTAAGTCCTAAAAATGTTTGCATTAGAGGGACCACCAATGCTGGTGCTCTTGAAAGCCATATGCATTGATGATGTGACTCTGGGAAATCATGTCTAGGTTTCTACTCCTTTAAGTTGGGTACATCTTTCTCCACTTTTATTTGAGGTTCAGGGGGTATACATGCAGGTTTGTTATAAATTGTGTGTGTCCCATCATCCAAGTAGTGAGCATAGTACTGGATAGGCAGCTTTCCAGCCCCCTCCCACTCTTCCCCCACAAGCAGTCCCCAGTGTCTGTTGTTCCCATCTTTGTGTCCATGTGTATTCAGTGTTTAGTTCCCACTTAAAAGAGCATGGGGTATTTTGTTTTCTGTTCCTATATTAGTTCTCTTAAGATAATGGCCTCTGGCTGCATCCGTGTTGCTGCAAAGACATGATTTCATTCTCTTTTCTGGCTGCATAGTATTCCGTGGTGTATATAAAGCACATTTTCTTCATCCAGTCCACTGTTGATAGGCATCTTGGTTGATTACATGTCTTTTCTATTGTGAATAGTGCTGCAACGAACATGAGTGCATGAGTCTTTTTGGTAGAATGACTTACTTTCTTTGGGTATACCCAGTAGTGAGATTGCTGGGTTGAATAGTAGTTCTGTTTTAAGTTCCTTGAAAAATCTCCACACTGCTTTCCACAGTAGCGGAACTAATTTACATTCCCACTAGCAGTATAAGTGTTTTAAGTTGGGTAATTTTTTAAAGAGAGATTCTCCAACTATGATTAGTCTCTATGGTATTTACTGGAGGGAGGGAGAATCTTCTGGTCCATGAAAATATTAAGGTTTACCAAAATCAGAAAAATTATTGGCTTAGCATAAGTACTGGTAACATTGCATTGTAAGAATTGAGCCATTAGCAGAGAATACAGTATAAATTGGGATAAGCCTAAAGCAGATCTCTGAAAGTGTGATACTTGGTTTGCTCAATATTGCCCTCACCACTACCCCTAGCCCAACATTACTTTTAATTTGAGCATTGAATACTATTGCCCTACACTGAGTGACATCTATGACCTCACATAAAATCAGCCATATTTACCATATTTACAATTACGGGTGACTTTTGGCTGAGTTGGAAAGCCATGTAAAATATTTCACAGTATTGAAGGACATATACTTTTATAAGTTATTTAATTATTTTTAGTATTATTTTTCCTCTCTAAGCTGCTGAGAAGATAATTGCATTTTAGAAACCACAGTATTAATGTTAAGCACTTTGTCACTAAGCAATAGAATAGACTTTGTAATGCAATTTACATAAATTAATGACTCCCTTCTGGTGCATGTTGGATCTCCAGGACTTAAATAAAGCTTTCAAACCAGTTTGATATTTGGTGGACTATTAAGCATGTGAAATTTGTTTCAAAGTGTTTCCGTTCCATTTTCACTCACTTTGGCTCCTCTTTAGAAAGAAGTTCTCACCTCAGACTATTTGTTCTTTTCCTTCTCGTTCTCTCTATAAAACGTTTGGGGCTTAAATAATTACATTCAAGTGATTTGTACAGAAAACTGGACTTTAATTTGAACTAACTTTAGCAGGAAGCATTGTGAAAATGTGACACACTTCTCTGTCTTAGGAAATAGTTCACATGAAAAGAATGGAGTTTTCTTAGCAACTCAAAGAATTAGAAGTGTTACTCCTATATCCATCAGAATGTTTAAACCTGTAGTAATACATGTTTTAGAATATATAGGCAAATTCAAATTTACTTTGGTCCTTCATGGAATCTGAAGAAAATATGTGTTCTGTGCCTCCACCTATGGGAAATCCTGGCTCTTCCTAACATTTCTCCTCCCCATTCCTTTCTTTAGGCAAAGGAAGGGGTTGTTTGTTCTACCCACCCGGACCATACAGTGGTTGTCATTTTAGTAAGAGCTGAGAATTCAGGTGGGTTAGCACTTCTGCACCCTCTGGAGGTTCAGGAAAAGCATGGTGGTATAGGACCCCTTCACCATACCAGGACTAAGAAGTTTTACTCTGATTGCTTTTTGAGAGTGTCCTCACTTCTTCATTCCCTCTGAAATGACAAGAGGCTGCATCTTCTCATCTCGCTGGCCTGGCAGAGCCCATGCTGAGCCAATCAGTGTCTGTAGAGCCTTTTTCACTGAAATTCTTCCTTGCAAAATTGGATGCCCCATGGGGTGCCTGCTGCAGTGAGAATATGCCAGTTCTGCAGAGCTGTGCAAGTTCAGGATCAGGTCCTTGAAACATGATAAAGAGACACTATAAGCAGTATGGAGCCTTTATCATAAAGTTCTCTTGAAGGGGAGTTCAGAAGTGAGGAAAAACATTTTAGAAGAGTTTGTACTGTAAGCAAAGAAAATGAAGAAGTAATTTTGAGTATTTTTGGTGGATGTGTCTGGGTATAATGGAAAGAGACAGGATCTGACCTCTTGAAGGCCTGGTTTTAAATCTCTGTGTGACTTGCTACCTATTGTGGCTACTCCATTAAAAGCAGAAACTGGTAGCAGCAGAGATTTACAGGAGATTTTTTTTAACATATTGCATAAGAAGGTGATTCAGTGTTTTCATGAATCTTGTCATAGGGGATTGGTAGCTTTTTTATGTTGCTGATCTTCTCCTGGAGATTTCCATAACATCATAGACACTTGTTCAAGAAATATGTATGTACAAATAAGAAGCTAAATGGTGGTCCAGATGGCCTCTGGGTATCATATAATTTTATTTCATGCTACTATTCCTCCCCACCTAATGATTTAATTTTTAATAGTGTATAGTGAAAATAAATCATATTTATTTTTTAAAATGTATAAAATATGAAATTCAATTAGTTACAAAGAATTATGTATTATGTAAATGCAACCTTAAAGAAGAAAAGAGAAACATATGTGTCTATTTATTAGGTATCTTTAAAGTCAGATAGGGCTTAATAAGGATCAGTTACACCCTCTGCTAACATAATTATTTTTAAGTCAGAAGGGAATGTGTGATGTCAAAATATATCACCAGGGAAGATCACACGAGGTATCTCAAAGGACATTGCATTGGTGAAGTCTTTATAATCTGGTGAATGACCCTCCACTCTTTTGACTCAGAAACACGGTATCATCAGTATTCCAAAAGAGGCTCAATCTCTCTGGACCACATACCCATTAAGCAAACTCATATAAGACTGATGTGTAAACCAGAAGACCATCTAACATGCAGTGAGAAATATAACCATCAAGCAACTGGGTATTCACATGCTCTGACCAGCTTTCCCAGTAGGGAAATTAACATGGCAGGCCAAAGACAGCACACACACACACACACACACACACACACACACACGAAGATATTGAACTATAATCCCAGGCAGTAGGACCCCCCAGCATTCTTAACCGCTGCATAAAAGGTACCCTTATAATCGATGAGTATTGCTGTTAAAAAAAAAAAAAAAAAAAAGTTTGCTCATTTCTGTTCCTTAGCCTACTTCCTTGCTTCCATCCTTCCTCTTTCATTGAGAACAAATTTGTTTTTGGCCTAAGAGAACATTTGTATCTAGATCCTCCCTCCTGCTGCTTCTCCAAATCCATCAACTCTCCTGAATCTTCAACCTCTGAATCTTCAACCCTCCTTCTCCTCAGGCTCCAACCTCTCAATTTGCAAACTTGCTTGGGTTTCTTCCATCCTAACAACTGATGCTCTTTTGATACCATGTTTCCTTCCCTCTTTTTTCTTCTCTTAAGTGTTCGGGGTTTTTTAATATAGACTGCGTTTTCCTCTTTTTGTCATCTCTCCTTGCTTCCCTGCAGTCCTGCCTTTATCCCCTGCCTCAAAAACTGCTTTTGCTTCCTGCCAATGCTGGTAGACACTTTGCGGTCTTACCCTGGCCCCTCTTCAGCTTTTGATACAGGTGACCCCTCTCTACTTCTTGACACGAGTATCCTCCTAAGCTTCTGTCAGGTTTTTCTTTTCTGGTGTTCTTTTGTTCCTCAGCTACTACTCATCTCCATTCTCATCTTCTCTTTCGTCATCCTTCCCTCCAATGCCAGTCTCCCAGGTTCTGTCCTGAGAGTCATCAGCTCATCTCTATGTCTCTCCTACCAAAGTGGCTTCAGGGTTCACATGTATGCTGATGGCTTCCCTCTCTGTCTCAGGCCCAGATCTGTCTTATGAGGCCCAGATCTGTAAATGGAGCTGTTAACTGGACGTCTCCACTTGCATATTCCCAAGAAACACCCAACAAAGCATGTGGAGGGAGATATTTCCTGTCCTCATTACCTCAGATCAACTGCTCCCCCTGGATCCGCCAAGAATTTGCAAGTCACCCCACTCCTCCTTCCTCCTGTGCCCCTTTACCAAGCAGTATGGATTTTCTCTCCTTTGAAGCCTTCTTTTCTTTTCTATGTTCCTGCCACTAAGTTGGCCCAGCCCCATACATTTTCTCTTCTGATTACTGCAGCTGCCTCTAAATATGTTTTTTCTGTGTTTATTTTTTGTCACTCTCCAGGTCAGCCTCCATATTACAGATAAATTAATATTTCCTTTTAGAAATGTTAAAATGTGAAAGTGATATGTGCTCATACTATTTTTCTTAAGCCTTGGAAAATGCCTTGGACACATAACAAAAAGTTTTCATTATCTTAAAGCAAATATATAGCCGTGGTAAACCTACTGGCACATTTCCTTCCAGTTTTAAAAGAAATGCGTGAATAGTTTTTCTAATTATCATTGGGATCATGTTCCATATATCACTTTATTGCTTGATTTCTTCACACAACACATAAGGCATTATCCCATATCATTAAAAACTATCTTAAAATATGATTTTAATGACCACCCCATAGCCTAGAAAATGAAATGAATGAACCATAATTTAACCACTCTTCTATTGTTGAACATTTGGTTTATTTTCTTAAAAATTGTGCTTAAATCTTTAACTCTTTCTGCTCATTATTTCCTTGAGATCAGTTGCTAGAATGAAATTATTTGGTTAAATAATTTGAGTATTTTTGAATTTTTTAATATATTTTACCAATTGCTTTCCAGAAAAGAGATAACAAATTATTCCCTTTGTAATGCATGAGATTGGATGTCTCACACTAACTAGAATTGAATGTTCACATTTAAATTATATTTTTTCTGATTCAACAAATGAATAATTAAATTTCTAAGTGAAGTTGAACATGTTTTCTTGTTTACTTGCATTTTTAAATTCTGTGAGTCACCTATGCGTGTCGTCGGTTTGTCTTTATATTAAGGTTTTGATTATTCTATTACTATTAGTTTGTAGGACAGAGCAGTCATTCTGAAATTCAAGTCTTGTCAAAATCCTTTATCATTCCCTATAACTCTCAGGATCAGGTTGAAATCCCCTAGCTTGGCACGAGGTGCCCCGATCATCATGCCCTTGACTACCTGACCTTGCTGCACCAGGATGCACATAAATACAGTACAGGTTATGCTGAAGTGTTTCCAATTTTCAAAAAAAAAAAGTATTTGTTCTTTATGCCTCATGCTTTTGCAACATGCTCTATTTTCTACTCAAATTACCATTCTCCACCTGACCTCTGTTTTGCCTAGCCAACTCCCGCTCACTCTCAAAATCACTCAAGAGTTACCTCCCGTGCGAGGAAGCTGCTTTTGACCTATTAGCCTAAATTATCTAGCCCCTTCTGTGCTCTTGTCTGAGCAAGACTTTCTCATCCCCCCCCCACCACACTGTATTGTCTTTCCTCATAAAGAGGGCAGGTCTTTTGTTTCTGCTTCCCCAGGGTCTAATAGCCAGCAGATGGTAGATACTCAATAAAGAAGAAAGAGAGGGAAGAATGAATGAAGCTGTCATTCTTCAGCTAAAAATAACTGCATTTGCCCTTGGAAGTTTATCCCAATTTGAATTCCTTATTTGAATATTATAATATGTTCTGGTCCTTCATATGTACAAGTAGAAAGAGCTCTCTAGTATTTTTGCTAATCTATTAAAGCTTCTGTATATAAAGTGTGTGGCTACCATATAGCTAATGTCTATACCCAACCGTGAAGTTGCAGAAAAATAATTCTTTGGCATGAATTTGATTATCTCCAAAAATATTTATTATTATGCGCAAAGAAGTAGAAATTATAAATTCATAAGGTCAGTTATCATAGCATGTGATTTTTCAGCTTAATTCTAAGGAAAACACAGTAAGATGCTAAGAATATTACTGGGTATATATCCAAAAGGTTATAAATCATTCTTCTATAAAGACACATGCACACGTATATTTATTGCAGCACTATTCACAAGAGCAAAGACTTGGAACCAACCATGCCTATCAATGATAGATTGGGTAAAGAAAATGTGGCACATATACATCATGGAATACTATGCAACCATAAAAAAGGATGAGTTCATGTCCTTTGCAGGGACATGGATGAAGCTGGAAACCATCATTCCCAGCAAACTAACACGGGAACAGAAAACCAAACAGCACATGTTCTCACTCTTAAGTGGGAGTTGAACAATGAGAACACCTGAACACAGGGAGGGGAACATCACACACCAGGGCCTGTCATGGGAGTGGGGGCTAGGGGAAGGTTAGCATTAGGAGAAATACCTAATGTAGGTGATGGGTTGATGGGCGCAAACCACCATGGCACATGTATGCCTATGTAACAAACCTGCACATTCTGCACATGTATCCCAGAACTTAAAGTATAATAAATAAATAAATAAATAAATAAATAAAAATAAAAGAATGGCAGGATCAATGGATAGGTGGATGGATGGTCAATAAATCTAAAAGTTTACTTGTCAAGAAGAAAACATGTTAACTTTGAAAAATAAATTTTTCTATTACCTAAGAATGTTTCTGTGTAATTTCACATTTAAGAATGCTTCTGTATCATCTCAACAGATCATTTGAGGTTCAATTATATGCTAACATTTAAAAAATTAAGCTCCAAAGGGAAATTGGAAACATTTTGTGGTGCAATTTAGGGCAATCCCCCCCCCCCCACCACCAAAAAAGAAAAAAATCAACTCCCAAGAATCTGGCAAAAAGATAGCATAATAAGAATATCCCCAAATCTACTAATTATATTGGGAAGCCAACCTTCACTTTTTAAACACATTTGTCTTTTTAAAAGTTTGAAATAATAATTGCTTGCCTATAATCTACTAGATCAGCTTGCTTCATTTGGGGACAAACTCATCTCTCAAGTAGAGTTAGCTAAGTTTTATCAATTGTCACACCCTTCCCTCTTGGTAGCTTTCCAAGCACTGTCACTGTGCCTGTCTCTGTTGAACAAGAAAGAACTGAGGTTGGTGTTTTACCAGTTGCCCTACTGACTAATTACAATTTAGTGTAAGAAGTTTGCTGACCAGGCAATTTCAAGGGATATCTGCATTTTAAGCCTTTTAATTCCAATTGCGGAATGTAAGAAATTTTAGGCATCAGTAAATTACTGGAAAAAGCTGAGCTACTTGTGCCGGTTGCCAAATACTGTCTGCTCATTCATGCCTCTGTATCTTTGCCAGTGCTGTTCTGTCTGCTTAAAACATCATTTACCACCTCAAATTCCATATACTTTCCTTGTGGATCAAGAAAGTACATGTGCCACTTTATAATAAGGGTTCCTTCTTAGGTATGCTTAGGGCACCACAAAACTACATTTCAGGGGCAGGTGTATCCTTAGAAGACATTGATGAGAGAAGTCCTAGTCAAGTTAAGCTGCAGAATCACAGAATGTTTGTGATTAGGAAATGTTTTGTCCTAAGTAAAGGTGATCTTGTCTGTGGGAAAATAAAATAGACTGTAAGAGGCATATTTATATGAATTTTGTTGTTGTTGTTGTTGTTGTTGTTGTTAGGAAGAAAAAGACACTAAACAATCATTCGGTTTCCTTCGTAAAGCACTCTCCACTCTGAACTTCCAATCAAAGCCCTGCAGTGCCTGGAGGGGGAAATCCCTGAGGGTGAAGTCACCTGATTCCACTGGCATTGTAGACAACCTTGGTTCCCACCGCTGGGACTTAGTGGCACTCCATAGCTGCCTCCCTTCACACACTTGTCACTCAGCATCATACCTTCTCCTCACTTCCCCCTGCCTGTCTTTCCCTTCCTCCCACCCTTCTTGCTTTCATTTAAAAAGCAAAAATAACACCAGTGGGGGGAAACCTGGTGAATTAACATTTAAATTCTTTCAGTTCAGCTGGATTCAGCTTTTTTTCCCCCCACTCTGTGGTTGAGTTTTTAAGATATAAATAAAAGACCTCTTATAAACACAGTGATTAAATTTTTTATTTCATCATGGAAGCTTCCCCTTGTCCTCTTCTACCCTTTTCTAGACCTTGGCAAAGTGCTCTTTACTTCTAAACTTTTAACTCCTCCTGATCATGAAACTGTGGCTTGCCCATTAGGTGAAGGTCATGACTGGGCCACTGGTAATGGGCTGCACTTTGTGGGCAAATCCTGTCTGTATTGACCCATGAGCTTTCATGTCAGGGACTGTGAGGAGAGAGTGTAGTATCAATTTTACTATTTCCCATGAGTTTCAATTAGACTTCCAAATTCCACTGATAAATTTTGTAATTTCCTCAAAGTCATTTTACCTAAATCCTATTATCCTGATCTTGCTACTATATTTCTGTATACTTAAGTTGACTGGAGGAAATATAATTCTTTCAGGCTTCCGTCTTCATGGTTTTAGCCATATATCTTTGGCTAGTACCAATTAACTTGACAGCACCATATTAATACTGTTCTAATGATTCATTTCCTCCTATGCTTTTTCTGAATTTTCAAGATAGACTTTGTTCCATTTGGTTTATTTTTTCATTATTATTTTAGGCACAATGATTTACTGATATTTAAGATTATTCTGGAACAATAATTCATTGAAAATGTAAGGGTGACTATGACTATTGTGAGAGAGGGAGAAAGAGTTCAAATAAAGTTCAAATGCTGCAGGCTTCCATTTATCACTGAACAGAACAATAAACTAAGAATAGACAAAGTGGCCTCCTGCAAACTCCGTCCCAATTATGTTTTCTGTATACTCTTTTTCTCATCATTTAATATCTCATCCCTGACTTATGATGTTGTTTATTGTTTAACACACAAGATATAGTGGTTGTTGATTCTACCTACAAAATTAGGATTTATTTTCTAATTTGCATTTGTTCATGATTTTCTATGCTTTTCCTGCATATTCGTAGAGTACCAAATGGATAAAATCCTGTATTGGGGCACAGGCTGAGTCACTGCAGAAAGACACCTACAGATGCAGCACCTTACCTGAGATGCATTTTTTTTCCTGCATCACTGTTCAGAGGTAGCTGGCAGTCCATGGAGAATCAGTAGCTTTGCTCTACAATGTCATTCAGGGATCCTAGAAGCAAGCCTTGTCATGCTCCATACTTGGTCCCACCTGCGGGTCCAAGTTGGCTGCTTCACTTGTCTCTATTTCCCAACCTTGCGGAATGAAAAACAAATTAGAGGACAATCAGGTTTCTTTAACAAGGAGATTGAGAAGTTTCATATTTCACTTCCACTTGCATTTCAGCGGCACAAACTTAGTACTATGGCAATACCTAGCTGCAAAGGAGGCTGGGAAATGTAGTCTCTAGATGAGCAGCTGTGTTCCCTGGTAAAACTTGAGGTGAGGGTCGTATTACTCAAAGGAAGAATTGATGCAGGGGGTCATCCATAATTAGCAATGCCTTTCACAGATACCTTTAAAGTTAGTTACCTTGATATAGATTTATAAGAATTATATTTTTATTTGCAAATTGCCCTTAAATGATTCCCCATTTCACTATTTTTCTACTCTTCCTAAACTTAAATGCTTGGTGGGAATGAGGAGCTGTCATCTTACATACTGTCTGCAAAGAAGTATCTGCGTGATACCCATTGTCCTCATATTCAGTCCACTCTCTACATTAGCACATAATAACATGAAGATAAAGTATCTTTTTTCTCCTAATAACAGATGAATCTGGAAACAAACTGATCATTTATTTACTTAGGCATTCCATAGGGGCTACAGTATAAAAAGGACATCTTATATTTCCTCATGGGCTTCCCAACCAGTTTTAGGCTTAACAACTTAAGATTCTCACAACCCAACTCTTTGCCTCAGTAAAAGAATCCTCTTTCTAGTTCGTTGCAGTTCACCATGGGCTATGTTCTCGCCCAGAGACCCAGGCCTGGGGGAAAAATGAAAATAGTGAAGTTGGTTATTATCTCAACTAGACAAGTGGTGAAGGTCCATGTAGGAGAGGAAGGAAGTTGGCATCAGACCCAGTCTTTGAATCTGAGATGTGGCCCTGTGATCCCTGTTAAACTAGCTCTGTCAGTCATAGTTGATGCATTCTGCACCCACCCCTCAGCCCCATAGAATGGCCAGTTTCCCTCATATGTAGCCCCGTGACAGAAATAGTTCTGCTTTAAATAGGCAAGTCTCACATGTGTGTTTTAAGAAACTGTCGAATTACAGAAAGGGAAGGAAGGAAATTCACTAGCCTGAGCTTGATGATACATTTACATCATACGTATTTATTGAGTTTGCTCCCTGCTGGGTGTTGTGCTAGGCACTGTGGATACAGTGACACAGCTTCCAACCTCATGGAACTTTCAGGCTAGCAAGTTGACAGGCGTCAATCAGAGGATCACTTGGCTGTGTCATTAGAACTGGGATACAGAAAGAGACTAAGCTAAGGGCAACCTGCCCAAGGCAATAGGTTGCCTTCCCAGGCCAAAAGTTATACTTCGGAGATGAAAGAAGAAGTCTAGGAATAAATGACTGAATCAGGATTTTGAGAAACTTTCCTTCACTCCTCATTTCTGCTTCTCTTTTTCTTCAGAAATGCAGATAACTTTTTGGATATGTTTAGATAGGAGGGAAAACAACACTTACCGGTCTGTTTAGCCTCAAATCATCCACAGGTCAAGGATTCCCCCCTCTACTGGAATCCTCAGGGGGGATCCATAGGGGGAATATTGAAGGTGGGTGAACTCAAGATCTGCTTTACAGGTGGGCAGCTGGGGCAGCCAGCCAGAGTTATAGCCAGTATTTCCATTCACACCACACCTCACTTGCTGGTGCCTGGGATTCCTTAACGGGAAGGATCCCTCATGAGAGAATAAGCCTCAGAGCCAAGAAAGCTGGTCTGCTCTCCAAAAGTTACCGCCATGGTTACTTGTTTCTTTTAATGGTTTAATTTTAGTTGACTGGTTTTTGTTAGGTCTTCCCAACAGCCTTCTATAGTGTGTGCAGGTCCTCTCTGGCCCAGCTGCCTGTTGCTGCAACGCGAGAACTTCTGACAGCAAAGAGAGGGAGTCCGCCACTGAGGGCTTGACTGTGTTCTTATTAAGTCCTTAATTAGAAAGAACTCTCAGGAATATATTCATTGGATGAAGAAGAATAAAACCCACTCCCCTCCCTGCAAGAAGAAAAGAGAGTTGGGGTTTGGGGGTAAGGAAGGATAGACATTAATATCCTCGGGTTGTATTATGCTTTGCCTTTTATAGCACTTTCATATGAGTAACTTTTCAAATTAGTTTACTAACTCAGTGAAGTAGGAAGGCTGATATTATTGCCATCTTACAGATAAGAAAAGTGAGACGTAACAGCTATTCGCTCACAGCACCCACGGCCTCTTCCAGGAGTCCCACACTCTTTCCAGAACACCTGTAAAAAGAAGCTCCAAGTCAGATCCTGAGGAAAACCTCACAATTTGGCTTTGAATCTTCTCTAAAAAGGTTAAATCTATGGCAATGAAAGCCTATTAAATGTGTGTATACTTAAAGATCATGAATATTTTTCTTCTGTGAGAAGTTTTTAGTCTAAAATTCAATCAGATGAAGTTAAATGAAAAGGGACCCATAATGGAAGTCATGCTTCTGCTAATGATATCACAGGACAGAGAAATTCGTTTAGTGAAATGTACCGGTAATCTAAGAGTGGAAGACGTGTGTGTATTTTGAGGAGTGGGGGGTAGCACAGAGGGAAAAGGAAAATGTTTGTGTAAACATTAAAGCCTTCCAGGCAGGGGCCTGTGTGATCCATCTTCCTTCACAAAGAGCCCAGCACAGTGTCCAGAACTGGGCTACATAAGCGTTTGCATAACTGAACAGAAAGTGGAGACCAAGTTCTCCTTTGAAAGGCTAAACAAAAATCCATTTCTGCCACAATGCCAGCAGAGGTGTGCTCACTCAGCCCTGCCACCTTTAGAGTCACTCGGTGAACAAGTCAAAGGCCTTGGAGTGCTAGGTGTGTTCTCATCTGTTAGCCTCCCTTTCAGGCAAAGTTTTGTGCCCACCTGAAGGACCTCTTCCCAGTCTCCACCATGGCATGATAGCAGGCTCTGCCAGTCACTTCCTAGATAACCACAGGGAGCGATTGTTCTTTGCCTGGTTGGGTATTGAAGTGCTCTTTCTTTTTTCTTCTTCTTCTTCTCTTTTTTTTCTTTTTCTTTTTCTTTTTTGAGATGGAGTTTCACTCTTGTTGCCCAGGCTGGAGTACAATGGTGCAATCTCGGCTCACTGCAACCTCTGCCTGCCAGGTTCAAGCAATTCTCCTGCCTCAGCCTCCTGAGTAGCTGGGATTACAGGCATGCACCACCACACCTGGCTAACTTTTTTGTATTTTTAGTAGAGATGGGGTTTTCCCATGTTGGTCAGGCTGGTCTCGAATTCCTGACCTCAGGTGATCTGCCCGTCTTGGCCTCCCAAAGTGCTGGGATTACAGGCATGAGCCACCACGCCCGGCCTTGAAGTGCTCTTTCTAACTGCCTGGGCATGTCTGTTCTTCAGTCTGCAGAGAGAAACTGATGGAATGTTTTCTAGCTTCCCAGAAGTCCTGTACATGTCTTTACCTTCTCAAGAATCATGCCAATCCTCCCACCCCAGTCTGGAGGGTCTACCTTTGTTCTGGCCAAAACAGAATTTGGTGCCTTTCACTTCTCCTTTCTCATATATTTCTGCTATCTGTCCTTAGAAATCGGCATAATTGTGTAAAGATACTACATTTGTGGGAAATTTTATATCCTTACTTTTAGGGAATGAGAAGAGATGCATAATATATAATAATAGTGTGAAAAGAAAAACCTTAGACAAATTAAATTTAAGAGTTTAATGGAGCAAAGAACAATTTGCAAATCGCCACTGCCATGTAGTCAAAAAGGATTTATGGAGAGAAAAAAGAAAATGACAGACAGAAAATGCTAGTGAGCTGCAGAAACAGCCAGATTGGGTATAGGTCAGCGTTTGCCTTATTCGAACAGTTTGAGCAGTTGGAGGCCTTTGGCACAAACTCGCTGACTGGAGTTCACAGTCTGTTTATACATTCAGTTAGGTTATAGTTCTCTGTGTATGGAGAAACCTTTAGGCCACATTTCAAATATGTAAGGAGGCAGCTTTGGGCTAAACTTAATTTTACAATACCTGTTTACAACAGTTGCTACTTATTAATAATATTCTTTCAGCCAGGAGCTTCATGTAGCTTATCTTTAATTCTCACAATAACCATGCAAGGTAATCATAAATATACCATTTTACAGCTTCAAAAACAGTGACCCAAAGAATGGGCTCCTTACCTAATATCTGTGTAAATACCATGGCCAGAAGTCCAGTCTGTCTAACTCTTGAGCTGCCTCTGGAAAAAGTGTCCTATGTAACAAACCTGCACACCCTGCACATGTACCCTAGAACTTAAAATTAAAATTAAAATTTTAAAAAAGATTCCAGTAACATTAGACAAGAATAAAAACTCTTTTAAAAGATAATACCCAATAATAGCAAAGACCTGGTAGAAAAATAAAATGATTCAATACCAAAAAAAAAAAAAAGAAATAAAGAAAAAGTAGGTAAGGAAGACATTTTCATAGTCAAATTCAGGATGTGCTTATCTTCAAGCAACTAGAAGTACTTACCAAGAAATGCTTGTTGGGCACCTACTAGAGAGGCCTTTCTCAAACTTGACCCATGTATACCTGCATCTGGGCCTCATCCCAAACCCCCTCGATTAGAACCTCTTTATTTGCGACTTTGCAATTTCATTGCTAACAGCTCTCCAGGTAATTCTTACATTACCAGAGAACTGTGCCAGGCCCAGAGCCTAAAGCAATTGTTTCTCAAAATGTAATATTGGACCACTTGCATAAGGCCACCTAGAGCAATTGTGTAAAATCCAGAATCCCAGGCTCCATCCGTGGAAATAGGGTGGAGCCCAAAATTGATTTATATTTTTAAACATCCATTTGATTAAGCATCACATGTTATCATTAATGGTGCAATGTGGTGAACATTGCATGTTGCATAATTTTACACACACACATAACTAGAGATTCAATAAGGTTTTAGGGTGTGTGTGTGTGTGTGCGCGCGTGCATTTATAGGTATAGTTAAAGAAATTATGACTTGAAATTATTAGTGAACTAATAAATATTTGAGAAAGCAAAGCAAACATGTATAGATCAACAAACAGATGCTATATATAGATAGTGTATAATCAAATGCTACCTGTGTGGTATAGAATAGAAAAGAGAACAGTTAATGAAGGTTGAAAGAATCAGTGCTGTTTTTATGGAGGACGGATGTCTCAACAGGCATCTTCACAGTTGAGTAGTTAATACTTTCCCATATCCCGTAATTCGTGAAGATTGCAGTAACATACTGTTTTTCCCAAATAAACTACAGGAAAAAAGAACTGTGTCAGCTCTTCAGAGACAGAGTTGTAGGAATACAGTAGCCAGGAGTAGCCAGCCCTGAAATGATATAGGCCGTGGATGCCATGCGGCCAGCACTCCATCATGGTGACTCACTCGGGCACCAGCCTGTTCTCACTTGTGTCTCAGGCTTCCCCCTCAGCAAAAAAGCTTAAGGACCACTTAGGAATAGGCAAGATGCAAATGTCAGTTTCTCCTTTGCTGCAGCAGTACCAAAATCTTAACAAATGAGCTGAGTCACCTGGGGAGCTCCTGCAGACTACACATTCTAGTCTATTGGGTTTTATCAAAATTAGTGATTTTTCTTCCTTTTACCAAATTTGGAGTTCATGTTTAAAATCTTCTAGATAATCATGACATTATCTCCCCCTTCTGGGACAACAGAAACATGTGAGTGGCCTCACTGGGCTGGATCATTCACCAGCTTTGCACTTGCACCCCCACATCCCTGGAGTCACTGAGTGGGACAGTGATGGCCGCTCTGCCGAGACTACATATCCTTACTCCAACCTAAGAGCCACCTTTAGGCTCTAAAGCCTTTCAACTAAATTGTTATCATGAGTTCTTAACCTTTCACCGTATTTTGCAATGAGAAGGTACAAATTTTCTGCCCACATTAACTCTATCCCTTTATCCTTTAGGGCAACAGTTCAAGCTATTTCTCATTTATATAAAAAGAATCAATCAAGTATTCTCTGATGTTATAAACCAAATTTACCATAATACTGTAGGGCTTTGCTCAGTCCTTAAAATTATACTATTTCTACCACAAGGAAAGCTCACTTTGCTTCTCTTCATTTTAAATCAGTGTGATGAATTTGTAATATTCATACTTATATTTAATTGCAGTAGTAAAGAGTTATTTTAAAACATCATAATAAAATGAGAAAGTATTCTAATATCTCAGTTAACCGGGCCTTTGGGAAACTGATGTGTTCAAATTATATCCAAAGGGTTATGTTGATGACAACCCCCTTAAGGCAGTCCTGAATATTGAGGACAAAGAGAAAGTATCTTGAACAAGGCTGCACAGATACCTAGGGAGGGAAGTCAGAAAATCAGAGTTCTTGTCCTTGCCACTGACTTCCTGGGGCTAAGTCACTTTTCCTCTGGGTCATGGCTAATATTAATTCATATTGGTATGTCTGTACCTCTTCTTCAAATTATTGAAATATGGGTTTTTTCTTTTACAAAGAGTCTCATTTTGTCACCTCAGGCTGGAGGCAGTGGCTGGGATCTTGGCTCACTTCAGCCCACCTCCGGGTTCACACCCATTCTCCTGCCTCAGCCTCCGAGAAGGCTGGGACTACAGGCTCTGGCCATCACGCCTCGGGGCTAGTTTTTGTATTTTAGTAGAGACAGGGTTTCACTGTGTGAGCCAGGATGGGATGGTCCCATCTCCTGACCTCGTGATCTGTCTCGGGCCTGCCTCCCAAAGTCTTTTTTTTTTTTTTTAATTAGAGAGAGATAGGGTCTTTGCTGCCCAGGCTAGAATATAGTAGTACAATCACAGCCCACTGCAACCTCGATCTCCTGGGCTCAAGTGATTCTCCCACCTCAGCCTCCCAAGTAGCTGGGACTACAGGTGTGTACCACCATGCCCAGCTAATTTTGTTTTTACAGGTAGGGTCTTGCTATGTTGCTCAAGCTGATCTTGAACTCCTGGGCTCAAGTGATCCTCCTACTTCAGCCTCCCAAAGTACTGGGATTGCAGGTGTGAGCCACCACACCTGGCCTGAATATGTTTATATTGGTAAATATCCTTTACCCCGGGTCCTTGCAATGCTGCCTTGGCCACTCAGCCCCTTTCCTGAGATTCCCTGGATTTCTCCATCATTCAGTCGGTAAAGTCTTATTGTCTCCCCACCAGCCCCTCATCAGGCAGTTTCCATGCAGAAAGATTTCCGAGTATTTTGAGCATCACCTGTGCTCTGGGCTTAAGATTTCTTACTTCTGGAATGAAAGCTTAGAATAAATAACCCTAACTTTGGAATCCTGAGGTTTTATGTTGTACGTTTAACATTTAGAGGAAAAGACAGATTTGACTTGGGGCCAGAACCCTGCCTTTGCCTCTGGAATTGACTTTTTGGAAAGGGTGTAAAACTCTATTTGCATTGAAAGCCAGGAAGGACCTGAAAACAGTTCTCTGCCAAATTGATCTGTACACTTTGGCCATCAATAATTTCAAGTATAAGATAACTTATGGAGCCATCATCATAGGAGGAGATGAATATCTCCTCCTAAGCTCTAGATCAGTGGTCCAAAAACAGGGTTTGGTTTCACAGTGTGATTTAGAAATGAACACAGCATATTCAATAGTTGAAGATAGAGGGTCATCTTTTCAGAGAAATTTAAGGATTAAGACAGCATCATTTTCTCTTAACCAGTGTGACTTTGTTTTTTTTGGTTTTTAGTTTTGTTGTTGTTGTTGTTGTTGTTGTTTGAGACAGAGTCTCACTCTGTCATCTAGGCTGGAGGGCAGTGGTGCGATCCCCGCTCACTGCAAGCTCCCTCCGCCTCCCGGGTTCATACCATTCTCCTGCCTCAGCCTCCTGAGTAGCTGGGACTACAGGTGCCCACCATCACGCCTGGCTAATTTTTTTGTATTTTTAATAGAGACGGAGTTTCACCGTGTTAACCACGATGGTTTCAATCTCCTGACCTCGTGATCCACCTGCCTCAGCCTTCCAAAGTGCTGGCATTACAGGCGTGAGCCACCGCGCCTGGCCCAGTGTGACCTATTTTGAGATATCAGTAACCACAATAATAGAGCAATAATACAAGTTTTATGTTGGATATTTGAGTGGTCTCTTTTGGATAATATATACTTATTAAGGGAAATGAGAAGTAGTTGTTCTAAAATACATGTCATTAAACTTTCTCTTTTATGCAATGAAAATATTTTAATTGGGCAGTTTAGGACTTTGCTAGGCCCTGGGCAAATAGGAATGAACAAGACAGAAAGTGTCCCTGACCTTATAATGCTTCTAGTATAGGTGGTACTCAGTGAAAGAAAGTTACCATTAATGATGATAATGGGAGGCAGATTTCCATAGTGGTTAATGGATGCTAGAGAAAAACTGCTACTTATTAACTGTGTGACCTTGGACAAAGTAATTACCTAGCCACTATGAGCCTTAGTCTCATTATCTGTAAAATGGGGGCACTAATATTTCCCTAGGCCTGTTAATAAAATCAAAAAGATCATGCCTTATAATATCTTTGGAATAATGCCCAATATATAGTAATTGTTCAACATATGACATCTCTTATTAATAAATTAGAATCACTAATGAAAATAAACAGAAAAATAACAAAATAAAAGAAAAATGTTAGCTCAGTTCTCTTTTTCAAGCTCTCTTTGGAGCACAGAGGAACCCATTTTCTACATGCTGATTGCTACTGTTTGAAAGCTACTACATCACTGGTGAGCCTTCCTTTTCTCTGATTAAGCAATTCAAATCTCCCTTTTCACTTGTTTTAAAGTCATGCCTGCTTTCTTAACCACAGGTAGCTTCTTCTTCTTTGAATACACTTTCTGAAGAGTAGATTGCAACCTGTAGCTGCTTACCTGTCACTTGGGAAACTTGTTTAAAACATACATTCCCAGATGGCAACTCCAGGAATCTGTGGTTCTCATGAGCAAACCAAGGTATTTTCATGCACGGACCAATTGTAGACACAGTTTGAGAAATTCTGCTCTTGAGAGCTGGTCTTGCAGACCCCTATAATAAAGGCAGATGCCATAAACTGGACTTATGTCCAGAGCTATTATTAGTCAGCACATGCATGCCTGTTAAAATGGCAAGCTAATTCCCTACTGCCATTCCTATGTAGCTGTGGCCTGGTGTCTCTGACTGTTCTTCTCCCCCTCCCTCACTCTACCCCAAACCTCAGCTGCCTGACCCTTTCTCCAGGAACCTCCTAACCAACCAGCAACTAAAGAGGTAACACCTAGCACAGCATTGGCCTCTGCCGTAGGGGTATGGCTAATGCGTACTCTAGAACTGTACTGATTGATAATATTTTTAACATTGCCTTTGGAAATGATTGATTGAGGGAAAAGATGACATCTCTGTTCCTTAGTAAAATAGCCACACACACATACACCCCTACACACATGCCCCACATGGATGCACATACATGTGTGTCCACATGCCTCCCTGAGGCATCTGAATAACCACTTTACTAAGACTCCTTCAGTTTAATTAATACCCCACTTCTTTACTGAAGAGGAGAAGGAATGGATGGCACAGGCTTCTGGCCCACTGGTTATGATGAATGAACTTCTCTACCCTGATATTTCATAAAAAGCTACAGCATCTTGGCAGTCAAAGTATTCTCCAAGGCTTCATTGGAACCAGTAGAATCCCGTTTAAAATACAGCTTTATAGGGAGAGAAAGCCCTCTTAGTTATTTACGTTATAACACGGTTATTGGGTATCTGGAGGTGCCTGCTATGTATTCCTGGGAGTTTAATTTGCCTTGCTCTGTGTGTGTGTGTGTGTGTGTGTGTGTGTGTGTGTGTGGTTTTTTTGTTGTTGTTGTTTGTTTTTGTTTTTGTTTTTGTTTTGTAGTCTTTTCATCTGAGTGTTCATCTTTGCTATGTTCACCTAGGTTTTCAGCGAAGATCCTTTTAACTGTTAAGGGTTGACATCTTGTAGAGGTTCAATGTTCTGGTGTGCCAATTCCTGGCTATAAAAGATTAAAGCATTCCTAATACTTTTCTGTTCTCATTTTTAAAAATATTATTTTCAGGAGATGGTAAGAGATTCTATACCTTTAAATGCTCCCTTGAATGACCTTAGTTCTGACTTCTCCAATTCAAAATGATTAATCACCTCACTTTTACTGCCAAGCCTGGGATATTATGGCACTGCCCAGAGCTAACTTGGCCAAGAGTTTCATCTTTCCTGGAATTGTCCTTGGTATTTCAAAGCTTTGTGTGGGGTAGAGAGCATTTTACTAGGACTGCCCAGGCATGGGTTCTGTTCCTAGTTCTACCATTAACTTGCTATGTGATCTTGACCAAGATTCTGAATCACTTTGTGCCATAGTTTCATCACTAATAAGGATGGCAACAACAACCACTCACAGCTACTGAATTATCATGTGCCAAACACTAACTCATCACTTTATATGCACTAGCTCATTCAGCAACCCTTTTTTGGGGAGTTACTGTTCATCAGATACATCTTGTGCATTACCTCATTAAATTCTCACAACCCTATGAAGGAGCTGTTCTTATTATTCCTACTTTGTAGATGACAAGACTGAGAGTTACAAAGGCAGAATTACTTGAGCAAGGCTCTCCTACAGTAAGTGGCAGATCAAAAAGTTGAACCCAGTATGGTCTGATAACCAGGCCAATGTTTATAGCCACATATATACTATACCACCCCCTGATTCAACGGACAAGTGGAGATGGGTGTGAAGAATACTTTGACCAAATATCTGGAGGCAGGAATGTACACAGCAGTGCTTCTCAACAGGGAGCAATTCCTCCCTTCCCTTCCCAGGAGACATTTGAGAATATCTGCAAACATTTTGTCACAATTAGGGGGGTGCTACTGGCATTTAGTGGATACAGGCCAGGGCTCGCACCAAACATCCTACAATGCACAGGACAGTTCTCTGTAACAAAGAATTATCTGGCCCCAAATGTCAATAGTGTCAAGGTTGAAGCAAACCTCTCAAGAGCAATACTATTCTGCTAGTGTGTCTCAAAAGAAGGAGACAATTGGGCACTCTTTTGGTATTGTCTGGTTGCTAACATATGCACAAATGTCCATCAGATTATGCGGAATTCAAACTGTCAGAATATGGGGTACAGTGAGAATCAACAGCTCTTCTTGCTGGCAAGCAAGACTTTGGCTTTTATTAATCAAATTTAATCAAGATGGATAGAATGGGAAGGTCTTCAAACCATGTGAATTCTCACATTACACCAAGAAAATTTAGTACCTATTCAAGGGTGAGAACAAGCCAACTAACCCCTGGCTACACATTAGAATCATTTGGGAAACTTTTTAACATACCATTGCTCAGGTTTCAACCCAAGAGATTCTGGTTAACTTGTTTGGTATGGCCTATGTGGTTCCAACGCACAGCCCAGGTTGAGAGTCACTGACTATCTTAGATCAAGGTGTGCAGTTAAGGAGTAGAATTTGGATGAAACAGCAGCTTTAGGGGTGAGTTGATGAGAAAATAACCATCTAGTATATGGAATTTTAAAATATTTGCAACAGGGTTCCAGAGATGTATTGCCTGATTGTAATCATGAGGAAACAGCAAACAAATCCAAATTAAGGGACATTGTACAAAATACCTGGCCTGTACAATACAAAGATGTCAATGTCAAAGAGTGAGGAATGTTCCAGATGAAAGGAGACTAAAGAGAGATGATAATTGTTCAATACATTATGTGTGAATTTCTTGTGATTTTCTTGTGTTATAAAAGACATTAATGGGACAATTGACCATAATGGAAAGTGGTTTATAGATTATAATATTGTATCAGTGTTAATTTCCTGGTTTTGATAATTGTACAGTGGTTATAGAAGAGAATGTCCTTGATTTTAGTAAATATATAAAACATTTTAGAGGTAAAAGGGCGTATATCTGAAACTTTTCTCAAATGATTCAGGAATAAAGTTTGTGTTTTTTTCATGTGTGCGTGTGTGTGTGTGTGTGTGTAAAGGATGGATGGGACAAAAGGATAAAGAAAATGTCATAAGATATGCATATTGGGGAATCTGGATGAAGGTTATATAGGAATTCTTTGTATTACTGTATTTTTGCCACTTTTCTCTAAATCTTGAAATTATATCAAAATACAAAGTTAAAGTAAATTACTTCAAATAGTAATAAAGGATTCCTGTCTCCAGAGTCCTTTGGGGCTAAGATACTTGTCTGCATTTCATGGATGTCTTAGGTGACATCTTTTGTGCAAAGAAGAGGGAATGGATAGAAATGGGCAAGAGGTATCTTGAAGATTATCAGGTAATATTATTATTTTATAATGAGGGAAAATCAATTGTGACTTCTAAGCTAGGACATCCCCCTAAACAGGTGTTCTGATAGAGCTAAGTCACCTCTTTAGAGAGCCTCCATCTTTGAACATCTAATGTCAAGTCAAGTTCATCTAAGTCAGAGTAGTGACCTGAAGAACTGCAGCTACTTTTAGCACTTTGTCTCAGAGAATGTAGTTTCCCTCTTTTTAGATCCTTTTATCATAAGGTGGGGTGAGGGCATGGGAGGAGTAGCTACTCAAGAAGACAGAAATAGATTAAATCTTCAATTGAGTATAACCCTTTAGAACACTCCCTTCCCCACACCCACCCACACCCTGCCCCATCTATGCCTCCCTCTGGCATAAATAAAAAATATTTAGGTGGTGAAAGGGGGTACAGGAACTTTTCCTTCTTTATAGACCAAAAAAATAAATAAATAAGTAAAATTAAAACCTACTTTCTAGGAAAAAAAAAAGTTTAAAAAGTGAAGTCAACGAATGTTTATGGGTACAAAATGTATTGTCTACTTTGAAGAAAGTGATTTATTTTTACATTGTTCTTCATGATCCATTGATGGGGCAACCACACACCCTAACTGGCCCAGGACAGTTCTGCTGGGTACTAGTCCTCCTGTCATAATTATCAACACCTTCTTTTACACTGAAATATGTCTTAGTTTGAATATTTAGTTCCATAGTCATCTACCTATAGAAAAAGTCATTTCTCCTCCTGTGGGAAAATAGTTTTCACCAAGAGTGGTATTTTACCCAGATCACTGGGCTTCCTTATAGGAAAATTAACAAGATCAGGTAAATAGCCATGTGGATATCTGAGCCCATTTGTGATAGAACAGAGAAGGATGTACAAATAGAAAACCAACACTTTCTACAAATGAAACAATAAAAGACTTGAGAACAGACAATCGAAGGGGACAGCTTTGCTGATCTTTCTTTTTTCCTAAACCACCATTCTAAATTACTTTTTTGATAGAACAAAACAATGTTTTATTCTTGCCTTTGCAGACAGAGGCTGCATTCCCAGCCTGCAGTTGTCTTCCATTTCCACATAAAGGCCTGATAGTGCTGATGGTATCTGCTTAAGAACTTAATGAAACTCATACCTAGTTTCAGGGGAAGTCAACCCAGGTATCTGTTTGGAGGCTGCCACTCACTTCTAGCCCTGTCTAGCTTACAAAATGACACACACACTTGCTGCTCTGTTCAACCGATCTGGGAAGCAAAGGCTCCATCAAGAGGAAATAAACTGTAGCTGATGCACGGCCAAGAGGATGATTTAATGCAGTCCAGAGAACTTTCAGCGCAATTACAATTCCCATGCTTGAGTGCTGAAAAAGTGTGACTGCAGTTTAAAGTCCTTATGTATGAGCTTGTGGGACACCTTCTTTCAAACACAGACAGGTTTTTGTATTTAAAATATTCCCCAAAGTAGCATTTTGTGGGAAAGACTGTGTATAACTCCTCAGATCTGAAACAGGGACAGTTTGATGGTGACTAGATTAGAGTTTAAACACGTTCTTTGTGTTTTGGCCAGTGCAGATTGACAGGTCTCATGGATGCCTCTTTTGATAGTGGGATATTTAAACCGTGGGACCACAGAGCTCCTAGTTGTGGTCACACCTTACATACTCCTGGACACTGTTGCTGCTTCCTGTGGTGGGGGCTTCTCTCTCCTCAGAGCTTGTGTCGTGGCAAAGTATACTCTATGATGGGCACTGCTGCTGGCGCCCGTAACTGAAGGCAGATATCCCAAGGAAACCTCTCATGATATAATAATATCCACTAATCCACTAGAATTCTACACACCAACCCTGCATAGTTGTGGGGTTTTGTTTTGTTTTGTTTTGTTTTTGATTTTAAGACAAAATCTCTCTCTGTTACCCAGGCTGGAGTGCAGTGGCACAATCTCAGCTCACTGCAACCTCCACCTCCTAGGTTCAAGTGATTCTTCTGTCTCAGCCTCCCGAGTAGCTGGGACTACAGGTGCACGCCACCACGCTTGGCTAATTTTTGTATTCTTGGTAGAGATGGGATTTCACCATGTTGGCCAAGCTGGTCTCGAACTCTGGACATCGTGATCCACCCGCCTTGGCCTCCCAAAGTGCTGGGATTACAGATGTGAGCCACCGCACCCAGTCCATAGTTTTTCTTTCAAATATTCTTTGTTTGGGAAAAGAACCCAGCTCACTAAAATGGTGATGACCTCATAGTGGATGTCCGTTTACTGTTGTTGCATTTGTGGAACATCTTCCATACTTTAAGAAACTTTCTGGTCCCATCTCATTATTTTTATGTGGCATTTGCATGGATAGATCATGAGAAATTAACCAAGCTCTAAGACGGAGTAGTAGAGAAGAGCCTGTGTCTCAATAGCTGTATAGCAAAATGAAAGTCTTAGCTCTGTGGTCATGCTACAAGCACTTTGTCATCACTAGCCTCTGACAATCAAACAGCTTTTCTTTCTCAAGAATAAAAACTAGGTGATGCTTATACCAAGCTAGCAAAAAAGGTTTTATGATTTTTAGTGTCCCGCCGTTAAAAGAACAATGACTTTGGGTGCCATCTGAGTGGCTGAGAGGAGGTCTCTATTTGAGAGAAGATGGTGGAGCCAAGTCCGGTGTTGGCAAACTCACCAATTATTTTGCACTGTGATTGCATTCTCATCATGAGCTTTAGCAGGGCATAGAGGCTACAGACTTCAAAGGCAATTGACTCAGGGAAACAAAAGCAATAATGTCCTTTATTTTTTGTAGCAAAAATAGTATCTACTGTAAAACCCTAGTCTGCTGATCATAAGAATATAATCTTAGCCACCTCAGGGTTTTCTCAGTCAATTCAGACCACTCCCAAACAGATGTTGAATTTAAAACCCTTACACACACTTCCTGATCAAGTGTGGAAAAAAAAAAAAAAAAAAAAAAAAAAAAAGGTGATGTTTGCACCACTGTACTCCAGCCTGGGCAACAGAGTGAGACCTGTCTCAAAAAATAAATAATACAATAAAACTCTTATGCATTGTCAAAATGTTGAGATATGGTTGTTAAGAGTAACAGTGACCTTGTTTAAATTTAGCCAACATCCACCACTGTATTCTCAGCCTGCTGGTTCCAGTCATCTGCATCTATCCCTCATGGCAGAAAGTGCCCATGTTTCCATTTGCTCCCTTGTTAAGAGGCCACGTGGTTACCCTCCATCTTCCTTGTGGCCAAAGGGTCTCCTTGGGTCTCCTGCTCTCTCAGCCTACATCTATACCCCTCTTGGAAAAACTCAGAAAGTACTTGGTGGTTCTTCCATTATACTCTAGAACTATGGGAAATCCACTGGGGCTGTCTTGGGACCTCTCTGCCTAGATGTCCACACAACCATGTCTGCTCAATTGTTAAAATAGGACATGGGAGAGGGATTCTGGAGGCTGGCTGCTTTCCTGACCACTCCTCCCTCTCCAGGTGGTGAGGCACAGGTGCTGTCTGTTTCAGATCTCTCAACTCACTTGGATCCCAGAGTTTTACCACCCTTTGGAGGTTGTGACCAAGGTGGGGTGCGGGGATGCAGAGCCCGTACTCAGAGACCCACATCAGCATACAACCTTACTGCTCCCTTCTCTAACTCTCCCACTTTGCCCTAGTCTAGAGAATTTTTATCTTCTCTTTGATGGAACGACTGTTTCTGCAAACATACCTCCAAAAATTTTGTGCTAGGAGCTGTACCTCAGCTTTTGAACCCAAGGCCAAGAATCTGACCCTTTGTTTTCTGCTTCCACAGTAGAGGCAGTAGATGACCCACCTATAGCTACCTGAATAGAGTAATGGGATTCAATGAAAGAAACCATCAATTAATACATTCCTCTGCAGATGCAAACAGCATTCCAAAAACAGAAGTTCTCGAGCAAACACTTTCCCCTTATCAAAGGTTTGCAGGTTAAATACCTTCTTGTCTTACGTAAGCTCTGTGTTAATATGTGAACCACAAACAGGAAGTCAGCCAAAATGCTGCTGGAAAGTAAATGTTAAAATAATCGCAGTCCAAATTTTACTTGCTGCAGGATCCATAGTAAACCTGCATGCTGTACTCCATTCGGCTCACTCCTCATCATCTTTCTCAGCATCTTACATACCCAGCCTTTCATAAGGCTAACTACAGGCCAACTTTGCCCTAAGAACAAAATGCAGGGATTAGGCTTGTTCACAAAAGAAACACACAACTCATGATTAAAATAAAAAAAATAAAAAAAAAAAAAATCTGCCACACTCTTACAGCTCTCTGATAAGGAGATGATCAGGATTAGCTCAACAGCTACATTTTCATTTAGAGAAAATGCCCATGCCATAGATGGACACAGCCGTTCAGCCAAATTAGTGTTGATTAATCTCTTCTGCACTGTATAAAGAGAGCAAACCTAATGGTCCTGAGATATTTATAACTCTATTTATATCTGTTCATGTTTATTATTTATGCATTTTTACAATGCTGCACAAGATTTTTTTCTCATGTGATAAAGGAGCTATGGTCATAACTTTAGTTATTCCAACTAGAATGAAGAGATTAACTTCAGCAAGGGAAAATCACTTAAGCTCCTTAAATTGTATTTTCTTCATCTGAAAAGTGGTGATAGTAATGCTTCCTCTGTATACCTCAGAGAGTTATGAACATCAACGATATAATCAATATCAAAGGTAGACAACATATGTGAAAGCAACTTATAAACCCTGAAGTGCTACACAAACACTATAATGTTAATGTTATCTTTATTAGTAGTATACAAAACATGTTTTCATGGATGAAACAGAGAGAGCAGAGAAACTGTGAATTCTGTGCCCTCATCTTTAGTGGAAGGAAGAATAGATGTCGGAAAGTCTGTTAAACCAATTTCCCCGCTGGCCAAATCGAATCATGTTGGTCCATCAGGAAGGGCACTAGGGAAAATAGTGTGAGTGTGAGCTGCCCACTTCCAAAACGTTGGAACACCAGCTCCTGAAATTAAAAATACCACAGCAGTGGGTACCATTCCTTAAAATAAAAACAAACACAGACATAGCTAAGGTCCATGAAGGCTTATATAAGGCAGGACAGGTAAAATATTCAAGAATATTTGTAAAGATCAGACACCTTTAAACTCTAAGCAAAACAGCTACAATGAAAGACACTTAGAGGGGCTTAAATACGGTGAACATGGAACTTATTCATAACATCTTGGAACCTCCGTTTAAAACTTGCAAAAGCCAAACTCAGAACCAAATGAAAAAGGAAAGAGTCTATACTTTTACAATAGAGTATCTACTGAATATAAAATGAACTTACGAAACCAATTTCTTCTAGGAGTGATACAGACTGAAAATTACTATTCTAATTCAAAAAAGTCCTATTTTTAAAGTTTGTTTTTTCTAATTATAGAAACATTACATATTTACAGAAAAATTAAAGAGTATGCCCAAAAAGACAAAGAGTGTTAACACAGTTTTATAACAGAAAAACATTTTAACATTTTGATGTATCTTTTTCCAATTTTTTGTTTTTATGTATTGTGTGACATTTAATATACATAAAAATACTTATGTGTCTATATATATGTGAGTTGTGAAGCATAATGAAATAAACTTCTATAAACCTACCACCTAACAGGAATAAGTCATTGTCCCTTATTTCAAGAGGCTAGCAATAGTTTCACAAGAGGTAGACTCTTTAAAGGAGCACAATAACTTGTTACAGGTGCTGTGGTGACAGAATGTACAAGGTTCAGTAGAGAGTCTAAGGAGGATGTGATCAGTTTCACCCGGCTGAAGGTGAGGGGCAGGTAGAAGTAGAAAGCCCTTGTAAAAGGTGTAACCCATATTTAACTCCATTTTGGAGCTTTAGATGATCATTAAGATATTAATATTTTGCCACATTCATCTTTTTAGCAATATTGGCTATTTTGTATAACAATGGACAGAACTGTGCAAGCATTTGATAGAAAAGGACATAAGCCTCAGAGACAAACATTGGTCTGACAAACATTGTTTGTCAATCCCAGCTGTACCGTCACTAGCTGAGTGACTTTTGACAGGTTCTTAACTTCTCCACAATTAAAAAGTGATAATATCTGTTACTGTTTTGTGATATAAAGCTTATATCTGAAGAGTGTTGAAGGCTGGCTTTACCTTGGCCCAATCACTACAGCACAGATCCCATCACCTACTTGGTTGTTCATTATAGTGGTGCACATGACACTGGCTAGTTTTTCAGAGATAGGGAAACAGTTAAACCTAAAAGAGACTGGTGTACAAAACAGAGTAGTGTGTGTTAATTCAGCATGAGATGTATTTCTTTCTACTTCCCAGAATAATCATGAACATTATCCAGGTTACCCCTACTACCACTACCACAAGTAAGGGAAGGGAAGCAAGTAAAAGAGAAAGAAACCATTTACTGAGCACCATGTGCCAAGTGCTTTGCAAGTATCCTGTTATCTAATTTTTATGATAATCTTTAAATTTTTGTTATACAGCTGCAGGGATGGAAATGTGGTGGGATTAAGTACTGGCCTTAGTTCACCAGTGGATTTGTTGTCTGTGGTTGGGTAGCTGAGATGGTTAAATTTGTGTCAACTTGGCTGGGCCACGGTGCTCAAATGTTTGGTCAAACATTGTTTTGGATGTTTCTGTGAAGGTATTTTTGAATGAGATTAACATTTAAATTGGTGGGCTCTGAGTAAAGCAGTTTAACCTTCATAGCCTGTGTGGGCTTCATCCAATCAGTTGTAGGTCTTAATAGAACAAAGACTGAGCTCTCTAAGAAGTCTGTCATTAGACTGTCTTTAGACTGGAGCTGCAACTCATCTTACCGCTCCAGCCTGTTGGCTTACCTGGCAGATTTCAGCCTTGTCAAGCCTCCATAGGCCCATGAGCCCCTTCCTTAGAATAAATCTCTTTCTCTCATTAGATAGACAGATGGACAGATGGATGGACAGACAGAGAGATAGGCAGGCAGACAAACATATACATGTCCTGTTGGCTCTGATTCTCTGGAAAACTCTGTTAAATAGGTAGTAAATTGCCTCAAAACTCAGTGGATTAAAACAACACATGTGTATTCTCTCACAGTATGTGTGAATCAGGAATCCAGGCATGACTTAATTGAGTCTTTAGCTCAGGAACTCTCACAAGGATGTATCACAGAACTGGCTGTGGCTACAGCCTTATCTCAAGGTTTGACTGGGGAAGGAAGCACTTGTAAGCTCACTCAGTGGCTGTTGGCAGGATTCAGCTCCTCGCAGGCTGTTGGATGAGGGCCTCGGTTCCTCTCTGGTTGTTGGCTGATGGTCACCCCGTTCCTTGCCATGTGGGGTTCTCCAGAGGGCAGCTCACACCACAGCAGCTTGCTTCATCAGAGGAGGCCATTGAGAGGAGCCAGAGAGAATAAAATGAGGAGTCACAGTTTTTTTGTGTGCACTCCTCTTAGAAGTGACAGCCCATCACTTTTGACCGATTGTATTATTTAAAGCAAATCCCTACATCCAGACTATATTCAAAGGGAGGGGCTTGCATAAGGGCATGAATAGCAGGATGTGAGGGTCACTGGGAACCATCTGAGAAGACAGCCAATCACGCATAGCGAGTAAATACATGTCACTGACTGACGAGAAGCTCAGTCCGACTCCGGGGCCCACCTTCTCCACGATGCCAGCTGCAACCTCATAGAGCCTAGGGGATCCCTCCACAGAAATTGGTAATGAGAGGGTGGTCTGTGAGCATGGCACAAAGTGGGAGCATCGAATGGCCTAAAAGAATCATGCAGATGGTGCGGAGGCCCATTGCCCCTCAGCAAGGTCCCGGCACTCCTGCAGCCCTCAGAGTCAGCGCTTCTCTCCTCCACCTGCAGCAGGCTCTACCTGCCCCAGAGTAAAGCCACTCTGGTGGGCTTAGTCCTGGGGCCCTGTACTCACTTGACTCCTCCTGGCTCCTGTGTCCTGAAGCCTGTCAGCACTTCCCGCCTACAAGCCCAAGCCCCTAGTCTTCCCATCCAGGGTGTAGTGAAGCTGTGATGAGCAGCCCAGATCCTCAAGCAGGCCCGCAGCAGTCATTTGCTACCTCTGACATATGGGCAACTGAATGTTCTCAGCTGAGTCCCTCCATGAGAATAGTCCTCAGCCTTGGAGAGTGAGCATCACCTCCCAGGGCCACGCTCCCTCCCCAGGGATAGCTCTTGCCCTGTGACTGCTCCATGAGAGAGGAGGGGAACGTAAAATCCTGAACTGGATCTCCTTGCCACCTTGAATCTGCTGAGGCCTTTGTTGGCACTGCATTGAGTTCAACTCCTCCCTCTGCCCACTCCTGAGTCCCTCAGGTCTCCACAGGTGTTGATCCTGACAGCACTCCTAAATGAAGCTCCTGTATACAAAACCTCCACTCACAGGGCTCAGCCTACCGTCCAAGAAAGGCCTGTATCTGCACAACTGCAGCTGGCACCCCTCCAGCCATCTTTATTTACCAGCTTCATTGTAATGTTGTGAATGCACGACCAAGGATCTCCATGCGCTTGAGAAGAACCAACAGCAAGATACATAACTAGTGAGATAAACCAAGAGCACAGGTGACCTAGAGTATTCAGAGCTAATGCAGAAAGTAGACAAGATCTTTCTTAAAAAGAGATCTATTTAATATTCGCAGAAATATTTAACAGGCTATGACAGCTGTAACACAAGAATACAGCTGCTGTGAAAAGAAAGAGATATTTTAAAACACAATAAGCATTCCTTGCTGGCAAAATTTATTGGAAAATTTAGCAGAAGAGTGGAATTCCTAACTGAGGAATAGGTTAATGATCTGAAAAATAATGTGGGAGGAATTCTGAGAATACAGAGTCAAAAGACAAAGAGATGGAAAATATGGAAGAAAAGAAAAACAGATAATAGATGCAAGAAATCCCCTATCCAACTAGGAATTCTGAAGGAAGGTAGTAGAAACAATGGAGAGGAAGAAATTATCTAAATATGAATATGAAGAAGCTATGAACAAAGACACAATAAAAGTCCACTGAATGTCTATAGGAACAGCTGGCAATTTTTTTCTGTGAAGAACCAGATAGTAAATAGTTTAGGTTTTGCAGGTCATACTTCTTGACTGTACTGCAGCACAAAAGCTTCAACACGTAACAAATGGAAGTGACTGCATTCCAACAAAACCTTATTAAACATAAATAGGCATCAGGCCAGATTTGACTTAGTTTGTTGACCCCTGCCTTCCAGAAATAATGGGGAAAAAATCACACATCTAGTCACATTTTACTAAAAGTTCTGAACTCCAAAATTAGAGAAATTCTGTAAAGCTTCCAAAGACAAAACAAGGCCAGGATCTCACTTGTCTTCTATAACACAGTTGGCTAGAAAACAGTGGAGTCGTATTCTGGGGGCAACTGAAGTGATTCCTAACCTGGATTACGTTCTAAGTCAAACTATCAGTCTAGTGTGATGGCAAAATACACACATATTTGGCCAGTCAACGACTCGGAATGTTTATCACTTGTCACTATCGTGGGAGGAGAGGGCCTACTCAAAGATTTTTTCTCACACAACATAAAATGTCACTCCAAGAAAGAGGAAGATATGAGATACGTGAAACAGTCAAAATAACCCGAGATTTAGATGAAGAGAAATCCAGTTATGACCATTATATAGCAGGTCTCAAACCTGATCCATTGAACGTGAGACACCAACTCAGAGGGTTTTATGATGAGTGACTTTATTAAAGAACACATTTGATATAATAACACAAATGATAGAATTAGGAACCTGGAAGTACAATTTTTTGTGGAATTACCAATGAGATAACGGCTTATGTCTTCTCTCTTCAACAACAGTAGAAATGCATTTAGGAATTTTAGGAGGAAAAAAATGAAACAGACATGATTGTTTAATGAAACAAGTAAAATTTGTGCCATTAATGAAGTGAATAAAATGGTGTTTTCTGAAACAGCAAATCCAAACTCCCACAGGTCAAGAAACTTAGAGTAAGAATTAAGAGAGTCACTAACTGTTCTTGTAAATTTATTTTTTGTTTATTTCATATATGACCATTACAGTTATTCTGTATGTCTGTATGTGGCTATTTTTTTTCTACCACTGCTTTTGTTACTTTTATATAATATTTTATAAATTTGCCCTTTTCCATGATATTATTCTTAAGTAGGCTCAGGTTGTTTTTAAATTAGAAAATAGAAGTCTTAAAGTTGTATTTAGGTATCAGTATTATAATATCTTCTGATTTTCTTAAGACAGATGACAGATTTTACACCTAGAAACATAAATTTATTTTTCTTGAGATTTGTATTTAAAACTATAGAAGACTCCTTCAGGAAATGAATATTTCTTGTTTTATTTTAATTTTATTTTATTTTATTTTATTTTATTTTATTTTACACAGTGTCTCGCTCTGTTCCCCAGGCTGGGGCACAGTGACATGATCATGGTTCACTGCAGCCTCAACTTCCCAGGCTCAAATGATCCTCCCACCTCAGGCTCCCAAGTCGCTGAGACCACCAGTGCATGCCACTATGCCCACCTTGTTTTCGTTTGTTTGTTTTGTAGAGATGGGGTCTCCTTATGTTGCTCAGGCTGGTCTCAAATTCCTGGGCTCAAGTGATCCTCTCACCTTGGCCTCCCAGAGTGCTAGGATTATAGGCGTGAGCCACCACACCCACCCTCTTTAATTCTTTTTTTCTGATAAACTTTGGTAAAGTTAAATGTAATGCTTTTCATTTAATAAAAATATTAACAGTGATTATCTTTAATGTATGGGTCACTTTGTCCTTATGTTTGTTTATATTTTTCCAAGTGGTCTACCATGACCATGTTATTTTCTAAAAAGAACAACATTATTCCTTTCAAGTTACAATATCATTCAAAGCTAGAGCTTGGCAAATGTATGAATTAGAAGCTTGACATTACCACCACTTGCCCATAACCTTTAACTAATCACTTAACCTCTTTTGGCCTTGGTTTTATGAAATTAAAAAATTGGGTTGAAATTTATATTTGATGATTTCGAAAAAACTTCTCCCAGACCTGTTCGTTTGTTTGTTTGTTTTGAGTTGTTCAAACCCTTTGCATCATTTACAAGGGCAGAATACATCAGAGAAAATTCTTGATTTTAAATGTTGGTGGAATGTCTTTGGGTTTTGTGTGTCCCTACATTCTCATCCCAAGTTCTATGCAGGTCTGCCTCTGACTGGTGATGGGGCCTTAGGCATGTCATCCGCTCCTCTGTGCTTTGCCTCTTTCAACTTTCAAGTAGAGGGGTTGCAATCAGTCACCTCCGGCATCCCTTCCAAGAATAGAGGTTAAAATGATGCTGGAGAGAAAGCTTGATCACTGAGACCCTGTGGGAAAAGCAGTTACAATTCAGTGAGATCAGGGAATCTGCTGCTTATATCATCCATGACGCACAGCCTGAGGATGGTCTCATTCTCATGGATGTACTGCTTCATCTTAAATGTACCAGGATTAGGCAACACAAAACCTTAAATGTACCAGGATTAGGGGATACTCCTAGGCAGATTGGGGTTCACATTACCAATCAGCTCAGGTCAAAGCTTGTATCATTTGAATGTCTCTGCACATTCTCTTCTTCACTTGTTCATGGGAACTTACAACAGTGTCCCACCTACCCAATGTGTTCCCTCTTTGCAGTGGGGAGAAAACTCAGTCAAAACAAAGAACGTGCAGATAACATGATAATAATCAAAGGAAAAACAATGTCATGATTGTAAGAACAAATGAGTCAACAAGAGTTAATGCATTAATTAATGCAAAGAACTGAAAACTATTAACGCCCAAGGACAGTAATGGTAATTCTTAGTAGCACAATTATATAAATCAATTTATTCAGAATCAGGAAGTGCTTAGGTCTTAAATGGTCCAACACATGTCTTCTAAACTGGTACCTCTTAAACTTCAATGGGATACTGATTATCTGGGGGGTCTTGTTGAGATAAAGATTCTAAATTAGTACGTCTAGAGACTTGTGACCTGAGATAATGCTTATTTAGGAAGCTTCCAGGAGATGCTGCCACTGCTGATCTGTTGTCCATAAGTTGGACTATAAGGATGTAAAGCACTTAGAACAGTGTCTGCATCTAGGAAGAACTCGTGTTAGTGATAATTATTATTTCTACTAGATGCAAGAATTCCAACTCTCCATATGCTCGTGTGCTACAGGAGTACCGAGAGTTGTGCAGCAACAGCCATGTTTTTAAGCTGAATAACTAGAATCATTTTGTAAACTCATTTATGAACTGTTATGGAATAAACATTTATTCCGTAACTTTTATTAGATCACAAATAAGTAGCCCTTGGTAGAAAGCACATTTATGGAATGAGCATGCTTTGCTGCTGAGAACTGCAGAGAAGGCCTGCACGTTTTGACAGGTTCCACTCATCAAGAGGACTGTCACGTCTCTCCAGTGAGCTGAGAACCACGGTTTCAGGATTAGTAACTCAGAGGACCAGCCAATTGGTAACCACATATCCAGTGTGCCCAAGACAGTCCTGAAGTCACAGCATAATTAATAGCACCCCCCTCCTAGCTTGGACGATGCATTGTGTAGTCTTCCTAATTTTAGTGGACACTATCTATAAATTACTGGCTTTACCCAGCTTCCCTAACTCTCCCTAAACTTTGATTTCTACCACATGGAGAAAAGGGAATTCTCAAATGTTCTTGCTTAGCTGACAATGGTTTTGGCACTGAGTGATGCCTACATTCAACAATCCTGAAGTTTTGTGTGTAACACACACACATATACACACACCCATGCCCACACACATGGAGGAAACCAAGTTTCATCAATATGATCCAATTTTCAGGCACTTCTAATCTGAGCTGCTTATGTGAAGCTCTCTTCCTTTTGACAGAACCAGCTTCTTTTTCATTTCCAGTCATTTCTCTAGGATTGCAGAAGAATTCTTCATACTGCTGCTGGTCTATGAAATATGCATGAGAAAAACTGACTGAAGACAAAAGATGTGTCCATCCCACTGGGCGAGATGCACTGAAAGGGATGAAGCCATATTGACCCAGCTTCCCTCTGCCATAGATAGCCCTCTGGGATGAAATCTACATTCTGTCACTGACAAGCTGACCACCTTAGGCAGATCGTTTAATCTCTTTTAACTCGTTTCTTCATCTGCCTCATAAGTTTATTGTGAGAATGAAATAAATTAGCACATGTGAGGGGGCTTGTGTGGACTTGGCATATAGAAAGCATTTTAACCTAAGTCATATCTAATAAATTCCCACATGAAAATTTAACCACTGTGCAAAATTGCATTCCCAAATTTTGGGCAGTGTTAGCCATAGACGAAGAGTCGATTTTGTTTCTAGGAAATCCACTTCAGCCATGATAGATGTTGACTGTCATGTTTCAATTTGGAAAGACTTTCCTTCAGGTCTCTTATGTCCTGAATCTGTGATTGGTTGAAACAATCATTTTTGTTTCAAATCTTAAGGAATTTGAACATGAGAGATTTAATTTTATGTAAGGTTTCATCATTAATATACATTCTTTTTTATGTCATTACATAAAGAACAGAGGAAAACAAATAAAATAGAAAAGGTGAGATAGAGAGGAGGAAAAGAGATTAGGAGTATAACAAGCTGCACACTTTCTAAATTTAATGATTGAATCATAAGAAGTTCCTTATATCTGCATCTTAAAAGAATGCAAATGCCATTTTGATTTCATGGGAAAAATAAGTTAAAGGATACGTTGCTGCCTTTGAAAAGCTTACTTTGATCATTTGCCAAATGGCAAAATGAATGGATTAAATTTTAAATTGCCTGTCTTCAGAAGGACGTGATATGGAACATATTTAGGATTTAGCCCTTTAATTTAACGTTAAACTTACTAAAAATGTCCTCATCAATTATTGATAGCCCGATTTTAAAACAGAGCCTTCACCTCAGTGTTGAGAAGGTAGGAATACTGCTTGTTTTTAGAATTACATTTTCTACTTCTTTCAGCTACAACACTGGGTAGCATTCTGGAAAGGGGTAATTTTTTTAAGAGGCTCCAAGCTGGTGAGCAGTTTGCCTATCTGCATCAGCAGGCTCATAACCCGTCATTTGGAATTCAAATGGAATGTATTCAGCGAAGCATCTTGCTATTAAATAAATGTTGTAAAAAATATGTGAGTGCTGACTGTTACAATACCAAAATCTCAAATCTCATTTGGTTTATGTTTCCTATAATTCTGTAGGTATTTAATAACAAATGTTATTGTGCAACAAACAAGGCCATTCCTAGCAAAATATGGCTTAGGACCAAGTATTTTTATCCTCTTCTTAATCCCTTAAAATACCTCTTTTTTTTGAAACAACATCATATTAATGTAAATATTTAAGCCTTTGATAATGCTGCTCTCCTGCCTGGAGAATTCTGAAGTCTTCCACTGCCACTTACTTCCACACATACAAATTCTATCCACCTCTTACAGGCCATTTCTTCCTTGACCACCCCCCTATACACACACACACACACACACACAGACATACACACACACTCTCTGATGGCACATTATTCTGAAATATATTCATAATATTTTAAATAGTAAGAGGAATTGGAGATTAAAGCTCCGTAGAGGAAGGATATTTGGTAGGTGAGTAGTCAAGAAAGACTTCCGGGAAGGAATTTGTATAATTTTATTTTGGCATCCCTGTTTTATTACATTACGGAGGATCTTAATACATATGTTCAGTGTGCATTTGTTGCTTTGGTTGAAGGATAACTTTGAAGAAAAGAACAAATTCACCAAAAGGTAGTGTGTGGGAGGGAGGACTGTTCTCTCAACGTAGTCTGGTTCATTTCATCACCAAGTGATCCCTTTCCAAAGTGTAGGCATCTGCATACACACAGTTGGCACTCAATAATGAATACATGAGCAAAACACAAAAATGACACCATTCCTGCCCTTGAAGTTCTTGTAATCCAGTTAATGATGGCACATTTGCCCTCATTAACAACACTGTTAAGGGAGCACAGCAGAAGGATGTCTAAACCTTAATGGGATTCAGGACAGATTTCTTGGATTTGAGATACGAGCTAGGACTTGACAGATAATTAGAAAGTTATCTGGAGGAAAAGGCTGTTACTGGCAGAAGAAAGGGCAAATGAGAAGGCTTGCAGACACAGCATAACCTGCCTTTGGGAACCTGTAAAGAGAAGTTTGGCTGGAACAGGCAACAAAAGCAAAGGAGAGGTGTGAGATTAGTGGGGTGGGTGATGGCCAAGCAGAGCCTTATTCTAAAAGCTATGGGGAGCCACTAAAGAATTTTATAGAGGAATGATATGATCAGAATTTTCTCTTTTACTGTATATATTTATTTAAGACAGAGCCTCACTGTGTTGTCAAGGCTGGTCTCAAACTCCTGAACTCAAGCAATCCTCCCACCTTGGCCTCCCAAACTGCTAGGATTACAACCATGAGCTACTGCATCCAGCCCAGAATTTTCTCTTTTAGAAAGACCTCTCTAGCAGCAGGCTTCCAAGGTTGATTCTTGGGTGGCCAGACAGAGACCAGGGAGACCAAGTGCAGTCATGGCGTCAGCCACAAAATAGATGGCAGGATGAACAGGGGACTGATAGGAGATGTACTGCTGAAAGGTCCAGAGAACACAGGGCTTGTTGAGTAGTGGGATGTGGAAGTGAGGGAGAAGGAAGAGATCAGGATAACATTTAAGTTGCCTGCTTGAGCAACTGGGTAGAGGGGGGCTGTTTATTGTGATAGGCTGAGTGGCAGATTTAGAGGCCGCAGCATTAAAAAAAAAAATGGCTTGAGGGCCATTACATGGAAGGCACCTATTGGAAATCTCAACAAAACAATTGAACATGGGGTGTGGAGGTCTGGAGATGGCTTTGTCTAAAAGACAGTAGAGGCGTGTTGGGAGAAGAGGAGAAAGGAACCAGGTAGGAGGGGCTTACCTACTCTGTGTGTGAGCTTCTGATGTTTTCAATAGTCACTGGCATCTTTATCCTTTGCTCGTGGTCTCTCTGAGCTCCAGCTAATGGTGCAGGATCCCCAAAGGGAAAGATTGAAGGCAATTACCCAGTTGATTTCCTCCTTAGAATGATTTAATTTACCATGTTGTTTTGTAAAGGACATGTTTAAACCTTTACAGACAAAAAAGAAATTTTGTGGTTAATTTGGGCTCTACATTTTAAGTAGATAATAACATCAATAAAATCAAGTTAGTTTAATTAGAGTTGATTTCATAGGAGACATTTTGCTGATATTCCTATAATTGCTCTTTACAATCTTTGAAGATTATATACCGGTACAAGTATGGATATAAATATATAGATAGATGTAGACATAGATATAATATACTTGGTTCTGGATATAGGGTGATTTGGATATAGAGCTAATAAGCCAAATACAGGCATATAAACAATCTGGGATTAATAACAGCTCACACACACTTACTGTGCTCAGCACCTTTTAAAGTGATATAAATATACTAATTTACTTAACAGCCAGGATACCCCTATGAGGTAGATACTGTCATGATTTCTATTTGATAGATAAGGAAACTAAGGTATCAATGGGTAAGTACATTGTTCAAGGTTGCACAGCTGGCACCAGCATTTAAACTAGGTAGTGTAGCTCTAGAGTTTGCTAGTACCATAACTTTATACTGCCTCTTCTTACCTATATCTTATAGATAAATGCCTAAACGAATTTAAAGTAAAATTCCTGTCCCCTTGTAAGACTGGATAAGCTGTAAAAGAGGCTGTGCATTTCATCAATTACACATGCACAATTAGAGCCTATATCTAATCAGGCCTGATGACAGCCACAGACGTTTGTACAGATTAATGATCAGAGAAGAGGAATTGATGGGCCAGGGAAGGTTGAAGCTGTCAGCTTTTAGGAAATGCCCTGAGCCAAAGCAGCCATTGATGTTGTAAACTGAAATGTGGCAGCTATAAAAGGACTGTCAGATCCTTCCTTTGCATAAAAAGTATTTATTACCATGCACAGAAGCCCAATTTTGTGGCATGTAACAGAGATCTGTATTCGTAACTACTCACTCAGAGGTCTTTAGTATGCCTCGTCCATCCTCCTCCCCATCCTGAGGACATGTGGAAGAGCTCCTTTCTGCTACTTCCTACATTTTCATAGACCCATTGGGAGACTTAGAAGTGTCCTGGTACGGGCAAGAGGCTTGCAGGCATCCACAAATGGTACCTTGCTTGGCATAGCCAAGCTCTATAACCTCTGGTGAGTGCCCCACCAGAACAAGCCCTGGGTTTGGGTGATGAGAAGGTCTCACCCAAAGGATGGGCAGTCACTGCCTGGAGTCAGAACAACAAGAGCCCTAGGCATGCAAATCATGCTGCCTTTTGATTCCTCTCTTGGTCCATTCACCTGCCCCTACTTATTGCACAGCTTCCAGGACAGGTTCCAAGCAATCCCCTCACTTGCTCCTCTTCCTCGGTCTCCACCTTGGGTACTTACAAAGTCGATTTAGGCAAGGAAAGGATGTACTCAGCCATCTATAATAGGGTGCATTGACTTAAACTTTGCAGATTCAAGTCTCTTGACTCTTATTCTGGTGATTAAACCTTTTAGGGAATTGACCCTCATCAGCTAAGAATATAATATTTTGAGTATAGGCTGGACACAGTGGCTCATGCCTGTAATCCCAGCACTTTGGGAGGCCGAGGCTGGCAGATCACCTGAGGTCAGGAGTTCGAGACCAGCCTCAACATAGAGAAACCCTGTTTCTACTGAAAAAAAAAATACAAAATTAGCCGGGCATGCCTGTAATCCCAGCTACTCGGGAGGCTGAGGCAGGAGAACTGCTTGAACCTGGGAGACGGAGGTTGTGGTGAGCCAAGATTGCGCCATTGCACTCCAGCCTGGGCAACAAGAGCGAAACTCAGTCTCTCAAAAATAAATAAATAAATAAATAAATAAATTTTTGAATATAATAAGAAATATATTTTTTGTCTTCCTCCCTGTTTCCTGACACACAGTTCCAAGAACCCCTGGAATATCCTCAGTGATAAGTGTCTTTTTGTATGCTAATGAGAACACTAGGGGCCCTGGGTGGCCTCAAGATGGGGTTAGAACTTTCAGCCTTTCAGCCTGCTGTCTGACCTCTGGGAAGGGGAGAGGTGCTGAAGTTAGAGTTGATCACCAATTGACAATGATGTGATCAATTCTGCCTGTGTAAGGACACCTTCATAAAAACCCAAAGGACAGCATGCAGGGAGTTTCCAGGTTGCTGAATACGTAGAGGTACTGAGAGCATGGTATAGTTCAGAGAGGAGCATGGAAGCCCGTGTCCCTTCTCGTATACCTTGCTCTATACATCTCTTCCGTCTGACTGTTACTGAGTTGTATTCTTTATAATAAAAGGATGAGCATAAGTAAAGTGCTTCCCTCAGTTCTGTAAGCCATTATAGCAAATGATCGAACCTGAGGAGGGGGTTGTGGGAACTTCCAGTTTATATCTGGTGGGTCAGAAGCAAAACCTGGACGTGCAATTGGTGTCCAAAGTGGAGCAGTCTGGGAGTACTGAGCCCTTAACCTTTGGGATCTGGCACTGTCTTCAGGCAGATAGAGTCAGAATTGAGTTAAAGCGTAGGACATCCAGTGGGTGTCTACAGAGAAATGGAGAATTGCTTGCTGTGAGAAAAACTCCATGTGTTAATGACTAGAAATGAAATAATGTGAGAGTATAGAAAAAACAATGTTTTGGGGTTTTTTTTCTGTACAGTACAGTGATAGAAACACTGTGCTTGTTTTAGCTGTTCTGAAAACCTGGACTCCAGATTATTTTGTGACTGCACAGTACATACTTCATACTCTCTCGAGCATATTTCCCTGGGTTAAATGAAGCTTCAGCTTTAGGGCCCTCATTTGCATTGGTCTTTACCAAGACTTGATGGAGCCCTAGCATTGTGTTCATGTGGTTATATATTTTTGCGAAATTTGCAAAAGTTATTTCTTAATGATTTTTGTTCTCATTCTTAAAAAACAAACCTCCAATGTTTGTGCTTAGTTGCTTAGTTGTTTTTTTGTGTGTTTTGTTTTTTTGTTTTGTTTTGTTTTTTGAGACAGGGTCTTACTCTGTCACCCAGCCTGGAGTGCAGTGGCATGATCTTGGCTCACTGTGACCTCTGCCTCCCAGGTTCAAGTGGTCCTCCCAGCTCAGCCTCCAGAGTGGTGAGACCACAGGTACGCACCACTATGTCAGGCTAATTTTTTATATCTGTGCTTAGTTTTCCATTATTTTGCTTAAGGAAGTCTCCCCAAGGTGTGAAATCTTCGGGTTCCATAATGCTTGGAGTCACCCCTGCTCTGCCTCCCTTGTTCAAAGGTTGTTCCAGTTAATAGTCCTCATACATGTTTTTGTTTGTTTTGGAGGCATTTGGGTTTTTTGTTTGTTTGTTTGTGGGCTTGGAGATTTTTCCAGTTCTAAATGTTTAGATGATGACTAAGTAGAATCAGAGAAATGGAGATTTCTTTAACTAAAGAAAACTAAAAATATACTTTTGCATAGCAATGTTATTCAGCCACAGTGAACTTTAGGACCGCTACTGGGAAAGAAAGAATACAATGGGACATGGATCATGGAACTTGCTCCACTGAGAGAGATGTGTGATGAAACCATGAGTTTTTAGAACAAAATGGCTTCTTCTAGAGTTTGGGGCTGAGTATTAGAACTTTGTCTCTCACAAGAACTCAGCAAGAAAGGATAAAGGCTTCTGTACCTTTACCAGCAAACTATCTTTTCTTGAAGCAGTTATATGACACAGCATCTGTCTGCTTCTCTTATTAGTGAAGAAGGATTGCAGGATTCCTCTTTTATGATTTTTATTTAGGTAGTATCAGGACCACAAATGGAACAAAGCATAATTGCATACAATTTTGGCTGGCCTAAGAAATCCTGATAGGTTAAAGTCCAGATGTGGGAACTCTCACACACAGGCCAGTTATGCCCATCACATAAGGAGTCTGCATCCTGAAAGGTTTACAATAGCAGTCCCTTGTTCAGAAGGTCCTCCTGAAATGCCCATCACATCCAGAGTGGTCCTTCAACATGGGATTTGCCCACAGCTTGTCAATGGTATCCATTGAGAAGTGATAAACATTTGACACTATATAATCATTTTATTTCAAATATGGCCTGAGTTAGGCCTAGATCTGTTTGTTATTTGGTAAGCAGCACACTCACATCTTCAGACATTCTACCTGGAACATATTTTATTTTATTTATTGTTATTATTATTTTTGAGACAGAGTCTTGCTCTGTCACCCAGGCTGGAGTGCAGTGGCGCAATCTCGGCTCACCGCAACCTCTGCCTCCTGAATTCAAGCGATTCTCCTCCCTCAGCCTCCTGAGTAGCAGAGATTACAGCCATGTGCCACCACGCACAGCTAATTTTTATAATTTTAGTAGAGACTGGGTTTTACCATGTCAGCTAGGCTGGTCTTGAACTCCTGACCTCAGGTGATCCTCCTGCCTCAGCCTCCCAAAGTGCTGGGATTACAGGCATGAGCTATCATGCCCAGCCTCCAACCCCTATTCTAACCTCTCCCACTTTCTTCTCTAGAGCCCATTATTGATTTTCTCAGAGTATCATTTGTGCTCTACAATAATCACTCCACATCCTCTCCTTACTAAATCCTTCATTGCTCTGGGCAATGCTTATTCCCTAGCAATTACACATTGCTAGGCAGATTACTCTCTAGTTCCCCACCTCTCAAGCCCAGAATATGAGGCTTAGAATTCCCTGGCATCCCCCCATGCTTCTAGGTTGTTGTTCCATCCCTTTTTATAGATGATCTCTGTGAAGCCCCTGCCCTCCAGTTGAACTCTTTTCTTTCAACCTATGCTGCCATACCCTATAGCTCTCCAGGTCACTCCTCCTGTTTCTCATGCAGCTCATCTGGCTCATGGTTGTCCCTCAACTCTGTTTCCTGTTGTCCTCCTGAGTCGGTGGTCACCATGCAACCCTCTCACCTCGCTATTCTTTTTTTTTTTTTTTTTTTTTAAATTTATTTATTATTATTATACTGTAAGTTGTAGGGTACATGTGCATAACGTGCAGGTTTGTTACATATGTATACTTGTGCCTTGTTGGTGTGCTGCACCCATCAACTCGTCATTTACATCAGGTATAACTCCCAATGCAATCCCTCCCCCCTCCCCCCTCCCCATGATAGGCCCCGGTGTGTGATGTTCCCCTTCCCGAGTCCAAGTGATCTCATTGTTCAGTTCCCACCTATGAGTGAGAACATGCGGTGTTTGGTTTTCTGTTCTTGTGATAGTTTGCTAAGAATGATTTATCCTCTATTCCCATCATCCTCACCCCGTCATCCCTCACAATTCCATTCACGTGCCTCATGTTGACCCTTAGGGCATCTAACACTGAAAACCTTCTGAAACCTTAAACTTACAAAATTATCTTCTGGGCTTACGATTTTTTTGTCTACTGTTTTTCCCACTGTGTCATTCCTATGAAACTCATTTATCTAACTCATCCAGAACCTTGAAGTCTCACCTCTTCCCATTCTTTCAGTCGAATGTGATACTCCTGGCTTCTCTTTTCTCCTCACAACCTCTCATAGTCAGGCATCTCATTGCCTACTTGCCAACCCTTTCAAGTTATTCCTTCATCTTTCTTCTCCTATGCCTCAACACACACACACATACACACACACACACACACTTGTCTCATACTCATCACCTTGGAATGACCCAAATATCCACTTCCTCCTCTCCTGGGGGGGACATGGCATGATATATTAGGTGCTCTGTATTCTTCCCAGAATCATCTGGTTCTGTAGGTCTATGAGACTGCCTATATTTGTTTCCTGGGGCTGTCATAACCAAGTGCCACAAACTGAGTAGCTTAAAACAATACAAATTTATTATCACACAATTCTGAAGGCTAAAGTCCAAAGCCAAGGTGTCAGCAGTGCTACCATCCCTCTGGATCCCATAGGAGAATTCTTTTTTGCCTCTTCCTAGCTTCTGGTGGTTTGCTAGCAATACTTAGCATTCCTTGGCTTGCAGAGGTGCCACTCCACTCCACTGTCTTCACAGGACACTTTCCCTATGTTTCTCTGTCCTCACATGGCTATTTTCTTATAAGGACACTAGTCAACTTAGATTAGGGTCCCACACCACTTCAGTACAACATCTTTTTAACTAATTACATCTTTGATGACCCTATTTCCAAACAAGGTCATGTTCTGAGTTCCTGGGGTTTGGACTTCAACATACCCTTACTATCTCTTCTCTCTCCCTCTTCATTAGTTTCATTTCTTCAGCCCATCAGTGTTTCCCCACACTACCAAAAATCTGCTTGTGACCACGACTTCCCATGTAGTTATCCCAGCTCCCTGGTTTTCATTGACAAACTCTATTTCCAGCTTTTTCTCTGCCCTTCACTTCTCCATCTGTAATTAATCTATTACACATCTGTTCAAATAGCTCTCTCAGTAAGGTCATCAGCATCAGTCCATTTGTCAAATCCAATGGTGTCATCTCCACCTTCACCCTATTTGACTTCCGTGCAGTATTCGATACCAGCATTATCACACTTCTTTGAAGGGCAGCTTTTTTCTGACCATTATGTTGTACAATTAAGGGTCTCGCTAGACCTCCTGTCTTTCTCCAAGCCAACTGGATCCTTACTTCTGAGACCTTATTGTACAACAGTTTTCAGTGTGTGGTTTACAGACTCATGAGGGATCCCAATACCAGTTCCTATGTTATCAAAACTATTTTCATAGTACTACAAGGTATCATTTACCTTTTCAACTGTGTTGACATTTATACCCACGGTACAAAAGCAATGGTGGTTAAAACTGCTGGTACTTTAGCATGAATCAGTGCGGTGCCACCAACTTGTGCTAGTAATACAGTCATGTGTTGCTTAACCTCGGGAATACCTTCCGAGAAATGTGTCCTTGGATGATTTTGTTGTGTGAACATGATAGAGTGTACTTACACAAATCTAGATGGTATAGCCTACTGCATATCCAAGCTCTGTGGTATAGCCTATTGTTCCTGGGCTACAAACCTGTACAGCATATTATTATACTAAATTCTGTAGGCAATTGTTACACTTAAGTATTTGTGTATCTCAATATACCTAATCATAGAAAACGTACGGTAAAAATATGGCACTATAATCTTGTGGGACCACAGTCAGATATGCAGTCCATTGTTGACCAAAACTTCATTATGCAGTGCATGACTGTATTTCTATTCTTCACAGCCACACACTCACAGTTTAAAAAAAAAGAAAAGAAGAAAGCAGGAAAAGAAAGAAAATGCCAATTTTACTTAGAAATGTCCTTGATAAGGCAGTAAGTTTTATTCATTTTATTAACCCTTTACCCTTAAGCGCACACCTTTGCAATTTTCTGAATAACAAAATGGGAAGTCCACATGAGAAGTACTCATGTGGCATCTGGAAATAAAATGTCTGACTGGAGGAAACATTCTAAGCTGTCCTAAACTGCCCTTAGTACTTTTCTCATGGAACACCATTTTTACTTGAAGAGACAACTGACAGGAAAAGTATAGTTATGGACACTTCGGTATATGGCAGACAGTTTCTCAAAAATGAATGAAGTGAATCTGCTGCTATAAGAAAAATAACTGACAGAGTGTGTCGCCAAGAATAAAGAATGAGCTTTCAAGCAAAAATAACACTTTGGAAAACTTGTATCCACCAATGTGAATTCCACAGCTTTTGAATTTCTAAAGACTTTTTGATAAGCTAGATGGTAGATTAAAAGTAATGGCAAAAACCACAATTACTTTTGCACCAAACTATAGTTTTAATGAATGTGATTTTTAATATTGTATTGAAATTGGTCAGTTTGGAAAAGTTACATATTTCAGGGAACCAATATTTTCTAAATGATTAATGTACGCTTATGAAATCATTGGGTTAAAATTTATTCAAAGTGCAAAATAGATAAATGGATCTTAATAAAATCAGGTAAAATGTTATGTGATTATGCAGTACACTTTAAGAAACTACTACTTTTTGAGTTTTGATGAGATATCAAGGAAGAATACTCCCAATTATTTGAAGGGCTGTTAAAATACTCCACCCTTTTCCGACCACATATTTGGATGAGGCCAGCTTTTCTTCATACCCTTCAGTCAAAACAACTTGGTGCAATAGATTGAATGCAGAAGCAGATATGAGTTTCCAGGTGTCTTCTAGTAATTTGGAAATTAAATAGATGTGCAAAAATGTAAAACAATGTCAATCTTCTCATTAAATGTTTTCTTCTTTTGGAAAACAGTTATTTTTCATTAAAAAGTTTGTGTTAACAAATAAAGGGTTTATTATTATTACTTTTAAATGGATTTATATATAAATACTTTCAAGTTTCTCAGTTTTAATTTCTGGTACCATAAACATTGTTTTATTTAAAACCCACATTACAAAAATTCTTTAGGATCCTCAATAATTGTTAAGAGTGTAAAGAGGTTCTGAAACCAAAGAGTAGAACTTTAATTCAAATAGGACGCTACAAAGAGAACTGATGTTCAAGGAGAAATTAATAATTTATTGGGTTTGTTGGGTAACAGAACTGGAGAAAAATGGTAGCCAGAGGACAACAAAATATTATTGTGTCCCTGGTGAGAACCTGTGCATCAAGACCGTAGAAGATTTTCTGTAATGGCAGGTGGAGAATTCCTACAGCTAGTGCTTTTGGTGACACTGTTTTGCCTCAAGGTACATCTAGTGGCTTCATTGTGTTAGATCTGCCTCTAACTAATTTGGTCTGGTATCCTGTTGCCTCAGCAAATTATATGTTTGTAATGTCACTAATGGAAACAAAAATAGAGAAGGCTAGCGAGTTCCTATTCTTGGACAACTGTCACCCCTACAAATAAAGTTCCCAAAAGGCCTGAAAAGAGAGGACATGCTGAGTAAATGTCAGCTGTTTATTATTATCATCATTGTGGACTTTAAGCCCCATATGATCCCGTGAAAACCCTGGCCCCTGAGCTCTGGGCTACACCCCAGGTTTGGTGCAAGAGCTCCTTTTGTTTTTCAGCTTAAGCCCAAAACAAGGAATATCAAAGAGTTTCATGTCAATGGCCAACTCTAACTTGGTGGGAGTTGGTGCCTGGAGCCCTCTTTTGAGGATCAGTGGGAACAAGATGTTCTTGATGTCTGCCAATGCCTTACAAAAGAGGCAGCACATTGTCAGCACCCCCCTAAACCTAAAAGCTGGACTCCTTGATTCTTTGCTCTTAATGCAGTCTCTTGAGGCCAAATCGCTCTGATAAACTGAGATGTGAAGCACAAAAATGAAATACGAAATGAAAAGGAAGGAATTAGACTCAAAGGAGAAAAGCACCTCGCTTTCAAAGGCTAGCCTTAACTGCCCATGCTTAGGCATTGGATAGGTGATGAGAAAGTGAAACTCCCACCCTGGAAATGGAAAAACATACCAGCCACAAAGAAGACCCAAGTATTCTGTCCTTAAAAATAATATTGTACTCTATATAGAAACAGGAGTTTTTAATCTCTTAATTTCTCCTATTCCTGAAAACTTCCCAAACTCATCAAACTACCAGCTGTGATTTGATCAGTTCAGAGTACTCTCATTGTGAGGAAACAGAATTCATTTTAACCATCAGGATTCGTGCTCAGGAAAACACAGTATTGGTGGGACAGACTTCCATAATGAGACTCCTTGGAGTGGTAGCTGAAGCCCTGAGTCTGGGACTTGGCTAATCCCAAGGCTTGAGAGATGAGGGGAGACAAAAAACCTGCTCTGCATAAGACAAGGAAAAAGTCTTGTTTTGTTCATGATGGGAAAAGGAGTATAAGAAAAAAACAGAATGAGAGAAAGAACCCCTCAAATCTCCACAAATGTCATTAAAAAAGCAAAAGCTTTTATTGTATTCTTTGGGGTCCTTGGACTGGTATAAAAGAGAAGAGTGTGGGCAGACAAAGGAGTCAAAGATAGGAGGGGCGATGGGGGAGCTGCAGCCTGAGGATTCTTAGAAATCGGCAGCAGGATGTGGTGTGGAAGCATCACCAACATGGGCTTGAAGGTCTGATACAAGTTCATTTGGATCCCCAAGAGGCAGGAGGACTTTCCGTGAAGTTTAAGTTACTCTTCCTGTGGAGCCTCAGAAGTCAGTGTTTTTACAACCCCACCTCACTATATTGATTCTCTTAGATGTGGTCACCCTTTAGACTTGGGTCAGTGTATTGCTATACATCTCTTGCTCTTATTAAAATAAGCATCTCTTCCTATCAACCTGACAGTATAATTCTTTATAGAGTTGACAGTATCTCTCTAGTTAGGGTCACAAGGACTTTGGCCTGGTCCTGGATCTGCCACTGACTCTCCCTGTGCCCATGGGTAGGTCCTTATCTTTTCAGATCTCAGGGTTCTGATTTGTAAAATGATGGAGGTGAGGAGGAAAAGGTTGAGTTCATCATCTCTTAAATCCATTCCTAGTTAAAATTCTATGAATCTTGCAGTATTAATATTTCATGCATCTCCATTCTTCCTTGTACTCACTGTTATGAGAAATTACTTTTTACTGTTGAAATAAAAGAATCAGGTTGGTTACATATATAATTTCCTTAGTGGCAGTTTCTCTATTAAGAACACACTAGCTTATAACATATACTAATTTTCTTATAATAAGGATACTTTTATGGCTAAGAGGAATCATACAGATCAGACAGATGTTATTAACATATGTACCTATATATTTTTTCTTTTTTAATTCTCTAGTTTTCTGTTATGCCTTTCCCCAGTGTTCTGGGTGTCCTCTTACTTGTGTGTATCTGCTTCACCTGTTAGATTGTTAGATGGTTGAGGGTCAGAACAATGTGATACTCATCTCTGTATCCTCTTAAAGTCTAGAGAGAGACCTTTCCTCATAGAAAGTGAGCATTTAATAGATACTTATTCAGTCGAATTGAAACTGTGTATTGAGTCTAAATTTTTTAATTATTGCTTTATATTGTGATAGCTTAGTTATGCTGTAGGAATAAAATAATTCTCAAATCTCAGTGATTTAATGCAACAGAGATTTTTTTTCCTTGCTAAGGCAAAGTTGGCTATAGAATGGAGTTGGAGTAGGGAGAAAACTATTTCTGCTTCATACAGCCACTTGGGGACTCAGAGTGAAGAGAATCCTGTTTCTGACAGCTGTACCTTTTGAAACACATGGCCTCTTCAGAGAAATAAACTGAAAAATTACTCAAGGGCTTTCTTCTGCCCTCTACACGTATTTCGTTGACCAGGACTAATCAAATGGTACTGCCTGACTAGGAAACTGGGTGATGTGGATCCCATATTTTTAGGCAAGAAAAGTGCCCACCCCTCCCTAGGCCCAGCATGGTGTCTCATGCCTGTAATCTCAGCATTTTGGGAGGCCGAGACAGGTGGATCACTTGAGGTCCGGAGTTTGAGACCAGCCTGGCCAACATGGTGAAACCCCATGTCTACTAAAAAATACAAAAATTAGCTGGGTGTGGTGGCACATGCCTGTAATCCCAGCTACTCAGGAGGCTGAGGTAGGAGAATCACTTGAATCCAGAAGGCGGAGGTTGCAGTGACCCCAGATCATGCCAGTGCACTCCAGCATGTGCAACAGAGAGAGAGAGAGAGAGAGAAAGGAAGAGAGAGAGAGAGAGAGAGGGAGGGAGGGGAGGGAGGGAAGGAAGGAAGGAAGGGGAAAAGAAAAAAGAAAGAAAGAAAGAAAGAAAGAAAGAAAGAAAGAAAGAAAGAAAGAAAGAAAGAAAGAAAGGAAGGAAGGAAGGAAGGAAGGAAGGAAGAAGGAAGGAAGGAAGGAAGGAAGGAAGGAAGGAAAGGAGAAGGAAGGAAGGAAGGAAGGAAGGGGAAGGAAGGAAGGAAGGAAGGAAGGAAGGAAGGAAGGAAGGAAGGAAAGAAAGAAAGAAAAGAAAAGAAAGAAAGAAAACGAAAAGTGCCCCCAAGATTGGTAATCACTAATGTTTACCCTGTGCTTTACTCAGTAGCTCCAGTGTTTTGGAGATAATGAACTTCTTTGAGAATCTGATGGTCATTACAATCCCTCTCCTCTAGAAACACTCAACATTTTGCATAATTTCCTATGTGTTTCATGTACTTTGAACCCTATTCACTGGTTCTCTAGAGAACCTTAGACCAAGATTATAAATCCTTCAGGCATGTTTTGCACCTGGCAACAGACCTACAGATGAAAAAAGAAAAAATACATTACTGCTGTTCTATTTAAACTGTATGTTATTAACAGTCTATTTATTTAGTTGTTTGTTTTTATCAGATATGGCATCATACAAGACCCATGGCCAACGGATTTCCCTCTGTGTTTGTTTTTATCAGGAAAAATTTGAGGGACTGTTCCGGACTTATGACGACTGCGTGACGTTCCAGCTATTTAAGAGTTTCAGACGTGTCCGTATAAACTTCAGCAATCCTAAATCTGCAGCTCGAGCTAGGATAGAGCTTCATGAAACCCAATTCAGAGGGAAAAAATTAAAGCTCTACTTTGCACAGGTAAGGTGATTGTTTACCAAAGTTATTCTTTTTGCCCTACATTATTTTTTACTGTTTTAAAATGTAAATGAAGCCTTTTCCATTTTCAGATTGGTTGGTAGTCTATAAATTAATTCACTGAGAAATAGACCCACATCATGATTCCCAGACAGGAACAGCTTAGTGGCTTAGAAAACAGACTCTGAGAGTTGCCAACCAGAGCAAGTTGCATAACCTCACTGGGGCTCCATATTCTCATCTGTAAATTGGGGATGATCAGGATCTATACCCCATACTGTTGTTATGAGGATTGCATGAATTATTGTGTGTTTAAGTGCCTAATATTTGGCAAATGCACAATAAATGCCAGGTAGTAGTTATAATAAGAATGATGTAATCACAGCTACTCCTAACCTTCCTATCAGGGTTATAATTAAAACTTAAATTATATGACAGCTTTAGTGGAATGTATAACTTTTCAGTGATTCATATTTATGAGAAAAGGTTACAAATATATGGAAATTAATTTGTTTCATCCAAAAATCAATTCTAGCTGTTCCAAAACGAAATGGGTAATTCTTGGCAATGCTTATAAAGTTCACAGCAATAGAAATCAATATCCATCATGTTCCATTAGTGCCCTCACCTCATCACTAGATACCTTGATCCATCTCTTAAGTGATCTGTTAGTATGGTTTCCACCTTTAGACTCTACAGAAATGGCACAGTGAAAAGAACACAGACGTTGGCCCTGCATCCATGTTCAAATTCCATCATTGCTATTCTCATGTGTGTGATATGGACCAACCTCAGTTTCCTTGTCTTTAAAATCTCACCCCGTTCCTTAAAAAGTTAAGCATTGAATTACCATTTGACCCAGCAATTCCACTCCTAGGTATTTAAAACAGGTACTCAAACAAATATTATGTACACACACGTTCACAATAGCACTATTCACAATAGACAAAAGGTGGAAACCACCTAAATGTCCATCAATGGATGAATGGATTAGCAAATTATAGTATGCCCATATGATGGAATATTACTCATCCATAAAAAGGACTAAAATACTGATAAATGCTACAATGTGGATAAACCTTGAAAACATTATACTAAGGGAAAGGAGTCAGACACAAAAAGTCACATACTCTGTAATTCTACTTATAGGACATATCAAGAACAGGTAAATCTGTAGAGACAGAAAACAGCATGGTGATTGCCAGTGACCAGTGGGAGACAGGAGTGGTAGTAACTGGTAATGGTAGTACTGGTAGCAGTAGGCAGAGGAGTTCCTTTAAGGTGATGAAAAGAGCTTGGATCTGGATAGAGGTGGTTGTTGCAGATTGGAAATGTACTAAATGCCACTGAACTGTTCACTTTCAAGTGGTTAATTTTACGTTATGTGAATTTCACCAAGGAAGGAAGGAGGAAAAGAGAGAAGGAGACAAGGAAACATTTGGCAGGTGCATGGTGGGACAGTGGACTGGCAGCATCAGCATCACCTGGGAACCTATTAGAAATGCAAACCCTCAGGCCCCATCCCAGGCCTCCTGAATTAGAAATGTGGGGGCTGGGGCTTAGCAATCTGTGTTTTAGTAAGGACTACAGGTGATTCTGACATACAGTAAAGGTTGAGATCCACTGTTTTCAGGATTAAATAAGGCAGTTGAGCACATGGTATGTGGTAAGTGGTAATTATTATTACAGTCAGGTTCATCGGTTCATTTGTCACAGGCTGAAACTAAACCCACATTTTAATGTGCCAACATGACACATCTGAAGCCATGATGAATAAGTGTCTTCATCTCTACTCTATTTGAAAGGTTCAGACTCCAGAGACAGATGGAGACAAACTGCATTTGGCTCCACCCCAGCCTGCCAAACAGTTTCTCATCTCGCCCCCTTCCTCCCCACCTGTTGGCTGGCAGCCCATCAACGATGCCACACCAGTCCTCAACTATGACCTCCTCTATGCTGTGGCCAAACTAGGACCAGGTAAGCTTTGCGGTCCATTTTAAAAATAAACATTTGTCAGCAACCTAGAAAAGCCAAATTAGATTAACAACCTTGAAATCCTGGGTTCACGGTAACACTGCATTTCTAATGGGTTTATTCTTCTGTGTGGACAATGAGAGGGAATGATGGATGAGAATGCAGCATCAGACTTTGCACCTGTTCAAAAAGCAACTCGGGAACCTGTACTAAAATGGTGTCAGGTCCGTGCAGCTTCCGGATTGCAATGCAGATATTTTAAGATCCAACAGCATTACCTAATTCTTGTGGGATTTATCTCGATACCAGGAGGAAATTATTTCCTCAGAACAGACAAAATGAACCCTACCAGCTGGAAGGAAGCATCTATGCTGTGCAACCCAGTTTTATTGCTGTCACAGTGCTGGTACACACTCAGGAACCCCCTGTTACAAGAAAACCTGCCACCAAAGTGAAACCTCCAAGTTCCTAAGAAGTCAGTTACAGCAGCCTCTAACTTTAAAAAAATCTTACGGTCACTTTGTTATCATGTTGGCGTATGTAGCTCTGATTCACTCATTCTCACTGCAGTATAGTATTCTAAAATATGAATCCACCACCACACTTTCTTTAGCCACTCTCCTGTTGATGGATATTTAGATTATTTCCAGGTTTTTTGCTATTCCAATCAAAGTAACAGTTAACATTCTTGTACATCTCTATGCACTTGTCCAAAAGTTTCTTTAGGCTTTGTACCTAGAAGTGATACTGCCCTCAATTTCAGCAGATGATGACATCTTGCACCCCAAAGTATTTTTTCCTATATTATATTAGGAGAGGAAATAATAGAAATTGAAGGTGCTGAAACCAGGTGGGAGCTGAGATTTTTAGCACTGTGAATTGAGTGGTAACTAATGGCCATTATGTCTGCTGTATCTACTGCTGGTTATCTTGGGATAGGAAGGAGCTTTAAAAATAGAATCTGAATGCCTGACCCCACCCCAACAGATTCTAATTTGATGTGGGTAAAGTCCAGGTATCAGTACGTTTTAAAAGCTTCCACGCTGATTCTAATATGCAGATGAGTTCAAGAACCACTGGTAGCTAAATGCCAAATACCAAGAATAGTAAACTTATAAGTTCTTACCAGCATTTCTTAATGTGGCAGGAAAACATTTGGCCCAGAGTCACCCACCTCAGAAATCTGCTGTTTTAATCATCGTGTGTTGATTCTTGTGTACACCAAAACCTGAGAACCCTAGGAATTATGGTGACCAACTGTCCTGGTTTCTCCAGGACTAAGGAGTCCCTGGGCCCCAGGACCTTCACTGCTAAAGTCAGAAAATTCCCAGGAAAACCAAGAAAAGCTGGTCATCTTACCAGGTACCCAGATTAAGATGATGCTGGTCTGATTAATAAGCACTTCTTGCAAGAAGATTGCCAGATGTTACATGTGTGGCCTGAAAGTTAAATTATAGAACTTTCAAGAGCAAGCTCATTGGAGGTTTCTTTGTAATCAGCATCACATCGCTCAGCTTCTCAGGCCCTTTAAAATGGCCATAAGTTTTACCTTCAAGAAGCAGGAGGTATGTCTAACTAACATATTAGACATTGCTGATGTCTAATTATATTGACTGATGAAAGAAGCAATATAATAACAAGGGAGATGTTAGTGAAATATGATTTCATTGAACATCTAGTTCACATCCAGGATCCTGATCTTAGACACTCCCCCTTCAGAGAGCCACATGTGCGATATGTGTAAACACTGCACAGTGTGTAAAGTAAATTGAGTCTACTCACGTGAAGCCTTTTGAAGCCCTTCCCCATAGTCATTCAGGACATTGCAGAAACAAACAAGCACACATATCCAAATGGACCAATTTCAGCCAAGGTCCTTGGAGCTGTCAGTTTGACTCCTATGCACTGATATTGACAAGAACACCCTTGAACACTTTGTAGAGGTGTTTTGAATGTCAGCCAACAGAGCTCTTTATAGAATCACTAAGGTCTTGGCTAGAGGACCTAGGAGTCTGACCTGCATTTTACAGAAAAGGAAACTGAGGCCCAGAGCGAAGCGGGGAGCTGATTTGACAATGAAAGTGCCAGAGCTTCCAATGCTGTGCTCTTCCTAGTTCACTATTTAGAAAGGAGGCTCAGGCTATGTCAAACTTTCTGACCATCACACCCCAGCTGGACTCCAGTTCACTCATGTGAAGCTGGTTGTCCAGTAAAATTCAAATCATTTTTTATCAAGAATGTGAAAGAACATTAGTTGTTGTTTGTCAGTATTCACAAAGATTGATGCAGGGAAAGCTAGAGGCAAGTTCCAGACACCCTTACTGGCTGACCGAGCTGAGCCCAGACTCCGGAAGGCATAGACAGGGACAAATGTGACCTGGGACTGATGGAGGCAGAAGGCACAGATGGGATGGGAATTAGGCCCTGGAAGGGATGCTCACAGAGCCTGACACAGAAGAGGAAGGAAGAGGGAGGAAGGAAATGGTCTTAAAGAGGCAGAGGAAAAAAAAAAAAAAAAGCAGTTGGCAGTAGGGGGTGGGGGGCTCGGAGTTGTAAATAACTTATCAACAACATTAAAAATGCAGACCTTTTACCTTAATTGTACAGCTAATCTATAGCACCCACCTTCTTTTATCACAATAAATGTACCATCTACCATTTTTGAAGGGCCCTACTTTGTGAAAAGCACAGAGATAGGACCTATTATTATCCCCATTTTATGGATTAGGAAACTAGGCTGTAGAAAGAAGCATGAACTTTCCCAAGGTGACACAGCTGGTTGGCGACATCGTCGAATTTCAAACCCTGGCACTTCTGACTCCAGAGAGTAAACTTCACCGCTCTGCCAGCTGGCCTTCTATTAAGGATACTGGTTGGCTTGGCTGACTTCAGGCCTGCTCTGCTCCAACTCTGGCAAACATTTATTCTAACCCTGAATCAATAATTATAATTATTATTATTATTTGAGACAGAGTCTCACTCTGTCACCCAGGCTGGAGTGCAGTGGCACGATATCGGCTCACTGCAACCTCCACCTCCCAGGTTCAAGCGATTCTCCTGCATCAGCCTCCTGAATAGCTGGGACTACAGGCACGTGCCACCACGCCCAACTAATTTTTGTATTTTTTAGTAGAGACGAGGTTTCACCATGTTGACCAGGCTGGTCTCAAACTTCTGACCTCGTGATCCACCCACCTCAGCCTCCCAAGGTGCTGGGATTTCAGACGTGAGCCACCACGCCAGGCCTCAAGAATTATTTGTAACAAACACCAATCTAAACTTCTAGAAAGCCTAACCTAGTGTCTGGTAAATGTGCAAATGGAGACTTGTGCATTCGGTACAAGAGCAAATATTGAGAGTTTCCTGATTTTTAAGGATGACTGATACTGTGTCCATGGAACAGCTGCCATCTGGATGTATTTTTTAGGATATGTTTCTCTCTATTCCCTGCCAGCAATTTGGGACTGTTTGTCTTTATTTGGTTATCCATTTATCCCTTTTCTATGTGTTTGAAGCTTCCTCAGCCCCACACATGCATGATTTGTGTCCAACAACTGAGTTGAAAATATCAGAAGTTAAATTAAAGGTTGTTTCAACTGCAACAATAAGGGAGCGGGGTCACACCCTGCCTTTTCCCCATGGCATCCTCCCCCTCATCGTGTCTCTGCCCCCTTCTCAACCAGGTGCCAAGGCAAGGGGTTGCTCCTTCAGTCTCCTCCTGTCACTTTGCACAAATATTCACTTTTCCTTATGGCAATTTTCTATTGTTCAACTTACTGTCTTCTCTTCTTATTGAGGGAAAGAATGCATGTTTCATTCATTTTGGTACTCCCAGCACCTGAAAGTACCTGGCACTTAATTGATGCTCAATAAATACTGGAGGAATTAATACATGAATGAATGAATGAATAGAGCAGAGCTATTAGCCTGCCTAGAGATAGTTTCTTTACTGACAAATTGTTGCTTTCTTATAGCTTTAGCCAGACTCAGTCCAGAAGCATTAAATTCATGTTTTCTATAATTAGAGGACTTCTAGCATTTTCATTTAAAAAAACGTGATTTAGTAAAATTTATTTTTAATCCTTTGGCAAAATCATTTCGGTAACAAATTATAACTAATTTCATGTTAAAGGATGACTACCTCAGTTCCAGAAGTACAGAAACAAATTAGAATGAGAGCATAGAAAAGCAACTCAAATGATCAAAGGAATGGAGTTTTGCATTAGAGGAATGAAGAACAGTGTTTAACTGGTAGAGCAGAGTGATTGAGAAGGTATGTAGACATTTAAAGCTGCTGGGAAAAAGTCAGTCTAAAGAAAGAACATTATGGAGCAGGGATCTAGAGTGAGATGGGACTCAGGCTAAGTCAACTGACTGGCTGCCCCCAGAGGCAATGGCACAATTTATTAGGATCCTTTCGTGGAGAACCAATGAAACAGTAGGGATCCAGGCCGCATCTCAGACAAGCAAGGGGCAAAACAGTCTCTAGTTCTTTAAGGAAGAATACTGGTGACCTTCTTTCAGAGAGGGACAAGTCCAATTCCTGAAAACTTCTAGAGTGGTCCTAGAAACAAACATAAAGAAGCACTGCAATTGTAATGGAACCATGATCAGACCCAAACCTGTGGGTGCCTATTGAAATCCTTTGAAATATTTAAGATGTTATGACAGGAGACAAGGGCTACGTTATATTCAAGAAGTGTCTCTCAGTTCTGTTTATTATACCGAGAGCAAGTTTATATTCTGAAAATTATGAGCGGCATAATTTTAAATATCCTTAATCGTTGTCCCCATGACCATTCTATCTTTGATCCAGAAAGTGAGTAAAATAGATAGTATACATTAGAAAATAAATAAATAAAAATAATGACTTAAAATTATGTGGGGATGAAGATAAATTGCTTACTATGCACCAGGCACTGTTCTAAATACCTTACAGTATTATTTAATGTTCACAGACAATAACAGGTATTATTATTGTCCTCAATTATACAGCTGGGGAATGTGAGGCACAGAGTGGTTAAGTAACTTGTCCAAGGCGCACAGCTGCTAAATTAAAATATGTCGTTTGCCACTGGCAAGGAGAGTAAAGGATTGATTGAGCCAGGACCTGGCCCTGGGAAGTGAAACATTTTTCTCTAGAAGAAATTTAAGATTGCTGTAAAGGAGAAATTTAAGAATACAAAACAACTTATGCCTCTTGTTCCCTCACATTTTATTTGTCTACTTTTTGGCACCCACTAAAACACACTACTGCATCAATTCTTTACGGTACATTTCATGCTTTTTTCTCATGTCCAGCAGGACGTGCAGATCCAAATTTGCCTTCCTCTGCTCTGTTTAAGGAGCAGTTATTGTCTCTGTAACACAGAATCCTTGTGTGTTTCTATTAGTCCCTTGATGAATGTGTAGAAACCCATCAGTTTAACAGTGACCTAGACAGAATAAGATGGGCTCTGACCTTGAGGAGAATTATGAGTTGAATATTTATTTTAAAATATCTGTTGTTCCTGACTCCAGAAGCAGTATGGTGCCAGGTTCTTTTTTGATGTAAAACAAAATAGGAAAAAAATAAAAACCCAGCCTAGCAAAATAGCTTATCTCCACCAATCAGCAGAAAATGGTAAAATAGAGATGTATGCGGCACTAACTGGATGGGAAATCAGAGGTGGGAAGCGAAATGCCGGCCTTTATTCTGCTAAGATGACTCTGGAAGGTCATGTTCATTGTCACTGAAAATGCCTGCAGGGAGCGATATGAAAAGTCATTGTCTCTTCTTTTTTTTCCTCCTGCTATTTTTAGCTCTTGTTAGGAAGATCAATTTTAGTTAACTGCAGAGAAGGGTTTTTAAAATGGTGCTTGAGTTTCAAGTTGCATTTGTCTGCTATATTTAGATTTTTTTCCAAATTCTTCTGTATCAAAACATGACATAGTAAGGCAACTTTGCTGGTGTTACTGCTTGATGTGGTGTTTCCCCCAATGGAAAAAGATATTCCATTAACTAATGTAACCTATACTAAAGAAACATTTTCCATTCCAGGCTCTGATTCAGAGGTAGAAAAAAATTCAGTTTTTAAAATATAGATGAACACCTATATTTTTGGTGCATGTGGTATGAACATTATATAAGGCCTCAATTCTCGTTCAGCAATTGCTATATTCTCTGATCACAGAAACAATAGGCAAGTAAAACAGCGAGTGTCCAGTGTTCCCGTTAGCATAGTCTATCTGTGTCATACCCCACCTAAGGGACTCAGATTGGGATCCGGGAGCACATGTTCAAATTTTCCCATTTCCTTTTAAAGAATTGTCCCTGGAAAAAAAAAAAAAATAGGTTTTTAAAGAGGCTTTTCTTCCCAGTATATATTCCATTACTTTATCTTCCATCACTATGGAATAGCAATATTAGAATACTTCCTTTTCTAATTTTACAGGTAAACAGGTAAACTGTAGAAAAACAGAAAAGACATATGACCAAAACCTGGGAAAATATGAATAACAAATCCTATTGCCCATAAAAAAAGTACTTTAAGGAAGAATCATTGTAGTGTTTACGCTTGCATTTTTTCTTATAGGTGTATGTGTGTGTGTGTGTGTATGTGTCCTCACAGTTGTGGCAGGGGCTGGGCCCCTGACATGGGGCAAGGGAGAACAGGATGGTCCGTTCCCAGAGAGGACCCAGCCCACAGAGGGCTCTCCCAGGCAGCTCCCCTTTGCTTCATCTCCGCCACTTTCCTCTCACCCCATGTGGATGAGCCCATTTTCTCTGGTCTTTCTCCCTCTTTATCTTCCCACCTCTTTCCCCTCTGTGTTTCCCTTAGTTACCTTGCCTATACCTTCCCTTTAGGGTTCTGCTTCTTTTTCTTAACCATTAATTTAGGTCCTCAGTCAATCAGTTGATCCCATAAAGTACTTTGGGTCCTAAATGTCTCAGGAGGGGATGAAGATAAATCCCCCCATCCCCCATCTAGTATTAGAGAGAAACCTCCAGAAGATAAGCAAATGTTCTTATACTGAAATATATATAGCTCCCCTTATACCAAAACTACGAGTATGCTCTTTCTCTTCTTTCTCTTTCTCTTTCTCTCTCGCTCACTCTCATCCTCCTCCTTCCCCATCTTACCAAGGATGCCTTCTTATTTCCTACTTTGATATGGATCAGAACTGAGGAGGGGGAGGAAAGGAAAAAGAACCCTAATTATTTCATCAATATTTTCTTAAAATGCACCCATACGAGGCCTACTGAGGTAGAATGTCAGTTTGCAGCCCTGATGTCACCTGCAGGATCCCACCCTCATGCATGCCTAAATCTAGGAAGTAGTAAGGAGGTTACACTGGTCACCCGGTAGACCTAGATTGGAGTTCACCACTTTTCTCTGGGCTCCACCAAAATTCAATAGGAGCTCATGGAAACACAAAAGAATCAGAGAGAAAAAAGTTTACAAAGGACTGAATTCCCTGGAATCTGTCTTTTAATCCCAAATCCTCTTTCCACTTCCACTTAGAAAATAAGTTCTTTCTCTGCTTCCAGATTGAGCTTGTGAATAGGCAGCTACCAAAAAGCTATGATTTTTATGTTTCCAGTAAGTCTCTCTGCACCCAGAGTATCTCCTTTTATTTTATAGCTGTAAATGGAGATCCAACATGAAGAGATGCTTTTCTCTTGCCTCAGGATAATGATTAAAACATAGGATGTGGGTTTGAATCTGGGCTCCACATTTTATTAGCTCTGTGACCTTGAGCAAGTTTCTTAACTTCTCTGTGCCTCTGCTTCTTCAATAGTAAAATCAGTTTGTGGCAAGCATCAAATGAGATAATCCATATAAAACTGTATAGCCAGTATCATACATAGGAAAGGCTCAGTGTATGTTACCTATTTATTATCACTTGATTTTCAAAGCCTTCTATTAAAATGTGTCACTGAGTGTGGTGGCTCACCTCTACAAATCCCAGCACTTTGGGAGGCTGAGGCAGGAGGATCAGTTGAGCCTAGGAGTTTGAGACCAGCCTAGGCAATGTAGTGAGGCCCCTGTCTCTACAAAAAATAAAAAATAAGATTATCTGGGTGTGGTGGTGCATACCTGTAGGGCCAGCTACTCAGGAGACAGAGGTGGGAGGATCACTTGAGCCCAAGAGGTCAAAACTGCAGTGAGCTGTGATCCTGCCCCTGGACTCCAGCCCAGGCAACAGAGCAAAGTGAGTCCCTGTCTCAATTAAAAAAAAAAAATGTTAAGTGCATGTGTTAAGCTCTTAGCTCAGTGCTGCTCAATGTGAAAGCTATGATATTTTGGAGTTGACAGTCCTACACATTGCAGTACATTTAGCATCCTTGGGTCTCACCTACTAAATGCCAACATCCACCCACATCATATGACAAAAAAAAATCCATTTCCAGACACCATTAGGGGTTTAACACTCTTATGTGAGAACCATACTAATTATACTTTCTCGAATGTGACAAAGACTTGTCAGAGGCATAGAGGCATAGAGCGCCTAGTAAGGGGTCAGTGGTGGGTGCAGAAAGAAGAGTGGAAGAGAGGTGAGACATATAGAGAAGCAACTCCTGCCTCCAAGCTTTGCTCACTCCTCTATCCCTTCCCAGACACACACACACTTTTTTCCTTCCCTTTAGAAAACTAGGGGAAGACAAGAACAAAGAGAGTTTGCGTGGCCCATGTCCATTTATCAATTGCTACATAACAAACTATCCCAAAAATGTAGGGCCTAAGACAACAGTCATTTATTTTGTTCACAAATCTGCCATTTGGGCCAGGCTCAGGGGGAAGGGTCATCTGTCCCATGCAGTGTTTCTGGGGCAGCACAACTGGGGGCTGGCAAGTGAACTTTGAAGATGATTCACTCACAGGGTTGGCAAAATGGTGCTGTTAGCTGAGAGTTCACTTAGACTCTGAGTCAGGGCCCTGGTTCTTCTTAACGTGGGCCTCTTCATGGGCTGTTTGGGCTTCCTTACAACTTAGACGTAGGGTTTCAAGCATGAGCATTCTGCAAGAGCAAAGTAGAAGTGCATGGCATATTTGTTACCTAATTCAGAAGTCACACTGCTACCTTCCACCACATAGGTTGAGGATCCCTTATCCAAAATGCTTGGGGCCAGAAGTGTTTTGCATTTTGGATATTTTTGGATTAGGGATATGCAACCTGTACTATATTTGTCAAGACAGTCATTAAAGCCCGCCCAGGATTGAAGGGAGAGAACACAGAGGGAACACTCCTTGATGAAACATTGTCAAGGTTTCAGGAGAGTATGTGGGGTGGGAGACATTATGACCGTCTTTGGAAAACACAACCTGCTACCACAAATAACTTTCCTGTTGAGAATTCACCCGTAATATGAGAGAGAATACAGTTTTAAAATGAGAAAAATGTAGAGGATCTTCTTTCAGAGTCCAAAGCTTCCTTCCCTAAGAGATGCAAATTAACTCAGTTTATAATTTATAGTCTTTTCATAATTTATTGTGTTGTCTTTTGAGAAGATTCATTGTCAAAGAGGCCATGTCTAGAATAACTATCAATGGCCAAAACAAAACAAGGCAAGGTTCAGAAGGAATACATAATCCATCTTTAGCTAGAGAACAAATATTCACGAAAAATATGAGTTGCCATGAAAATGTATTAAAAGTGAAAGATAAAACTAGGCTCCCTGTCCGTAGAGTCGCTTGTAGAATATGAAAACAGTGGGAAGTATGAGAGTTAGGGACAGAGAGGGACTATGAGCACATTCTTTGAAGTCAGGAAAACCTGAGTTCAAATCCTGGCTCTGGCATTTACTACCTGTGTGATCTCAACTTCCTGTTGTGTAACTAGACATTATGAAACCCACATGACAGAGCTGTTGTTATTTCATGCCAAGATCTATTTCATGCCAAGTAGTTACAGGCTTTCCTGTGCCTGGCATTTGTAAGTGCTCCATAAACAATTGTTACTATGTTTAGGGAATGTAGTGAGTTTCTATGACACCTACTGTGTGCTAGCACTGATAGAATGCTGATAAGAGGATAGACGCTTGCCTTTAAATGGTTTTCTACTTAGTTGAAAAGCTAAAACTTACACAAGTTAAACTATAGGAAGAATATTCATGTGTGAGTACATACCAGACATCACACAAGTATGTTAGCAATGGCCAAGCTTGATGCTCTTCATAAATCAATCACATATTCATTGAACATTAACATGTACCTTAAGCTGCAGCAATCACAAAACATTAAGTCTTGACTTCCATGGTTTGGAATATAACACATTGCTAGAGGAAATAACTAATGAATAAGACAAAAGGTGATATAATTAAGTATTATAAATGAGTGTTTCTGACTATCTCAAAAAAAAAAAAAGCTGATATTAAAACGGCAACATAAGATTTTCTGTCTCATGAAAATAGAGGTATAGAAAAGGTTAGGAAGAGAGGAAAAAAAGGAGAGAAAATTGCCAGTGATGACAGAGAAAGGGGAAGTAGTGGTTGGAGGAAAAGGGATAGGTTCCTTTTGAAGACCAGATTATGTGATACCCACTACCGTGAGATGCAGCCTGTTATCATTCTCCCCTTACTGCCCTTTGCAATGGTGTCTCCACTGAGGAAAAGCTCTTTGCAATTGTTCAGCTGCTTAATTCTTTGACTATTGTGTGATGCAATCAGATTAGTTAATCATACTGGAAACCGGGAATTACTTGGGGGCAACAGTGGCCAAAATAATATCGCCCTAAATAATCATAACATGCATTTTGGGAGAGGGCTTTATCAAGTATTTGACACATATGTCTGTTTCGTAGTATCCCAGTGATATGAGTGTTGTTCACATTGATGAGGAAAACTGAGGTTCAGAAATGTTATATAACTTTCTCAGAGTCACATTACTCATATGTGATAAGGTGAACTCTCCAACTGTTGTCTTAGGTGGCTTATTCTGGCACGGAAGTTAGTTCCTGTCGTGGGGAAACTAGCAAAGAGTATATTGAGTGGGAGGGTTAGTCATGAATAGGGTTATAACAAGGGGTGTGTGGGGAAGGAGCATGCAGAGAAGGGTTGCCAAGCAATGTTCAATAGTGCTTGGTGACTGATGACATGATGAAAGAGAAAGAAAATTCAAGGATGACTGACTCTAAGGATTTGCACCTAGAAGGCTGGAAGAATGATGGCACTTCTAAGAAGTGTGATAGCTGGGAAGGGAACCTAGATTGACAGAGAAAATAATTCTACTTTAGACATGTGAGTTTGGAAAAGAGTAGTCAACTTACAGAGAGATGTCAGTAAGTCAGGATGCAGGTGTGAGATCAGGCCTGGATATGTAGCTCCTCACAGGGTAGGAACTGGGGCTCATGATGACCAAGAGAAAGAATGTCCTGGGAAGAAGAGCAGCAGGTGCTGAGCAGAGCAAAGCCTGGCCTTGCCTGTTAGATGTGGCTGTATTTTGAAAGCCTCACTAGTTCTGGGATTCTGTCTATTGCTTGGCAGTACACATACAAGGGCTTTGTCCAGCAGGCACTAAACTTTTAGGAGTATTTCTCCTTCCCTCCATCACTGAGTTTTTCTTATTAGGAATCTAAACAATGAATCTCAAACTCTGCTCTAATACATAGACATGTCCCTCTGCTTCATCTCTCTACCCTTACCATGTCTGAATTTTGCTGATTTTTATAAACTTTGCATAATCATACTGATTATTTTAGAAAGAATTTAAGAGGTGGCCAAGTCATGACCCGTAAGCCAAAGGTGGCATGAGAGAGAAACTCAGTGGCACTTGGGCTGCCAGCACCAACACATTTCTCTGCAATTGTACCATGTGAGGTTGTGTCATGTCACCAAGTTTCCCAGCCCCTGGCCAGCACAGGGACTCACCCTCGTCCCTCCTGAGAATGCGAAACAGCCCATGGGCACCCTCCCTCCCTCCTGCAGACATAGAGGAATTGGGACATTGTCACAAACATGTCTCCAGCTGCTTGGGAAAAGAGGAGACAGAACTTTGGCATCTATTTTAAGCAATGGCCAAACCTCAGTCAGTTCCAAAGACCTGAATGAGAATTTAACTGTTAACCATGTGCTAAAAGGTTTTTCATTTACTTGGCTGAAAATTTGTTTCATGGGATAGGTAGAAAACCCCGACCAATGCACTTGTTGGTGACTTTTGATCCTGGCCTCCTTTCCGCACACCAAGGAGAGGACAGTTTCAATACTGGCAGAGGAGTGAGCATGTGATGGGTCAACGCTCTGCTTGTCTTATCAGAGAAATGCTGGTTCCATTGGTCTGTTCTCGTTGCACCATGGCAGGACCTCCCACCCTGTGTGGGCAAGGCTTGACAGGCTCTCTGTCCCCAAACAAGCCCAGTTGGTCCCTGTGCCTGGTGACAGCATTGACGTCAGCCCTTGTGGTGGAGGAATTAGTTGAAGCCCAAAGGGAAAAAGAGGCCAAAAAAAGAAAAATTCAATCCAGCAAGACCAAAGCCATTTCTTTTTATTTTGTGAGCTCTCAGCAGCTGCTAAGCTTTGCTGGATTTTGATAGTAAGAAAGTTTCCAAGAATAGAACAGTGCAATGTCAGAGTTAATGGGATCACAGCAATAAAATATCTCTACTAGTGAGCAATCTGATGGTATTAAGTTGACGTGGAAGTTGCTTTGCACCCTGCACACAGAGCGGCCTCCCTGCTTGCCCTCCCATCCTGAGTGTGCCCCCAACACACCTATTCTGAGAGGAAAGCAACCACTTCTGAAGCAGTAAATACATTGCAATAGAGGTGTCTTCAGGCCAGTGACTCACGCCTGTAATCTAAGCACTTTGGGAGGCTGTGGCGGGTGTATTACCTGAGGTCAAGAGTTCGAGATCATACTGGCCAACATGTTGAAACCCCATCTCTGCTAAAAATACAAAAAATTAGCCGGGTGTGATGGCGGGTGCCTGTAATCCCAGCTACTTGGGAGGCTGAGGCAGGAGAATCATTTGAACCCAGGAGGCAGAGGTTGCAGTGAGCCAAGATCGCGCCATTGCACTCTCCAGCCTGGGCAACAAGTGCAAAACACTGTCTCAAAAAAAAAGAAAAAAAAAAGATTCCTTTAAAGAAATGTTCGTTATCCAGGGCAGGGAGAACAAAAGGTTTAATCAAAGGCCTAGCTTTGTTAGATTTATTACAATGTCTTTAAAATGGCCAGCTTCTCGCTAACAGATGGAAAAAAGAAGAAGGGCGTCTGAGTTCTCTGAATTCTCTGGCCTGAGGCTTGCCCTCACCTCCACCCCAGGTCCTGCGTCTCTGTGGCAGGTTCCTTTCTATTCTTCATCTGAGGATAACAGAGGCCATTCCCCCTTCATCAATGCACTCCCCATCCACAGAGCAATGAATGAAACTACAGTGGCCACCAGTGTTTCTTCAAAAGGGGCTTCCGCTGCAAATATAAGAACTTAAAGAAATCCTATACACAAAAACAAGAATCACCACCATATTTGATGACTCAGCAAACATTTCTTTCTCTGTCTCTCTTTGGATGGTGTCTTTCATTTAGAATTGCAAGGACTTCCTGAAGGAAAGACAAAATTTGAGAAACGCTGGATGCAATCAACTCAATCACTGGTCACTGTTGGACTTTTAAGTGACTTGATGTTCTTTCCTGAACAACAACGAGAACACCAAAGATGAATAGGAGCTAGTGGCTGGGAGCACCAGAGAAACTATCCAGGATTCTAGCTCCTTTCTTTTTTTTTTTTTTTTTTTTTTTTGAGACAGAGTCTTTGCTCTGTGAAGCCCAGGCACAGATGCAGTGGCATGACCTCAGCTCACACCTGCAGCACCTGGGTTTTAAGTGATTCTCATGCCTCAGCCTCCCCAGTAGCTGGGGCTACAGGCATGCCACCATGCTTGACTTGTGATTTTTTAATATTTTTAGTAGTGGTGGGGTTTCACCATGGTGACCAGGCTGGTCTTGAACTTCTGACCTCAAGTGATCCTGCCCTGCCTAAACAGGACATGGGCTGGCGACAGGCTGTTTGTCAGATGTTTAGGAACCACTTAACAGAACACCCCAAACTGGGCACCCACTCTGACCCAGAGCCTTTGATACAACCCTCAGATAAAGCTGGTTTGATGTAGGTTTCTCTCCTTAGCAATGTCTGCAGATGATCTGTTTACCTGGGGACGTGGATAAAAATGCCAAAATATTTTAGGGAGAAGAGAACCCACACAATTAAGTGAACCTTACTTAGCATCGATACATACAGCACTACACCACTTATGTGTGGTATGCAACTTCCCCATGGATTACAGTGTGGCTGGGTTAATGCCAACTACCAATTCTTGCTCCACAAGGCAGGATAGCAAAGAATAGCATGAATGGTCAGGCAGGCATCTCCTTCCTGGCTCTCCCCTGTATCTCTGCTCCTGTCACTGTCTTCTCCTGTATCAGACTGGGCCACATCAGCTCGCTTGTATCAGAGATTCAATGCTTTTTGATGTAGTTCTCCCTACCTATGATTTCACCACTTCTAGACTTTAAATACAGAGTCATATCAGCCATACTTCAATGGCTGTAGCTCGTTCTATTTTTCTGTACTATCAATATCCAGGGAAATGCTGGAGCTGTAACACTTTCTGTGAAATATTTGCTGCCCTCACCCAGGAAAGCCTTTCTTTATACAGCAGGATGTCGAGGGCAAGAGTTGCCCAATAGAGACTTCTCTGACTCTTAACTGAATGAGCACACTCTCAGCAGGGTATGGCTGTGTTCGTTTGCTAAAGTTGCCATAACAAAGTGCCACAAAATTCCAGGTGCAGTGGCTCACACCTGTAATCCCAGCACTTTGGGAGTCCAAGGTGGGCGGATCACCTGAGATCAGGAATTCGAGACCAGCCTGACCAACATGGTGAAACTCTGTCTCTACTAAAAATACAAAAATTAGCCAGGCGTGGTGGTGCACGCCTATAATCCCAGCTACTAGGGAGGCTGAGGCATGAGAATTGCTTGAACCTGGGAGGTGGAGGTTGCAGTGAGCTGAGATTATGCCACTGTACTCCAGCCTGGGCAACAGAGCAAGACTCTGTCTCAAAAAAAAAAAAAAAAAAAAGTGCCACAAACCGAGTGGCTTTTATGACAAAAATTTATTGACTCACTGTTCTGGAATTTAGAAGTTCAGGTCAAAGTGTGCACAGGACCATGTTGTCTCTGAAGGTGTCAGGGAGGGATCTGTTCCTGGCCTTCCCTAGCTTCGGGTAGTTCCTTGGCTTATGGTTGCATAACCTCAGTCTTCACATGGCATTCTCCCTGGGTGTATGTCAATGTCTGACCTTCCTTTTTCTTTAAGGGTGCTAGTCATATTGAAGTAGAGCCCACCCTAATGACCTCATCTTAATTTGATCATCTGCAAAGACCTTATTTCCAAATAAAGTTACTTTCACAACTACTGGAGGATAGTTAGGACTTCAACATCTTTTGAGGGGACTTGATTCAACCAATAACAATGGCTGTCTCTGAATGTCTACATCCTCCCCAGCATCACTTAGAAGAGCTTTGATATTTATTGCATTATCGGTGCTCCTCATTCCCAGCATCAGCACCCAGAATTTAAAACTACCTTGTGAAAGTTTGCCATTTGTACCATTAAGGCTTACCAAGATATGCACAGTAGCACGTAATTAGTGTCCTGTCACTGGAACTGACAATACTTGCTCCAGCCATCCAGTGGAGGCACTTGTAAGACTGAGAATAGCAGATTCCTGGGCTGCATGGGGTCTGGCTTTGATCCTGGAAGAAGGGCAGGATTTAGGGAACTCTGGAAGATAAGTGAGGCTATGCCAAGTAAAAGTAGCTAGTTTGGTGGCCCTAAGAATTTAGCTGTCATGATTAGGGGCCAACAGGTAAACCAGTTTGACCAAAACAAGGAATCGATGCAGGTAGTGTTGGAAAAGATTGGTGAGAGATTATGCAGGGTCTTCTGTGCTAGACTAAAAAATTTATACTTGATCTTGTGAGATCTAGAGAGCCACTAACCAGGAGGATGTCTTGGAGTCATTGTTTTTGGAAGACTTTTCTTTTGATCCACGAAAGATGGGAAGTGAAGGATGGGATGTCTGGAGAGGATTAAGATGAGTATGTCAACAATGAAGTTGAAAAGTTACAAGCATGGAGGTTGAGAATGCCACCTCCTCTTACGCTATCACCTGGAGGTCTTCTGTTTGTCTTTTAGACCCAGATCAGCTGCCAGTCCACTAGGACGCCTTTCCTTACCATTTGATGCCATAGTCCTTAAAATACATTGCCACCATAGTACTCACCATTTTATACTGTGATATGTTCTATCTCCACATGTCTCCACTGGACTGTGCACTTGTGAAAGGCACAAATACTTTTTATTCTTCCTTGTAGCCTTTATGAGTAGCAATAGACCATGAGAGATGCTCAAGAAACATCTACTGAAGCAACAGAAAGACAGAAAGCCAGTCAGCTAACAGCAGTTTGACTATAATATAAGCCAGTCAAGAATGTAGACACTTGGAACTAGAAAGGGCCTTGATGGTCATCTAACCCAGTTACTCAGTAACCACGGAATCCTGGGCATGTGATGACCCTGCCTTATTCCATCCTGGAGCAACTGTAAGAAGTGTACTGCTGGAGGGGAACTCAGAGACTACCATATTCAAAAGATAAAGAAGTGAAGTGATTGGCTCAAGATTACTCAACAATTAGCAGCAAGGTTAGAAAATAGAAGAGAAACTAATATGACTAACCGCCAAGCCCATCCAGTCCTCACCACCATCCTACAGAGTGGAGGTATGACCATGTTGAAATTTACAGCAAAGGATGTGAAGGCTAAGAGGTATTGAGTGGCTTGTTTGGGGTTGCACAGTTGATAAGTTGCAGAGCCAGGATATAAGGAAATTGATCTTCCACTTGCCAACACCCTGTGCCATCCCTGCATAAGATCACAGGCTTCCTGAGACCCTGGAAAATGCTCCTCTCATTTCCTAAGCAGACCCTGCTCCAGGAGCTCTTTTGAAATCCCTCCCTCTTTCTCACTTCCATTTTCCTTGCTTTTCAGGAGAGAAGTATGAGCTCCATGCAGGGACTGAGTCCACCCCAAGTGTCGTCGTCCACGTGTGCGACAGTGACATAGAGGAAGAAGAGGACCCAAAGACTTCCCCAAAGCCAAAAATCATCCAAACTCGGCGTCCTGGCCTGCCGCCCTCCGTGTCCAACTGAGCTGCCTGCTCCGCCTCGACGATAATAGCCGTCTCCTCTTTATCATGCTTTTTCCCCCATTGTTTGTCAAAAAAAAAAATTGCCTTTAAATTCCTGGGTGTTTGGTTGTTTGAGATTCCTTCCTTGTTATCAAGCCTCTCGGACAAAAGGGCTAGGAAAAGGTGATATGTCTCCTGATCATATCATACCCATTAAGTAAAACCCATTATTTAGAAGGTTCTAGGGAAAAAAGTAGTATTTTCTTATTAAACAATCAGCACAGCCTATATCTTTGTTCTCTCATGTTGATCCAAGCCAGAGACATCAGTAACAAATAGCACCTGTGTTGTTTGTGAGCTGTTTCAGTCCCAGTCCTGACGTGTGTGCATTGTTCTTTCCTGGCCACTTAAATAGGACCATATGTAAACTTGACTTTGACTGCATGAGATATCCCTGTCTGGTCTCACTCAGTCCTCTGCATCCCGACATTCCCAGGACATGCATGATCACCAGCATTTATTTTCATGATTTGAGGATATCCTGTAACTCACAGATTGTCAGCATCCAGCCATGTCCTATCTAGATTAGGAAAATGATCAGCATATTCCAGCTCAACAAGTCTGGGTATGTTCACTATTGTGAGTCGATACACCATAGCTCTGTTGAAATTCCTGGAGGCAAAATTGAGCTTGGCCCCAAAGATATTCCTCAATAGATTTCAAACACCACTCCCCTGTAGAACTTTCCCAGCCTCGTTGGGGAGGCTTGTCCAGGGTGATAGAGACCGATTTCAGACAAACCTATTTATTACAAAAGTTTCATGGTGTCTGAATGATTGTTTTCTCTCTTTGTATATTTGTACAAATGTTTCAGCTGTGCTTTTAAAATCTGGATGTTTTTTATTTAGTGATTGTTCAACCATTAGCTGCTTCAAAACATAATGTGCATTGCTTATGAATGCCTTCATATACTAATACAGATACTCTGATAATATTACGCTCTAGTAAGGATCATGCTGAATTTTGAAAGGACACAAAACATCTAATGCCAATATATACATGATTAGCTAACATCTTTGCTATCAAGACCACTTGTTTTTAAATAAAGATGCAAGTGTCCGTTGTAGATTATTGGGATGAAGCTAAATCTCCAGAATGCAGCAGCAGCTGAGCATGTTAAAATGGGGAAGGATGATAGATACATGTATGCTGGTCCTACTCACGCAATGCCCGTGTGCTCAAAAAAGTTATTTGTTTTTGTTACGTGTGATTTTTCTATTTCTCTAGCCCAAAGTGCATTACAGAAGATACACCTATAGAACCATTACCTTCTGCTATATGTGCCAGGCCTCATCTACTCCTGTACATTAATGAATTACTTTAGATGCAAATGCAGATTACAATGGAGTGGGGGAAGTACTTTCATTACCCAAGCCTCAGAAAAACAAGAACAACAACACAGCAAACAGATTGAGGGATTGTTGTGGTTTTTGACTAAGGTGTATGTTAGTTTCATCAGAAACTTAAAACATAGACTGATCACTCAGAAATTAAAGTCCGTTTTACTGTGAATATAGCAATATAGTACTGGACACAGTACAGGTGAAACTGAGGAGAGCATTGCTTGTAAAATCCTGAGTTTCCATAAGGAAAATGAAAACTCCTTTTCAAAATAAAATCTGAGGAGTGTACAGTAAGCATATGCTTTGACTTTCCTTTGCTGTGGAGGTTTTTGGTTTTTCATTGATGATTAATGACTACAGACTTAGTAGTGGAGAAATGGTGTCCTCTAGTGGAAGAAATAGTAGACTCAGCTATTCAGATGCAGAGCACTGCAGCAGCCAGCCTTTCGGAGCTGACTCTTCTTAGTCATCTGTGGAGTCATTTGACTTTTTAAGCTACCCTGAATTTTCAGAATGCAGGTTCCAAAGAAATCTAGGTGAGAGAAAATGTTTGAAAATGATTTTTAAATGTTTTTTAAAAGACACATCCGACATTTTTAACCACTTAGTAAAAGTTGAAATGACCATTCTGTGTCGTCATAAAAGAAACATAATGAAGTATATGGCCTCTGGAGTTAGTCTTAGTAAAACTTGCTGCTCTGTGTCAGTGTTAACCTGTCACAGATCAAGTAATTCTTTCACTAGGTTGGGTTTGGGGAGGGGGAAAAGAGGGGCTTTTCCTAGGAGAACGGTACGAAATGGAAAGACTCCTTGAAGTGTTGCAAGGGAACCTCCTAGCACTGTGAAAGCCAGAATCGCCTCAGCATTTCCATGACACACATTATGCAAACCTCTTTAGCACTATTTTAAGTTTGAAAAGTTTAACAATGAAGGGGGAGGGGAAGATTTCCACCAACTGAATCATTTGTGCACGTGTATAGCTCAAAGAGCTTAGACTTCAAATATATCTGGTGAATGACTCTTTGTCCACGTGGTGTAATTTCTGTGTTGTCGACCTGAGTTGGGTTTTCTTGAGGGGTAATTGTGGAGGAGTGCATTTCAACCTAGAGTTTTTCTAAGACGTCCCCAACATATGGGGTTAACCCATATACCTAGGTTCTTCCTGAAAGTGGGGGAAGCTGGTTGGCAGCCATCTCTTGGGGGAAGGGGGCCTTGAGCAGGGCCTGGAGGGCTGGGTTGGCCTCTGATAAGAGGAACTGGGAGAGGTCCCTGTTTTATTGCCCTGTTTCAACATCTTGGTGCTAAAAGCCATTTCAACTGTATAGGAACCTCTTTTAATGTCTTCCCACTCTATTCTCTTGCTAAAAACACTGTAAGAGACCTAAGTTGGCAAAAAATTATTATTCAGGGAAAAAGCACTATCATAATCTAAATGATTAATACATTAGATTGCATTAAAATGAAGAGCTTCAGTTCATCAGATGAGTATTAGGAGAATGAAGAGGGACAGCATCAGACTGGAAAAGGATATTTGAGACACATGTAGTTGTCAAATAAATTATATCCAAAATGTTTTTTAAAAAAACTACAAATGGCACACGCCTGTAATCCCAGCACTTTGGGAGGCCGAGGCAGGTGGATCACAAGGTCAGGAGATCGAGACTATCCTGGCTAACATGGTGAAACCCCGTCTCTACTAAAAATGCAAAAAATTAGCCGGGCGTGGTGGCGGGCGCCTGTAGTCCCAGCTACTTGGGAGGCTGAGGCAGGAGAATGGCGTGAACCTGGGAGGCGGAGCTTGCAGTGAGCCGAGATCACGCCACTGCACTCCAGCCTGGGCGACAGAGTAAGACTCCCGTCTCCAAAAAAAAAAAAAACCTACAAATAAGGAAAACATAGACAATCCATTTCTTGAATCATCAAAATAATTTCAAAGGCACTTCACACATACAGGCAATTCACGTACACACAGACATACACAAAATACCCAGATGACCCATTAACATTCAAAAGATGCTCAACTTCATTGCTTATCAGACAAAAGCAAAAGATAATCTCGGAGATACTACACAGAGCTATCAGAATGACTAAAATTAAGTCTGGGAAATAAAAAGTTCTGGTAAGGATATGAAGGAAGGGAACTGTCACGCGCCACTGGTGGAGTGTCGACTGGTACTGCCACTTCACTGCACTATTTGGTAGTATCTGCTAAAGCTAACAGGCCTCTCTGGGAGCAGTTCCACTCCAAGGCATGCACCTAGCAGATATGAGTGCTCACATCTATCAAAATACTTGTACAATAATGTCCCCAGCAAAGTTGTTCGTCATAGCCATTAACTGGATACAACCCCAAAGTCCTTCAACTATAGAATAAGCTGTGCTATCCTCACACAAAGGAATGTTACAAAGCAATAAGACACATAAACCAGTGGTACACAGGAACATGATGGATCTCAAAATCGTATTTTGAGCAAAAAAGAAAAACTAGACATGAAAGAATACATAATGTATGACTCCTTTTAGCAAGCTGAGAAAGTCAAAACTGGCCTATATAAATAGAAATAATAGTGGCTGTTATGAAAACAACTTAGGACTGTAAGGTCCCCCACCCCAACCCCCAAACTAAGAAAGCACTAAGAGTTCAAAGAATGACTCAGACAAGTCCAGCGTGAGGAGTAGATGAGTTTATTAGGACTTACATACAGGGCACTCCGGGACGGCGGCAGGATAGCTCTAGAGATCCGCCCTGCCTCCCATCCATAAACTGCTTTTAAGCTAATTTTCTAGCTCTTTGCCTACATGTTTGAAAAATGCAACTGTTTTTCTTGGTAGGTCCTCAGATACTCTCCGGGATGTTTGGGTTCTCAGGGACACCTGCTCCTTAGCTCGGCACCAGGGTCTTGGCTCACTGCCTGGCCCTCAGAGTTCAGGCAACAGGTTTACACCCTTTGGGAACCTGGTGGGGGAGCTGTCACAGTACAGTGGCTACCTCTGAGATGGTACTGCCTGGGAGGAACCCTCTCATGTGGAAGCCTTCCGAGGTGCCATAAATATTCTACATCTCGATCCTGATCTCCATATGGATGTATACACATGTAAAATTCAGTTAAAATGTGTGCCATATACCACAGTAAGTTATACCTCGACTAAAACAAAAGCTGTTCTCCCTGAGAATGGAGAAGAAGAAGCCTTTAGTTGTGACGGGGGTTTAGAATGTCCTCATACTAGAAACATAAGTCTCCCATCTCATGTCTGTGAGATATTTCCATATATTCAAAGCCTTCATTTACAAATGTGTAAATAAGTGTTCCTTTTTAAATGAGAGAGCACAGGACTTAGGCTCTGGGTGAAACACTGTTCATTCAAATAACAAATAAACTGTGTGCCTGACACTGGGTTTTCAGTGGTGAACAAGGTAGCTTTTGTCCCTGCCATTTCAGGGAGAGGAGTCTAGCATGGAAAAGAGATAAGAAATGAGCAAATAATGGCCACAAATTCTCATAGGAGAATGCAGTGAAGGAAGCCAAAAGTATACTATGAGGATCGAGAATAAAAGTGGAGGATCACAGTCGGGGAAGGCCTCTCTAAAGAGGGAACATTTAAGCCGACCTGGAGGCTGGCCATGGAAATGCTGCGAGAAAAGCATTCCAGGCAGCAGGGCTGAAGGCCGCGACTCTGGAAAGGCCTTGTCTTGTCGTGTTGGAGGAGCCTGAGGGATTTTGTTGGTATGGCTGAGGTACAGGGAGTGAGGGTGAGCACAGTTTAGGATGAGGTTGGAAGGCAGGTGGCCGGGGGGCAGGCTCAGTAGAACCTATTATTAATAGGCCAGGCTAGGCGGTTTGAGGTTCATTTTAAGGGTTTCAAAAAGGGAATTATATGACCCAATTCATCTGGTAAATCCTAACACAAACAAGAAGTTTCCTAACACAAAGCTACAACCCAAAATGTCCAGATACTCTGTAGCGTTGGGGCTTGACTGATCTTGTCCACTTTAGGCTTGAAGATAGCTTTCGATAGCTTCATGCTCCTCACTGCAATCTTATCTATTAATACCAGATGAATTCTCAATATCCAACATCAATATGCAGTGTCTTGTTGTGGTTCTGAAGTTTTTTTTTTTTCTTCCCCTGCCCACGTCATTTACAAAGCCTCAGTGCAGAAGAGGGGGAACAGAGCAGGTGATAAAGGAAGATAAGTCAGTGATTCAGGGAAACATTCATTTAGCTGCTGGTACAGCATGTCCCTGCCAGAAGCCACCATGCTGAGCGTCATTGAACATTTGGCAGGCTTTCCCCTTAAATTTATGCAATCTGAGAAAGGGAAAATTTCAAGCAAAAAGTTTTCTGTCAAGCTCATTCATCTGCACCTTTCAAAGAAAGTCTGGGGAAATGTTATTGGAGTTGATTCAGGAGCTTTTTATGTCTCTAAAAGGAAGCCATATTTAAGGTTAGTCATGTGTATGTGTACGCAAGCACATTTGGTATAGGTTGGAAATAGGAAATCCAAAATAGGCGGAAATGGATGAAACACTGTGCTAAAGAATTCATTCACAATACCTCCTTGATTCTTTTCTGTTATTTTCCATTCTCAACCAATAATTGAGTTAGAAAACTTTTAGGGTTGGACAGGACTATGGGGCCTTCTTGACTAGTTGCCATCATTAGGAAAATCATTACTGTTCCCCAAACAGTCTTTGGATTTGCCAGTAGGGTATTTTATTCTTAAAACAAGATTTATAGTTTCCCTACAAAGCTGCCAAGTTCAACACCTTGATAGTCCATCTGATGTGCTGTAGTGGATGCTGTAGTCCCAGCTCCCCATTTCAGAGTGGAAACACTCCTACCCCCCGATGCTGGGAGGGTTGGAGGGTTATGACTCGCTGCTGAGTGGCCAGGCATTGCTCTCAGCTGGAGGATGCTCCCCGCCAAGGTCTCACCCTCCTCAGGGACAGCCTGCATCCAGTGACTAGTCAAGGAAGGCCTTCCCTTGGGCCATTCCAGCTCCAGAGATATCCCCGTGGGATAGGCTGAGGCCCAGTATTTCAGTTCAACTCTGCCTTTATCCCTAACAGGTGAGGACTCTAAAGTCACCCCAGTAAACCTCCTGCATGTACTTCTCCCTCTCAGAGTCTAAGTCCTGGAGAAACTAACCTAACACTTACATCATCCTCAATAGCCTTCTTCCATCACTTTTGAGTGCCCTGGAATTGTACAACTCTTTTCCGTCACTGCTGTTTCACTGCTGAATCACTGCTGTTTCATTCTTAAGATGGATTGGTTGTGCTAGGGGTTAGCAGAGTTTCCAAAAGCAGCACAGCAAAGTTCCTCATGCTTTCTTTGTGTTGCCCTGCTGAGTTCAGGTGGGGGGTAGGTAGCGCAGACATGCAAGTGACTTGGCACAAAGTTCCTCAGTGAAGAAAGGAGGGCTTCTCTCAACCATCCCGGTGGAGGGAGGAGGACAATGGATGCCTGTTCAGCTCTTGTCAGGGGCCTTCATGAAAAACACGGGTCTATAACAGGGAGGGTAGAACCCGAATTCTGGCCCATGTGCCACCCTCAGCTCACCTCAAAAGATGTCACCACCTCCCTATCAACCTTGTATATGAGAAAGGGATGAGGATTGTGTATGTGACTTTAGACAAGTTACTAAAGTCCCTACAACTCAGTTTCCTCTCCTGTGAAATGGGCATGAAAATCTACCTTTGTCATGAGGACTTAATAAGATAATAACAGTAACAATTATTATTGGAGGGCCGGTTAATGACTACATTCACAAGTTTTACTGCCACGGGACCTAGGTTTAAACCCCAGCTCTGCTGCTTGGTAAACTTATGATCTTGGATAAGTTCTTTTAACTTAAGTTTTGGTTTGCACATCTATTAAATGTAAAGGATGATAGTATCTGTCTCATAGAGTTAGGAGGGATTGAATGAGAAACAGCATCACGTGCTGTGTACATAGGAAGTCCACCCAAAGCTCTTTATGCATCAGGCCCCACATGGAGCACCTGGCATTCGTACCCTCAGTCTTCATGATGGCACCTTCATTGTTACCACTCTTCAGAAATAATAGCATTTATAGAGTGCTTATACTGTGTCAAGAGCTCTTGTAAGTTCTTTACATTCTTCTTTTTTTTATTTTTTTATTTTTTTTTTTGAGGCGGAGTTTCACTCTCGTTGCCCAGGCTGGAATGCAATGACACGATCTCAGCTCACCACAACCTCTGCATCCCGGGTTCAAGCAATTCTTCTGCCTCAGCCTTCCCAAGTACCTGGGATTACAGGCATGCACCACCACACCCAGCTAATTTTATATTTTTAGTAGAGACAGGGTTTCACCATGTTGGTCAGGCTGGTCGTGAACTCCCAACTTCAGGTGATCCGCCTGCCTTGGCCTCCCAAAGTGCTGGGATTATAGGCTTGAGCCACTGCACCTGGCCAAGTTCTTTACATTCTTATTTAATTCTCTCTATGATCTTACGATGATGGCACTGATATCCACATTTTACATGTGAGGCAACTAAAGCCCAGAAAAGTTAAGTCTTTGGTACTCAAAGCATGTTCTATGCACTGTAGCATCTGCATCTGCATCCCCTGGGAGCTGGTTAGAGATGCAGAGTCTCAAGCGCCCCCCGACCTACTGAAACAGAATCTGCCCTTTAACAAGATCCTCCCTTCATTCCCAGCACTTTAAAGTTTAAGAAGCACTCAAGATCAAGGGCCTGATATATCCCTAGCAGGGCTATGATTGCAGAGCACATACTTTTAACTGCCTCTGTGTATGAAATGCCCATCAAAAAAAGAAGTGCTCAAAGCATATAATTTTCCTCCCCCCAGCAATTCATTTGACTGAGATTCCTCCTCTGTTCCTGTCCACAGTCCATTCTTACCCACTGTGCTGGCCTTACTGTTTTTGATAGAATCTCCAGGTATTGCTGCTATGCTCCAGGTTTTGATAAAGTTCTACCCAGGGTCATTCCAAAGATCTCTATTAAAAGTGCTTCTGAATAAGCTACAATGTGATTTCCAGAAAGGCAATTATCCCAGGAGCACACCAATGTTCTGAGAAGCAGCCATTCCTAGCATTACTGGGAGTAACAGGATGGTCTCAGACAGGCATGAGAGCCAGAAGCTACCATGTGGATAATCTTTCCCTGAGAATGAAGGCAATCAGGAGAAAAGAAGAGCTGAAATGCTGAAAGAGAAGAAGAAGGATGGGAAGTGAGTTTAATGTTGTTATTTGAGCACCTGGATCAAACCACACCTGATGCTCATATCCCCTGGACTTTCCAGATGCATGCAGCAACAGATTTTCCTCTTTCTCAAACAAGCTTAAGTTGGGTTTCTTCACTCTCCACTGAGTGGCTGCCTGAAAAATAAAGAAAATGTAATAGACATGTATGTAAAGTCCTATATTTAATTTTTTTTGAGACAGGGTCTCACTCTGTCACCCAGGCTGGAGTTCAGTGGTGTGATCACAGCTCACTGAAGCCTCAACCTCCTAGGTTCAAGGGATTCTCCCACCTCAGCCCCTCCAGGTAGTTGGTACTACAGGTGTATACCACCACACCTGGCTAATTTTCTGTATTTTATTTGTAAAGATGGGCTCTCACTATGTTGCCAGGCTAGACAACTCCTGGGCTCAAGTGATCCTCCTGCCTCAGCCTCTGAAAGTGCTGGGATTACAAGCATGAGCCACCATGCCCGGTCACTATTTGTTTCAAAAATGCAAATGCACAGGGAGAAAGAGAATAGTTTGGAGAAGAGATAATATAATAGAAGTTTGAGAGCCTTAATCAGCAACTCAGTATGTGTAAATACAGGGGAAGGGCAAAATCTGCTGTCTATGAGTTTCTGTTTAAAATGGTAGAGGAAGCACATACATTTATTGCCCATCCAATCCCCAGAAATCTCTTGGAAATTACACAGAAAGTCATCAAAGGAAATATATATAATAGCCCTGGAACCCAATAAAGGTTTTCAACAGCCGTCTAGAAAATCCAAGTCACTTCTGGAATGCAGAAAGAAGATTAACAGAGAAACTAGAACTGATACGGCCTCAACAGAAAACATGGATAGATGAAGGCTACAGCGGATGTGGGAGCCATTCTTTCCAGCCGCGTCTAAGAGGCAATTCAAGCTTAGAGTCAAAAAATATAAAAAGAAGTGGGCAGAAAGTTAAAGATATGCATTAGAAAGAGTTGGAGCTAATTGAGCCCATCATCATCATTATTGCTGGCCACATTTGCAGAATTGCCCCAAGGCCAAATTCCCAGGACTTGCCTTACCTGGTAAGGACTCCTAATGGGGTTTAGGGAGCCCATCAGAGCCTCCATAATCATACCTGACTTCCACTGAAAATATGAATGAGAAAAAAAGTTTACTTCCTAGTTATGACAGAGCATATTTTCCAATATCTTCACTGGAGAAGTGGAGCATGGAAGGTAAGTTTTACAAGATCTTACATGTCTGAAAATGTCTTTATTGCACCTTCACACTTGCATGATAGTTTGGTTTGTGGAAATTGATTCAGGGTTTTGATGGCATCACTCCATTGCTTACTAGAAGCTTCTAGAAGCCTCATGTCATTCTAAATTCTGACTCTTTTATGTAAACTATATTTTCTCCTGGAAACTTTTAGGGCTGCTTTGTCTCAACTGCTCTGAGCTTCATGTATTTGATTCCTTATAAGTCCTTTCAATCTAGAAATTCATATCCTTCCACTGTGGACATTTTTTCTTGAAGAGAGTATACTAGTTCATTCTCGTGCTGCTAACAAAGACATACCCAACTGGGTACTTTATAAAGGAAAGAGGTTTAACGGACTCACAGTTCAGCATGGCTGGGGAGGCCTCACAATCACGGTGAAAGGCAAAGGAGAAGCATAGGCATGTCTCACATAGCGGAAGGCAAAAGAGAACTTGTGCAGGGGAACTCCCGTTTATAAAACCATCAGATCTTTTGAGACTTATTCATTACCATGAGATCAGTATGAGAGAAACCAGCCCCATGATTCAACTATCTCCACCTCACCCTGCCCTTCACATGTGCTGTTTATTATGACTCAAAATGATATTTAGGTGGAGACACAGGAAACCATACCAAATAGCTTATTTGAAACTTTCCTCCCCTATATCTATCTCACTGTTTCCTCCTATTATTTGAAGGATATCTACTAGTTGGACCTTAAGTCTTCCAAAATTATGCTCAAATTCCTGTTTTCTTTCTCTGCAATTTTCTCTCTTTGACTTTTTGGCTATATTTTTCTGGGAAATTTCTGCAACATTATCTTTCAACGCTTTTATTTATTTATTTTTCTTTCCATTGACATGTATTTAATTTCTGAGAGGATTTTTTATTCCTGAATGTTTCTTTTCTATTACCTCCTGTTTTTCCTTTCTTTCTTTCTTTCTTTCTTTCTTTTTTTGAGACAGGGTCTCACTCTGTCACCCAGCCTGGAGTCCAGTGGCATAATCATGGTTTACTGCAACCTCGACCTTCCCAGGCTCAGGTTATCCTTCTGTCTCAGCCTCCCAAGTACCTGCGACTACAAGTATATGCCAACATCCCTGGCTAATTTTTGTATTTTTTGCAGAGATGGGGTTTCTCCATGTTGTTCAGGCTGGTCTTGAACTCCTATGTTCAAGTGATCTTCCTGTCTTGGCCTCCCAGAATGCTGGGATTACAGGCATGAGCCACCGTGCCCGGCACCACCTGCTCTTGTTTTATGAATACAATATCTTCTTTTATCACTCTGAAGATAGTATTTTTGTTCATTTTGTTCTTATTTCCTTCACAGCCTTTCTTTTCTATTTCCTTTTTTCTTTATTTTTTTTCTTCCTTTCTCATTCTTTCTTTCTCTTTCAGCTCTATCTCTATCTCTATCTCTCTCTTCCTGTTTGAACAGTGGTTCTTAATAGGAAGAGATTTTAGTCCCGAGGGCAATATCTGGAGATGTATTTGGTTGTCTGTCACAACTGGGAATTTGCACTACTGGGATCCAGTAGGTAGAAGCCAGGGATGCTGCTAAATATCTTACAATGCACAGCACAACAAGGATTATCCAGAGCCAAATATCAATAGTGTTGAGATAAGAAAAACCTTGTTTAGAGGCTTTTCTCAAAAGTCTTATTGTCCTTGATTCCTCACTTGTATTTTAGGAGAAACACTGAAAAGTGTGATTGGATTGATTGTGTGATTATGAGTGGAACTTGCTGGCTGTGAATTTCATGGTGGGTTGATCTGGATATGCAGTTTCACTGTGGGACTTCTTACTCTCTATGTTTATAGCTTTTCTCTTTGGCTAATCAGTTTATTCAGAGAAGAGTCATTCAATTTCCTGCCTGGAGAGTTTAAGTCTAGTGGCCAATATTCTAGGAGCTTACAGAAAAGTGAGCGACCCAGTATGTAGAGTGTCTTCAGTACAGTCTCATACCCACCTCAGCTGTAGCTGGCATCCCTGGTACCCAGTTCTTCCTAGTTTGGTCTCTGCAGGGAATCTGGCCGCTAGTCATCTTCTCAGGTAGAAAGGGGATGGGAGGGTGATCTAGGATTCTAGTTGCCTCTTATGATATATGTCAAACAATCTATTTTTAGTCCTACCTTCACCCCACTTTCAGAGTTACCTGGTACCTATAATTACGGAGCTTCTTTCCTTTGCATCATCCCCCTGGGTTGCCTCTTGAGGAGGCTGATGCAAAGAAACTGCTTAGATTTCAGCTGTCTCTAATCTGTGAAGTAAGCAACAAACTTTCTTCAGCATTCTAGCTTCCAAAATGTCGGTGCTACTCTTCCTGTCCTTGTGGGCTTATAACATTCTTCCTTTTTCTAACAAGATTTTGAAGAGAGCAAAAATAAACTATGAGTTTAATTGACCATGTGCAGCCAGAAATCTGAATGACTTTCTTTCATAGTCATTTTCTTCACCAGAAATATCATTGATTATCTCCTAGACTGCCTGAGGACTCAGAGTCCTCTTGAAAGAAACATTCTACTTCATACTCATTCATACCCTCTCATCTCTGCAGAATTACACAATTCCTGAAGAGACTTGCAGTTCTTCTCTCAATGGGATGTGTCACAATAAGAAATGTGTCAGAGATGAGACAAGCAAATGTAGCTAGAGATGAGATAAGCAAATGTAGATGTTAAATCTCTATCAGTTTCCCATAAATGGTAATGGTGCTGGGAGAAAGTTTTCTAACAGCCTATACTTTTCTCAAGGCCTTACAGGTGACATCCTTTAAAACAGTAATCTACCTTGGCCTACAGAAGTGTATTATCTATTTTGTTGTTTTGTTACAACTCATAATCCCTAGATATCTCTCATTCAGGCCCGTGGCTAGACCCCCGCTATCTACTGGTAGTGCCAAGACATGTTGAAAAGATGACATCGAGTAAAAGAAACCAGAGAAAAGTTAGCATCCAGCTCTGTTCACTTAAGGAATATCAACTAATATTTGTATTAAATATTTTGTTCCCTGTGCTGTCCTTTACATGAATTTTTCCTCAATTAAACCTCAAGACCATCTCATAAAGTTGATTCTTATTATTCCTTCATTTTTAAGATGATGAAGCCTAGATGAGCAAAAGTTAAATAAATAGCTTAAAGCTTCAAGGTCAGGTAATCTGAGTCCAGAGCCTACAGTTTTCAACATCACACTGCACCCCACGCTTGGACGAGGAGAAGAAAGAGTAGAGTGGCCACAGCTACAGCCAGCCTGTACATGGTCATCGTGCCTCAGGGTTTATAAAATGCTGTCACACATGTTGTAGTATTTGAACTCATTTAACACCACAGGAAGCTAGCTAATGCCAAGAGTGAAGTACCCTACACCAGAGAGCTTAGCAAAAATAAAACAAAGAATGAAACCTCTGGGAGGCTGAAAGGAGTGCTTAGGCATTGCTGTTCACTTCACTCCTGTCCTTGTATGAGCCTTAGCCCTGCTGTGTCTGTTACCAGCTCAGCGATTTCCACCATAGCACGCAGTCTTGGTCTGGGTTTGCGTGGAACATTGTTTCTGTTCCTGGAACAGCGGGCAGATCTTGCCAGGAGTGACGTGCTCAGGTAAGTTGAGCTGGGATCCTTGCTGGCTCTCCTTGCCATGCTTTGTTTCTGAAATTGTACAGTGGAGGGTAGCATTGGGATCCTTGATTCACAGATCCATAGGCAGAAAGAAAAATGAGAAAGACTAGGGCTCAGTGTCCTATGCTCAGACAGGGCTGTATCAGATCTATTCGGGCCCAGAGGTAGCTAACCTACCAGTCATAAATACTAGAGGAAAATCTTAACAAAATAACTCAGGTATAAAAGTGTAGATGTGTAAAATGTGGGTCACTTTTTTGGGTTTTTTTGTTTTTTGGTTTTTGGTTTTTTTTTTGAGACATGGTCTTACTCTGTTACCCAGGCTGGAGTACAGTGGCACGATCACAGCTCACTGTAGCCTCTACCTCATGGGCTCAGGTGATCCTCCCACCTCAGCCTCCCAAGTAGCTAGGACCACAAGTGCATACCACTGTGCCTGGCTAATTTTTGTGTTTTTTGTACAGAGAGGGTTTCACCATATTGCCCAGGCTGGTCTTGAACTCCTGGGCTCAAGCGATGTGCCTACCTCAGCCTCCCATAGTGCTAGGATCAAGATTAAGGAGTGACTGGGTAGGTCCAAGCAGCTAGCCAACCTTGGGTTCTGCAGGTCCAGCTGTGATTTTATGCCACTGGTGCTGGCGGTTGTCTTCTCCTGGTTAAATATCAATAGGGGCAACTCTGGGTTCTATGGCTGTCTAAGGACCACAGCAAAGATTCAAGGAATCTCTGTGTGGTTGTCAGCCCAATTCAGGAAGATGAGGTCGGGGCGATTCTAAGAACATGGAAACCCCCCTTCCCCTTCTCCACTTCTGGGGACAGGTTGCCTCTCATTACCCACTGGGCCTTTCCTTCCCTGCCCTTTTCTCCTCTCTCTTTCCTGTTCCCTTGAAGATAAAAGTTGGAGCCTGCTCCCATTTGTGTGTGGGAGCTTGGCAAAAGATGGGAGCCAATAACCAAATGTCGACTTCATATTATCTCAGGTGCCTCATAGTGGAGTTTTACAGTACTTTGTTTTAGTTTTAAGCTTACCTGAGCTACTTCTATCAAGTCTTAAACAACTCTGCCATAAAGAAATCTTTGCCTTTTACCTAGCAGGTATCCTGTTTTACTTAAGACTGCATCCTCTTATTAGTTCTCAGGGAAGGGAAGTATGATCTTTCTAGTGATTCTTTTATACATAATTGTGTAGTTACCTAACTGCTTCCTGTGTTGATCACATCCCTCAGCAAGCACACGGCAAACGCTTTGAGAATAAGGATGGTGTCTTACCCTTCTTAGCTTCACCCACAGCACCCAACCATATGATGAATATCTACTAGGTGCTAAGTAAATATTTGATAGAAGAAATGGGTGAATGAATTAGATGATTTATTAAATAAATAATCTAACTCAGATTGTTTATCTTTATAAATCTTTTTTATTGGCAACACTTTTATTTTTCCTTACACAATGGTGTGTTGCTGGGGCCTAATGTTCTCACATAATGGTAGAAAACCAAAATTTGTTATCATCTCTTTAAAGAATTGAGAATTCTGTACAAAAAAGAAAAAGAAAAATTAAAAAAATTACATAAATTAAAAGGATGAATACATTTACAGGTATAAATGCAAACCGCTTCCAACTCAAAGCAAGTAACAGCCCACGGTATTCCAGTAGGAAAACATCAGCAAAGAAAGGAAACTGGGTCCTATGGCTTGGACTTTTCCAACCCTGACAGACCGGCAGGACAGAAACAACTGGTTCAGGAGCCCTTGCCAGCCTCTAGAGAAATCCTAGAACACTCAGCCCTGACACATTAATACCCTGCACAGATCAGAGACTGCTGGCCATGCAGACTTACCAAGCCACAGACTTGTCTTCCACAAGCACGTTCTTACCTCAGCCATGAAGTGACCAAGCCACGTGTACTAAGGGTTGAAATCAAAGATATGTACAGGGTACTGGGTATTAAACAAATACCAAGGGCAACAGTTAACTGGAATACAAGGTTAAAATCAGCAACAAGTTCTATGCTCCAGTGCTGATATCAGATACAAGCTTCAAGGACAATTTCTTTTCAAAGGCTTATTCCGGTATCGTGAGGATAGCATAAGGTGTATGCATTTTCCATGGACAAATTTATACTTCTGAATTAACCCATGCAGAAATGCTATGCATCTGCTTGCAGTCCATTTAGAAGCATTTGCGGTGGACGATGGAGGGACCCGACTCGTGGTACTCCTGCTTGCTAATTCACATCTGCAGGCAGGTGGACAGTGAGGCCAGGATGGAGCCAGAGATTCACACTGAGTACTTGCACTCTGGGGGCACGATATCTTGATCTTCATGGTGCTGGGTGCCAGGGCAGTGATCTCCTTCTGCATTCTGTCGGTGATGCCAGGGTACATGGTGGTGCCGCCAGACAGCACTGTGTTGGCATACAAGTCTTTGGGATGTCCACCTCACTCTTCATGATGGAGTTAAAGGTACTTTCATGAATGCCACAGGATTCCATGCCCAGGAAGGAAGGCTGGAACAGTGCCTCGGACACCGGAACCACTTATTTGCCGATAGTGATGACCTGGCTGTCAGGCAGCTCATAGCTCTTCTCCAGGGAGGAGGAGGATGCAGCAGTGGCCATCTCCTGCTCAAAGTCCGGAGCGACATAGCATAGCTTCTCCTTGATGTCGCGCATGATCTTCCACTTGGCCATGGCGGTGAAGCTGTAACTACGCTAGGTGGGGATCTTCATGAGGTAGTCAGTAAGGTCCTGGCCAGCCAGATCCAGACGCAAGACGGTGTGAGGGAGGGTGTAGCCCTCATAGATGGGCACCGTGTGGGTGACCCCATCTCCAGAGTCCATGACAATGCCAGTGGTGCGCCCAGAGGCATAGAGCATCAGCATAGCCTGAATGGCTGCGTACATGGCCCGGGTGTTGAAGGTCTCAAACATGATCTGAGTCATCTTCTCCCTGTTGGCCTTGGGGTTTAGCGGGGTCTCGGTCAGTAGCACCAGCTGCTCCTCCAGGGCCACACACAGCTCGTTGTAGAAAATGTGGTGCCAGATCTTCTCCATGTCGTCCCAGTTTGTGACAATGCAGTGCTTGATGGGGTACTTCAGGGTCAGGATACCACACTTGCTCTGGGCCTCATCGCCCACATAGGAGTCCTTCTGGCCCATGCTCACCATCATGCCCTGGTGCCGGGGGCACCTGACGATGGAGGGGAACATGGCTCAGAGGGCATTGTCCCAGCAAAGCCGCTTTTCACATGCTGGAGCCATTGTCAATGAAGAGCGGGGGATCTCCTTCCATTGCCACAGGCGGAGGAGCACAGAGCAGAGGGAGGACATGGCGCAGGGGCTGGCAGCGATGACTGAGCATCTTTATAAATCTTATCATAAAACTGAAAAATGCAACACTACATAAAAACTTTCTACTTCTTATGAAAAAAAAAATGCCTCCTTACCTGATCTTTTCTCACAGATTTCCTCAATCTCAGAGCATCAGAGAGAAGAAGAGGCCATCATTCATTCATTCAACAAACATTTATTGAGGGCCTACTATGTGCCTGTGCCAGGCACTGTAACAGGCCTTGGAAAGACAGGACAGCTCAGTGAAAAACACAGCCCAAGTCCTTGCCCTTACTGAGCTTACATTTTATAGGCATTTAGTGGTTAGAAAGTACTACAGACTGAATTGTATCCACCTCCAACCCCAAATTCATATGTTGAAGCCATAACCCCCAATGCGACTATATGTGGAGACAGGGCCTTTTTGTAGGTAATTAATGCCAAATGGGGTCATAAGGGTGGGGCCTTAACCCAGTAGAACTGGTGTCCTTATAAGAAGAGGAAGAGGCCGGGCGCAGTGGCTCACGCCTGTAATCCCAGCACTTTGGGAGGCCGAAGCGGACAGACCATCCTGACTAACATGGTGAAACCCCATCTCTACTAAAAATATAAAAAATTAGCCAGGCGTGGTGGCAGCCGCCTGTAGTCCCAGGTACTAGGTAGGCAGAGGCAGGAGAATACCATGAACTCAGGAGGCAGAGGTTGCAGTGAGTCGGGATCATGCCACTGTACTCCAGCCTGGACAACAGAGTGAGACTCCTTCTCAAAAAAAAAAAAAAAAGAAGAAGAAAAAGAGATGCCAGAGACTGCTCTCTTTCCACATACACAGAAAGAAAAGGCCATGTGAGGAAACAGCTAGCAGGCAGCCTCTGGCAAGCCAGGAAGACAGGCCTCACTGGAGCCTCACCTTGAAGGTACCTTGATCTTGGACTTCTCACCTCCAGAACTGCAAGAAAGTAAATTTTTGTCTAGCAAAATACTTAGACTGTGGTATTTTGTTATGAAAACCTGAGTAGATTAATGTAAAAAGTGTCAATGGCTACTGTAAGATAGAAGAGGAGAAAGGAAAGAAAGGAAATTGCTCACAGAACAAGAACACTGAATGATTGTAATCACTATTTTGAATTTTTTTAAAGTTATTTTACAAGATCCTTTATTCTTTATGGATTCTAGTAGAGGAAAATTGACAACTTTCCATGATACTCCCCTTGATTCCCTGGTTTTCTCAGCACCATCTACAGCCTTTTGCTGCATGGTTATGTCTAATGTTTATCTGCCTCCCGAGGCTCATATAGCACTCCCATAGGATGTCTCGGCCTCGTTCAGACACCAGCTGCTGCTGCTCAGAGGCTGCTCTAAATATAACTGCATTCCTCTCAGGGTTTTCTCCTTTCTCCAGTGAATCAAACGCTTTGATTCTCAGTTCTGGTTTTAATTGACCAACCAGGTAATTTATTTCCAAATATAAATGATCTCCCTTCTGTATTTCAGAATTGTAAAAGACAGTCTGCTCTCCTTTGACTCTTGAATTAAGTAAGCATATACCCCAGCTAATGGCCACATGGGTCTATCCCCTGATCCCTCAACTAAACTCTGGGTGTTTGTATGTGTTATCTATTGCCATTTAATAAATTACCATAAGTGTAATGGTTTTAACAACACACATTTATTATCTCCACATCTGTGGGTCAGGAATCCAGCTGAGCTGGGTCCTCTACTTCAGGGTCTTTCACAAGGATACAGTCATATTGGTGACCAGGGCTAGGGTCTCATCTGAAAGCTCGGCTGGGAAAGGATCCAATTCCAAGCTCACTCAGGTTGTTGGCAGAATTCTGTTCCTCAAAGGCTGCTGGACTGAGGGCCTCAGTTCCTTGCTAGCTGTTGGCCAACAGCCACCGTAAGATCCTTGTCACACGAACCTCTTCTTGCTACATGGGGCTCTTGAACATGGCTATTTCCTTCACCAAAGCATGAAAGCCAAGAAGACAAATAGAGAAAATCTGCTAATGAGACAGAGGTTACATGCTTGTAACATAATTATGGAAATGATAGCTCATCACCTTTGTTGTTATCCTCTTAATCAGAAGCAAGTCACAGGTCCACACCTCTCAAGGGAGAGTAGGTTCATATGCAAGGAGGCAGGCATAATCGGGGATATTGGGAGGCAGGCATTATCAGGTCATCTCAGAAACTTCCTCCCACAGTACTGGTGAGCAGAAAATAAGCCACTTGTATCCATTACTCATCCCTACATCTCTTCTGCTTACTTTCTTATTTCCTAAGAAAAGAAAGCCTCAGGAAGGTGATACTGGTTTGGTTGTGATCATCAATCTCTTAGACATCATAGGTCAATTCTGTGAAATTTCTCCAGCACTCCAGATACCTCTTACCATGAGCCACTTGAATGACAAATAGGTACCCTCTACTAAACCCACCTGACATGGGATGTACATAATGTCTGCCAAAAACTACCTTTCCTTTCTCAGGGAATGAGCCATACTATCGGAATTTCTCAAGCCAGAAACTAAGTTACCCTGACTCCTTCCTCTCCATCACTCTGCCTTTATGGAGCAAAATATTAAGCATGTATTTCAAAAAAAGTATAAATTATGTGGAAGGGAATCTATGAATGAGGGTAGCTATTTGGTAATGATGGAGATAGGGTAACACAACAAGGGAATTCCCATGTGATTTGGGTAAATTAATTGACATCTCTAAGATATAGTTTTCTCAACTAAGAATGGAGGGATAATAATAGTAGACATAAATCAAGGAATTGTTATGAGGATCACAGGAAATGATATCTGTGAAATGCTTGTATATCTGACATCCCACAAGCCCTCTATATATATCAGCTACTATATCAGCTGTTAGAGAACCACATTATGGCTGTCATCGTTTGCTCACTAACTCAATAGTGTCTTCTCTCTTACATCCTCCACTTTAGAGACTAAGAAGCTAATTACTCATTTTCCCAGCCTCTCTTGTAGCTGGGGCTTCCCAGGGGACAGAGTTCTCGAAAAGCTTTTGTTTTTCTAATGAGAACATCTTTCTTCCTTGAACAAAGATTCAGTGTCTGCAGTGTCAGCAACCATCTGTGTCCATGAGGTAGCAAGCATTTAGTTGAACATGAGTACACTAAGGATGGTGGAGTGGAATCTCTGAGAATTCTGTCAAACAGCAGAACCAATCCAGCATCCAGCTACCTGCAGGCTCCTTGTTACCTAAGAACATGAAACCTCTCCAAGTTTAAGCTACTGTTGATCAGGAATTCTGTTATTTGCAGCTGAAAGCACTCCTAACAGATATATTTGTCAGTAGCCTAGAAGTCAAATATCTGAAATGTTAAGTCCATACATTTTGGCTATGATCATAACCTCTATCAACTCAAGGCTTGAAATCCTGTCTCTTTCCACACTGGATAACTTTTTATGTAGTGTAAATTCAGAAAAATTTTGTGGCCTCTCTAATGTTCTGTTTGTTCTTCTTGCTAGTTTACTACGTTTACCTAAAAACTGTATCCCTGACAGTGAAAGCAGCCCCACATATTCAAGGCTCCAATATTATGTCAAAGAAGTAGTAAGAAGAGAAAAGGTATCAATACTAAAAAGAGGCAGAACTTCAGAAAGAGACAACAAACAAAAGAGGAGGGAGGGAAATACAGAGATATAACCATATACAACATCAGCCCTTGGTGTTCAAATTTTACTTTGTAGTTATATTTTTAGAGATGGGGTCTCATGCTGTTACTCAAGCTGGAGTGGAGTGGCGTGATCATAGCTTACTGCAGTGTTAAAGTCCTGGGCTCAAATGATTCTCCAACCTCCTAAGTAGCTGAAAGTATAGGCACAAGCCACTGCACTAACTAGTTTTTTGTTGTTGTTTGTTGTTTGTTTGTTTGTTTTTAATTAATAGAGATGGGGTCTCACCATGTTGCTTAGGCTGATTTCAAACTCCTGATATCAAAATGTCTTCCGTCTCAGTCTCCCAAAATGCTGGGATTATAGGTGTGAGCCACTGTGCCCAGGCTAAAGTTCTTACAGTATTGATGTTAGATGTTGCCCTCAAGCATACATTTATTACATGACTTTCTCCCACATTCTGTCTCTTCCTAAGAATTCTCAGGAGGGATATTTCAGGATCATAAAACACACACACACACACACACATATATATATATATAGACTTCAGACAGGCAATATACAAAGTAGATAAGTGTCTATCCAATGTAAGTTAAGGGCCCAGTGAAAACTTACCTTCTGTAAAATATCTGTTCTATACTCCTGCCTGTAAATGCCAATACCTGGCTGAAAATGCTATCTTGAGACTTACTAATGTGCAGATGACACAGCAATGGACTGACTCAAGAACTGCAATGGCCACTAGCCACCTGTAGCTATTAGACACTTGAAATGTAGCCAGTGCTATATATTGAAGTTAAGGGCCCAGTATGTCAAATACATTAAATGAACAAGTCAGCAGAGCTTTAATAAACAATCAGATTAACATCCCAGTAGGAGAATTACAATCCCGTAAGTAGTAGATTTAAATCCTTACTGGTCTCAAGTTGTGGGTCAGCAAAAGCATTTGCCTGTAGATTCTGGGGGGAACACACAGCCATTACATTGCTTGGTGGTCTCTGTGTGGGTTCTTTTTAAAGTTATTCCTATTTGAGAGTAGCAAAAGGAGGCATTTTCCAGATGACAAGATTTTGTGTTTTAGAACACTCTGGAAGCCAAAGCCAAAACCTTCCACATTGTTTCAATTAATAAAGAAAAAAAGAGAGACATTTATTTGAGTGTAGAACTACTAGTCAAATTAGAAAGATGTTTAACTCAAACAAATGCTCTAAGTATAGCCCTAGCAGGGCTTCTCCCTCTCTTTGTAGCAGAAGCTGAGCTATTCCAGAACCTTCAGGTCTTCAGCCAGCTTAGTTAGTATAAAAGGGAGGCAAATACACAAGCACTAAACTCTGAATGCAAAACAAAAGAATCCCCTTCTCCCTTAAATCAGCTGGTGAATAGCCAACAGGAAGATCCTCTAGATGACTATCTGTGTGTGAATTAGAAATTTGGAATTTCAGGAAAGCCATCCATAAAGGAGCAGAAAGCTGAGAATACACCTCCTTTGCATGTGGACAGCATCCCAGAAGACAGAATCAAGAGTCAGAAGATAGAATGCTGTGGTGGTTAAACGTTGCTAAGGAACCTCTACCTTGAGAAAAAAGTGTTCCTTTGCTTGTGTGCTTACTTGTGTTCTTACCCAAGTTGGGTAAGAACTTATCCCGGGGAAAGGAGGCCTGTTTCCTTGGCAGTGCCTCTATCTGCGTCCTCACCAAAGAACACTGACTCACTTGGTAGAAAAGACAATGTGATACCCTGATGCTGGTGAAACTGTTCACTGTAAAAGTGCAGTCAACTCTTGAATTCAGTAGGTTCCAATGCTTGACTTTGGGATTTGGCCAGAATGATATGTTCCAGTTCCATCTCCCTCCTACTGCCTGTGAATTGGTCACTTATTTGCTATAGTGGAAGACACAATTGGTTGCTTTTCCCAAAACTATTACACCATATTTTTTCCTTGCTTACAGAGTAGTATAGAGGCTAAAATTGCCAGATACTTATTTCCTAAGCATCCGTGAAGTTTATAGCAGATTTTTGGAAAAGGTTTTCTCTCTGTAAATGGAAACACTGGCAAAGAGATGCCCCATTTCATTCCATTTTAGTTTACAATGGCTGATATAACAAATTACCACCAACTTGGCAGCTTAAACCAACAGATGTTTATTCTCTCACAATTGTGAAGGACAGACATCCAAAGTCAGTATCACTGGATCCAAATCAAGCTGTTAGCAGGGCCATACTCCCACTGGGGCTCCAGGGAAGAATCAATGCTTTGCCTCTTCCAGCTTCTTGTGGCAGTAGGCATTGCTTATTGTCCACATCACTCTAATTTCTGTCTGTGGTAACATTGCCTTCTCTCTTCTGTGTCTCAAATCTTCCTCTGCCTCCTTTTTGTAAACATACTTGTGATAAAAAATTAGCTGGGCATGGTGGCATACACCTGTAGTCCCAGCTACTTGGGAGGCTGAGGCAAGGAATTTGCTTGAACCCAGGAGGCAAAGGTTGCAGTGAGCCGAGACACGCCACTGCACTCCAACCTGGCGACAGAACAAGACTCCATCTCAGAAAACAAACACACAAAAAAAGATACTTGTGATAGCATTTAGGGACCACTCAGATAACCCAGGATAACCTCCCCATCTCAAGATCCTTAATCACTTTTGCAAAGTCCCTTTTTGCCATATAAAATAACATTGCCAAGTATCAGGGTGATATGGTTTGGCTGTGTCCCCACCAAAATCTCATCTTGAATTCCTACATGTTGTGGGAGGGATCTGATGGGAGGTAACTGGATCATGGGGGCAGGTCTTTCCCATGCTATTGTTGTGATAGTAAGTCTCAGGAGATCTGATGGTTATTATAAAGGGGAGTTTCCCTGCACAAGCTTTCTTCTGTTGTCTGCCACCATGTGAGGCATGCCTTCTACTTTCCATCATGATTGTGAGGCCTCCCCAGCCACGTGGAACTGTAAGTCCATTAAACCTTCTTTTTTTTGTAAATTGCCTCGTCTCAGGTACATCTTTATCAGCAGCATGAAAATGGACTAATACTGTAAATTGATACCAGTAGAGTGGGATGTTGCTGAAAAGATACCTGAAAATGTGGAAGCAACTTTGGAACTGGGTAATAGGCAGACACTGGAACAGTTTGGAGGGCTCAGAAGAAGATAGGAAAATATGGGAAAGTCTGGAACTTCCTAGATACTTGTTGAATGGCTTTGAAAAACATGCTGATAGTAATATGAACAATAAGGTCCGTGCTGAGGTGGTCTCAGATGGAGATGAGGAACTTGGGAACTGTAGCAAAGGTGACTCTTGTTATGTTTTAGCAAAGAGGCAGGTGGCATTTTTCCCCTGCCCTAGAGATTTGTGGAACTTGAACTGGAGAGAGATGATTTAAGGTATCCAGCAGAAGAAATTTCTAAGGAACAAAGCATTCAAGAGGTGACTTGGGTGCTATTAAAGGCATTCAGTTTTATAAGGAAAAAAGAGCATAAGTGTTTGAAAAATTTGCAGCCTGACACTGTGATAGAAAAAAAAAATCCCATTTTCTGAGGAGAAATTCAAGCCAGCTGCAGAAATTTGCATAAGTAATGAGGAGTCAAATGTTAATCCCCAAGACAGTGGGGAAAATGTCTCCAGGCATGTCAGAGATCTTCATGGCAGCCCCTCCGATCAAAAGCCTGGAGGCCTAGAAAGAAAAAATGGTTTCATAGGCTGAGTCCAGGGTCCCTGTGCTGTGTGCAGCCTAGGCACTTGGTGCCCTGTGTCCCAGCCACTCCAACCACGGCTAAAAGGGGCCAAAGTACAGCTCAGGCTGTTGCTTCAGAGGATGGAAGCCCCAAACCTTGGCAGCTTCCATGTAGTGTTCAGCCTGCTGGTACACAGAAGTCAAGAACTGAGGTTTGGGAACCTCCACCTAGATTTCAGAGGATGTATGGAAGAAAACACCTGGATGTCCAGGCAGAAGTTTGCTGCAGGGGTGGGCTCTCATGGAGAACCTCTATAGGCCAGTTTGGAAGGGAAATGTGGGGTCAGAATACCCACACAGAGTCCCTACTGGGGCACCACCTAGTGGAGTTGTGAGAAGAAGAGGGCCACCATCCTCCAGATGCCAGAAGGGTAGATCCACCAACAGTTTGCACCATGTGCCTGGAAAAGCTGCAGACACTCAACACCATTCCATGAAAGCAGCAAGGAGGGAGGCTATACCCTGCAAAGCCACAGGGGCAGAGCTGCCCAATACCATGGGAACCCACCTCTTACATCAGCACGGCCTGGATATGAGACATGGAGTCAAAGGAGATCATTTTGGAGCTTTAAGGTTTGGCTACCCTGCTAATTTCAGACTCACATGGGACCTGTAGCCCCTTTGTTTTGGCCAATTTATCCCATTTGGAATGGCTGTATTTACCAAATGCCTGTATCCCCATTATATCTAGGAAGTAACTAAGTCGCTTTTGATTTTACAGACTCATAGGTGGAAGGAACTTGCCTTGTCTCTGATGAGACTTTGGTCTGTGGACTTCTGAGTTAATGCTGAAATGGGTTAAGACTTTGGGGAACTGTTGGGAAGACATGTTTGGTTTTGAAATGTGAGGACATGAGATTTGGGAGGGCCAGGAGTGAAATGATATGGTTTGGCTGTGTCCCCACCCAAATCTCATCTTGAATTCCCACGTGTTGTAAGAGGGACCCAGTGGGAGGTAACTGAATCATGGGAGCAGGTCTTTCCTGTGCTGTTCTCATGATAGTGAGTAAGTCTCACAAGATCTGATGGTTACTATAAGGGGGAGTTTCTCTGCACAAGCGCTCTTCTCTTGCCTTCTACCACGTGAGATGTGCCTTTCACCTTCTACCATGTTTGTGAGGCATCACCAGCCACATGGAACTGCAAGTCCATTAAACCATTTTCTTTTTTTGGTAAATTTCCCAGTCTTGGGTATGCATTTATCAGCAGTGTGAAAATGGATGAATACACAGGGATTAGGATGTGGATATCTTTTGGGGGAACATTGTTCAGCCTGTGGAGATGGAGGAAAGATACGATGTCTGGAGCTGTGGCAGCCAACTCTCATGGAGTACAAGCCTGAGGATGCCTGAACAGAAAGAAAAAAATACAGCTGGATTCTCAATAATGTGGTTATGCTCCTGACATAGCCAAACCTGGAACTATCCACCCTGGGCTTACTTTTAAGTGAGAGAAGAAATCTCATTGATTTAGTTACCTTGAGTTGAGTATAGTGTTACTTGCAGCTTAATACTGCCTAAGAAATACAACTACTGATTTTCTTAAAACCTGATAAGATGATAAGGAAAGTGACAATCAGCTAAAGGTAAATGGGTCAATCTTGCCACTGTTCTTATAAAACATTTCCTGTTTCACAAAATTGACCTTTTAATTATACTCCCTTTTGTAATGTTCTATAATCTAATTGTTTTTCTGCACATGTATAATTTATCTAATAAAACAGGGAGCTTGATGAGAACAGGGATGCTGAATCTTTGACTCTTACCTGCTGCGCACTGCTGGGACAAGAAAAACATTCATTAAATCACCAGCTACTTGATCAATTAATTATACTTGTATTATCTGTGGACTTCAAATGCAAATAATAATGTAATTTCCTAGAAGAATTAATAACTAAATTGTGTTTATATTTCATATATCAGTGTTTTTTATAGTGTCTATACTGCACCAGTACTATGCCAGGCAAATAGCATTTCTCATTCATTCTCTCTCTCTCACACAGACACACACACACACTCTTCTCATTTTTTTGTATCATTCTTCCAAATTATTATCTCCAGCTTACAAATGAAGAACTTGAGCACTTATTAGCTAAATCACTCACCCAGGATCACAAAGACAATAAGAACCAGAGCCTTCATACCCATATCCATCTGATTCTAAATTCTAGTAGCTAATTCTCAGACATACTACACTGTTTCTATGACATGATACAAGATTTATCTTAGAAAGATTTGGGAAAAAATGGTTTAGCAAAAGGAAGTGAAAATAAGTTTTAAAAATACCAGTTGAGCGGATCATCTGACCCCTCACTTAAAGACTAGATTGAAAAGACAGTTGGGGAAGACACTGTGGGAAGAACAGAGGAAATCAGAAGACAAGAGAAGAAATAGGAAGGAGGTCTCAAACCCTTAGAGACAGACCTGCTCCTTTAAAATACGAGCCATGGGAATTATAACCACCCACTTGAATGAAAATTACCAGTTTCCATCTACAACATTTGTAGCTGCACACCAACATTTCAGAACTCAATCACCAACATTTCAGAAGTAAACCTGGATTTGCCACTTAAAGTCACCATAGGAATGTCAGTTGCCTAAGAGCAAGCAGGACAGTCATAAGTTCTGCCAAACTTTCATCCAGTGCCGGGGAAGATTAGCCCCAGTGATAAAGTTTAAAGAGATGGCAGGAGTCAAGAATAAAGCTGTGCATTGATTTCATCATAAGTACAAAATACTGACTGCATATACAAATATGAATATAGTTACATATTTATAAATATTATATTTTACATGTAATTACATACTTGTTTACAGTATATATTTATATATGTCTTAACTGATTAATGGATAAAAAGCAATCTGCAGGATAATACATAAACTATAAATACTACTATGTTTTAAAATTCATAACTACCTTTTTATCTTGATTTTCCTTATCCTATTTGGAAATTTTCAATAATTTACAAACATCAATAAAATTCAACAACCTACTTCCCATTGCAAATACTATTTTTCTTTCACATTTTTTCTCCACCTAATTTTTAAACACTAGTAGTAACTAACAGCATATCATTAATGACTCCAACATTCCAAAAACACTAGACAGGATGGAAATTATCTATAAAAAAAAATCTAATGAACTTATGGCTAGAGATCCTGACTTTTAGCAGCTTCTCAGTGATGAAGGTAAGTAAACCCTTTCATTCATGAGTCAACATGCTTAAGCATTTGTTCCAGAAAAGTATTGCCCAGGAAAATAAGGCTATAACCAATAACTAATTTGATTGATTGTATACATTCCTGTAAGCATGTTTGTCTGGACAAAGAGTTTGTTTAAATGGAGAAGCAGTTCTCTTACTGAGATAAAAGATAGCTAACCTAGTAACCAGCTCATTAACCAAACAGCAGTTTACTTACCAAGACTCACTTCAAAATTCATGCTTTGTTGCACCCACCTATCCAAACTGTATGATGCCATTAACTTTGTCCAATTCTCAATCAGTTCTTTGTGTTGAAAGAACCTTATTTTTTTTTTTTTTTTTTTTTGAGACAGAGTCTTGCTCTGTCTCCCAGGCTGAAGTGCAGTGGCACTATCTCGGCTCACTGCAATCTCCGCCTTCCAGGTTCAAGCAATTCTCTGCCTCAGCCTCCTGAGCAGCTGGGATTACAGGCACCTGCCACCATGCTCCGCTAATTTTTGTACTTTTAGCAGAGACGGGGTTTCACCATCTTGGCCAGGCTGGTCTTGAACTCCTGACCTCGTGAGCCACCCTCCTTGGTCTCCCAAAGTGCTGGGACTACAGGCGTGAGCCACCACCTTGGCTGAAAGACCCATCTTAAATCACTTGACCCCAAACATCAAAGCCCTTCCAATAACCTCCTGACCTCCCCTCTGGCACACTCCTAAGACTGTCAAAGTGGTATCCACCTTTACTGCAGGGGATCCTATAAACTTAGCTTTGCTTGATTAATAGGTTTTTTGATAGTTTTTTGGGGAGTTCACAGTTGACACCTCTACCTGTCTGTGAGTTAAATTTGTTTCCTTAAATACGATTCATTTAACCTTCAAATTCTGGTCTGGACTATGAGGAAGGCAATTGTAGGTGAGAATTCACAAATGGTTGCTTGCTCTCATCCAACATTGTCCTTTTCAGCTTCCTGGCGGCCACTCTAGGAATTCCCACTTCTACTTGTCTTTGAAAAGTGGCTCTTCCCTTCTTTGGAGAAAGCAGTTACTAGGACATTATAAAATTGCCCCACCAGGTAGCTATTCCAAGAGTTGTGTTTATTTTGTACTGCTGCCTGGCATAGTCTCTGTATTTCTGTTGTCTGAAAAATGCATCTAAGACCTCAATTCTGAAAGTAACAGGAGAGAAGTAAGGTACTAAGTGCCTTCCTCTTGGAACTTAGTTATAAAACAGAAAAACTAAGCCTGTAACCTCTAATGCATCATCCACCACCAGACTATAAAAAGAAGACTACAAATTTGAAAGTGGGCTTGGGGAGCCTAAAGAGTTGCTAGCCTAGTAAGGACATTTTTTGCATCTTCTTCCCTGTCCCATCTGATTTTATCATTTGTTTATATTGGGATCCATAACTGGAAATACATTTTACATTGAGACTGAGTGCACAAATACATATATGTGTGTTTTGATGTGTGTGTGCGTGTGTGTGTGTAAACTGAAAGTTTCATAAACTAATACCTATCCTTGCTATGTGTGATGCACTCTGATATTTTGTATAACTACCCATTGTATTCTATTTTATCATTTTTAAAACATAGTTGTCAACTACTAAATGAATTTAACAAACAATGAACCACAACCTCAAGTTGAAAAACACTGTCAGAGATATGCCTATAGAAATTGGGACATCTAATCAAATGGGAGTCAGCTTCTTAGTCTGGGCTGGGTGTCTTCAATCAGCTATGCCTTCAGAATCTCCATCCAGAGAAGTCACATGACCAAAGTGAGTCAGGCTAAGTAGACTTCAATACTTGCTAACCAGTCACAACCCACAGAATGAAAACTACTAACAAAACCCAGGTGCATTCCTAGACTTTGTCTGGATTGCTAATTCTCCAATAAGATTGGGAGAAATAAGAGCCAGTAAACCTTTGCCTGGCAGTTAATCCTTGTGACACAGTTTTTCACAACGTTCTCTTCTTTCCTTTCTCTAGAGGTTGGTGGTTCTAAGTCCCAGGATGTGAAAATAAATAGGAAATTTGTTCAAGTCTCCTGGTAACTGGAGAAAAATTGGCTCTCTCAACTCCTAGTTGAGGACAGTAACAGTGAATGTTCTCTTGGGAAGAAAAAATTTTTACTTGGAGAGAAGTGACTCTATTCCAAGGCCTGGATACACACTGTGTGGCAGGCTTTGTCTGGGTATGTACATGTGTGTGAATGCAAATACCTTTTATCATTATCTCCCAGAAAAGAAAGATCTTTCTCCATATCTTCTGAAAAAAATCACAATATAGAGAATTTTTTAAGATTCCAAAAGTCCTAATAATGAGGGTTGAGCAATATGGTAAACACATTCTTTAACTTCTATTGAGAAAAACAGCAGTATATGTGAAATTAGAAACATAATTTCTATAATTCCAGCAATATATACAGCCGATTTTCCATCTCTTCAGACACAAAGACTCTTAGCCCATTTCCTAGTCTGCTGTAGATCCTCCCACTAAAACAGAGTGCTGTACTTAGACATGAAAAGAAGTTGTAAAACCTCCCTTTTAAAAATTCAAATAGATCCCCAGTTGATGCTGAATGACGTGAGGCAGAAAGCAGGGAAGGGTAAGAGAAATGGAGAGTATAATGTTCCTAAGTGCAGCAAAACTGACCTTGCCCAAGCAAAAGCAATGGTTCCAGAATCAAGTTAATGGTGGCAAAAGAAGTTACCCAAAGAGCGTGGACTACAAAAAACCTGAAGGCACATCTGCACACAATTGGCTCATAAACCACCACATGGTCTAAGCCATGAAAGCAAGCGAGACTGGACTGCCCCTCCCTGTGTCTCTATGATATCGTCCGTTCACAAGCTTCATGGTTCCTTTGTTCCCTCAAGGCCATCAATCACATTTCCTTCAGTCTTGGGACCTGTGGGTGCTGGGGACAGGAGAGAGCACAGTGTAACCCTCCTTGGATGAATGCCTCCAGAAGTGGTTGTTTCGTGCCCTCCCCAGCAATGCCTTTTTCTGGCTGATAGTGACTGGGAGGGGGATTGATGACAAGCACAAAAATAGAACTGCGCAGAAAGGAACACAGAGCTCCATGATGGCTCTCATAAAGCTGCCTGAAAAACATTCTATCCAGTAACCACTTCCACCCATGCTAATGGAATTAAAGTCTCTGCAGAAGGAAATAATTTTTTAAAACATAACTAATATGTTTCTTTTTTAACCTTACGAAAACACAGCAAAAAAAGTCAAGAAAAAGATAATGCAAATTTTCCCATTTTACAGATAAACGAACCCACTGAGGTGGAGATTTGCTTAATATTACTCATATAGTAAGTGGCAGAGCCAAGACTCAAGTCAATGACAGCTCCAAGGTGCATGTTCTTTCTTCGAACTTGTCAGCTGTGGAAGAGGTAGGTAGGATCTTGGGGAAGAATAACGAGTTGGTGTGTGATGAGGCATTTGGCAACAGTCCTGTCCTGAAGGCCCAGAAGCCATCTCTACACCCTTTCCTGTGCTGAGGCTCTAATAGTCAACATAACGTTTCATTTCTAGACACTAGTAAGTTTTATTACCTCTGTGTTACATTTTATTAAATAATATTTGCTTTATAAATTTTATTTGGGATGATGTAATTTATTAAATTATTTGAGGATGAGCTTATGTAATCCTAAAGATCTGTATGTTTTTCATTTTTAGAAAGAATGAGCAGTCTGTTTAATTGTGTCTTCTCTCTCTCGGGCCATTTAAATTAATTTTAAAGAGATGCTTTAAAACATTCAAACACACGCATTCCACATTATTCTTACAGTTTTCCCACTGCAGAAAATTCTGATATCAGAGCCCATCAAGGTCCTGGACACTCCATTTCCTGCCAATGGAATGAGAGCCCTCCCTCATGAGGGAAAATTGTGTGTGCTTTACACAATCTTCCCCTTTGGGGCTACTAGGTTTTAATCTATTTACTTGCTTAAGAAACATGGAGCTGAGAGTGTGCCACTTACTGGGCTGTGTGGTGGGTGTTAGGGACACACTGGTCTCTGCTCTCAAAGAGCTCACAGACCAGTAGAGGAGGTCAGGATATAGCCAGGGACTGACAGTAGAAGACAGCAGGTGGTTCAGAGCACACACGCTGGAAAGCAACAGACTTGTATGTGGATCTTGGTTTGGGGCTCCTGGCTCTGTGACCCTGGGCCAGATTACTTGATTTTGGTAAATCCATATTCTCATTTGTAGAAATAGGTAATAGTAAGACCTACCAGGTAGGTTTCTTATGAGGATTAAACAAGCAAATACATATGACAAACTAAGTGTCATCTAGAACATGGTAAGAACTCAGTAAATATCAGTAACTATTAGTATTACATGCTATGGAAACACAGAGGGTCATTTGACTCATCCTTGACAGAGGAGGATGATTAGGAAATGTTTCCCAAAAAATGGAGCTCTAGAGCAAGGATAGGCAGCAGAGTGAGATGCGATTCTCAACCAGGGGGTCAGTTTTTGTCCTCCCAGGGAACATTTAGTAATGTCTGCAGACATTTTTGGTTGTCACGACTCAGGGGTGGGTGCTGTGTATCTCGTGGGTAGAGGCCAGGGATGCTGCCAACATCCTGCAGCGCACAGGACAGCCCCACAACTAAGGACCGTTCAGACAGAAACATCAATAATGCCGAGGCTGAGAAGCCCTGGTTTAGAGCATGAATTCTATAGTCAAAATGCCTGGATTTTAATTCTGGCTCTGTCACTTATCAGCTATGTGACTTCAGGGGCATTACTGAATTTTTCTGTGCTTCACTTAGCTCATTTGTAAATGAAATAAGAAAATGAATTAAATAAGTTAATATTGATAAATTGAACAAAGTATTACAATATATTTAAATTCTATATCTAATGAATCCTAAAGGATCTTTTTTCAGAACTAATGGCTATTAAAACCTACTCTTTTGTGCTCTAGATAGCTTCTAGGAAGGTCACTCTTAGTTCCATGGAGTTCTTTGGACTATATGACTTTAGCCAAGTCTCAGCCTGGTTTACTATGGCTCGGTTAGTCCATGCAATTTTAAATGCATGCATAAGACATGCAACAGAAAAGCACGGCCCCCTCTGTGACGCTGCTGGTGACAGGACCAGACGGGCAGGGAAGAAGCCAAGCCAGGAAGGACTCACGCTCACATTCTCTTCCACAGCTTCTGCCTTTACTGTTTTATGGTTTCTCCTTTCTATTCAAGATATATCTCCAACACCCTCAAAGCAATTCTCTGTTATTTTCTCAAGCTATTATGATAAAGCTTTATAGCTTCTTACTGCTTAAGGGCATTTTAGAATAATCATCTATGCTTGAATGGTTTTTGAAGGACAGATGAGAAGTCAGATATTTCCCAGGAATCTATACTTCTCTAATAAAAAGGATATTCAGGGCCAGGCGCGGTGGCTCACGCCTATAATCTCAGCACTTTGGAGCCAGAGGTGGGCGGATTACCTGAGGTCAAGAGTTCGACACCAGCCTGGCCAACATGGTGAAACGCCATCTCTACTAAAATACAAAAATTGGCCGGGTGTGGTGGCAGGCGCCTGTAATCCCAGCTACTCAGAAAGCTGAGGCAGGAGAATCACTTGAACCCGGGAGGCAGGGGTTGCAGTGAGCCGAGATCGCACCACTGCACTCCAGGCTAGGCAACAGAGCAAGACTCCATCTCAATAATAATAATAATAATAATAAGCCAGGCATGGTGGTGGGTGCCTGTAATTCCAGCTACTCTGGAGGCTGAGGCAGGAGAATCGCTTAAACCCAGGAGGCAGAGATTGCAGTGAGCTGAGATCACACCATTGCACTCCAGCCTGGGCAACAGGGCAAGACTCAGTCTCAAAAAGGAAAAAAAAAAAAAAAAACCAAGGATATGCAAAATTGCTATATCTCACTATTGCGTCTTGAAAATTTCCAATGCAAGCTTTGAACTTCTTTATGGTTTATCTCTTAACCACCTGGGTCATCCGTGTATTTATACAAACAGCTGCACTTGAGCCATTCACTGAAAAGAAAAGCTAAAATCACCAACCTCTATAACAAACAAGTTTAGAATGGAGAGTGCTCTAAGCAGGAGATATTTTTTCTCTATTTCTCCTCCACTCTCTTTTTCCACATTCCTTGTGATAATCAGTCTGTTCTTCGGGCTGTTTGCTTTCAGAAATTTTGTTTGCACTCCTCTCTAAATGTTTCAAACTGAGAAAATAATCCAGGGAGGGCCTTGAAATTCAAATTCCCTCAGCAGCACTATCACCTCTCTCCGCAGAGATTCGTTGTTTGGGGGCTTCTTCTAAAGCATCCCACCATATTAGTCCTCATTTGTTTCTGTCCTTAGGCCAGAGAAACTCCGGGGTATCAACACCATCCTGAAGGGTCAACCAACTCAAGAATATATATTCAGCATTTTCAAAATGGGATGAAAGGAAGGGACCAGCTCCACAATACATCTGAGTTCTATATTTATTTTCTTTGAACAGCCAATCCAAGGAGGAATATCAAGGTCACCGACCAAAATACCCTCTCTCTTGCCCACAGCATTTTCCAAAAAGTTGAGGTCAGTGAACCCACTGTCTATTAAAATGTTATGACAAGGGATAGGTTGCTCTTTTCTGTCCACTATTTTTATGAAATAAGTTGTGAAACTGGAATTGATTTGGGGCAAACTTATACAGTTTTGTGGTTCAGCTTCTTCACTCAAAGCTGATTTATAAAATAAGTTTAAAAATCTTATTATAAAACAGCATCCTGTGAAAATACATCCCATGATTCTATGAAATGGGATTGTTTGGATGAGATCAGAAGAAAGAGTATTTATTTCCAGGTCAAAATTCAGCCAAGACAATTAATTCCCTATTTTCTTTTTAAACACTTGGGAGCTTTTAATAAGTAGCACTGGGTTAACTTGGTTTTCATCTGTGATGCTGCCCTTTCTGTTTTCATATCTTCTCTGTCTCTTTCTCCTCCTCCTTTATGAGGGCCATTAAAAGACCCACATTTCTCTTGCTTCTTTGCTTCCTATTTGGGAGGGATTCTGTCCCTGAGGTTAACTAATTTATTTATTATATTTTCATAAGGTTACTAATGTTGACTTTTAGTACAATTAAAGGGTTCCTATCAAAATTTGAAATCTACTATGACCTATAAAAAAGAGATTAATCATTATATACACAAAAAGGGTGGGGAAGAATCAAGAAAAGGTTTATTAGTGGCCCAAAGTCCTAGAGCAGAGGTCCTGGGCAAAATCTGGCATGAAGCCTGTGTTTATACAGTCTTTGGGCTAAGAATGTTTTTACATTTTCAAAGAGTTGTGAGGAAAAAGAAAAAACAGACAAGAACATGCAATAGAGACAGTATGTGGTCTGCATAGCTTATTATTTACTATTTGGCTCTAACAGAAAACGTTCGCTGACTGTTCCCCTATACTGTCCTTCCTTTCCTGGCTTGATATATCACTGATCAGATTCATCTTCAGCTTATCAAACCGAGCTTACATTTCCTATTTACTCTATCTTTTCGGTCAAAAACATATTAACATTATTCCTCTGATTTTTTTTATAGCAACAGGCTTATTAAAAATTGTTTTGTTTTGCTTTGTTTGACATGGGGGTCTCGCTATGTTGTCCAAGCTGGGTTTCAATTCCTGGGCTCAAGTAATCCTCTCACCTCAGCCTCTCAAGTAACTGGGACTACAGGTGCAGGCCACCATATTTGGTGGTGAATTTGTTTATTTATTTATTGCAGTAGGTAATTTTCTGATGTCATTCATGCACTCATATTTATTGAGTTCCTACAATATGCCAAGCACTGAGACATTTCTTAAGGTAAAATAAAGTGGTTACCAATAGAGTTACCAAATCCAGCACCTTAAGATACATTTCAAACGGATAATAAACTCATTTAAGTGTCTTTTTAAAAAATCTCTCTTATAGTAAATATGTGCTCTTGTTATTTTATAACTCTTAGTAATAAGACAATAATCAATATTATCATACTAAAATCTTTGTTCCCCTCTCTGACAGAATAAATTTTTTTAAATGGAATTTCTAGGTTAGAATTGATATCTGTTAATACCCCTAGGCCAGTTTCTTCATACATAAAATGAGATGGATGATGGTACCCACTTCACTGGATCATTGTAAGAACTAAATAAATTAATAAGAGGGAAACTGCTTAAACAAGTGTTTGAAGCAGACTTTCTGTCCACTTTAAATCAATGACTAGTAGCTTCCTCCAGGGGGATTTTGCCAAGTTCCACAGCAAGTCATGTTTTTCAGGTCCTGGAATACTGCCAGTATGGAGGAACAGGAATGGAACGTAGTCGGAGGATCACATCCAGGTCACTTTCGGGATTCCACATGGCTCCTTGGTGAATTTATACTGTAGTTATACTTCTCTTTATAACAGACATTTGCACAACCTAAGAGCTAAAGGAGTAGGGAAAATACAGCATCAAATCCACTTACCCCACACCATGTCCCATTCAAACGTTCACAATCATCTTTGCCAGTTTCTTTACTTAGTCCTTATCAGATAGTACCCATGAGGTTTCTTCTATCTTATCGAGCCAGTGACTGTACTGAATAACTCACCTCTTTTCATGCGTGAGCATTACTTATGCCCCAATTTCATTTTTACCTTCCTCTAAGCATAGATTCTTTATCTTTCTAATTCTGATATTATAAGCATTGAAATAATACATCTAATTTCTCTGGGAAATTATGAACAAATGAATAGGAGATATGAGAATCCTGAGATAAAGTTGGTCCTGCTTATTTTGGGGGATATTTTCTCATTGTTGTATCGGGGAAGATAATTCATCATCTGAGTGTGAACAATAGGGTCATACAGCTGTTATCTAAAATGCCACAGGATTTATCTAGCATCACTTGTAAAAACAGAAATCTATATGGCCAGCTCTGCAGTACGAAACACATCACACTGGATGTTCTACCCAATGATGGTAAGATCCCATAGGGGAAATTAAATGCCATGAAATGGCCTTAATCATGGGAGTTAAGAAAATTGTTTTTCACAAACTACATAGCAGAATCAAAACCATGGTAGGAGGGAGAGAGAATAGCATCTAAAAGGCATAGGATGAGGTCAGAGATCTGAATGCAGTTTATGGGTGTGGTGGTTAATTTTATGTGTCAACTTGACTGGGCTAAGGGATGCCCAGGTAGCTGCTGAAACATTATTTCTGGGTGTGCCTGTGAGAGTATCTCTAGAAGAGATTAGCATTTTGAATTGTTAGACTAAGTAAAGAAACTTAGTCTCCAATCCAATGAGGGCTCAAATAGAACATAAGGCAGAGAAAGACCAATTTTCCTCTTTCCAGTCTTTATGAACTGGGACATTCATCTCCTCCTGCCCTTGGACATTGAAGTTCCTGGTTCTCACGCCTTTGTGCCTTTGGATTCCAGGACTTACACCAGTCCCCATCACATCCCCCACCCTGGTTCAATTACAACAGAATTGCCTTGTGACAAAGTCACTGGGGGCGGAGGAGTATAAAGTCAGTGTTTGTGTGTATGCCATCTTTGTCATATGTGTCTCTTACACAGAGAATTGAAGTGATTGTGGAAATATGCCCCTGAAATAACAAGAAAGATCACAGGATGCTACACAGGCAAGAGTAGCAAATTCAGGAATACTGTAAATACCAGGATTCTTCTATACATGTACAGATGGCCCTTGACTTACTTTTTTTTGATTTTATGATGTTACAGAAGTGAAACGCATTCAGAAGAAACCATACTTCAAGTACCCATACAAACACTGTTTTTCATTTTCAGTACAGTATTCAACAAATTGCGTGAGATATTTGTTACCTTACTAAAAACAGTATTTGAGAGATGATTTTGCCCAACTAATCATTTATATCATAGGCTAGTATAAATGTTCTGAGCACATTTAAAGGCTAGGTGTATTAAATCCATTTTCTTCTTACGATATTTTCAACTTATGATGGGTTTATCAGGATGTAACCTCACTTTAAGTCAAAAAGCAGCTGTATAGCTTTATATCCTGCTTTTCTCTTCAAATATTTTATATAGGAATTCCCACATATTATTAAACATTCTTTGAATATGTGGTTTATAATGGCTGAATAGTAGCCATCATATAAAAATACCAAATGTTCGTAATCATTTCCTTTTATGAGACACTTAGACTGTTTCCTAGTGGGGAGTATTAATTTTAAGACTATGATAAATATTGTCATATCAAAATCATTTTGTGCATCTCTGACAGGACAAATTTTTAAAAAATGGAATTGCTAGGTTATAATGTGTACTATTTAAATTATTTAATTTTTTTTTTTTTTTTTTTTTTTTTTTTTTGAGACGGAGTCTCGCTCTGTCGCCCGGGCTGGAGTGCAGTGGCCGGATCTCAGCTCACTGCAAGCTCCGCCTCCCGGGTTTACGCCATTCTCCTGCCTCAGCCTCCCAAGTAACTGGGACTACAGGCGCCCGCCATCTCGCCCGGCTAGTTTTTTGTATTTTTTAGTAGAGACGGGGTTTCACCGTGTTCGCCAGGATGGTCTCGATCTTCTGACCTCGTGATCCACCCGTCTCGGCCTCCCAAAGTGCTGGGATTACAGGCTTGAGCCACCGCGCCCGGCCTAAATTATTTAATTCTAACAACAAACTCTATTTCAAAAACTAGATACTAGAAAAAACACAACTGACTCTAGATAAGTCTAAAATGTATCTGGCAGAAGCAGAAGTGTTAGGCAGAAATAGATTAGCCAAAAAAGTTTACAATGCCATGGGGTAGCAGTTAATGTGATTTGCAGAGGAAAAGAAGAGTGTAGGCCATTCTGGTGAGTCAATTAATTGTAAACAGATTTAAAAAGCTTCTGCTGCTTTCAGGTCTATAACCCTATCAAGTCATTTAGGCTTTCTAAACCTCAATTTGCTCATTTTGAAAACTGGAGACATTTCCCATGTTCATGCACCAGAATACTTAATATTATAAGCTTGAATGTTCTCCCTAAATTGGTATGTAGATCTGCTGTCATCCCAATCACATGCCAGACCAGCATTTTTATAGAAAAAGAATAGAAAAAGGATCATAGAAAAGCTGATTTTAACATTTATATGAAAAGACAAAGGACCTAGAATAGTCAAAACAATTTTGAGAAAGAGCAATGTTGGAGAACTCACACTACCTCACCTCAAGACTTATTACAAAGCTTTGGTAATCAAGACGGTGTAGTATTGACAAGAAGATAGACAAACAGATCAATGAGCTAGAATTGAGAGGCCGGAAATAGATCCATACTTATAAAGCAAATTGTTTATGATAAAGGAACCAAAGCAATTTAAAGCAAAGAAAATACCTTTTAACAAATGGTACCGAACAATTGGCTATCCATAAAAAAATTTTTTTTTAAACTTAGACTCCTATCTGCACTTAAACTCTATTTCACACCACACACAAGAACTAATTTTAAATGGCAGAAAGATCTGTGGATAGGAGTTTGAGAACCTTGAAAGATAGTCTATAGGAATAAGCATCTGCCCTCAGGCATTAGACCCTCACTTACCCTTAAATGTATCAGGATAACTTAGCCTAGGCTAGGACCTGGCCTTCGGTCCTTCCACTCTATTTATTAATTAAAAATCAAAAATAATAGTGCAATTTAAAACTACCTCAAAAGATCCAAAAATCTTTAAGATATACCATTTGAAATAAAAGTGTTAAAAGAGATAGAACAAGAATTTTATGTAAACATGATAAATATACTTAAAGAGATGTAACAAGCTATTAGTAATAATAAGAATAAAAAATTATTAAAAATGAAAATATACGAGGTATAATAACTGAAAAACTACACCAAAGATGGGATAAAGAAAGGAAGGAATAGCTAAAGAATAAATTTGTGAATTAGAAAATCAGACAAAGAGGCAATCTCTCAGCAATCAGAAGAATAAAGAGATAGAAGATATACAAGTAAGCATATTCCTCCCTGTTCCCATTATGTAGTATCAACCCTCTCCCCTCAAGAAAAGCAAGTTACTTACCCCAACATTACTATAACTCCCTTCTGATCCATTGGCATGAGGAGTCCAAGGTGGCCAGGTGGTAGACCCAGCTTCAAATTCAGTAGAATCCTCACTTCGCTGGTGGAGACATAGTCCTTACTGGGAACGATGTTCTCTAACCTAACAGAGCCTAAGGTTAGAAGATAGGAAGAACAAATTTCACAAATAGGTCACTGGGGATGATCATGTAGGGATCATTCCTATTTCCTTGGTTACCAGACCTGTGTTTTCTAGCCATTAAGGACAGAGCACCATATATCAGTCCTTATTTCAATGCATATACCCCCAAACTGAGGACCATGCTCTAACCTTCAGATTGTGTTCTCGGAGAGGGCCACTTAACTGAGCCTTTAAGTCCACTGCATCATTCAGCTAGCCAGCTGCTTCTGGGTGATGGGATATATGGTGGAACCAGTGAATCCTGTAATCATTGCTCTATGTCCTTTGCAGCAAAATTGGTCCCTTATCTGAGGAAATGTTGTGAGAACCCATATTGATAGATCAGGCATGCTGAAGTGTTGATTCATATTTGGTGTAGATGTAACCTCTGGTAAGGACAAATTGCTGCTGTTTTCCTCAACTGAGGGGTTAGCATCAGTCTCTGAGGCTGACATTCAGCACTGGCTAGATAAGCTCTTTGTGAACTGAATCCCATTCTGTTAGGTGTTTGCATACTTCTATTCCTGCCACCATTGAATGCCAACTTGCACTGGTACTGCAATAACCAGGAAGAAATGTTGGCTGACATCCACAGGTTTACTCATCTTGTCCACCTGATGGTTGAGATCCCCTTCTGCAAAAGAGGCTTGCTGAGCATCACCACAAGACAGACAGATCTGCATACTGATGCCCACCATCTATAGGGCCCACATATCTCTTTCCCCTGCTTCCTTGTCCTCACTCTTCCCATTCTGGTCCTTTCAGGCCCTGAACAAACCAGCCAAATCATTCACCACTACCTATTTCTACCTAAGGTCACTTTTCCTTCCATACAAAGTGGACAATCAAGTGTGCTGCTCAAAGTTCTGCCCAAAGCTCTATACAGAGATTTTATACAAGTGATAAAGAAGATTATGGGAGCTAGCCCAAAACCCCTCCCAAGACAGTCCTGTGACCACCATTGTTCTGCTCTAAACTAATACTATTTCTTCAAAGCATTCATTAGTAGTGGAATCTCCTAAAAGAAAAGAGCCCATAGCAGCTTAAGGGGAAGTGAAAACAGGGCGAACTGGGAAGGCAGAATGTTATTGAGCATTCAGACATTGAGAGAATAACTCCTCCCCCAAATAAAAATGAGACCTTCATAAAGCATCAATTTAGTGTTTAATTAAATACAAGTTTGTTCCATTTGTAATGATTTCATGTGCATTTGTGTCATCTCTCTAAGCAGTGTTTCCATCCCTTTGGACTCAGGAAGTATATCTTACGCCTCCCTGTATCCAGCTTTCTCCGTTCCCATCACAGGGCTAGGATCACAGCAGCTACTCACCTTAGTTTTAAATAGTGTGGAATTGACTGATCCTCACTTAGGCAGTCCAGGGCTCTCACTCTCAGTTCTGTCACGATTGTGCTGCCTTGACTATTGATGCCCATGCTTCCTCCTATAAACCACCCTTCCAGGTTTTCAAATCGCTACTCATGAACCTTTCTACCTTTTATTTCAATACTGAGTAGCCATCCTCAACCAAGGTCATTTTAATTCCAAGGTCTATGTCCACCACGGGGGTGCCCATCTCTGGATGGCAACTCCAGTCTTGTTTGCTTGTCTCTCTCACACCATTTCTGTTTACTGACTGTTGAAGGAAGAGGCTGCGAGAGCTCCCTATCCCCACATACCCTGATAACAGAAATGAGTTATTCCACTGGCTGGCAAAATACTAAATCTTCCCTTCATGGATCCAAAACTGGGCTTAGTTACTCCTCTACTGTGCCCTCCACTGTTCTGATTCCACCATTGAGGACCTCCTGGAGAAATCTGGAATCCCTGACGCTGATATGAAGTTCACAGACTACTTGTCAGTAACCCCCAGGGCATGGTTTCTATGGACCTAAGTTTGTGTCAGTCTGAAGATCAAGCTTGTCCCCAGAATGTCTCTCTCGTGTCCCCCCTTTGGGTCTTACTGAGGTTAATGAGCAGTCTAGTTCTGCTATTTACTAGTTGAGTGATCTTCAGTGAGTTAATCTCTCTGGGATTTTCTTTCCTGAGCTGGCATAGGAAAAGACTCATTTGCATTTCACAGGGTTATAATAAGAACTAAGTGATATAAGGAGTATGTGTCGCTCGGCACAGTGTCTGCTATTTGGTTAATTAATAGTTATTAATTAATTAATTCATAAGTATTGTTATTATAATTAATAAGCATTGTTATTATAATTCTAGTAACATTGTTATTTACTCCATTTCATACTATAATACCTTCACCACCCATACAGACAGACCATTTTTCTAGCTTTGCAATTGTCTCTCTGACACCCATCTCTTCTACTCTTCCTACTCCTACATACAGTTGCTTAGTGGAGTTGATTTGTTATCATATTTTTTTCAATGAAATTATACTACACACTCTGGCAAGTTTTGAAATGCCCCTCCATCTTTTTCCCTTGTCTTGCACACCATCCCCTTCACTATTCACTTTGTGATTAACAAAATATTGCAAACAAACTTAGAGCATATGACAATGATGTCACCTCTCTAAATGACCAGAAAGTATACATCCATTCACACTAACATGTCTATTTTTTCTGACTCACAGGGCTGTGTTTTAATGACAGGTTCATATCCCAAAATTGGGGTAACACCAAAAACACAACCTAATAAGCTATGCCACACAGTGCATTAGGAATAGGCTAATAGATGTTGCCAAGAAGAAACAAGAAGAGAAATGCTCTCTGCCTCTCGATATGCACTAAACAAAAAGCCAAGGTACTTTGCATTTTTCAGTAGAAAGGTCATAAGAATGGGTTAGCCCGGGTATGGTATGACAATGGTAGCTCCTGCCAAAGGAGATAGTCAAAGAAGCAATGTTAATTTCAATATCAATTACACATTGATATTAAATAAATGCAAGGTGCTAAACTACTGTGCCACCTCGCACCACTTGTGGTTCAGAAATTATCTTCATGGCTCTGGTCATGTCATGCCCCTCCTCAAGAACCTTCAACTGCCCCCCACTGCCCACAGGACTGACGCCAAATTCCTCAGTTTTCCTAGGCCCTCCACAAGCATGCCTGGGCCCTCTCACCAGGTGCACATTCTTACAGTCTTCTCTGTTTCATCTGCTTCGTTGAAATCCCACCATCTTCCAAGGCTCTGCTTCAACACCAGACTCTCCATTCCCACCTTTGTGGTGGAATACCCATGTCTTCTTCAGTCAGAGCTAATTTCTCTGTCCCATGCATTTCTATAACACTTTTGTTTGTTCCTCTCTTGTAGAACTTATTCTATTTCTCCCTGATTTCAAATGTTTAGATATGCAGCTTTGGTTAAGCCACCAATTCTCACTGAGCATAGTGCGTGTCCATGAGAAATGAACTCGGTAATGCTGTTGACTGTCTTCAAAATGGATTTCAAAAACTAGCAAGCACAATACGAGTGTAAAATAGAATCATGACTCAATTTTTACCCTATGAATAAATGGACATTTTCAGTGATTCCACAGATGATCATTCTCAGTTACATCACTTGGTTTAAACAGGCCAATGAGGCCTTAAAATGGCCAGTTAACCCTGAATCGTATAATTCAAATCGATAAATTTATATCAAATGAATCACATTTCATTTTATGTTAAGCAAATCACAAATAAACCTGTTTTGTTTTTTTTAAAACAGTAACAGGTTAAAATCCCAGCTACTCGGAAGGCTAAGGCAGGAAAATCACTTGAACCCAGGAGGCAGAGGTTGCTGTAAGCCAAGATCTCACCAGTGTACTCCAGCCTGGGCTAACAGAGGGAGACTGCATCTCAAAAATAAAATAACAGGTTAAATCAGCCTCTTATTTTAAAACAGCTCCATCACCATGACTAGCACAGCTAACTCTGGCCAAAGAACCCCAACATGTAACGTCCCAGCAAGAACAGATGAGTAGATCAGCATAAATCTTTTCACACTGAATGGATTTTCCTACAAAATAGGGTTCTCATTGGAAAGCAGAGAAGTATATAGGCCAGGAGATTGCCCAAGCAAGGTGTGGGAGGATGGAGTCCTTTGTGGAATCAGACAACAGGTGACAACACGTGTGGAGGAGTGAGGATGAAAGTGACTAGAAGAATAGCAAAGCTCTCATGGATGTTATACATTATATGCATTTACGAGATGAAAGGCTATTCAAAATTTTACAAAGGTCAAATCAGAGCACCTTCATAAGCCAGGTTCCTCTGTTTCCTATGACTTCGTACTTCCCCACAGTGATTTGCTGCTTAATGATGGGCAAAGAACAGGACTAGCTTTGAGCAAATTATGAGGGATGCCAGAATGGAGTTTGCTTCCCTTCCTTTTTCTGTTTTCACTTTCCTCTAGAGCTGTCCCCTCTATTTACTAACCTTTAAAAGACAATACCCACCTGCATTCTTCTAAGGGCTTTTCTCCCCAACCAATTATGCAAATTGGAGCAAATCAGACAACCTTAGTCATACATGTGTACATAAATAGCTAATAAATGTGCATATGACATCGCTCCTAGGAGAAAAGCCTTGAGGCTAAGAGATTAATTTCCAATTATGAAATTCCAACCATCCACGAATTGGGCAGAGAGAACCCTCCTATGACATTACCCCGCCCCTTCGCTGCCAAGAACGCCTTAAGGGCATAAAGCAGTTGCTGCCTGGTTGGCTTGTTCATGAAGATTCATACTTACTAAAGAATTCCTTGGTGCAACCTTAAGCTACAAAATTGTTGCGAAGAATACTTACATTTACATCTTAAATGCAAATACCTAGAGTGGAAACATGTATTTTTGATTTGGATGGAGGACAATATTTTTAGGTCCTCCCCTGCTGTTAGTAAATTTACAGAATTACAATACCCATAAGGAGCCAATAATTTTTTAAATAGTGATGTTAAACTGAGTATGTTCAGGCACCTAAGGGGTGTTATGTGCTTTACAAAGAACTGAGAATGTGGTTTTAACAAAATGTTTTCACCCCAGACACCACAAACGCATGTGCAGTTTCGTATTTGGCTCCTGAGAATATGTCTTACAAAATAGGCCTCAAACCAAATGCCAAAAGACGACTGTCTCTCCTGCTATATTACTTCATCCTACACTGAGTTAGTTATTCAACAAATGACATTCAGTTATAGCCTAGAAAATATTTGTAGTAGAGACAGGGTTTCACCATGTTGGCCAGGCTGGTCTCGAACTCCCGACCTTGTGATCTGCAAAATATAAAACTTAGCCTAGTGTGGTGGCGCCTGTCTGTAATCCCAGCTACTCGGGAAGCTGAGGCAGGAGAATTGCTTGACTCGAGAGGCGGAGGTTGCAGTGACCCAAGATCACACCACTGCACTCCAGCCTGGGTGGTGACAGAGCAAGACTCTATCTCAAAAAAAAAAAAAAAAAAGAAAGAAAGAAAGAAAAGAAAAAGAAAATTAATAGTTTTGCCTTGTTTTGGTTTTGCTTCATCGTTTCCTGACTTCATTCATGAGGCAAAAGGAATGACAGCCAGCAGAGCAGGCCCCATGGAGCTCCTGCACTTGCAAGCACTCACATCCTGCAGGAAGAACTGGTATGCACCTGTACACACAGGAAAAGGCCACTGAGAGTCAAACACCACTAGCACTAATTCGTGAACTTTGGTGAGGTGTGAGGTATTATCGCAGGGTAGGGTTTCTTATTGTTGCTGCTGTTTACTGAGGTATAATTTCCACACAGTAAAATTAAACATTTTTAGGCACACAGTTCTCTGAATTTTGACAAACTTAGTGATGTGAGTACAAAAGCAATCAAAATTCTACCACAAAAAAAAATTCTTTGTGCCCCTTTCTAGCCAATCCCCTCCCCTCACCCCCAGTCCTTGGCAACTGCTGATCTGGTTTCTATTTCCATTGTTTTTCCCTTTCTAGAATATTATATAAACGGAATCATACAGTGTATGACCATTTGTGTCTGGCTTCGTTCACCTAGAAAAATGCTTTTGAGATTCTCCATGTTGTTGCATGCATCAGTTCTGTATTCCTTCTTATTGCCAAACAGTATTGCATTTACAGACACACTACAATTTGTTTATTCACTAGTTGAGGGACATTGGTTTCTAGCTTTTCATGATTATGAATAAAGCTGCTGTAAAAACTTGTTGATAGGTTTTTCAGTGGACATCTGTCTTTGTTTCTCTTAGATAAATACCCAGGAGTGAGACTGCTGGGTTGTATGTTTTGTGTAAATTTAACTTTATAAGAAACTTCAAAACTGACTTCCATAGTGGAAGTCTATTCCCACCAGTAGTGTATGATAGTCCAGCAACGTATTATAGCTCTGAATCCTTGTCAGTATCAGATGTTGTCAGTTACCTTGATTTGAGCCATTTTATTAGTAATCCATGAACTTTCGATCTAGGCTGGGCCATAAAATTAAACTTTCTGCTAGCTATGTGTACTTGGTTGAATAAGCGTCCTTCCAAAATACACATTCACCTGGAACCTCAGAATGTGATCTTATTTGGAAGTAGGATCTTTGCATATGTAATTAAATTTAGATGAAGGCATACTGGGTTGAAGAGGGCCTTAATCCCAATGACCGGTGTCCTTATAAGTAGGCCACGTGACACAGGGACACACAGAAGACAGCATCCTGTGACAGTAGAGGCAGAGATTGGAGCTATGCTGCAGCAAGCCAAGGAATACCAGAATCCCCAGCAGCCATTAGGGCCAAGCAAGGATTCTTCCTCAGTCTCGGAGAGAGCGTGGCCCTGAATACATCTTGATTTCAGACTTCTGGCCTCCAGAGCTATGTGAGAATACATTTCTGTTTGTTTTAAGTCACCCAGTTTGTGATAATTTGTTAGGGCAGCCCTAGAACTAAAACCCTATGATACAATTTACAGAATACAACAATACAAATAGGTTTATATTTGACTCATATGAAGCTTTCTGAGGATAAAAGCATAATAATTGTTTGTATAAAATTCATTCCAATTAGTTCAAGCATATTACTAGGAGCCTAATTTACTAATATGCATACAAATTCTTGGGCTAAGTTTTTGGCTATTCTATAATTCAACATTTCACTCATTGGACTGAACTTCTGCTAATGAGCCAAGATTAGTGAAGACCACTGTTTATCGTGAATTAAGAGCAGTGCAGAAGCACAATCCCAGTGGTTCCTATCTGTGTCCATTGAATATGTGAGACCCACATTTTGCAGAACGTTCTACAAAGAATTAGGAGATGAACTGTCTTTTAGTTTAGTCATTTGTGGTATAATGTACTGGAATGCACCTTTAAAGATTTTTAATTGTAAAATTATGTGTTTATCTTCCCTACCATGATGTCTAGTTCTGAAAAACAAGACTTCTGTGGTAGAGACAGTTTTGGTTGTTTCATAAAGAACAGATCACATTTCAGTTTTAGCACAAAGCTCTTCTAGCCCCTGATGAAGAAAATTATCCAGCTCTCAACCCCTATTAGACTTCCTTGGGCAGGCAGAGGGATCTCCCTCCCCAACCGACCCCAAAACCTTTGAAAGAAAGAAGTTGGTTCTTCTGTTACACTATTATTCAATTATAAACCTACTAATTCAATAACAGAGAATAAAAGAATAGTTACAGTCAATAGCATGTTGTGGTTTCTGCTACTAAAACTTTCTGAAAACCTATTGCAAATAGATACTGAGGCAATAGTAACACAGGAGGGCAGGTGCAGATGTGGGAGCAGGAATCCCACATTTTTACATTCATTCCTCTATACTATGTAAACCAGACTTTCTCTCCATGAACAACATAAAGTAATAACAAGCCTACCAGGTGAACATTAGATGTCATTCTATGGACTTCTGGGAGGAGTCTGGCACTCACTGAGCCTCTTATGAGCACTTTTCTGTGTTGTGCACTGTGGTTACCAGCTGTACCACGCCTATTTCACAGGAATAGCTGGTGAATACAATCATGACTTCCATAAAATTTGCAGAGCAAAGCAGGCTGTCATCCAAACAGAGTCCAAAAATGTTCAGTGATCCGAACAAAAGTCCGGCCCATTTTCACCACTCCTGCTCTGATAAGCATTCATTGTCCTTTGAGTGTTTTGGGAGAGCACAGAGTTGACCTATTTGGGGGGACAAGGACTTATAAGATTGGACCACTCTGTTCCAAGTTTGGGCAATTTCAAAGGGTAGGGCTTTGGGGAATTGGAACAACTTGTTCAACTTCATTGTCTTTGGGTCTCACTAAACATAGAAACCAGCCTCCCTCTTAATCCCCATCCCACGTGTTGAAAACCATAAACTCAAGTTACCACGAATAAAAGGCCATGGAAGAGTGCCCAGATGCCCTTCGGGATGGGATGACCCAGTTAGGAGGTAGCAATGTTTGGGGTTGAGATTGTCCCTCTATTAGAAGCAGAGAAAAACCTATGACCAAAATGTTTGCATGGTTTAATTAAATATCAACAGAAATCTCTATTCACTTTAAAGCTCCAGCGCACCAGACAAGGGATCCAGGCAGGAGCCAAAACCACCGTTGCAGATATGCTCCCAGTTTCACCAGCTAATTAGATGTTAAACTTACATTGTAACAATCAACCTGATATTATTGCCTACTGCAGATAGAACTGGAATTGTAATTAGGTCAGAATTCTAGCTGGGATTGTGTAGGTGGACAAATTATTTCAGGATATTTTGATATCACTGCTATAATTTATGGTAAAGACAGTTGGGATCATACTGGGAAACTAAGTACCTGCCTATTCTACCTCAGGCCTAAAAATGCCATTGATTACCCCCCAAAAACTGAGAAAATATCTACTACAGGACGAAAAAAGACAAAATAGGGGCACTAACACACCAGAAGCACTGAAGGCTTTCTGAAAGAGTAATTAGGCCTGATGTTTGTAGTTTTAATGTTTATTTTGCAAACAAAGGTAGAAACAGAGTCTGGAGCTCAGATGCCACCACCAGAGAAGGTAGCCGTTCAGCCTCTCTCCTGTGCAAATTAACCTAATCCTGAACCTGACTTGGGTTAATTCGCACAATTTCAGGTACCATGCTAGGTATACCACAAATATACCTCAGGAACCTCAATTGCAAAAACCTGGACCACAAACGGTGGGGGTGCAGAGTTAACTAGGTTAATAAATTCTTTCTGAGGTAAAGCAGGTAACACCCACCAATAAAAAGAATGAAACTTCATTGTCCCATTGGCAAACTCCGGTGTGCAGGTGTTCTTCAGAGTAAAATCCATGGTGTGCCCCATCGCCGATTCCTGACAAGGCGGGAGGCAGGGGGCGGGGGGCGGCGGACAGAAAAAAACCTGAGATAAGAAATCAGAGAATACAAGTCTCTTTTAAACAAAAAACAGTGAATGTTAGAGTACACCCACCATTGGGGTAGCACGTAATAATCTCTCAGCATCACTGACTCCAGCACAGCTGGTCCCCTGGAAGAGTCACGTTGCAGGAAGGTTTTGTGTGTGACCAAGCAATTGGCCACCCCACGCCTTCAGCCTCCCAGCTGAGTCCTGGCCCCCGCGGGTCCCCTCCCCCTCCATCCTCCAAACCCAGGCAGCGCCCGCCCCTGCCCCCGCTGATTGACAGGCCGTGCAGCTACTCCTGGGAGCCCGGCTTTCGTGCGCAACCCGGGCAGAGGGGACTATCTCTGCAGCAGCCAATAGGAGCCAGGAGGCAGGGAGCCGGTGAGCGGCGCGGTCAGGCGCTCCGCTCCAGAGTTGAGTGCAGGTGAGCTCCTGCGCGTTCCGGGGGCGCCGCTTCCTCGAGTCACCTTCCCGCCGTTACCCGCGGCGCGCCAGAGGTAGTCTCCTCCAGGCCCTCCCTCCCATTGCCCCAAATTAATGCTGACTGAACGGATCGGTGCGAGGGTGAGTCCACGGGTGTGGGTGGCTTCCCTCCTGGGGACCCACACGGCTCCTCTGGGCCCCTAAAACAACGCCCCCTCCTTGCCACTGCACATCTGAGAAGCCCAGGCCTCGGTGGGCGGGATAACTGGGAATTGGGAACATACCCTACGCCGCGACCCTTCTGGTTGGCTAGGATGGAATCCTGGTGGAGAAGGTGGACCCCCTGCCCTTGACTTCTATCCGAGCTACACAAACCTACTCCTTCTGCACTTTCCCTCTTCCCTTTAATTGGTGCCCCTTCCTTCTTGATCTCCAAGTCTTGTTTGTGGAGGAAGGTTGGAGGGGAGAAAGAACTGGAAAGTACTCAAGGAAATCTGGAGCCAGATCCAGGGATTCCACTATTTTGTGCAGCATTTTGTGCACGAAAAAGAAAAAAAAAAAATCTGATTTTCATTCCCCACCCCCACGTATTTATTTCTCTGTGTCATGGATGTGATGTTGAGTCTTCTTGCCAGACATTCCTAAGCTTTAGACAACACTTAATCTTTGCTTACTTTCGTTGGTCCCAAGAAAGCAATTTTCTCCTGCTTACACATTTGCCGAATTAATTTGCTCAGATAGATGAAAATCAGGTGTTCCATGTAGTTTATTTTCTCTGCTTTTAGCTTTAAATTACATTTGGTTGATACTAGCCTTCCTTGTTTTAAAAAGGTGGGAGAGAAAATTAGGGGGAGAAAGGACAGAGAGCAACTACCGTCCGTAGCCAGATAGGTGAGTAAATATATTTGCAGTAACCTATTTGCTATTCCCTGCTGCAACTATTTTTAATGTTCCTTCCAGAATCAGAAAGAGTATTGCCATCTAAGAAATCGTTTTTGAATATAACATTTGAGCCATCATCTTGAGAGCAATACCTAAAACAATTTCAGTTTATTAAATGTCTAGGTACGGTGAAAGCACAGTTTAAAACCAGCAAAACAGAATTTATTGCCCTCAGCCAATACCCACAATGTACATATACCTTGTACTCCTGAAAGCAAAGCAAGCATGCCAAGTAGTTTTTATTTACGTGCAGCTATAATACAGCAAGGCGAAACAGGATGTATTTTTGAAGTTTAAAAATGTCTTCAGGCCGGCTGCCGTGGCTCATGCTTGTAATCACAGCGCTTTGGGAGGCCGAGGTGGGTGAATCACGTGAGGTCAGGAGTTTGAGACCAAGCTGGCCAACATGGCGAAACCCTTTCTACTAAAAATACAAAAATTAGCCAGGTGTGGTGGCGGGCGCCTGTAGTCCCAGCTATTCGGGAGGCTGAGGCAGGAGAGTTGCTTGAACCCGGGAGGCGGAAGTTGCAGTAAGCTGAGATCGTGCCACTGCACTCCAGCTTGGGCAACAGAGTGAGACTCCCTCTCAAACAAACAAACAAAAATCTTCAGCTTAGGAAGATATCAAAAGCCAGTTTCAAGAGATTTATTTGTACAAGTATGGTTTGATCTAACTTTTGCTGGAATTATAAATACCTTCATGCAGGAATGGACAGAAAAAGGAGAGAACAAAAGATCCTTGCTGGATGAAAACTGACAAAATGTATATATCTATTGTTCATCCATACAGCATCTTATTAGCTTTCTCCAATAGAATGAAAGTATTTTAGAAATATACACAGATTAGGGGGAAAGTCCAACAACCTTGATTCAGAGATTTAAACCAGGGAAGTACTTTTACTACACATATTAATGATGAGATTAAATTTTGACAAATTCTAACATTAGGAAAGTCAGCAACAAATTTCAGAATTGTATTTCTGTTAATATTTAGTTTAGAATCTAATTATTTAGTTTAAAGAAGGCTATGATTTGATTATTAATAAATGATGCAGATTACTTTTCAATAAATACATCTGGATGTCACAAATGTCATTTCATTTCAAAAAACCAAATTCATCTATATTCCTCTCTCTTTAGTAATACTTCTTTCATCTGTGATGAACCAAACATAGGGGTTGAAAATAGAAGTGTGCATATACATATATATACACAAGATATATATACACCATTATTTGATTTGCTAATGATACTTCATGGTTGCTAGGTTGCCATAGTTGTTCTAGCCATAATGTTAAGTATGTTCACAGGTATTTGACTATAAAAAAGTTTCTGACCAGAAGTCAGAAATCTGGATCAAACTGAAAATGTTTCTAAAAAGTTTTATGTAAATGATGTCATATTTTAAAATGCTGTTGAAGAGCTCACTTAAATAATTCTTTTGAGGGATATTTAGATAAATTATCAGAATGGAAAAAGTTGTTTAAATGCAATTAAACTTATTAGCTTTATTATTCATTTAGCCCCAGGTCTCTTGTCTAATATGGAGTTCTGTGACATAATTCTTCCAGGCTGTGATTTCTGATATAACTAGGATTGCTAAACACTGTTACTCTGAGTTTGGCGTAAAGTATACAAAAGAAAATTATTGCCATTAATTTCTGTGTGTTTATTCTACAGATTATTTTACGCTGAACTGATCAAGTACTTTGAAAATGACTTCGAAATTTCTCTTGGTGTCCTTCATACTTGCTGCACTGAGTCTTTTAACCACCTTTTCTCACCAACCAGACCAGCAAAATGTTCTACTAGTTTCTTTTGATGGATTCCGTTGGGATTACTTATATAAAGTTCCAACGCCCCATTTTCATTATGTTATGAAATATGGTGTTCACGTGAAGCAAGTTACTAATGTTTTTATTACAAAAACCTACCCTAACCATTATACTTTGGTAACTGGCCTCTTTGCAGAGAATCATGGGATTGTTGCAAATGATATGTTTGATCCTATTCGGAACAAATCTTTCTCCTTGGATCACATGAATATTTATGATTCCAAGTTTTGGGAAGAAGCGACACCAATATGGATCACAAATCAGAGGGCAGGACATACTAGTGGTGCAGCCATGTGGCCCGGAACAGATGTAGAAATACATAAGTGCTTTCCTACTCATTACATGCCTTACAATGAGTCAGTTTCATTTGAAGATAGAGTTGCCAAAATTATCGAATGGTTTACATCAGAAGAGCCCATAAATCTTGGTCTTCTCTATTGGGAAGACCCTGATGACATGGGCCACCATTTGGGACCTGACAGTCCGCTCATGGGGCCTGTCATTTCAGATATTGACAACAAGTTAGGATATCTCATACAAATGCTAAAAAAGGCAAAGTTGTGGGACACTCTGAACCTAATCATCACAAGTGATCACGGAATGACGCAGTGCTCTGAGGAAAGGTTAATAGAACTTGACCAGTACCTGGTTAAAGACCATTATACCCTGATTGATCAATCACCAGTAGCAGCCATCTTGCCAAAAGAAGGTAAGGCTGACTGAATGGTGAGCTGAGGCTAGATGTGCATTTGCCCAGTGTGATCAAATGAATAGGGAATTTCTGTTGCTGCGCCTTTAAAGTAGACTTGCCTGTGTCATGGTAATATTCTGGGATTTAATCCTCAGACTCTGAAAAGACAAAATCTCTTTTCTGAAAGCCTAATTTTTTTTCCTTTTTCCTAGAATACTGAAATTGATGCACTCTATATATGTATGGCAGTAGGTTTTAACCATTTTGGAATCATAGAATATGATGAAAGCTATAGCCTCCCTTCTCAGAAAAATTGAGATGGAGAGATACATACAAAACTTGAATACATGTACAGTTATTTCATAGAAGCCCCAAAGCCTTTTATAGACTCCTAATTTGGACCTGCTTAACAAGGAAGCTGTGGAGGATAAGAAGGAGGAAGAGCTTTGGTCAATCTGAGGTTTATTTTCCTTGTAAGTGTGGAAAGTGATAACAATATCTTAAACTTTTTACAAACCTCTCCTGGAATCCTCATACCAAACCTGTCACCTCAGCATTGTCTCCATTTTAAAGACAAGTAAATGACAGGTAAATGACCTCAAAAGGTTTAATATCCCGAGGTCACAAAATAAGTGACAACACGACTCAGGCATGCTCTTTGACATATTTTATCACCTTGCGGTATTGGTCTTAGGCATCAAATGAGAGAGAAGATTTTGAAAAGCTATAATATCTCACAAATGAGAATTCCATCCCTCGGAGGGGAATTAGGAGAATCATATGAAACAGCGAATGTTAAACTATGCGTGTGTTTTACACACACAGTTTTCAGCAAACAGCCCTTTTTTTGTTGTTTAAGAAAATTAGCTAGGAGTGGTTGATCACGCCTATAATCTCAGCACTTTGGGAGGCCGAGGCAGTAGGGTCACTTGAGGCCAGGAGTTCGAGGCCAGCCTGGGCAACATAGCAAGACCCTGTTGCTAAAAAAAAAAAAAAAAATAGCCTGGCGTGGTGGCACATGCCTGCATCCCAGGCTGAGGTGGAAGGATTGCTTGAGCCCAGGAGTTCCAGGTTACAGTGAGCTATGATCGTATCACTGCACTCCAGCTTGGGCGACACGGAGACCCAGTCGAATGAAAAAAAGAGAGTCGGGGGGGAAGAGAGAGAGAGGGAGGGAAGAGAAGGGGACGAAAGAGAGAGAAAAGGAGACAGGGAGGGAGGGAGGAAGGGAAGGGGAAGGGGGGAAAATTATGTTAACCCTTCAATTTCCTTTATAAAATTGGAATGTCCTCTTGTGGTGGTATGGAAGGTAAGGATGAAACCTCAGCAATGGATTTGAAAGGCAGGAGAAGGATGAAAGACAGTGCCCAGGTAACTGCATTTGTAGTTATAGGGAGTACTTTGGCAACACCTCCAGTGTTTTTGGATGTTTCCATTTTACAAACTGCTTTCCACCTCCAGTCTCTTTTCCCAGCCCTCACTTACCACTCACCATGTTTTCTTGTCTAGAGATTCTTTGTGTCTGCACTTACAACTACCAGAACCTAGCTATTTTTGTTTGGGTATTGCAGTACCCTAGATATTTTACATAGTGTCACTAATTATTATATGTGTATATCGAAGTCTTTAGAGGTTCCTGGTTCTATGAAATGCCCTTCCTTAATTCTATAAGGTGAACTTAGAAGATTATTTCTTAGTTTCCCCTCCCAAAATTGTTTTACCCAAGGAGGAAAAGAATTTTTTCTTATGTTCAGCTCTGTGGCTTTTCACCTCTGTAGCAAGTCCGTTGCCCATGGTTGGTTGGTTGATTGTAGCTATGAGTATTTTGTTCTGAGTGCCTCTCCTCCCTTCTCTTTAGGTAAATTTGATGAAGTCTATGAAGCACTAACTCATGCTCATCCTAACCTTACTGTTTACAAAAAAGAAGAGATTCCAGAAAGGTGGCATTACAAATACAACAATCGAATTCAACCAATCATAGCAGTGGCTGACGAAGGGTGGCACATTTTACAGAATAAGTCAGATGACTTTCTGTGTGAGTATGTTATAGTATTTCTTTCCATTCTGCATCGCTTTTTGCTAAAATACAACAGTTTTAATACATGATACAGCAGTTTGTTGATTGGTATTTTTACTCTCTGTTACTTGAATGTTAAGGAACTACAGTGTTTTAGTACTTACCTAGAAATGCTGTTTTTAGACATTGGTCCTTCATTTATAAAAGGTATATATAAAATGTCCCTTAGGTAGAATTGGGTTTCTATCATGTTTATTGATTAAAAGAAAAGCAGGTGCCTGACAATGGCATTTGTAGTGTGTTCGTGACTCATAGTGGCAGATGTGTACAGATACATGGTTTCTGGTTCTTAAAACAGTTGTTACATACAGACAATGGTCCATAACCCAGTGTTCAGATTTTTATGTCTTGTGCAGGTAGCTCTTATATTAGAGGGATTGCTCAAAAAAGGACTGCTATCTTTGGCAAGATTTGTATTTTAAAGTTAATATAAATTCAAAGGGCCCTCTAGAAATGGTTTGCAGAACTACAGTTACACAATAGATTGGTCACCTCTATTTTTGATAGAAAACCTTAATACTCCAATTTATATTACATTATGTTTAATGATTCATAATTAATTAAAGATTGACCACTGCATACCTAATGCCAGAATAGTTAAACCCTAATGCCCCAAAGCAATGGTTCTCAAAGTGTGTTCCATGGCCCAGCAGCATCCACATCAACTGAGAGCTTGTTAGAAATGCAAATTATTGGGCCCAACACAGACCTGCTGAATCTGAAACTGTGAGGCCCTGGTGAAACACACAAAACTTTGAGAACCATTGCCCTTAGGCATTCATTATTAAATACCATCTACTTGATCAAGCATTTATGATCAGGGCTACCACTACAAAACAAAGTCCCTATTCATAGGAAAGATTTTACATAAGTCACAATGACTTAATTTTAAGTCTGAATTTCTAATAAGAAGTGCGATATGAGGTAATTATCTTTGCCTTCATGAGTGAGAGTCTAGATCCCAACTTCTCATAGAAATGAATGCAGCAATCATCCAGTTACAAAGTATATAATGATATATTCCCAATGTGACTATTAATTAATGGAATAGCACAGTACCCTGTCAGATAATTACTAGTGATTCAAAAGTTCAGTGTTACTTTTACTTAAATAAACCTAAAAGAATCATGGCATCTAGAATGACTTCTTTAGATACATTTTGCCTGGTAGATTTCAAATTACTTTGAAATGACTAGGGGTCAGTTTATGACTTTTAGAAAAACTGATTTAGGATTTTTTTGAGGGGGACAGGGGCAGGGAGTGTTACTATTGCATAGTACCCTGTAGCACGTATGGGTATTAGAGATGGATTTACTAGTCATTCTCCTTGCCACCTTTAAGATAAAGCCTGTCAGTTTTCTTTGGGTGCCATCTTAGCAGTAGCTCCTTCGCCTTGCACCTTGATACCATGCTAGGCACACATGCCTTTGACATCCAGCTATTATCAATTTCATATCCATTTTATGTCATTTGATACATATGTCAGAAGACCCCCAAGTTTTTACCTTATGTGTAGCCACTCTAAAAGCACATAATGCTAAGTTGGATCCTGATTAGAGGCATCAAAATCAAGAGTTTCCTACTCTCCTCCACTCTGACCTTTGTTTTTTAGTAGTAGATTATAGCTGTTAAGTACAGGTTTGATTTTTATGGTTTCTTTTGGTTTTTTTTTAATGTATTGTATCTCCCCTTTTGTTGTGTTCACTGTGAGTTTATTGGCTTCAGAGTAAGACTAAGAGCACCTTTATCTCTTATCTTTAGAACAATCATTGGAACACAGTAGATACCCAATAAGTATTTGCTGAATATTACTTTGCCACCAGTTAAAACAAAACAAAACTCTAATTTTTCCCTAACTTGGCTCTGCTTTGTTCTTTACCCTTCTTCCCCTGCTGTTTAAGTCACTGTTGGCCTGTGAGAAAGATTCACAACCATTTGACTCTTCATTTCCTGAAGAGAATTGTGATGTGAACAACAGCAGAGATTGTTTGTCAAAGATTATTTTATGTTTACAGTCAAACTAGATAAGATGTGCATTTAAGTTCAGAACTTGACCATACAACAATTATGTCCATTTTAATGCATAGCCAGCTAACTTTTTCACGTATTTTCTCTTTACAGTAGGCAACCACGGTTATGATAATGCGTTAGCAGAAATGCATCCAATATTTTTAGCCCATGGTCCTGCCTTCAGAAGGAATTTCTCAAAAGAAGCCATGAACTCCACAGATTTGTACCCACTACTATGCCACCTCCTTAATATCACCGCCATGCCACACAATGGATCATTCTGGAATGTCCAGGATCTGCTCAATTCAGCAATACCAAGGGCAGTCCCTTATACACAGAGTACTATACTCCTCCCTGGTAGTGTCAAACCAGCAGAATATGACCAAGAGCAGTCATACCCTTATTTCATAGGGGTCTCTCTTGGCAGCATTATAGTGATTGTATTTTTTATAATTTTCATTAAACATTTAATTCACAGTCAAATACCTGCCTTACAAGATATGCATGGTGAAATAGCTCAACCATTATTACAAGCCTAATGTTACTCTGAAGTGGATTTGCATATTGAAGTGGAGATTTCATAATTATGTCAGTGTTTAAAGGTTTCAAATTCTGGGAAACCAGTTCCAGACATTTGCAGAAACCATTAAGCAGTTACATTTTTAGGTACACAGACACACACACACACACACACACACACAGAGACAGAGAGAGAGAGAGAGAGAGAGAGACCAAAATACTCACACCTGCAAAGGAATAAAGATGTAAGAGTATGTCTCCATTGTTCACTGTAGCAAAGGGACAGATAAGATCCTGCTTTATTTGGACTTGGCATATATAACGTATATATTTAGTAACTTTGTACTATGTAAAGTACCTTATATACTGCACTTTAAATTTCTCTCCAGATGGGTACTTTAATTTGAAATGCACTTTATGGACAGTTATGTCTTATAACTTGATTGAAAATGACAACTTTTTGCGCCCATGTCACAGAATACTTGTTACTCATTGTTCAAACTGAATGAAATTTCTAATAATCCCAAATAATGAATGTAGAAATCTATCTCCATAAATTGAGAGAAGAAGAAAGTGATAAGTATTGAAAATTAAATGTGATAACCTTTGAACCTTGAATTTTGGAGATGTATTCCCAACAGCAGAATGCAACTATGGGCATTTCTTGTCATATTTCTTTCCAAAGAACATGATTTGCATTTATTTTTCCCCAAAAGAGAGTCAAGTACTGACAGATTCATTCTAACTATATTGTTTCTGTCATAAAATTATTGTGATTTCCTGATGAGTCATATTACTGTGATTTTCATAATAATGAAGACACCATGAATATACATTTTTTCTATATAGTTCAGCAATGGTCTGAATAGAAGTGACCAGGCACCATCTCAGCAGTGTTTTCTCTTGTTTGTAATTATTTGCTCCTTTGAAAATTAAATCACTATTAATTACATTAAAAATCAAATTGGATAAAACAATGTTTGTTTTCTTTCTGGTAGCACATGATAACAGCACAAGCATCTTTTAGATTTGAACATTTGAAGATTCAAAGTTGCAAAAGAGCACAAGCCATATTAGGTAAAATATTGTCCACTCAATCCTTGAAAAGAACTGTGTGGAGCCTGGAAAAAAAAATAGGACCACATATGAGATGTTTACAAGACACTCAGAACAGTGGTAAAGTGTGCATACTAGAAAAAGGCAGCAAAATAACTCTTTGTGGTAACAGGTATCAAAACATGGGAGCTGAGATGATATAGCCCTATTTCAAGAAATATGTGAATACCCACCTACCGGGTGCTCAGTGGAATCAAAGCTGAATCCAAGTTCACAAATAGACTTCTACTTCCAAGGTAGTACTTTTGACCTGCCTGGTCATCTCAGTCTTTTTCATTCCAACAACCTAAGGCTGAGCTTTAGATTTCTAAGTAATCAAGAAGTTTGGGAGAGGCATGGTATTACATGTGGCTTCTTAGAGGAAAGAGGCAGCCCTGAAAAGAAAGGCTTTCTTTGAAGAAAATAGCACTTTACAGACACTTGGATAGTATTGTGATTTCATATATATATATGCACCAACTGGCTAATGAGTAGGTAAAACTGTATAACTATTCCAGAAAGAAAGGACAAATTGGATGTGAAGAACTGAAGTAACATGGTTAAAAATTTAACCAAATTTAAGTGCTTCCTAAAAGTTGGTGAATGTCTTATTTTTTAAAATGATAATACCAGTAAGGAATGTTGGCACATAATTCCCATTTCATTATAAAACCTCTTAATAGAATAGAATCAAATAACTGGAAATGGCCTACAGATTAAAAAGCTAGGAAATGATATGGTAGGTAGCAAACTCCCCGGAAGTATGGACTCTGGATTAGACAGCTCAGAATACATGAGCACTCATGTTGGCTTGCTTTTTAGCTGTGAACTTACCCTGTATTATTGAAATGTCAGCAAAATGACTGGAAGGTGAAATTGCTCCATTTTAAAGCATTACTATTATGCTGTCTGTCCGTTTAAATTAATAATTGCATTAAATTCATTTTAGAAGGTGCTATTACATTAGTAAGAAAGTAAATTCACATATGAATATTTGATTATCAGATGGTTTATTTACAGATACTTATTTTCCTATAAAATAGGAGAGTTTACCTGAAGGAAAATAAAACTTTAAACTTTTCTGGGAGAATCACATCACTTATCATTGACATCTTTTTGTTGTTGTTTTGTTTTACCTGCATGTCTTCATGGTCAAGCTTTGCATGCAGTGAACTCAAAATTAGTACATGGAAATAAAAGACTAGCTAATCTTACTAATTGTAAGAATTTTAGAAAGGTCAGAGGAATGGAGCTTCTCCTGTGCCCCCTTTTTTTTTCAACATCGTCCTATATCAACCATTTTGTAAAGTTTATTAATCATCTGGATTTTTTAAAATTCAGTTTGTATTTTACAATTTCTTCTCCATCACCTGCAGTTTAAGTTTAAATTGCTTTTCAAAATGCCCTGTGACCTTGTAAGTATCCTATTATTAGTCTTAGTTTCTTACAAGCACCTATTATTTCTAGAAAATCTAATGAAAGACCCCAGCTCTTCTAGTTCTCACATTTTTTTTTGTTTTTCATTAGTAGAAAAACATAACTTGATAATCATAGAGTTGGGAAAGCTCTAAGGGATCATTCAATCCTTGATTTAACAAAAGCTCCTGCAAAGTTGTGAAATTTGCACGACATATTAGTGCCAGAGCTGGAGGAAGGACCCAGGTTCCGTGACTGAGTTTATACTCAAAGTCAAGCTGCCATCTAGGTTGGTTTACTTCTGGTTCATCCTAAGGTAGCCCCTTGAGATCCTACCCCTAGCAGGAGGTGGTTAACCGATGTTCCCACCCTTGGCAGGCTCTCTAGTCCAACTTTTTACATTCAGCTACACAAGGCTTATAGATTTCTTCCAGATTGGCCAATGCCCAAGGGCAATGCCCCAGGACAAAATGTCCTGAATGCTACACTCTTGTAGGATTTCAGTCTTCTTTGAATGTCAGCCTGGTAATTCCTCATAACCTTGTGGGCAATTTGATTCTTTTTAAAAAGATGTTTTAAAATATACTTTGACTTCTAATCAGGACAGAATAGTGTGGTCCTGCTTTTCCTTGTTCCTCCACACTAAGCATAATTATAGAGCCTGGAAATGGTGCAAGAGACTCTGAAGGTTGGTAATAAGGCTGTGAGCTGATTAGGGAACCTGGGGCTGGAAAAACAGCACAGCGGCAGGGCTTCACGTGCTTCCCACCTAACGGAAGGAGGCCACACAGAGCCGGCATTTCTTAACCCCCGCCTACCAAGACAGCAGCCCAGGGAGGTTTATTTCTCCCCTGGATCAAAGAATCTCTGGTAACATCAGGGTAACCCGTGTCATCAGCAAGGGGAATTACCATAACCCTCCAACGAGGAATATTGATTGGGAGTCCCATTAAAGAGCATCCAAGAGGAGCATTATCCTTCCTACCACTGAAACACTCTTCCACTGAGAGACATAGAGGTGGACAAAAAATCTGCAAAAAAGACCAAGCTACAGCAGACAATCTGGGGAACCTCTTTGTTCCGATGGCCTGAGACTCTCCTGCTCTACCCAGAGACTTTGCAACGGACAAGGCGCACCAATAAAGGAATCCCACTACACCATTCCCTTACCAAGAGATACCTGGCAGCTGGCCTGGGGAAAACCCTTCTGCTTTCCTCAGGCAAGACCAGCAGAGACAAGGGAATTCCAGGAGCACCACAATCCAAGCAGACCATAATCCAATAGCACCCCAAAGGCTGTGAAAATTAAGCTGCCATTGGAATCACAGCCCACAAAAGTAGGACAAGATCTACATGCTAAACCTAAACAGTGTGACTTTCTGCTAAAATAAAAAATGTAAAGAGAACTCATCATCTTATTACGTAATATATAAGATATCCAGGATAAAACTGAAAGTTACCTGCTATACCTAAAACCAAGAAAATCACAACTACAATGAGAAAAAAACAATTGACACCAGCACCAAAATGATTCATATGTTGGGAAAACTGATAGGACTGAAAGGAAAAACAGATAAATCCCAATTTAATTGGGATTCAACACCCTCCTCTCAATAACTTCTAGAATATCTAGACAGAGAATCAGAAAGAATATAGAAGATCTCTACAACACAATCAACAACAGGATCTAGTAACATACAGAGAGTACTCGATCAAACAACAGCATAACTGACAAGAATACACACCAGGGTAAACATTTTTCTCAAGCACTCATAAAATATTCACCACCATAGGTCCATTCGCCATATCCTGGGTCATAAAACAAACCTCAACAAATTTAAAAGAATTGAAATCATACCAATTGTGTTTTCTGACCACATGGGAGTCAAACTTGAAATCAACAACTGAAAGACAACAGGAAAATCTCTAAACCCATGGAAACTAAACAACACATTTAAAAATAGTCCCTGGGTCAAAAGGAAAGTCTCAAAGGAAAAATTTAAAACTACGTGGAATTTAATGAAAATGAAAACACAATATATAATATCAAAATATAAGGGATGAATCTAAAGCAGTACTGAGAGGGAAGTTTATAGCACTAACGGCTTACATAAAATGAGGAAAAGTCTTAAATCAACAACCGTAGTTCATACCTCAGGGGACTAGAAAAGAAGAGCAAGTTAAAGAAAGCAAAGGAAGAAAATAGTAAAGATAACTATAGAAACCAATGAAATTGAAATTAGAAAAACAGTAGAGAAATTAATAAAAATCTACTACTTTAAAAAAATTAATAATATTGATAAACCTATAGCAAGACTGATAAGAACAGCCAAAATCACAATATCAGAAATGAAATAGAGGCTATCCATGCTGATATTAAAAAGGTAATAGAGAACTATTAGGAACAAGTTTACCTCATAAATCAACAACTTAAATTAAAAATGTAATACCATTACATTCACTCCGAAGAAAATAAAATACTTAGATATAAACTTAACAAAATGGGTTCAGGATCCTGAAAATTACCAAATACTGACAAAATAAATCAAAGAAGCCTTCAAATCAAAGAAATTTTCAATAAATAAAGAGACATACCATGTGCAAAAGTTGGAAGACCACATAGTAAAAGGGCCAGCTCCCCAAATGTACCAACTTGGATGGATCTCCAGGGAATTATGCTGTGTGGAAAAACCAATGCTAAAGAGTTACATACTGTAAAATTCCATTTACATACTATTTTTTAAATGACAAAATTTGAAATGGAAGGTGATTATAAAATGGCAACACAAGAGATTCTTATGGTATTGGAACTATTTATTATATTAGCTGTGGTTGCCATAACAAAATACCAAATATGGGGTGGCTTCAACAACAGACATTTATTTCTCACAGTTCCAGGAGGCTGGATAGTCCAAGATTAAGGTTCCAGCAGATTTGTTTCCTGGTGAGGGCTCTCTTATTGGCTTGCAGACAGCTGCCTTCTCTTTGTATCTTTACATGGCCCCATGGGCATTAACTCCCTATATTTCTTGAAAAGTGCAAGCACAAGTGCCAAGTGTGATCTCAGAAGCACTCAACGCTTTAGTGTTCAGGCCAGTCATGTCTGAACTGAAGAAAGAGGCTAAGCATTGTCAGGTTGCATCTGTGGGAAGCTAGTCAAAGCCAAAACACAACTGGAGCGAGAGTATATTGACTGCATTTGAGGGTATACAAGAGAAGTCTAATACACCCACACAGGTATGGATTCTTGATTTTAACAAAGGTAATTAATTCTGTTTATCTAGTTTTAAATCCTTGTGTCAATACCATACTCTCTTATTACATTTTTAGAATTATTCTTGACACCGGACAGAGTATGTCCTACCATTTTATTTTTTTCAAAATTGTCTTGGCTCTTCACACTTCTACATAAATTTTAGAGTCGGCTTCCACAGTTCCATAAAAAAAAACAAATAAAACCCTGCTGAAATTGCTTGGATGCAATGATCAATTTGGGAAGAATTGCCATCTTTACAATGTTTAACCTTCCAACCTATAAACATTATATAGCCCTCTGTTTATTTTGGTCTCCCTTAACTCCTTTATAATTTTCTGTGCAAAGATTCTGCATGTATTTCGTTAGACTTATTCCCAAATATTCCATGCTTATTGATAGCAATGTAAATAATATGAGTTTAAAATTTTCCTTTTCTAATTGTTTTCTGCTAAGATATAGAAATACACTTGATTTTTGTATATTGACCTGATATCCAGCCATTTTTTAAACTCAGAGTTTATCTGTAGATTATTAGATTTCTTGTGTATACTATCATGCATTTGTGAATATGAGTTTCATTTTCCAATACTTATTTCTTTTGTTTCCTTATTGCACTTGCTAGGACCTGTAGTACAATGTTAAATATAAGTGGTGAGAGTGGACATCCTTGCCCTGGTCCTGATCTCAGGAAAGAAACATTTGATATTTCATCATTCAGTATATTAGCTTTGGCTTTGTTTTGTTTTGTTTTTATAGATGTCATTCCTCAGCTGGAGGAAGTTTCCTTCTATTCCAAATTTAATCAGTTTGTTCAACTAATAAATAAGGGTTGAATTTTGCCAAGTGCTTTTGCACGTTCATTGACTTGATAATGTGTTCTTTTTTCTATTAATATACAGCATAACATTGATTGATTTTCAGTGATCAAAACGATTCTGTGCCCTGTAGTGAACTCCACTTATTCATGTGCATTATCCTTTTGAATTACCACTGAATTCAATTAGATAATATTTAGTTAAGTATTTTTGTTCATAAGAATACTGGTCTTTTAATATATTTTTTTCATGTTTTCGTACCAGTGTTACACTGGCCTTATAACAAGAATGTGTTAGCTGGGCACGGTGGCTCCAGCCCCTAATCCCAGCACTTTGGCAGGTCGAGGTGGGCGGATCACGAGGTCAAGAGATGGAGACCATCCTGGCCAACATGGTGAAACACCATCTCTACTAAAAACACAAAAATTAGCTGGGCAATGTGGTACGTGCCTGTAGTCCCAGCTACTCAGGAGGCTGAGGCAGGAGAATTGCTTGAACCCGGGAAGTGGAGGTTGCAGTGAGCCGAGATCCGCCACTACACTCCAGCCTGGGCGACAGAGCGAGACTCCATCTTATTCATAAATAAATAAATAAAACGTATTCCTTCTTCTTGTATTTTCCATAAGAATTTATGTAAAACTGGCATCATTTATTTCATCAAATGTGTGATGAACTAATCAGTCAAACCACCTGGACTTGAAGTTTTCTTCATAGGAATGTTTTCGATAAATTAATGTCTGTGATAGATATAAAGCTATTCAAAATTTTTATTTAGTTTTGTATTTGTTGGGTAAGTTGCATTTTTTCAGTGAATTTATCCATTTTTATTTAAATTGTCAAATCCGTTGGCATAATATTCTGTATTTTTTTTTTTTGATATATGTAGGATCTGCAGTGATGGCCCTTCTGTTATCACTGATATTGCTAGTTTCTGCTACCTCCCTTTTTCTTTAGGCAGTGTTACCAATTTTACTAGTATGTTTTTAAAAAATAAATTTTCAATTTATTTTTCTCTTTACTATTTCATTAATTTGGATCTTATTTTTATTATATCCTTCTTCCCACTCACTTTGAATTATTTCCTCCTTTTACTGTTTTCCTAAAGCAAAGGCTGTAATCATTGATTCTGAACCTTTCAGCCTCTCTTAAGATAGGCATTCGAAGCTGCAAATTTCCCTCTAACTAATGCTTTAGTTGCATACTGTAGATGTTGGTGCTACATATTCATGATCACTCATTTCCAAATATTTTATTTGCCTTATTTTTATTTTTCTCATAAGTTATTTAAAAGTGTATTGTTTAATTTCCAAATATTTAAGGACTTTCTAAATTGTATTGACTCTCATTCCACTGTGGTCAGAAAATATACCTTGTAAAATTGCAATTCTTTGTGATTATTTACTGAGACTTGTTTTCTGGTCCTGTGTATGGCCTAACTTGGTAATTCTTCAATGTGTACTTACAAAAAGAATATCTTTTGCAGTTTGGAGCTGTAATCTCTAAATCTCATTTAAGTCAAGGTGGTTGATAAAATCACTCAAGTCTTCTATATCTTTATCATCTTTTTTTCTTGGTGTGGTTGTTGTATCAATGACTTAGAGAGGAGTGCTAAATTCTTCAATTATGTTTATGAATTATTTCTTTACTTCCATCAGTTTTTGATTAATGTGTTTTTAAGCTGTTTTTAGGTATGAACACTTTTAGAACTGTCATACTTTCCTTTCATATTGGTGCTTGTACATTAATGAAATCTCCCTATCTCTGAAAATTACTGTCTTGAAGACTCCTTTGTCTGATATTAATATGTATATGTGTACTATAGCTTTTTTATGGCTAATTTCTGTATGGTTTTGCTGTGTCTGCACCCAAATCTCATCTTGAATTGTAGTTCCCACAATTCCCACGTGTTGTGGAAAGGACCTGGTGGGAGGTAATTTAATCAAGGAGGCAATTACCTCCATAGTGTTCTCATGATAGTGAGTTCTCATGAGATCTGATGGTTTTATAAGGGGCTTCCCCCCCTTTCCTCTGCACTTCCCTCCTTGCTGCTACCATGTGAAGAGGACATATTTTCTTCCCCTTCCGCCACGATTGTAAGTTTCCTGAGGCCTCCTCAGTCTTGTGGAACTGTGAGTCAATTAGACCTCTTTCCTTTATAAATTACCCAGTCGCAGGTATGTCTTTATTAGCAGAGTGAGAATGGACTAATACAGTTTCCATGGCACGTTATTTTCTATCCTTTTTTAAAATTCAATTTGTGTCTTTGTACTTAAAGTGATTCTCTTGTAGACTACATGTAGTTGGATATTGCTTTTTCATCTAATTTGATAATCTCTGCCTTTTCACTGGAATGTTCAGTCTATTTACATCTAACTACTGATGTGGTTGAATTCTCATTTTTGAAAAATGTTTCTCTCATTCAAGATTGGTCCATAGTTTTTTTGTGTGTGCTATTTTGTTAAGTTTGATATCAGTTTTATTCACCTTAAAAATAATATATTTCATTTTCTAAAATATTAGTTTTTCGAGGCAAATATAAACGATATCCAAGCCTGATAGAGTCACTAAAAAAAGGATTATTGTCTTTGAGGTCTGATACTTTTTGTACACTATAACTGTCTCAACCTTTTCCTAAATACAGAAACTGGTATGTTTTTGTTTTCCTCTACTGGAGTCAGTTTTATCCAACAATATTTTTTCCTAGGAAATTATTCATTTATATTTTCAAATTTATTTGTGCCAAATAGTGCAGATGCATGACTTTAATAGATACATTCACATCTGTGCCTTCTCTCCTTCAACCACCCCCTCCTAGTCTCTTTTGATTAGGTTAGCTTCTCAGCCCTTCAGCAGCCTCTTCTACAATTCACAGATGCCATTTAGGGACTCACGTTTATGGGGACTTTTTCCCTTCTAAATCCTAACCTCTTCATTCTTCACTTTCTTGGAAATTCCTCAACGCATAAACACAATCTTTTATTTGTCCAGATTTTCTAGTCCTCAGTAAGAGCATTGGTTTGAATTACACAGTCTAGCAGTACTCAATACAGTACCCAACATGTCTTTTTAAGATTACGAAAAAAAGGGGGAGGGAGAATCTTCACAGAAATTTTGAGTGTAAAAAACATACTCACTCTCCTCAGTGGATATTTCAAACATTTTGTAAATCCATAGTACTCTGTCTAACATAGAAGCCCCTTTATAAAATGGTTATTTGTATAGTGAATATTTTCTATACTTGTTTTGGGGTTAATTTCTATTGCTCCTTTCCACCACCCCACCTACGAAAGTGAGATAGAGCATGGTTGATATGAATGTAATGCTGATTAAATTAACAGCAAATTGTATCTTTAACACAAAAGGAAAGTCTAGACTGGAGACACATGTCTATAAATCATCATCATGGAGCTGTCAGTAGAAGAGCTCACTAGGTTGTGTATTGACAGTGGAAGTGACATTTCAGAGGCCAAAGGAATAAAAAAAGACTTGTGGACACACAGAAAGCCTGCACAGCAGTTTGGCTTACTCTTTGGATATAGACTCTGCTTTTACCTCCCAGGTAATTTTGACCATGGGACAGGAGTCAGAGGATCTAGTCATTTCAACATATACACATACTTATACATTAGAATACAGAACTATATATACACACGTGTGCCTATATAGTATATACACACACGCACATATATACACTTACACATATACTTACATACACACATACACATATATGTTGTGATCAGCATGTCTATTACAGGACTCCAAAGCCCAATTGGATCATTTAGATTCTCACATATTCTTTCAAGCAATGGTTGTGAATGTGTGTGGGAGTACACTACTGGAGTGGATGGAGAAGGATGTAATAATAACCAAACATAGGCACTAAGGAGGCTGGGAGTTGGGGAAAGAGGCAAAGTTAGCATCTGAACCTCAGGAAGCACAGGGTCTGGAAAACGATTCTGGATACAAGGCTCTCAGCAGCAAGAGTTAACCCATGAGTACACATAGGTAATTTGTTGGTATAAATAACATTTTACCACTTTTGAAATAATTCTCTTTCAGAGTAAAAAAAGTGCCATTTATTCTTTTCTTTTCCTACAATTCTTAGCAGTGTTCTCTTAATACAAAAATAGGAAATGAATTGAATTAATCACTGCTCTAATAGAGGGAACTTTCTTGAATCCATATGCAATTGGACAAGTCATTAAATACCTATGGCTATGTACAAAACAAAGTTTAAATATTAGACTGCTTCCCCCATCATCCCCGCTATTTTATAATCGGTTTTTTTCAAATCTCTTCTCTTCTACCGTAAGCCAATAAATTACAGCTCTGGAGGCTCTGTAAAACTTATCTTGGCTTTCTTTCCAATGATGTCCTTGTGCTGGATTGTATACTTATACACTGTTTTAAAATTTTTGTTAAAGAGTTTAAAAAATCCTAATAAATATCTATTTGGGCTTCTATATTACTAAGTCATGTCAACATCTAGCACAGTAAGTATATTTTGCAAGAAGGTAACAAATGTAAAAATCACCAGTGGCACTGAACTTTATATTTAATAATTACAGTCAGAATGTTTTGGTAGATTTTATTCACACAAATTTTTAAAATCATGAACAAAGTCATTAATTCTGAATTCAAGTAAGTCAAAAATATTTTAATTTAAATTAAGGCACTACATAACACATTTCTTTAAAGCACACTCATGTTATTTTATTTACACACTATTTTAAGAATTGACAATAAATACACATTTTCCATCTCCTCCTTGTCCTTCATTTATAACTTTACGTGTTAACAAGGAAGTAAAACCCTCCAAATAAAAGGAATTAAATGCAATCATCCATAAAGCTTATCAGATACGGGCACAAGGAGGAGACACCCAAGAACAATGTAAAAACATTTTAATCCTTTAATGTTCCAAGAATTCTATAAATTCTTAAGCCAAACCTAATGGAATAATAATACAAAACCTATAGACAAACATTGAAAGTTTTTTTCTATTGCTATTTACCAGAAGAACTGCATATAAATAACAGCAGCAGAACTGTCCTATGTTATACATGAATATACCTATTCTGAATTCACTGACTGAATTAAAAACACTTAATCAAAACCTTTCCCATTACCTTGGGGTATTGTTTCCTGGAGCCAAATACTTTCTACCACCCAGAAAATAGAGCAGTATATTAGTTATTTAACAAAATACACACTAAAACCTTAATGTAAAAGGCTACTTTTACTGTAAGATTTTCTCAGTGTACTAAAGGAGTCAATGGCTTTAACAGTGATAATTTTTTTAAAGATACAAATGAATCAACACATAGTTGAATATATATGTTTTATTAAATAAATACTATTCTTCTTGTTCCATCAACATATACTTTTAAAATTTTTGCTTAATTTACAAGTCAATATTTTGAGAATGTAAGGAAAGACAAATATGTAAATACCTTGTTGAAAGGGTTAAGATACTGACAGGACATCCCTTCCTATTCCATCCTATATAAAATCCACTCATGAGTTGGATGCCAAGTATAGATTTCTGAAACTGATAACCACCAGTCACGCTAATGCAATCATTAAAACTCACACCATTGCAAGGACCAAGTATAAAATATTCTGCTACTATTTTAGATACTTCAAAAACATCTACTTCTTTAAATGAAAAGCTTTAAATGTGTCAATGCTATTTGCTTTTTAACGGAAATTAAAGTAGCACTTTTCTATTATTCTGTTTAGATCAACTATTAATATTAACCTTTAGGATTACTGTTTTATGTGAAAAAAATTGGAAATTTTTTAAAGCAAAATTAGTACTGTTGGTTTTTATTTCATTTATTTTACTGTTCTTAATACAGTCAATTTATGACCAACAGCATGGATTATTTATATAGGGTTTGAAAATGCCTCTCAACAACCCCAAATACAACAAGCAGCAAATACCGGGCTCAAGAAATTAGCAGTGACTCAATAGGATGCATTGTATGTTTGATGACTGGCAGCACTGTTCTTCTTTACCATCATAGATAATCAACATTTAACTGGGCTGCATATTTATTACACTCTTATATTTGTAAAACAGTTACCAAGTTTATTTTATATTGTCAAAACTTTACAGATCATACTATTAACTGCTTATCTCATGTACTGATGAATGGTTCTTGAGCCCAATTCTTCCCCTATTAAATATAATCTAGTCTGTCACAACCTAGTTTCTTCATATTAATTTTGATTACTAGAAGGTACCAGCTAGCAAAAGCAGGATGACAGTTCTTCACAATAAACCCTTGGCTCTGAACAAACGTTAAACAGAGGGATTATTTCTGTGATGCAAAGACTGGAGAAAAAAGTGGAGGTAGCACTAAGGCTATTCTGCCACTTAACATATGAATGGTGTGAAAGACCAAAAGATACTAAATTCTGTTTAAAATTTCTTAACTATTCTATAGCCTAAAACGTAAGGTATAGTCCCAAAGATAAATATAAAAATCTCCATTCCTCATTCTGTCCCAGTCAAATTGAGATTTGTATTTGGGTCATAAATTTTTCTGCAGCATTTGGATACCTCAGGTTACAACAAACATGAGAGAGTTAAAAGATAAAAGTTAATGAAATTAAGTTATGATTTTAACTTGTGAGTTAGGAGAAAGTAAACAAATATGAAGTGCAAAAATAACCTTTCCTGAGATCTGTGTGTTTCAGGAATGTGGAAGCCTGGCCACAGTCCATCTCTGACCTCCTTCTATAGTAAGTCACATAATGTCCACACAACTACACACAAACACACTTGCACAGGCACGCACAAACAACTAAGTAATTTACATAAAGGCATTAAGCATAGATAGAAAAGCACTTGTCTCTCTTTTCTTCTGAATTTCTTACTAACAACAATCTTCAAAAGATATAACCTTTAAGACTAACAGCTTAAGATGTAATGGTCACAACTCAGGCTTTTATCAAATGGTCTCAGTTGTTTTTTTTAAATAGGTTTCCTTAAAATATTTCTTCATTTGCTGTATCTTTTCTCTCTGCTCCAACTTTATTAACCAACACAGAGCATTTCCTACCTCAAGAGGGTACTTGAAATACAAACTACTTAAAGGTAAATATAAAAATATAGGAAACTTTTCCTCCCTAATATACAAAATTCACAAATTGCATAAATATTTCTATTGTTTTCTTTACAAATATATAAATTTATTAGAAAAACATGCCTACTAAATTTTGGTATATTTTCATTTAAAGATGTATCACATCTTCATTGCAAAATAAAAGCAGAGGAAGTATTTTTCTCAAGCCATTTTTAGTATTTCTAGTTAGGGTTGATGTTACCTAATGATTTCCTACCAGAAGATGTGACCTAATGATTTACTAACAATGTTACTATGGTCAGGGTTATCTTATTAGCAAATAAACCAAAACAAAATACAAGGAAAACAAAAGAATGATTTTAACATGCTTAGTCTAAGTTCTTTGTCTTTCAAAGTATTCTTTTTCATAGTTACAACACTATTCTTTGGATGTATTCTTAGTTTTGTGATTAATCAAAGACACTTTGTATAAGCCCTAACACTTGTCACCCAATTAAAGGATCATCATCATCTTCTTGTAGCTGAAGTCGAGAAAATGGACGAGGTACAGAAAGTCTATTCTGCATGATTATTATGAGGCATGTTAGCGTGGTTAACACCAAGAGTGAACCGACAACAATCGCGATGGCTTCTGGCAGATTAATGCACCACTGGTCAACTAACAAGCACTTAGTATGACCAAAAGTCCCATTATTGGGATGCGGTTTTAATCCCAGGATGTGGCACATCATTGGATAAATATCCACAATGTTAATTGTGCTATGCTTGTAGCCTTTGTGAAATGCAGGTCCATGGGCAGCTAGAAATGGATGCATACTAGGCAAAGAATTATCATAACCATGGTCACCTACTGAAAAAGAACAAAACAACATCAGTAAATAAGATCAGACTTTTTAGGAAAAAATAACTTGTTTCTAGTATATACACATTCAATTCTTTCAGAAAGGGACCAGAAATAAAAATTTCTATTTCTTCAACTCAGCTATGTTCCCTATTTCCCTCTCTCTTTCTCAAATACACACACACAAACACACACACATGCCCCTTTTCCCAATTGGTCATACCCTCAGACTTTACCACCACTTCTCAACCTGACGTACTTATCTTTCAGCCCTAGTACCACTTACTTCACCTGGCAATCTCAGCACTGTCTGCAAAAGCTCACTGCAAACAGTACTAGTTATAAAGACAGTGGTCAGGCTGAGGGTTCTGTGTAACTGGGAAGAGCAGAAGTGAGTAATGCCAGAAAATGGAGAAAAAGAAAATCTGCAGCCTAACCTATCTCAATTGTTAGAGGAAGGATCTTGCATTGAATGTGTTGTCTAACCTGGTGACTCCATCCCAGTAAAAGTTAGACTTAAAGAAAAGCATATGATAGTCCCTAATACAACTCCAATAATAAATTTCCAATTTTTAGCTTTAACAAATGTTGCCATTTAATGTACACCAGCTGTATTTAATGAGCTCCCACTTTCATATTACATACGGGTGACTGAGTGATAAGTATATTGATATTTGTTATATTATTCTTTGGTGGTAGGTTTGAAATATTTCATCATAAAAATAAAAAATATGACAAAAAGCAGAATATACAGAAAGATTTCAATATTAAAACATACACACACACACACACACACATATATATAAGAAAAAAGATTGGATGGGGGAAAATGCCCACAATTAACATTTGCCTATAAATCTGTACTGAGGGATTATGGATAGTTTTTGTTCTCTTTCCTATGCTTTTCTATACTTGCAGTTTTCAATAACGAATATGCAACATATAACATTGATGTAAATAATATACAAACTTCATTGACCCTGAGTCTCTCCTATGCTTGCCTGATACTTCTAAATTGCTATATATCAGAGAACTGCAAACTACAGCCCATAGCGAAGGTCAGCCCTCCATCCTTTTTGTAAACAGAGTTTCACTAAAACCCACCACTTCAATTTGTTTACAGGTTGTCTATGGCTGCTTTTACACAATAAAGGCAGAGTTGAGTAGCTGAGACAGAGACCAGCTGGCCCACAAAGCCTAAAGTATTTTCTACCTGGCCCTTTACTAAAAAAGTTTGCTGACCCTTACTATACGCCACAAAATTAGATTTTAAAAAAAGCATTTGAATTGAATATGAAATATGGATAAATAAGCTTCAGTTTGAGGCAAGAACTGTAACTCTCCCCTATACATTTTCTCTCCTATACATTTTTAAGGAGAGATTTTGATGTATCTGTTTTGTTCACTTGGTGGATTTTTTTGTCTGGTTACTTTCTGGTTCTTGCCCAGTATTCTAAATAGCTGTAGCATTCAGGTAAATGATTTTGTCACTGGGGAAGACTTAGGGTTACTCAGACAAATTTTTTTTTAACACACACAAGAACAAGGATTAGCTAATCTCTCCCCTTTTACTGTTTCTTTACTTCTTTTATTTTGTATAAATCAAGAGAATGAATCTTGAAAATTACTGACAGTAATTGCAGTTTTGGAAAGAAAGTAAGACTATGCCTTCACTCTTAAATCTACTTTCTAATTTAAAGGTGAAATTGTGATTACTGTAAATTCTATGAAATGAAGACCTGGGAATTATCTGGCTGAAAATTGAACTAATTCTTCTGTGTGAACTTCTTTAAATCGAAGTACCCTCTTAACACAACAGTATCACAAGACATGATTTGTTTCTACTATACAACAGAAATATCTCAACTAAATACTTACATTTTTGTGACGATTTATTTAGCACAATTGTCCAGCCTTCATTTGCAACCAAAATAATGGGCTGAATCCGATCATTATGTTGGTAATAAAATCTGTTAGGAATGTCTTCTTTGAGATAAACATTCATATGAGAGTTACAGTTTTTCAGTTTGTTGTAAACCTCTGTTCTATCTGAGAAAAAAAGGAAACAGCAAAGGAAACAAGTTATAATTGGTAAGGAAAAAATATGTCTAACTAGAATAACTGGAAGTGAATTATAGATAATATCATCTATTAAATCACTTCTTAAAAAAACAGAGCAATAATAATGTGACAGTGTTGGGGACTGATACACACAAACACACACCTTTCTCAAACATTAACAAATCTGTTTCACTTTGTGGATTGCCGTGGTGGACTTTTATAGAAAGGGGACATTTTTCAGGTGTATCTTCCTAAGTAAACATAAACTAATTACATGTTACTACTAACTACTAATTCTGTGATCAGTAGAAGAAAGGTACCTCACACTGTCACCACTAAACATCACACACTAAAATCTAAGATGTTGAAGGATAAAAATTTCCTTTTTCCATTAGTGCAAATAATTAGATATATCAAAAGCAAAGAAATATTCACTTTGAAACTAAACCATAACCCATATAACTAAACCGTAAGTCAACTGCTCTAAACTTGTAAATAAGAGGAAAAACACATATAATCTCACTCTGAGTATATGGTTCTAAACTACAAAAAGCCAGAGCTTCATTCTTTTATACAACCCACCCCCCCTCAATCAATTGCCCCATTCAAATAATAGTATCCCTCAGCTGAATGTTTACTTACTTATTTTGGGAAGTATTGCAGCAACTGGGCTCAAATCTATAAGAGTGTAGTATGAATGATCGATGCAGCCATCCAAGTTTATCAGTCTATCCTGAGAACACTGGGTCATCCCATGATCACTTGTAATGATCACATTAAGATTTTCCCACAGCCCTAACATCTTGAGTTTTTGGACTAAGTCACCGATAAGATCATCTATTTTTTTCAACACTCTGCTCATGTTTTCTTTATCTTCAGGTCCATACTTGTGGCCACTTGCATCTGGTTCTTCCCAATAGAGTGTTGCAAAGGTGACTGGTGGGTTTGAATTGTTTAGCCACATAGTAATATTATTTAGTCTTTCCTCAAATGACACTGAGGAGTTGTAATTCATAAAATAGGAAGAGGTGGTATTGTGAATGGGTACATCAGTACCAGGCCACATAGCAGCAGCACTTGATCTGTTTTCCTGAAGCTGATTGGTCACCCAAATAGGTACTGCCTCATTCCACCAAAAAGGATCCTTGTCATTAGAGTCAGAAAAATGTTTCTTTGTGACTGCATCATACATGGAATTAGCCACAATGCCATGGCTTTCTTCATACAAGCCTGTCACAATACTGTAGTGGTTTGGAAATGTTTTTGTGATAAAAACATTTTTAACATGCTCTACCAAGACACCTTCTTTGATAAAATTCTGGAGATGAGGAAATTCATAGTTCTTCAGATAATCAGCTCTGAATCCATCAAAGGATACTAGTAGTAACTTAGGTGGCAAACTAGAGGAAGAGTCACTTCTACAACCAGTAATAAGTCCAGAAAACAAAAGTATTACTAATAACTTCATAATGAACACGTTGAACGACAGCAATCAGGGTTCCTAAAATGTAAAAACACAATTCATAAGTAGCAATGCTATTTCATTTGGGTAAAGTTTTAGAATTTTAGCCCACAGGAGGAGAGAACCAATATTTATATGCCAGCTTTACCTATATTAACTTAAATAATGCCATTTATTTAAAAATAAAGCTAAACTTGGAAAAAATAAAAATTGTCTTTACTTGTCCAGTTTCCTGTTTATATATATGCCCTACTCTATCCTTTATATGGACCATTTTTATACTCCACATCAATACTCCTCCTAGGCTGTCATGCACATTAGCTGCATTAGAAATTCTTCTAAAGGCTTAATAAAAATAGATGCAGACACTAAAATGATTCTTTTATATAATATAAAGTTAATGCCAAGCTTTCAGGGGCTCCAGAGATGATGATTTTTCCAGTTTAATAAACTGTACTTTATAGTTTCTTTAACCCACAGAAATAATTGGTGGAAATTCTACCATATTGGCTTATTGCCAGTTCTTGTGGAAAATATTGCTATAAAAAAGGGGGGATAAGAAATAAATGCTATTGAAAAAAAGCCCCCCATCAGTCTGTACATGCCCCAATAGTCACATGAAGTTGATTAACAAACATACAAAGCCTACAGGGACATGGATGCTCCAGTAACTTATGAAGAAATCCAATAGCTATTGAAATGAATTTTACTACCACGTCCCTCTTAAACTTCCTTTTTGCAATCAACAACTATTTTCACTAATAGTTTCCCTAGGCTTAAAGCTCTCTCTGATTCTTTGTTCTTTTTTTTTAAATCAATTCACTGATGACAAAAACAGCTTTTCCCTAATAAATCTCCCTGCCTTCAGTCTCTATCTTCTTTGGCCTCTAAGAAAATAAGACATGTGATTTAGGCAGAATGATTCATTTTAGATGGACGGGATGCCTCTTCGATTGTAACAGGAGAGAAGGAGCAAAGGTAGGGGAGCGGACAGGTTTGAGGACTGGAGGTGAAGAGAGTTGCCAGAGGTAGGGTCAATTATTGAGAGGCAGTAGACTGGTAAAAGGTTCAGAGGTCTGAGGAACAGAAAAAATGTCTGAAATAGTTAATGTGGAGGATGGGAGAAAGTGTGAGGAAACAGCAGAACTGGAGTCAATGTTGACAGCTGTCATGAATTTTCATAGTGACATGGTTGACTGGTTTTCTCCAGCAACTCAGTAAACCTGGCACAGGCATGAACAAAACAGGCAGCTGATCCTCCCTGGATTTGAGATTCTGCCAGAAACTGAAGGAAGACAAAGGAAGTTGAAGATACTAACTTTAGCAGCTGAAATTTGGGCTGCAGCATCTAAGCTGAAACTGACAGATGTGAGAAGTAGAGAAGTTTTTCAACTAGAGGTTCTGGTGAAGTCAAAGAACTAATTAAGATTAGTTAAGAGTAACTTTTAGTGAAAGTTACAAAGATCTGGGATTGCAGTTATAATGCCAACAAGTGAATGCATTATTTCAGATTAAGAAGACCCTGAACATGGTAATGGGTATGCATGTTGAGGTCCCAGGTATGAAAAGCAGCAAGTTAACTAATATGATTATGAAGTTCAGGAGTCATGTATTGTGTATTCTCTCAAGTAGACTGGAAATACTTTCTTTCTTTCAAACATGCCACCTGGAGGATCTGTGTGCTTGTGGTCAAATACTTACTGACAGAGGCTGTGATCCTCTTAAAAACTGACTTAAAATTAGAAAGACCAAAGGCACAGAATCTGATTTATGAGGATCTTGGGTCTAGAAAATCTCTACTATTTTAATCTGCGACAGGTTGCCTTCTGAATATGGTGCATGGAACATTTGTTCCTGGTGCTCCCCAATAACCAAAAATAATGCAGAGTAACAAAACCACCTCTCCAAAGGACAGAGTAACAAACCTAATAAGGGGTAGAGGAGGCATATGGGTATTTCCACAGACACAGCCCTAGTCATATCTCAGCAATTTCAGCTATCAAGAAACTAGACAATGGTACTTCCCCTTTCATTCAATATTTTATGCCCCCAACACAGTGTTTATGTATGACTTAACTCCTCCCTCAGAGAGTTTTAACTGGGTTCAATCAGATGACAATATCATGTGGGTTGCTACAATTTTAGAAGTTGTGTCAAGGGCATGCAGGTCTCCATGAAAGCTTGGATTGAGTAGATTCCCTGGTTTCTCTGAGTAGCATTCCCCATATCCAAATATTTCTTTCCAACAACAGAGACTTTTAAATCAGCAAATAGGTGGCACAGTATCTTCTCACAGGGAAAACATACTCATAAATTTACTTTTTGAAAAACACTATTTACTTCTCTGGCTCTTTCCCTGTGTAACTATTTTATATTCCCAACCAGTCCTATCCCATCGCACAGCTGTTCTGCTGCCAAATCCAATCTGATGTGTGTCAGATGGAATGCATTCTCTATACCTCCACATCTTTTCCCCCTTCCTTAGTTCCCAATCCTTTAAAACAGCTTCACCATTCTCTCAATCACAAAGAGATCCCCTGAGTATATGATCAGTTGCCAGTCTAGTCAATTCTATCTTCACATCATCTAATACAGCACATCAGACATAAGAATCACTGAAGGAAGTTTGTTAAAAGTACAGCTGTCAAGTCACTATAACTAGGAGATTCTGATTCAGTCAGCCCACAGTAGAGGCCAGAAACCTGCGTGTGAAACAAACATTTTTAACAGCTACCCACTCATCCATCTCTACTACTGCTATATTTCTTTAGACCTCAATACCTCTTGTCCAGAGCACTTTTGTCTCTTAATTCACCTTTCTACCTCAACCACCTTCCACTTTCTCATCTCACATCTACTGCCAACTCAGTTTCCCTGGGCACAGCTCTGTTCATGTTCCCTTAATTAAAAATATATTCAAAAGATCCCCCTGCCTATACAAAAAGCCCAAATGCCTGAGTCTCACATTCAAGTCCCTCCAATATCCAGGCCCAACTTGCATGCAAATTACTGTGAAATAAATACAGAAATAACTGTCAACTTGAATTTCCATTCACCATATTTCATTGTCACGATCTTTCTGAAATGTATTACAACATGTAAAGTATAATCATCATTCATCTTGGTGGTCTATAATAGCTCTTCAGTATTAGTTTGCATTTCCAGAATATCCTAAAATTAGTTCCTACATATGAAGGCTGGCTCAGCAGACACCTGGGTCATTTTGTAAAAAATCATTCAACAAATATCTACTATCACTAATTCCATAACACAAAAGTGTATGTATGTGCCATGTATTAGGGAACAAAGAACTTATACTTTTCAAATATATAATAATCAAAGCAGGAGCATAAATAACAAAAATAATAAATCAGGCTGTCATCTGGAAAAAGACAGGCTTTATACTTTAATCAATTTTGTTCTACAACACCAAATAACAGAATAGACTTCAATTAGCAAATAGGTGGCACAGTATCTTCTCACGGGGAAAAATACTCATAAATTTATGAGTACATATTTGTAACAGTGTGTTTGAGATTCACACACCATAATGTATTATTTTTAACGCTAAGAGAAATTACTAAAAGTGGAATATTGTAGTATGTCTAAAAATTTTCCAGTAGATTTACCTCTAAGAGCAGAGGGGTGCCAAGACAATTCAACAAATGGTACAGGGACAACTGGATATCCACATGCAAAAGAACAAATTGGAGCCCTGCCTCATACCATACACAAAAGTTCATTCAAAGTAGATCACAGACCTTGGTTAAGAGCTAAAACTGTAAAGTTCTTAAAAGAAAATGTAGGAGTAAATGTAGGAGTAACTTTTTGTAACCCTGTGTTCTTAGATACCACACCAAGAGCACAAGTGACCAAAATAGAAATGAACTGGACTTCAAAATTAAAAAGTCTCATGCTTTAAACGATACCATCAAGAAAGTGAAAAGGCAACACAGAGAATGGAAGAAAATATTTGCAAATCATATATCTGAAGAGATTTGTATCTAGACTATACAAAGAACTGCTACAACTCAATAATAAAAAGTCGGATAATCCAATTAAAAAATGAGCATCGGCCGGGCGCGGTGGCTCAAGCCTGTAATCCCAGCACTGTGGGAGGCCGAGACGGGCGGATCACGAGGTCAAGGAGATCGAGACCATCCTGGCTAACACGGTGAAACCCCGTCTCTACTAAAAAATACAAAAAACTAGCCGGGCGAAGTGGCGGGCGCCTGTAGTCCCAGCTACTCGGGAGGCTGAGGCAGGAGAATGGCGTGAACCCGAGAGGAGGAGCTTGCAGTGAGCTGAGATCCGGCCACTGCACTCCAGCCTGGGTGACAGAGCAAGACTCCATCTCAAAAAAATAAAATAAAATAAAATAAAAATAAAAATAAAAAAAAAAATGAGCATGATCTGAAAAAGATATTTCTCCAAAGACACAGATGACAAATTAGCACATGAAAAGATGCTCAACAGCATTAGTCATCAGAGAAATGCAATCAAACCCACAATAAGATACCACTTCACACCCAGAAGGATGAGTAAATAAAAGAGATAACAAGTGTTGATAGAGAAAATGAAACTGTTATAAACTGCTACAGGAAATGTAAAATGGTACAGCCACTTTGGAAAATATTCTGGCAGTCTTCAAAGGGTTAAGTATAGGACTACCATATAACCCAGCAATTCTACTATTAGGCATGTGCCCAAGAGAAATGAAAACATATGTCCACGCAAAAACTTGTACACAAATGTTCACAGCAGCATTATTTGTAAGACTCAAGAAGTAGAAACATCTCAATGTGCACTAACTTATGAATGGATAAATAAAATGTGATATATCCATATAATAAAATATTATTTGACAAAAAAAAGGAAGGAAGTGCTGACACATTTTACAACCTGGATAAATATGCTAAATGTAAGAACACAGTCACAAAAAAGCACTTATTGTATGATTCCATTTAGATAAAATGGCTAGAATCAGCAAATCTACAGAGACTAAAAGTAACTATAGTAACTATCTAGGGCTAGGGGTTGGGGGAGAAATGGGTAGTAAATGCCAGTAGGTATAAAGTTTATTTTGGGGGTTATGAAAATGTTTTCAAATTGATTGTGACGACAGTTGCACAATTCCATAAAGCTGTACTCTTTAAATGAGTGAACTGAATGGTGTGTGATTTATATCTCAATAAAAAGGTTATTTTTTTAAAAAGAGCAGAGGGAAGTGAAATTGTAATCTTAAATGTCCCGCCACAGAACAGGAAACATCTTTAATCTCATTTTACCTCAAAAAAAGTGAATTTTATACTCCATAATACAGACTTGAGTGTTTTAATGTGAAAGCTTTATACCACTTCCCATGTGCAAAACAGACCAAAAACCTGTGTCCATCCTCCCCTACGAAATACTAATCAAAATGCTTCTTCCTCAAATCTTGAGTTAAAAGGATGCTCCAGGAACACATGCTGTTAATCCTGTGGCTCAGTAATCCCTCAGCACACTGCTGGCATCCAAGCGTCGCAGTCCTTGTCCTCGGGATTAGGATTACAGACAAACTGCAAAGACTATAGACTGAAGTCAGAAGGGTCCCAGAACCTGAGCTCACAACTAGTAGATGGGTGATCTTGGGTAGATCCAACTTTTCCTGGCTTCTGTTTCCTTGTGTGTAAAATGGGGATGTGTAAAGGTTACAGAACAGGCCCTCAAAATTAGTTTCCCTTTATCATTCTAGTTACAAAGCTGTTGGGGGGGGGGGGAACCAAGTCTATACTATAACAGGCAGAATATTATTGTGAAACTATAAAATACACTAGGAAAAATTTAGTCTCATCTCCTCGCATATGATGACCTTTCATATGACTTTGTATATGATGAAGCTAAAGTCCAGTGATTGGCTGAGCTCAGAAAGCAATCAGTTGCTTTACTGCATTCTTACTAATTTCATGTCCTCAATAAGTTTACAAATCCAGTAATAGCAAGTTAACAAATCTGGTAATAATCTCCAAACTATTAACAGAACTCTTCTTTTATTAGCAGTGCTGGATCCATGTCTACCACATTCTGTCTCATTCTAACAGGGAGTGTTAAGCTACAGACAAACCAACAACGAGAAGTTCTCAAGCAGTTTCCAAGGAATGAAAATAAAGTTTGCAGGGAATGAAACTTATATTACAAAATATTGGGAGAAATTCTGTAATTTTTCACACCCAAAAGATGTCAAAGAGAAGAAAAAAAGCAGACCTCTCTGGACTGCAACCAAATATCCCCAAAACAACTGGAAGTATGAGTTAGTCTTCAATTCAGGGAACAAACTACCTTCTAACTTCTCTGGGAAGACCTTCTCGCATGGATGGAATGCAGTCAACTCTCACTGGGGCATTCTTAGCCCATGTGAAGCCAAGAGAGGATAAACCGTTACAGGATATGGTGAAAGATATTTGTCACCATTAGCATGCCATCTGCTCTGTAATACAATGAAACTCTCATACACCTTTAAAAACTTTATTCTATGTATATAAATAAGGCCATTACTTTTAGATTATTATCAGTTGCTTTCTTATAGTCTAAGGAAAAACATACACTCCCTAAAAAAATTCCTTGGTCTTAAAAATCGTAGGATTCTAAATTATTCTCCAATTCTGTAAAACACACAGAAATTTCTAGCATACACAAAATTTTCTAGCATCTTCAAAACACACTTATCTTACTTTCTACATAGTAAAATACCTCCCTCCATTACACCTTGTCGTTTCATCAGAATTTATTCCAAATTATATCCTGTAACTAATCTAAGTGGAGGTGGGGGGGAAGATGCACAAGTGCTGCAGGCTTCTTAATTTCCTTAAAATAGCTTGAAACAATCTCGGGGGGGGGGGGGGGGGGAGGAGAAGAAATAAAAGATCATAATACTGAAACCAGCAGCTGATATTTCACAGTAGTTGGCAAATCTTCCCTTCAGACTTGGGTCCACCAGATTGCCTGATTAAGCAAAGCCCTTCTGGAATCAGATCTGGTGTAAAGCTGAATCCGCCTGTCACTAGTTGTACAATCTTCGTTGGACGCGTCCCTTCACTTCTCTGAGCCTGACTTTCGTCATCTGTAAAATGGGAATGCTATGATCTCATAGGGTGGTTGTGACAAGAAAAGGAAGCATTGTTTTTAAGTCCTTACGTGCTTTTAATCCAGCCCTTTAAAAAGGCACTTAAATGTACCTTTTATTGTTTGGTTGGCTTGTTTTCTAGGAAATTAGTTCTTATATATATCTATAATTAACATAAACTCTAATTTAATATTCCCCAGACAGACGGATGTCGATGCCATGGGTGGTTCTCCTTTAAAACCAAAAGCCTGGCGACCCCTCCCCAGCTCCCCTCATTTTCACCCCAGACCCACCTTAGGTTCCTCCACTACCGTTCCGCTGACTTCCCTCCCTTCACACTTAACACCACAGGTTTCCTTCCCCAGTTCCACAACCACCTGCTAAATTTTCTTTCCTCTTCCCTTACTGGCCTCCGCCTCGGCCCGCCACCTCCCTGGCTCTTTCAGTCCCTTCGTGGACGTTCCCGCCGCGCCCCAGGGGACGTGCGTGTAGTGGGGGAGAATGGGTCAGAGGGTATCGTCTCACCATCTCTATTTTCAAAGCCCCTCGTGGACTGGGAAGGGGGTGACACTGCCCCACAGAACGCCGAGCGCGCGAGGCGCGTACTCACCAGCCGCCGCCGCCGCCGCTTTTTTCCAACGCGCGGAACTCGGCGCTCGCGGCACCTGGCACTCGTGGGAAGTTGCGGGGAAGGGGGACCTGAAGGAAGAGGGGCGAGGCCGAGCTCTTCCTGAGGCGCCTGCGCAGTGGCGGGCGCCGCGCCGCGGGGCACAGCCCCAACCTCCCTATCTGCGCCGCTCGGGGCGCTCCGAATGTGCGCAGCTGCCAGGCGAGCGTCTACGGCACCAGCTCGGGACTGGCTGGGACAGGGCAGCAGAGTCTGAGACACGTCCTTGGATTGGATGTTAGAGCCAGAGTTGAATGTAACTTTCTTTCCGATTGGTTAGACAGGTTCTTGGAGGGGTCGAATTGGACCTAAGAGTAGAGAGGTTCATTCCACTCTCCCACCACGCCCTTTTCTTATCCTAGATCTGGATGCCCTTCAGGGAACCTGAAAACCAGCGAGTCCGGGAAAGGGCTCTGGCAATTCCCAAGCCGATGACCTTCTGCCACTTAGTTAATGTGCACCTGGCAGCTTAGGTGACCGCGGAGAAAGCAACATTGGCTGCACCAAGGTCCGACACAAGTCTAGAGAGGCTTCAGCCAGATCCACAGAGTTGGGATAAATGAAACGTGGATCTACCATAGAAGTCTGTCCGTCTTACTGGATAAGCGAGCACCTTTACAGGGGAAGTTGGGTAATAGTTTAGAAGTAAGGTTAAAAGCAGCACAGTCCCTGCGGCAGGGAACCAGTAATGAGTTACAGCTGAGAACTGGGTGCTTTGACAGACGCGTATGTGGGATTGTGCTCCTGCTTTTAATGAAAAGATTATTCAATAGAATAATGTAACTAAACTTTCCAACATAAAAAGCAATTACCAAACAGAAGTAGAATTATTCACTAATAGTTGGGTTGTCCAGGCACACTTGGCAATGAGAGGATAGCATCTTTTTTCTCTTTTTAATCTGTAGGGCCAAACAGAACTTGGTGTAGAAGTACTTACTAAATCATTATTGAATTTAATGGAACATTTAAAGGTGCATCAGGTTTACTGTCCCCCGTGTTAAAATGCAGGCTCCGGGAGGTATTTTCTTTCTTGTTCACTACTGTATCTCCAGCTCAAATAAAAAGTGCAAATAAATTAAGAATATTAATGACACGTAATATCCTCAAGTGTTAAGCATTTAATAGCTGTAAATCCAGTACCTGGATTAGTAAACTGCAGTAGTGGACCTTAGATAACAAATTCTGAAGTTGGTCCCCTTGGTCTGAGCTTTACAATATAGCTGTTAACAACAATCTGGAAGCAGCCATGGAGATGATCTGGCAATAGATGTATTCCGTTAGATTATTAGTTTGTGCCTAGATAAATTAATTCCAGTTTTAAGTCTCAGGTTGGCCTGTGCATTGGTGAATATGGGCATCTTAGATCTGTGGGCTTTCAGAGCTGGAGGGGATGGTAATGGGTATGTAGCTGAATCCTTAGAACCTGAAGACCCTAGAATCTGGTTTGAATACTCCCTCTGTCACTCACCAGCAGAGCAATCATGGGCCAGTGTCTCAACCTATTTGAGCTTTCATTTCCTTATCTGCAAAATGGATCTTGTTACAATACCAACCTCTTACTATCAAATGAATGAGATAAAGCAAGTAAAGTATTCAGCACAGTGTCTGACACGTGTTGGGGATTATTATCATTATAACCAAAAAAAAACCCCGATTTGAACAATAGTCAGGGTAAGGCCAAGTTTTGGGAGAATTTAGGTAATGTCCAATTACATAAAATTTAAGTTTAGCAGAACTTAAATTTTGTGGCATTTGGGGGTATTGTGCATATCCTGTTTGTTCATTCAGTAGGTGCATATGTGCTTAAAGGGTGGACAAAACTGTATGCCATCTAGGTCAGATGTGTGGTGAAGATAGCAGCTGGATGGGCATCAGGAGAGAATTTTCTTTATCCACTGCTACTGCCTGTGTGGCTGGGTTAAATTAGGGCATCTCATGCCGCCGGGGCTCTTGCTCTGTAAGATAAAGTGGTCAGGAACAGAGGGACAAAATAACACATAAGGACCTTTGGCCCTAAACTTTTGTTATCCTCTATATATTTACTATTTCAACCACAACCAAAATCCTGTTATAGTAAGGATATTTATCATCTTGTGGAACAAGAAGTCCAGAGGTAAGGCAGACTTCAGGACTGGTTGAGTTAGCAACTCAACGATATCATAATGTACTCAGTTCTTTGCAGCTTTACACTTGGCTTTTAACAGAGTTGCCTTCTGGTTCCTTTAGTGGGAAATATAACTACCAGCAGCAACAAGAACCATGTAATTCATTTTGCACTTCCACTGGGTGATAGAAATGACGTCTAGATTTCTTCTGTCTCTTAGAAGTCTTCAGCAACCATCTCCTTCAATCACTTTGGACAGAACTGTGTCACATATCCCAATCTAAGCCAGCAAAGGACATGGTTACCTGTAGACTAATGCAGTCCACATCTTAAACTGAGGTCTCGCCCAAACTTTGCTTTTTTTCTCAATGGAAATGAGGTGGAATGTGTGCTGGGAAGTCGGCCACAAAGTTCACTATAGTTTCATTGTAGGAATTTAATGATAATAAAAGAAAACATAATAGTAACATACATTTCTTATTTACAATGTGATTTTTAGACATAAGCATTGTTTTATTTAGGTAGGCAAAATAATATTCACTTATAATGTTCTTTCAGCTCAGCTTTTGCAAAGGGAATTTTACATAAAGTTTGGAAATATAGAGAGCCTTTAAACCCATTTTATGTTAGAGATTGAAATGGACTAGAGGCAATAGTCTAAACTTATTATTTACAAATGAATATACCCCACAGAGAAATGACTGAGCAAACATACAGTTAGATAGAAGAAATATATTTTAATGTCTGATAGCAGAGTAGGGAGACTATAGTTAAATGTATTTTATATTTCAAAATAGCTAGAAGACAGGACTTGAAAGTTCCCATCACATAGAAATGATAAATACTTGAGGTAATGGATACCCTAAATACCCTGACTTGATTGTTTCACAGTCAATGCATGTAACAAAATATCACATCTGCCCTATAAATGTATTTAGAATTATTATTTATCAATAAAAAAAATACACAGAAACTAAGTACAACTAGAGTATTTGCCTTTATGGGGCAATGTCAGATTTAGAAGCAGCATGTCAAAGGCAGTTTCTTTTTCTCCCATGAACTACACTTAAGACTGAATATTTATTCATTAACACAAAATATTTATAAAATCTTACCCTGTTTTCAAAATTAAAGACATAGCTCTCTATACAATTATTTCTCTTCTATATTCCTAATTGTGATGTATAACTCATTGCTGGCAGGAGTATGTCAGAAGTTAGAAGTTACAGGAAAAAGGTTTCAGAGCAAAAGCCACACCCTGCCCAAAGAAAAACAATTCCTGTCCACTGCTCAGTTCTAATTAAACAACGCAACTGAAACTAAATAACTGAATTTCAAGGAGAGTATTTAAGGTTCACTTTTTAACATAAATTAGATGTTAAAGTAAATAATACGGATTTTATCTTAAATGTAACAGGGGAAAAGGACCTCATGAATCATTGAATTTTAATGATTTTGAAAGTTCCTTTGGTGAAAACTTTTTACCTACTCCATTTTCAGTAAGATTATATTGGAATAATCTCAATCAAGTTAAGATTGTAAAATATTTTTAAGTGCTCCTTTAAAAAATGATTCTGTATTAACCACCATGAACTATTGTGTTAGACCCTTCACTCTGAAGGAATTTTTCCAAATATTTAATAAAGCTGTGAAAGAATCAGTATGAATTCTTTTGAGGCTTTCCTATGTGGAGAGCAATGTGCTCAATTTTTCAAAAGATACAAAAATAAGTAAGATTCATTCCCTGCCCTCAAGGTGCTTCTAATCTGGGAAAGCGAATGGAGAGGACATTACTCTGTTGCTTTTGCCTGCCCAGCATTTATTCCTTCTCCTGGCGATTCCTCCAGGAGACCAACCCACCTTCATTCTTTGACTATGGGAGTCAGATGGGGCTGATTGTAATTCCGCTCATCTGCAGGGCAGACTCCTAAGGTGACAGCTATCTTGGTTTGTCCCGAATTCAAGAGGTTCCTGGGACATGGGATTTTTAATCCTAAAATCAGAAAAGCAACAAGCAAATCGGGGTGAGTTGGTCACCCTAACTCTGACTCAAGCTTGGCCTTTTGGAGCCCATTTTAATCCATTAACCACATTAATTAGTTCAGTGATGGGGACATGCCTCAGACCAGGCCATAAAGACTCAATTCTGAAACTTTTGTTGAAACAATTGGGAAAGAGTCAGTATTTCAGCAACAATTGCTAAATAGGTAGAGTATAAGCTTACCTATTTGGCAATTGTTGATACTCTACCTATTTAGCAATCATTGGAGCTGCTGGTGGCCATCATTGTCACTGTAAAGGGAAAGTCTTCCTGAGAATGAAGGCAAAACAGAAGAAAGCACAGCTGAGAGCTGGAGTCTGACACGTGATGGCGTTGAGCACGTGTGGTGCAAGTTTCCCTGAAGCTCCATCCTTGAACTTCTCACTTTACATGACTCAGTAAATTATCTTTTTGCTTAAACCAGTTTTAATTAGGTTTCTACTACTTGTGTCTAAATAAGGGCTCAGAAGAGGGACCATGTGTTTACACTATACCATCAAGTGAGGTAAATGCTATAAAAGAGTCCTAAAAGGAGAAGAGGTTAAACCATGCAGAAGTTAAATTCAGCTGCAAGAAGTCAGGAAATTGATTCAGGATGAGCTGGTGTTTGATTAATTCTTGCAGATTAGCCTGGTGTAAGTAGTTTCCTATGACTGCTCTAACTACCACAAAATTAGTGACTTGATCAACCCAAATTTCTTACGTGCAGTTCTGGAGGTCAGAAGTTGAGAATGGGTCAGCAGGGCTACATTCCTTCTGGAGATCTTGAAGAGAATTCATTTCCTTGCATTTTCCAGCCTCTAGAGGCCACCTATATTCCTTGACCTGTGGCCTCATACTGTTATCTGCAAAGCATCTTCTAATCTCTCCCTCTCTGATTCTGACTCTCCTGCCTCCTTTTTCCCTGATAAGGATTCACATCGTGATTACACATTGGGCCCATCTAGGTAATGCAAGATAATGTCGCCTCTTCTCAAGACCCTTACTTAATCACGCCTGCTAGGTCCCCTTTATCATGTAAGGTAACTTGTACGTTCTGGGGAGTAGGATGTAGACATCTTTGGGTGACTATTAATGTCTGGCTGAGGGAATAGCATTGGCAAAGGCACCAAGATAAGAGAAATATATTAGTTCTTGAAAATAATTTAATTTTCCTGGAAAATATTTGAGGGATCGTTGGGATTGAGGCTGGAAAGGTTGGTTGAAATCATATTATGTTGTAGACAGGGAAAGAATCATATTTCATTTAGTACTTAATGAGGTGCAAAGCACTATACTTTTTGTATTATTGAAATAAGGATGAGGATAACATTATCTCTACCCTCAAAAAGTTTACAATGTAGTAGAGAGAAAGGTGTCTATATGTGAAGTGCCCAGGGTAGTCCTAGAGTATGCCTGTTGTGTCCCATAAATATTCATCGTGCCCCTTTTCACCTTCAAAATGTCTTGGTCTGGATGATGAAATATGTGATCACCCTACCTAAATGGCATCATCATCAATATTTATTGAATATTACCATGTAGGAGCCCTGTGTTAGACCCTGGGAGAAAGCAAAAGATAGAGGCAAATTTTCTGGGCTCAAGGTGTTTACATTTAGTTTCAGAGTTCAAAGATGTTTATAACCTGATAAGATAATATAAATTATATTTAGTCAACAAAGCGGCAGCATAAATGCTAAACAAGAGAAACAGAAAATAGGTGCTACAGACAGCAAGAGCTGTAAGAAGATGAGAGACATCCGTGCAGCCTGGGTGAGCCAGGCAGGCTGCAGCCAGTGAGATGCACAGTTGGCACTGGAGCTTCAAATGTAGTCAGGCTTGTGGAAATAAAGACGCACAGGAGACACCCACGCAAGGGCGTAGACCTGGGCCATTTGTGATGTGTCAATAGAGATGGAGAAAATTGTCACTGTCTTGTGTTTCAGTATTTCACTGAACCCAAGATATACCCTTTGTTAAGAAATCCTATTATTTTATATACCTTAAAAGGTATAAGAAAAATTGTTGCTAATCAGCTTTAAGAAACATTCTGAGGCCGGGCGCGGTGGCTCACGCCTGTAATCCCAGCACTTTGGGAGGCCGAGGCGGGCGGATCACAAGGTCAGGAGATCGAGACCACGGTGAAACCTCGTCTCTACTAAAAATACAAAAAATTAGCCGGGCGCGGTTGTGGGCGCCTGTAGTCCCAGCTACTCGGGAGGCTGAGGCAGGAGAATGGCGGGAACCCGGGAGGCGGAGCTTGCAGTGAGCTGAGATCCGGCCACTGCACTCCAGCCTGGGCGACAGAGCGAGACTCCGTCTCAAAAAAAAAAAAAAAAAAAAAAAAAAAAAGAAACATTCTGATTTCAGAGATGTTAAAATGTGAAAAAAAAAAATCTATTTTAGAATAAGTGAAATAAGATAATATTTCCTCTCAGATTTAAAGATTCTTGCTAAAGTGGCTCACCTCTGGACTTATTTAATTTCTTTCAGTTTTTTAAAATTGTTATTTGGTGTTTCTAATCATTGGTCATCCTATAGCTTTCCCCCAAGGATATTTATTTCTCAAACTATGGTACTCCAAAAATGTATGTAGAATTTAATAAACATTCTTCCTAACAGTATGATTAAAATAATTCTTTTTACTCAGAAACCCTCCCTTGGATCCTCCTTGAAATCTCCAGAATTAGTACAGCCCATTTAAGATATTAAAAGAGCTATACATTTTAATTGGGTTGAGTCCAGATAGAGTAATAGATTAGTTAACCAACACATTTGCATGTATTAGTTTACTGTTTCCCAAACTTGCTGAATTATAGAATCACCTGTGGCTTTTGTTAAAAATGCCCCAAGCCCCTCCTTTGAAGATTTGGATCTAGTAAATCTTTCGTGGTGTCTGAGGACTTCTATTTTTCACAAGCACTGGGTGTCTCATGATCAGGCATGTTTGGGAAGTATCAGATTAGGTAGTAAGTGGTAACCTGGTATCCTGCTGTGTTACATGGTGGAGTGCGAAGGGGAGAAGCTATTGCGTGAAACATGGGGCTCTGTGCACTAGGTAGAGAAGAGCCTCAGATTGGCCAGGGACAATTTGAGGTCACTAACTGCTTAAGGAAGGAAAGGAAGTCTAGAATAGTAATTGAACTTTGAATGTGTTGAGTGCTTTGCAGCCTACAAAATGCTTTTACATTAGAGTCTTACTTGGTTTTCACAACTGGTCTGTGAATAAGCATGCCCTTTATATCCATGTTATTTCTCAATCACAGAGGTTAAGGTGTTCACCTAAGGTTCAATGGGAAGTGTCAGGGCTGAGCTCTGCAGTGGATGCAGGAGCAGTGGATGAAGGGAGCCCGTCTCTTCTGATGCCATCAGCTGCTGACTTCACCACACATCTGACCTAGATGGCCATCAATTTTGTCCACCCTTTAAGCAACCAGGCACCTACTGAATGAACAAAGAGGATATGGACAATATCCCCCAAATGCTAGAAAATTTAAGTTCTGCTAAATTGGATATTACATACATTCCCCCAGAACTTGGCCTTACCCTATTGTTCAAATTGGGGTACATTTTTCTGGTCATAATGATAATAATCCCCAGCACTTCACATGTGTCAGATACTGTGCTGAGTACTTGCTTTAAAACATCTCATTCACTCGACAGTAACCCCGAGAGATAGGTACTTAACGGGGCCCTTTGTGCAGATGAGGAAATGAAAGCCCAAATAGCTTGAGACATTGGCCCATGATTGTTCTGCCGCTAAGTGGCAGAGTGAATATTCAAATTCAGATCTGGCAGGTTCTAGGAATTGTTCTACATAACCTTTACCATCCCCCCAGCTTTGACAGCCCATATATTCACCAATTCACAGGCCAGCCTTGAGGCTTGAAACTGGAATTAACCTATCAAGGCACAAACTAAAGAAATCAGAAAAAAACAGAATACATCTAGCCTCAGATTATCTCCACAGCTGCTTCCAGACTCTGTGGTCTTGCTAATGGTTATACCCTAAAGTCTTGTTAATGATTCTACATCTCTTGGCAATGGCTATACCAATGGGGTCAGGGCCCCACTCTCACATGTTCTAACAATATAGGTAATTTATAGAGGAGGATAAAAAAATAGCATGACTTTTTATAATTATATCCAAAATTTCCAGGTAATTTTACATTTGATTTGAACTTCCTTGAACTTTTTAAGGCCAGCTTCCACTCCTGAAGATACCGGTTCCCTGTTTTTTTTTTTTTTTTTTTTTTTGAGACGGAGTCTCGCTGTGCTCCCAGGCTGGAGTGCAGTGGCGTGATCTCGGCTCACTGCAAGCTCCGCCTCCCGGGTTCACGCCATTCTCCCGCCTCAGCCTCCCAAGTAGCTGAGACTACAGGCGCCCGCCACCACGCCCGGCTAGTTTTTTGTATTTTTAGTAGAGACGGGGTTTCACCATGTTAGCCAGGATAGTCTCGATCTCCTGACCTCGTGATCCACCCGCCTCGGCCTCCCAAAGTGCTGGGATTACAGGCGTGAGCCACCGCGCCCGGCCCCTCCCTGTTTTATATCATGTGAAAAACTGGCTGGGCCCTGCCCTATTTCTGACCTGGCATGAATGCCATCTGATTTACTTAATCTAAGGCCCCTGGGTGTAACTGGTTTTGTTAGATACATGTAAATATCTTTCCTCCAGATTACAGAAACCCAGGCATTACAATCTCTTTTGACATTCATTAAAAATAAAGGCTCGGCCGGGCGCGGTGGCTCAAGCCTGTAATCCCAGCACTTTGGGAGGCCGAGACGGGCGGATCACGAGGTCAGGAGATCGAGACCATCCTGGCTAACACGGTGAAACCCCTTCTCTACTAAAAAATAAAAAAAACTAGCCGGGCGAGGTGGCAGGCGCCTGTAGTCCCGGCTACTCGGGAGGCTGAGGCAGGAGAATGGCGTAAACCCGGGAGGCGGAGCTTGCAGTGAGCTGAGATCCGGCCACTGCACTCCAGCCTGGGCGACAGAGCGAGACTCCGCCTCCAAAAAATAAAAATAAAAAATAAAAATAAATAAATAAAGGCTCTACTTGTTTCAGTGACATAATTTTTCAGAGATAAACAGAGACTGCTTCTGTTGAAGTCACCTTTTGTAGAAGGCGTACACAATTGGTTAACAGTACTGTAATTGTGTTAGTGCTTTCCGAAGGTAAAAACATACAAACAAAATGGAAAGTTTTAATTAGTGTAACTCTATAGTAAAACCCAAAAGCTGAAAAAAGAGAAAAAATTATGATGAAATTATAGGACTAGAGGAAGCACAGTTTGGAGCAGCTTATCTGTGTTGCCTGCTCACACTCCTAACAGATTCTGCAGACCCAGAAACAGATTACGGAGCAAGAAATTTGGTAAATTAAAATACCTGGTAAGATGGGAAAGTCAGAATCTCTGCTCAGCCACAAGGTGTGGCCTCGGTGGAAAAGGAGGTGGATTTCTGACCCCTTTTCTAGGAGCTAGTAGAGTTCTGGCTTCTCACTGTTCCTGTTTAGATGATAGTGGTGTCATTACTGACTGCCCATAAATAACCTCTAGGCCCAATTCCTCAAATTACACTTAGCATCATGGTTTCCAACCATCCTCCTAAGCTCTCAACCAGAGGTCCAGAATCTCTCCAGGGTCACCTACCGTGGTCCAGTCTCCAGGGATTCAATGAAGTCGCTAAGCTACTACTCAAATCCCCTGTCTTCTCACTTTCCTCTCCACATAACTCATCGTCAGTGCTCAGATGTCCTTGTATCAAAGAGCAGTCTTGCTATCATCCCTGGATTTTTGCCCTGGTCACCCACTGGTTTATAGAATCCCCCAGCCACCCATGACCTCCATATCACTCTCCCATGTCTCCCATACACTCAGCAACCTCCCTCAGCTGCTTCTGTAGCCCTCAGACACATGCTGGACCTCTCAGAGATTTATGCAAGTTGTCCACCTGTGTTAGTTTGCTAGGACTGCCATAACAAAGTACTACAGACTGGGAGGCTTTAAAAAACAGCAATTTATTTTCTCATAATTCTGAAGGGTTGAAGAACTGTTAGAATAGGCAGATTGATGCAAGCAGCCAGGAGGACCCCTTCAAAAAAGGGAGGTCTGGAAAATCTCACACACCAGAGATCACCTGAACATGCATGCTAGACAGGATCAGAGAAGAGGGCAAGTACCTACACAGGAGTTCCTACACAGGATGCCCAGTGGAGCATGCTCTGCAGTTAACCCAGTAGGAGCATGGAGCATGCTCTGAAGTTAACCTGACAGAATGTAGCTAGATGCATGCTGATAAGGAGGAAAGAGGGCAAAAGAGAAATTCCTAAGAGATACACAAGTGCAATAAGTATAGCTTTGACTGCTATCCCATCTGCCGGGGGTGATGGTAATGAGCAGTGCTGTCATTAGGTAAAATTTGCAGCCAACACTGGGCTGCGCATGCACATCTACTGACAGTAAAGGACTACTGACTCCCGCAACGCTGGTGTGGGAACTAGGTGGGGGAGAGGCAGGGACCTACGGCAGTTGCGGAAAAACTAGACAAAGAGAAAAGGTAGAGACTTAAAACAGAGGTGGGAACTTCAAGAAAGGGTTTCACATAATAAAAACTGCAATGCAGAGCTCTTGGGGCTGCTGGCCTACTCACTCTTTCAGGAGCCCATTCTGCCCCATCTTTCAGAGTGCACTGTCTCTTTAAATAAACTCTCTCCTCTGCATTTCCCTTCAATAAAGCTCTCTGCTATCTTTGGACTGTTTCTTGGCTGAAATCTTTCTCCCAAAATGACTAAGGACTGAAAGTTCCCCCACTTTCCGGTAACAGGACAATATCAAAGTGTCAGCAGAGAGGGTTTCCTCTGAGGGACACTCTCCTTGGCTTATGGATGGTCATCTTCTCTCCATCTTCATGTGGTTTACTCCACTGTGCATGTGTATGTCCTCATCTCTTTTGATAAGGACATTGATCAGATTGGGGCCAACCTCCGTGGCCTCGTTTAAATTAATTATCTCTTTAAAGGCCCTATCTCCAAATGCAGTCATATTCTAAGGTACTAGGGGTGAGGACTTCAATATATGAATTTTAAGGGGGCAGGGACACACAATTCAGCCCATACCATCATCTAATTAAAGAAGTGTCTGGTCCCCTTGCCAGCATGACTCACCTGTTTGCAGATTTGACCCACCTGCTGGTAAGTGTTCCACACCTGCTGGCCGGTGTCATATAACTGCTTGCTCACATGGCTTACCTGCCTGCTGAAGGAAACTGCCTACTTGCTGGGCTGTAAGAAACCCCTGACTTTCTAATAGCCACAGCCTGATTCCTGACATCACCTGTTTGTAAAACTGCCCCACAATTTGTTTCTTACCTCCTCCAGCAATGCCTCAGGCCACCCCCTCTTCTTCCCGAACCCTGCTCTACTCAACTTCTAGCTGTTTGCTTCACTTCCCACTTCAGGGAGATTTCCTTCAGTCCTTATGTATTAGTGTGTTTTCACACTGCTGATAAAGACATACTTGAGACTGGTTCATTTATAAAGAAAAAGAGGTTTCATTGACCCACAATTCCACATAGCTGGGGAGGCCTCACAATCATGGTGGAAGGCTAAAGCTTATGTCTTACATAGCGGCAGACAAGAGATAACTTGTGCAGGGAAACTTCTCTTCATAAAACCATCAGATCTCATGAGACTTATTCACTATCATGAGAACAGCACAGGAAAGACCCGCCCCCATGATTCAATTACTTCCCACCAGGTCCCTCTCACGACACATGGGAATTGTGGGAGCTACAATTCAAGATGAGATTTGGGTGGGGACACAGCCAAACCATATCACCTTACTTTGAAACTTTAAAATGTTTTGTATATAGTTGATAACTTTGGAGAGATTTGGGTTAAAGGTTGTTAGAGAGGAAAAGGAAGGGAAAAGGAAACAAATGGTGATAAGCAAAAAAGACTAAATTTAAACGTATCCCATATCTTCTTAAATCAACCTCTTAGACCTGAGAATAGATCAGGTCAATGAAATAGCCATGTCCCATTTCAGGAGGTGGCATTGCAGACGGGCTATACCTCTATATATGGCAAACATCTTTAGTAAGAGATATTTCTGAGAAAATAGAAGAAAAACAAAAGTGAATGTCTGAAGCAGTCTATACACTAGTTTTTCTAGAGACTCTAAAGCATCTTCAGATGGCAGGGGCCATCTGACAGAATTTTTGTGGATTTGTAGTTTGAATTAGGTGTTCGAGTGAGCTTTCTGAGTAGTTCATACATCATCAGGCATGAAGGCTGTTTATCCATAAGTTGCTGTGGTGATTTCTTCTAGAGTTTATTCAAGTTGTCTGTTTCCAAAAAAAGGACAGGTTTGATTTCTAGTGATTCCAAGTGAGAAAAATAGAAGAAAAATGTGAAAACATTAGTTTGGAGACTTGTAACCAGGAAAGAATTAAGGGTTCAGCCCAAATTGTAGGAAATTATAAAAACTAAAAAACTATCAACAAGGCTACAATCAAATAACAAGTGTACTTTAATTTTCTTCTCAAACATAATTTTTTCTCTTCCCAGGTCCCCATTTCTACTAAGCATAAAGAACAGTAGGACCAATTTATTTGCAAAATATGTTTTATTGTATTTGGCTTGATTATTTGCATAAAATGCAGCAAGCTTAGTGATTGACTATGTAGGTTTTTAAGTTGGCTTTGCTGGAGAAAATCATGAAGAGTCTAAGATTAGACTTTTAAAAGCCTTGAGGCTAGGAAACCAAGCCAAGAGTTTGCCAACAGACTGTGCTTGTAATATCCACATGAATTGGGTAAATTCTTTTCTTATTGAGGTCCCACAAGATCTTGAAGTTCGTGGTCCTATCAGAAAGTGACATTCTTTATCTACCTACCTACCTCTTATAAGGTCAAAGAAACCTTATAAGAGAACCATGTAGACAAGGTACCATATCAGTCTTTCCAATCTTAAAGCAGTCTGGTCATATCTGAAAATATGCCCTTCCAGAATAAACCTTGGAAAAATAACCAGTGTCTCCAGTCACATTCTGTTACAAAAGTGCCAAGACCAGCTCGGTCAGGGAGACCTAACCCAGTGGCGCTAGAGGAATTAAAGACACACACACAGAAATATAGAGGTGTGAAATGGGAAATCAGGGGTCTCACAGCCTTCAGAGCTGAGAGCCCTGAACAGAGATTTACCACGTATTTATTTACAGCAAGTCAGTCATTAGCATTGTTCCCATAGATATTATATTAACTAAAAGTATCCCTTATGGGAAACGTAGGGATGGGCCAAAATAAAGGGATGGGTTGGGCTAGTTATCTGCAGCAGGAGCATGACCTTAAGGCACAGATAGCTCATGCTATTGTTTGTGATTTAGGAAGGTCTTTAAGCGGTTTTCTGCCCTGGGTGGGCCAGGTGTTCTTTGCCCTCATTCCTGGGGGGCCTGTTCTCAACACAAAAGAAAACAGATTCTTATTGAAATTTTGCAAGTAACTATGTTTCCATAAATTAAAAATACTAACAAATAGTTTCCTATTGGGGTGATCAGACCCAACACCAGGTCACAGGGGTGACAAAGTACAGCGGAGTCAAAGGATTGAGAAAAAGACAGTTTGAGAGAGAAAGGTGGGACACCAGGGAGCCATCGCAATCCCAGAGGCTGCAAAGGCCCTGAGCTCTGGGAGCCCACCCTCTTTATTGGTAATCCAACAAAGAAACAGGTGGTGAGAATGTGGAGGTCAAAAGGTCAGGCACTTGATCTACAGCTGTGATGGTTTAGCATTTATATGGAACATGTTCTGCTACTTGAGATAATGGAGAGCAGGTTCTTTTAACTCAAGATACAATTGATCCTGGGAGAGCAAGGAGCAAAGAGCCAGCAAGTCTAGACACATTCCAGAGCCACAAGCCCTGGATTCTACCCAAACCACAAGGGATTTTATGCCCTGGGCTTAGATCATGGTGCGTGAGGGTAGCATTCCACCCTTTAGCACAGAGTTTGGCGTTCCAAAGGCCACAAGGGGTTTTAGACCCTGGACCTCAGACCTGTTCCAAGATTCTTTTACATTATGTCAGACATGCAAGCCCCGCCTCAGCTTCTCACAACACTCAGCTTTTCCCAACAGTTTCCAAATTCTGGAGAAATCAGATAAAGAGTAAGATAAACCTTTCAACTTTGCTCACAAAAGTATACTTTACCCTATTGTAAGCTACAAATAGCTCGAAAGAAAAAGTTTTCTTGACTCTGGAAAACAAAACATAAAAAGAATCAGCAATGTTTCAAACAAAGTCATAAAAAATTATTTCAGTCCTCTATTAATTCATTCCCATGTAACTCATGCTTGCTTTGATTGATGTTGAGTTAGCAATCCTCATGAACACATTGGGTTTTTTTGTTTGTTTGTTTTTGTTTTTGTTTTAGTAGAGATGGGGTTTCACCATTTTGGCCAGGATGGTCTCAATCTCTTGACATCATGATGCAACTGCCTTGGCCTCCCAAAGTGCTGGGATTACAGGCGTGAGCCACCGCACTCAGCTGAACACATCAACTTTTTAATTAGAGTCCTGGAAGTTTTTAATCTAGTCCAATGTTATGGAGTATATTAAACTTTGATCTCCAAAGTTACCAGAAACCTGTATTCAAGAGTGTTAAATACTGGTCAGGATGCTTTCCAAAAATTTCCTTGAAGAAGAAGGAAATTTGGGACTATAGCCAATTATAAACCACTCTTTGAGAAAAATCAAAGTAAAATAATAATTGTCTATGGGTGACAAAATACTTAGAAATAGCTATAAAGGCACAATTGATAAGAAAAGTTGATTTTTCCAGTGGCATACAACAATTTAATGTAATAATCATAATTATTACTGATGACATATCCTAAGACATACAAGAATTTAAGGAATCTATACAACCTTGGGACACATTAATAACGTATTTATACAATTTAAACACCATTTCTTATTTGACAATGCTTGTCATATCACTTTAACATACTAAATTAGCCTAATAAGTCTCTCTTGGACTTTTGGGATGCCTAATATACAAAAAGTTAATTTTAGGCCAAAGATCAGATTTGGAATTTGAAATATGATTTTAGAAAGTGCTCAAAATGGGAAGACAGGTCACTGAAAAATAACATTCATTCAATTAGCCAAAGGGATAATTCAAAGCTTTCAAAAGGTAAAACCATATAGGGTGACAGGAGACTGTTTTTCAAAAAATTAAAAGACCTGATACGCAAGGTGTGGTGGCTCACGCCTGTGATCTCAGCACTTTGGGAGGTCAAAGCTGGTGGATCACCTGAGGTCACGAGTTCAAGACTAGCCTGGCCAACATGGTGAAACCCCGTCTCTACTAAAAATACAAAAAAAATCAGGTGGTGATACGCACCTGTAATCCCAGCTACCTGGGAGGCTGAGGCAGTCTCCTGAGAATCACTTGAACCCAGGAGGTGGAAGTTGTGGTGAGCCAAGATCACACCATTGCACTTCAGCCTGGGCGACAAGAATGAAACATATAGAGGTGTGAAATGGGAAATCAGGGGTCTCACAGCCTTCAGAGCTGAGAGCCCTGAACAGAGATTTACCACGTATTTATTTACAGCAAGTCAGTCATTAGCATTGTTCTCTGTCTCTGTCTCTCTCTCTCTCTCTCTCTCTCTCTCTCACACACACACACACACACACACAAACCTGATAAAGAGGAAAACAGTCTGTCTCTCTTCCTTTTTTTTTTTTTTTGCAATTTACTTAAAATGTAAACAAAAAATATTTTACTATCTCTTATTACACAAAAATCATGTTCTAAAAAGAAAGCCAAATTTCACTTTTGTATCAGTGTATTATTAATGCTAACAATAATTTTAATAAAACCTTATAAGCAAATTCATGCAATCTCAATCAGCTTTGACTACAAACAATAAGATTTCCATAAACCCTTTTTAACTTCTTATAATTTTCCCCATTTTCTTTCTTTCCAACTTTCTGTATCCATTGAGTATTTTTTTTTTTTTTTAACAGAGTTTCGCTCTTGTTGCCCAGGCTGGAGTGCAATGGTGCTATCTCTGTTCACCACAACCCCAGCCTCCTGGGTTCAAGCGATTCTCCTGCCTCAGCCTCCCAAGTGGCTAGGATTAGAGGCATGCGCTACCACGCTCAGCTAATTTTGTATTTTTAGTAGAGACGGGATTTTGCCATGTTGGCTAGACTGGTCTTGAACTCCCGACCTCAGGTGATCTGCCTGCCTCAACCTCCCAAAGTGCTAGGATTACAGGTGTGAGCCACTGCACCCGGCCTCATTCAGTTTTATCTATTATTATTTGTATTCCTTCAATTTAAGACAACTTTTAAACTCCTCTAAATTAACCAAAATTAATTTTCCTTTAACAAAACCCACATTTTCCTGCCTTCTTAGATAACCTTTTTTAAACCAAAAATACTTTCTACTTTTATTATATACTTTGTATACAGAACTGTTTATTTTATTAATATATCTAACAGTTTTAAGTACACATATTAATTACAATGTTACTTTTATTTTGGTAACCCTTATTTTGTGAAAACCCTCGTAAATAAGCAATTTTAATTACGTACCAGATGCAGATCCCAGGACAAGAGACAGGGATGTGAAGACTATGACTGGAGGATCCACCTCCTCCTAGCAAAGCCAGAAGGCACAACTGAGCCAGGGAGAAAGGGATTAGGTCCTGTTCCCAGGCCTCACCATGGCCACTTGCCTAGATCTCAAAATCTAAAGGCTGAAATCCAAAAACATAAACTGTCATAGAAGCAACAGTTTTATGACTTAAAACATCTATTACAGACAGTATATACCTGTCTGACTAGTAGAACCAGGCAAAAAAAAAAAGTCTAAATTCTGAAGACATTTATATTTTACCAATAATTTAAAAAATCTATTTATGAAAGACTACTAAAATCATGTAATTTTGATAAACTGTTGGGCTAGTTATTTATGAGCACTCATTTATTTATAAATTAAGTTGGGACAATATATAAACATAGATGTGTACCCATGTATACATGAAAATACAAACATTAAAAAAGACTTTATAGCCTTGATTTTAACATTTTAGCCATGAGACCAGTGAAACTCACTAGTTTAAAAGGACAATTGGATTCAAACTGTACCTTTGTATTTACAAAAGGATTTGCATTTGCAAGAGGATAAAGTTTATCTTTCTCACATAGGTAAAGCCCTCACTGAGTTTTAGATTCAACATGGTAACAAATTTACATCTCAAAGCACAGAGAAAGAGGATTTAGCTTTTTCAAGGAGTTTGGGTGTGTTAGAGGAAGATTAAAAATAAATGCCAAGGTAACATAAAATCATAGGATTTCATGAGGAAACATGCAGATGGGCCTAGAGGAAATTTAGAAACTTTTCAAAATAACCAGGTAAACACTAGAAAGTAATATTTTGGAGACCAATCTATTTGAATAGGTGGCTTTTAAATTTTGTCTTCATTCTTCAACTGGACCACTGACCTCAGGTCAAAGCTCATTAACAAATTGGGCCCAAAAAAACATTGCAGATTTTATGGGGGATGTAATATTTAAATATGTGAAAAGCAGACACAGCTGGAAAACATAATATCTAGATCTTTAAAAATCAAGGATTCTGGCCTGGCGCGGTGGCTCATGCCTATAATCCTAGCACTTTGGGAGACTGAGGCAGGTGAATCACAAGGTCGAGATTGAGACCATCCTGGCCAACATGGTGAAAGCCTGTCTCTACTAAAAATACAAAAATTAGCTGGGCATGGTGGCACGTGCCTATAGTCCCAGCTACTCAAGAGGCCGAGGTAGGGGCCTCAATCGCTTGAACCTGGGAGGAAGAGGTTGCAGTGAGCCGAGATTGTGCCACTGCACTCCAGCCTGCTGACAGAGCGAGACTCCGTTCCACTTTTCCATTGAATTCCAGGTGCCAAAAAATAGGCACACATCTTGAGATGGCGGCTAGGCAAACACTTCTTGTTACAAAGACATTGCCCCTAAGCTGGTGGGCAACCCAGCATCATTCAACCCACTTTGACCAGCTCATCCCCCATGGCAGTCTCATCCCTCTGCAGTGAGCACTCTCCTAGACTCTAAGTATTCAAACTGCACCTTTCTCATCTACACACAAAGAAATACATTGCCCCCTGTAGTGATAACCATGTATTGCAGTCACTGTCAGAACCTCCCAAACTGTAGTTCTCGCCAGTGACCCACCAGCCATTGCACACACAAAGGTCAAGTTCTCTCTTAGAGTACGAAGTAATTCCTAGCACACCCAAGGCCAAAGAGATCAGGTAACAGAATGTAGAAGAGAGCAGAGCTTTAGACCTGAGAGAACCTGCCTGTGACTCTTGAAACTCCACAAGGAAAACAGAAGACTTCAAAAGGGGGTGAGTGGCACCTTTTTCTGAGTTTCTTAAGGGGCCTGAGTCACTAGCACTCCCGTCTAGATCTTTTCATGTGGTATCAAAGACAGTAAAGAGAAAGACAGCATAGGGAAGAGAAGTAAATAGAATAATTATTGAGAAAGGAAAAGACAAGAGGAACCAAGCACATGTTTAAAAGAGGTTTCAGTTGACTGAAAAAAATTCCTCCAAACAGGCCTTAAAAAGCAGGAAGGCCTTTTTAGAAAAGTATATGTGTATATATAGCTTGAATATTGGCTTTTAATGAAGCTGACTTCTGACCATGGAGATCTTTTCAAAAAATCCTTTTAAATCTCTACCAGATTTTAACCAGGATTAACAACTGATATTTCTGGTTTATAACTTTTGTTTTTTTAAACCAAAAATATTCTCCCACCTCATAAGATCAGGAACCACCTCAAAGACAGCTCAAAGAAAGGAGTTTTATTAGCCGCAAATGTGTTACGACCCACATCTGTCCAGCCACATTCTCTTAAGGTCTCAGCGTCTCAGGTGACCATTTTCACACAAATGCCCAAAAGCCCCGTATGCCCCACAGATAGAAGACAGGAAATCAAAAGCTGCCCATGAAAAAGAACAGGACCAATAAATGCCTACCCCCAAAAGCCAAAAGTCACACAAACTTCAAACCGAAAGAGATTGATTTCCCTGACCAGGAATCAAACCAAGGCTGCAGGAGTGAAGGCGTGGAATTTTAACCATCACACTACAAGCTGGACTAGTCTTCATTGTGAATCCTGCAAAGGGTCCAAAGGAGGCAGTTTTACTGTACAAAGGCTTTTAACTTTGTTTCAGGTCAGATTTTTGCTCTTTAATTTAGTTAAGAAAATTTCTAAGGCTAACCATGATACTATTATGTATCTTTCTTTCAATTTGGTCTTCCTACAGATACAAATAAGTCAATTATTTAGAATAAGGGATCTCCAAATTTCCTTTTTTTTTTTTTCTTTAATGTGGGAGTCTTTGCCTCTTTATGGAAAGCTCAGGGTATATTGTAATTTGCCAGGCTTAGAACAAAGATGTGTTTCCTACAAAAGGCATAGAAGAAGAAATCCCCCAAATTCCCCTCCCCCAAAATTCATTACCAGGGATAGTCTCAGATAGCAAAACACTCTTGTTGCCATAGACTAACAAGCAACAAGGTTGAGACAACAGAAGTCCCATGGTGATGGGACTTGTTAAGACAAACTCGCCTGAGAACTTGACACGTTCAGAACAGAAAGTGTGCTGGCCTCAAGTTCCTAGCCATTTTTAGAATGGTCACCTGTCATGACTTGAAAATCATGTCCCCCAGATGGTGGAGACAAAAAGAATGTGCTCTCACTTCATCACAATTCAAGCTCCCCTGGACACAGAACAAGACAAGAGGAAACTTTATCTAGTACCCATCTTTCTGACAGAACAACACAGAAAAACACATAGGAAAAGATGATTTCTGGAAGAAAAGGGATTCAATGTGAATATGCATACCAAAAAGTACACCAGAGTTGTACTTGACTACACCAAGAAAAACAAAAGCATAGGAAAAGATGATTTCTGGAAGAAAAGGGATTCAATATGAATATACATACCAAAAAGTACACAGAGTTGTACTTAACTACACCAAGACTAGTCACACAAATCCTTTTCTCCTGTTAATCAAAACCTTGCAGGTGAAAAAGAAACAGTGATTTTTACCGTTTGCTCCACCAGAGAGAGAGAGAGACAAAGGCTGGGAGCCTGATGGGTAAGAATCTCTTACCCTTCTGCTAGTTTATCAGGTCCTGGGTTCCCTTAGCTGCAGCTTCCAGAAGAATGGAGCTTTGGAATCCTGCTCACAGCAACGCAACAGTAGGAGCCAAAGGAAAACCTCCCCTTTGTCCTCTGAAGTTTTGCTGAAAAAATCAACTCAGATGAATTGGAGAAAAGGCATACAAATTTGTTAATGTGCACATGAAGGAAAACCACAGAGTGACTACTCCACCCTCCAATGGAGTTAAGAAACATATGCAATCCTGAGGTTGCAGAAAGAATGGCGGCTTGGATCATGGCAAAACAAATTATGGTGGCAAAATGCATTATGGGAGGGCAAGGAGAGGAGGCCTGGCTAGCAAAGTTGGCCTTGTTATATAAATAAAACCTCTTGGGTATCAGCCCTCAGAAAGAATAGATAGTAAGACTCTTGTTAGTCTTTCTTAGACAAGGAAAGGCCTCAGACAAAACCTAGCTGCATCAGTGCAGATTGTCTACAGACGTAAATGTCCCCTACAAAAGACAGCTTTGCAGGGTTACTTCTGTTTGCAGGGTCTCTGAACAGCCACCTCGAAATATGTCAAAGAAGTATACTTTGGGGTGAAATATTTTTATTTCCTTCAATCGCTATTTATCTTATTTTTCGAAGGCCTACAGGGAAGGTTATATATAATTTTAAGAAGCCCATTTGTTTGCTTGAAGATTGTAATTATGAGTTTGCTGCAACTAGTCACGGGACTGTAGGCAAATTAGTTAATCTCTTCAAGTCTGTATTATTTTCCTTGTAAAATGGAAACACTACTGTTTGCTATCCTCAAAAAAAAAAAAAAAAAAAGCTGAGTGAAACTCATGTGTGATATGATCAAATGAGATAATTCTTTGAGAAAGAATTAATCAAAGAGAAAATGTTTAAACTCATCTGGATATCCCATGCTATATTTGAATATGTTTTTCTCCACAAGGGAGAGATGGAGAGCAATATTACCGATTCTTCACAAGGTATTCTTTATTAAAGTTTGTCCCAGTCTTATGTTTCTTTCTTCTCTGATTTTTACTTTTAGTTTATGTCACCTAATCCTTTCTGGAATCAGGGGATGTTACATATAGATACATTTTAAAACACTGCTCACACTTTGTATACTTAAATCATGCTTTAAAAAAATAATTTAGAAATTCAACTACCCTATGAGCTCTGTGATGTGTATTTCATTAACCCTTTCTTCTATATCTATAATTTAAAGATGGCTGGAGTCAGTTGGCAAATATAGAAGCAGGAAACATTACACTGAAGCTCAGAAAATAATATCCCCAAATGAAGGCATCAGAAGTAAAAGTTCTTCTCTGACCTTCTTTCTCTCAAGGCGAGTCATAAAAACCAGAATCCCTTTTCCGCAAAGCCAGCCATAAAATCTTAGAATATTACTCTAACTTTCCCTTTGCCTTTCTGTATAAAAATTGGACATAAAGAAATTATCTGACCTCCCTTATTTGACTGTAGGTCGTAAGACCTCCATTCCACAGAGAGTCCTGTGCCACACCCAGAAGGAAGGAACGCTGCTCAGAGAGGCCAAGAGGAGTCTAGACAGACAGGCCCTGCTAGGGTTTCCCCACTCCATCTATTAGCATTAGATCATACCCTTATTGCCCAATCATATTTCTGCATCGCTGCACATACTTTGTTGAACCTAAGCAAAAATTGGACAATTTTCTGTGTATTTTTGGGTCTTCATTCAGAAGGTTCCTGTGTGTACATGTTAAATAAATTGTTATGATTTTTCTCCAATTAGTCAGCCTTGTGTGAAGTGATTTTTCCATGAAACTTCAGGGGTTCAAGGGCCCTGGCCCCTACAAGTAATATAACCTAAGACATAAATTTACCCTTCTATTACCTCACTTCTCATACCACCCCCACCCCCAACACACACACTTTTTCTTTTTTTTTTTTCTCGATATTCTAGAATGTACCTGGAATGAGCCTAAAATATTTTTTCCCTCAGGAAAGGTGTAATATATGGAATGATTATTTCTAGGGGCATTTAAGTTTATGAATGATTAAAGAAAAAGTCAAAAAGGACTTTGGAGATTATCAAATTTAAACCTGCATTTTACATTATTAAATAAATTTCGTAGGAGGACATTGGTTTAGATTGAGCCCCTACACTAGGTTCAACAGACCAAACCAAAATGCAGTCCCTCCTGCTGAAGTTCCATGTCACCAAGCCAAAACCAAGTTCTTTACCTGACCTTCTGAGAGATCAGGAGACTGAGAGATAATAGCCAAATCCCCACACAAGCCAGTTTTAGCTGGCATGATAAAGAAGTCCCCTCTGTTTTAACTTTTACAAGGAAGCTTGGAAATAACCAACTTGCCTTCTGTTTTTTGATTCTGCTTTTCTCAGCCCTTTTCTGTCTACAAAACCAACCTCCTCTGCTCAGTTCATCCGAACACATTCCACTTTGTAGAATGAGATGTTGTCCAATTCTAGAATCACAAATAAAAGCCAATTAAGATCTTTAAACTAAATTTTTGTAATTTTGTCTTTGGACAACATATATGAAGTTTTAATTACCTGCTTAGTTATAGGTAGCGAATTTGAAACACTCCTTCCTTTCCCAAGGACATGATGAACTTATCAGATTATTTCATATGCCTTTAAACAGCTTTCTGAGGCGGGTTTGTATAGGTTTCTTCATTACTTTAGAAACATTCTAAGCAGTGGAGCAGTCTTATAAACGGAGTATCTTCTATCTTCGCAGATTCATGTGTCTGGATTTGTTGACTTAGTGGGTTGGCATAGGGTACGTGTAGAGCCCAGGTCAATTAGCTGGGTACTGAGATTTTTCTCTTCTATAAGATATATTTCAACCCCCCGAAGTTTCCACAGGGAATTCTTTATTCCACAGTGGATGAGGCAAGACAGGTCGTATGTCCTGTCCCATAACTGTCTTGCCACCATCACCTGATTTTCAACCATATCCTGTTTTTGGTCATGCTCTGAGCCCCTGTTCTTTCTGTAACCCCAGGTGGCGTATAAGCTGCTGGACCCCATTAAGGGGTTAGTGGTAATTGCTCCGTGGTTCTCTCTGTGTGCACACGAATACATTTGTATGCCTTTTCTTTAATTAATCCTGCCTTTTGTGAGCTGATTTTTCAGCAAACCTTCAGAGAACAAAGTGGAAGTTTTCCCTTGGCCCCTATAATTCTTTCATATTGCCTTAATTTCTTATATTATGACTGTATTTATGTATTTCTTACATAACTTAAAATAAAAAGTATATAAAATGATTAACATTAGAATACAGTGATGTTCATGAATGACACCCATCCACTTGAGCCCCAGTAAATTCCTGCCTTTGTGGTCTTAGCACTAAGACCGAGGAGTGGCATTTCAGCTGGGAGGGTGTTTGCAAATCTGTAGCTAGTATAGCTCCTGCAGCTTGTGCCAATGCAGACGGCGTCATCCGCCATCCACTGACCACACCAAGGTGCAAGCAGCCCCAGGGCAAAGTCAGGGAACTGCTGCATAACAAAGGGCAAATTCTAGAACTTTTCCAATTCTCAATTTCTTCATCTTTAAAATGAGAATAAAGGCAATGGTATCAGTCCCAGCTCACTCACAGAGTTTAAGTTTGCTTTTGTTTTTGTTTGGTTTTATTTTTTCCTGGCAATATCCTGCTTGATATTCCATGCATTGCAGCTCTGACCTAGTGACTGAAGACTGAAACAAGGTAAAAGGTCAAAGGCAGATGATGAATGGCTGGAGCCAAACTGGGATGAGTTAACTAACTGATACATATCATAGTGACCTACTTCTGCCTGGCATCTTTGCAGAACTAAAGATGGGACCTAAATAGCATTGTTTCCAGGAGAAGAAAACTAGTTGGCAATTTGTCAAAATGGTGGAAGCGAGGTCTCAGCCCTGTTTTTTTTAATGGCCTTATGAATTTTAAATAACCTCAGGAAGGCATTGGAAGTTTTCCTTGAGATAGAAATCTCTCCCTCTGTCCTTTTTGAAGCCTCCATGGACAAAATACTATCAAAATGATCGTTATTCTGCAGTCATGTTAATGAGAAAGTATGTATTTTAATAATTTTTCATTCCTTTTTCCCACAGAGATAGACACAGAGAATGCCAGCTCAAAGGTCAATGTGTCCACACATCCACCCTTAATTAAATAGGTGGGCAAGAGTATACATTTTGCAATTTAAAAAAATATTTTACTACAAAACTAGCTTCCTGTTTTTTCTGGTTTTAAAGACACACATGGTCTTTGCCTATATACATACATATACAAAGTAAGTAAGGCAATCTAGAAATGTACACAAAAGAAAGTAAATTTCTTCCCCAAACTCACCACCCAGAGACACTGCAAATGACAGTTTTGTGCATGTCCATTTCTGAAAAGTATGTTTTCCTTTACATATATTTAAATTTTTTTTCCCAATACAAATACATCAGGGAAGCCAACGGTTGTCTACTGTTTCACTTGCTCAATGTGTAGTAATAATAGACAAAGATACTTTTTTCTCCCTTTCAGAAAGTCCTGCTTTCAAGGGAGGTTGGTTCTCTGTTACCACAGTCGGGGGGGCTGCATGGATAGAATTATTCCACAGCATCCCTGAAAACTCGATCTGATAATTTTTCTGCCCTTTTTACTTCCTGCAAGTCAAACATCCTAAAGACCAATAAGCCTTTTGACATTTAGGCCCAACCCCTATTCTGCGGGAGTGCCTGCACATTTAGGATTCTGTGGGGTAACCTCTCTACCTTCTTCCTTGAGTTTTGTGTGTTGATTGTTACTGGCCTGACTTTTTAGCCATTTTCTGTCCCTTTCTCTAATAAGGTAAAACTTGATGTGGAACCTGCCCAGTAAGGTTGGTGAACTTTCTAACCATTTATGAAGTACCTTCTGTGCTCCCTTCTACCCCCTCCTCGGCAGCCAGTGCTGGTTCCCCACACCTGGTCACTAAGCTCTGGAAGCTTCTCAGGGCCAGCCAGTTCTGTGCTGGTACCAAGTCAGTCTCAGCAGACAAAGAACAATCAGCATGTTGTTCTCAATCCAGTTCACACTTTAAAACCCTGTGGGCCAGGCACAACCTCCCTCCACTGCCCTTGGACTCTTTGACTTTCTGATTGACTTGGTGCTGACATCTGGGCTGGGGAGCAAAACAGGAAGGAGAGACGACAGAAAGCAATAGTTATGCTTCCATTGCAGAAGCACCTTCCACTTCCTGTCCAGGCTGGTGAAGATCTTCCATGATATTAATCCTTGCAAAGGCTATGTTTCCTCCCCACCTCCCAGAGGTAGAATAAGTGGAAGAAATGCCAACATAATACTGATTGTTTTTTCTTTATTTGGTTACTCTAAGGCTACTCTTGAAATATCAAATGTGAAGCTTTTTCTAAAGACATTTTGTTGTCTGCCCTAAGCACATGCTTAGCCTGCCTATAAGGTAAACCAGCTATGGTGGCCAGACATACACACATCAGAATTTGGGAAACTGGTAGCATTTTCATATACTAGTAGCATTTTCACTTCAATTTCAATAACATTCAATAACAATTAATAATTTCTGCCAGTGAAATCTTACCACTGGAAATTCAAAACTGATGTTTGTTCTATTTAAATGTAAATTTATTGACCCATCACACTTTGATAAGTATTTCTAAGAGCCGGAAGAAAAAGATACCTACAAAACTTAAGAAACTTTGTCCTCAATAGCATATTTTTTAAAGTAAAACTTTATTTCCCTTGCAGTCCCTTTGAAGATGTTTTAACTTTTAGAAATTGAAGACCTAGTTATGTGACAAATATTAAAATCACCGGGAGAGAATTTTTAATGTACCAATGCCCAGGCCTCCCTCCTGCCCACTCCTCCATACTGAGTTGCCAAAGGGTGGCTGTCATTGCTATTGCTTTAAAAGCTTCCCAGGTGATTCTAATATGAAGCCAGCTTTGAGACCCAGTAAGAAGAAGATGTGTGTACACCCCACCAGACAGTCCAGCAGTAATTAATGAAGTGACTAACTCGTCAGTGATTTCCATCTGTCTTCCATTAACAAAAACGGTTACCATTTCAGATTAACTCAGCAGAAAAAAATATGAATTAAATTATAACAGATGGTACTAGAGTTACTGAGGTAGAGAATTGTAGATATGTCTAGTAAACTATGTCAATGTATGTTAAATCTTAACTATCAAGGCATTTCATTAGGGTACTTGTGAATCATGTATAGCCTGGAATGGTGAAATTCAAGTCTTGGAGTATCTCTTTCATACACTTAGCTACTCTAGTTGCCACTGGCAACCTTAGTCTGTGTTGATCTGTGTCCTTCAGGCGGCTTAAGCCTCTGTAAGTAACTGATGGTCCAGCATAGCTAGGATTTCCAGTCCTTTGCCACAGTTGCTTTCAGTGTGTCTGAGCACAGTTTTTTCCCTGCACAGAGGATGAGCAGCAGAGATCTGCCACTGCCTCTCCATATGTACATCAATGCCATCTATCCCAAGCTGGGGTCAGGGCTACAGATATAGGCAGTAGTGTCTCCTCACTGTTGTTGTTTTTTTCTTTTAGACATTTTATTGTGAAAAATTTCCAACATACAGAAAAGTTGAAGAACACCCACATGCCCATTATTCAGATTCTACAATAAACATTTGCTTTATTTGTTTTACCTACATATCTAGTCATCCATCCATCCATTCATATTATTTTTTAATGCACATCTTATTTTTTAATGCAGTGTCAACTACAGACATCAGTACTCTTCACCTCCAAACATTTCAGCAACGTCATTAACGATAGTAAAAAATTTGTTTAGAGTTACTTTTGTTTTAAATAAAATTTATAAAGAATGAAATGTTTAATTCTTAAGTGTCCTATTCTTTGAGTTTTGACAAATGCATACACCTGTGTAACCTAAAGTCCCATCAAGATATAGAATATCCCATCCCCCTAAAAAGTTCCCTCATGACCCTTCCAAATAATCTCTGCCTACTCTGGTTTTCAGGCAACCACTGTTTTGCCTTTTAAAAAAATTATAGATTTGTTTTGCCTTCTATAGCTTCATATAAAAGAAATAAAATCATATAGTAAGTGCTCTTTTGAGTCTGGTTGTTTCATTCAACATGATGCTTTTGAGATTCACCCATGTTGTTTTTGTTGTTGTTGTTGTGTATCCGTAATTCACACATTTTCATTAGAAGTGTTTGGTCCAACAGTAATCAAGAAGATCTCAAGGCAGGACCAGAAGCAGCTTGCAGCCAGCTAGGCCACAGGAGTTTGCTCTCTTGGATATCTCATGTGTTGGAGGCCAGCAGCCATGTCGTAAGGACACCAAGCAGCTACATAGAGAGGACTATGTGGCAAAAGTCTGAGGCCTTCTGCAAACAACCATATGAGCAAGCCCTTTGGGAGCAGTCTGTAATCCCAGTCAAACCTTCAGATGACTGCAGTCCTATCCTACATGACTGCAACAGCAAGAGAACCTGAGCCAGTATTCCATGGTATAGAAGTAATAGCCAGTATTGCATGGTGTGGGATATACCACAACTTATTTATCCATTTGCTAGTCAATAGACACCTGGGATATTCTCAGTTCATGGCATGATATGGTTTGGATATGTTCTCTGGCCTAGATCTAATGTCAAATTGTAATCCCCAGTGTTGGAGGTGAGGGCTGGTAGGAGGTGATTGAATCATGGGGGCAGATTTCCCACTCAGTGCAGTTCCATTGAGAGTGAGTGAGTTCTCATGAGATCTGGTCACTTAAAAGTGGGTGACACCTCCCCCTTCTCTCTTTCTCTTTGCCCTGTTCCTGCCATGTAAGATGACTGTTCAGGCTTTGCCTTCTGCCATGAGTAAAAGCTCCCTGAGGCTTCCCCAGAAGTAGATGCCACCATGCTTCCTGTACATATTGTAAAACAGAGAGCCAATTAAACCTCTTTCTTTTTTGAATTACCCAATATCAGGTATTTCTTTATAGCAGTACGAGAATATACTAATACAGAAAAATGGTACCAGGGGTTGGTATAAAGATACCTGAAAATGTGGAAGCAGCTTTGGAACTGAGTTACAAGAATGTGGAGGGCTCAGAAGAAGACAGAAAGATGGGGGAAAGTTTGGGGCTTCCTAGAGTATTGTTAAATTGTTGTGACCAAAATGCTGATAGTAATATGTGATATGGAGAATGAAGTCCAGGCTGTGGCAGTCTCAGATGGAGATAAGAAACTTATTAGGAACTGGAACAAATGTCACTTTTGTTATGCGTTAGCAAAGAGGTTGGCTGCATTTTTCCCCTATCCTAGGGATCTGTGGAACTTTGAACTTGAGAATGATGATTTAGGGTATCTGGCAGAAGAAATTTGTAAGCATCAAAATGTTCAAAATGTGACCTGGCTTCTTCTAACAGCTTATGTTCATATACATGAGCAAAGAAATGACCTGAAATTGGAACTTATTTTTAAAAGGGAAGCAGAGCATAAAAGTTGGAAAATTTATAACCTGGCTATACAGTAAAAACAAAAAACCCATTTTCAGGGGAAGAATTCAAGAAAGTTGCATAAGAGGAGCCAGGTGCTAATATCCAAGGCAATGGAGAAAAGGCCTTGAAGGCATTTCAGAGACCTTTATGGCAATCCCTCCCATCACAGACCTGGAGGCGTAGGAGGGAAGAATGGTTTCCTGGGCCAGGCCCAGGGCCCCACTGCCCTGTGCAGCCTTGGGATACTGCTCCCTGTATCCTGGCTGCTCCTGCTCCAGCCGTGGCTTAAAGGGGCCTGGGTACCACTCGGGCCACTGCTTCAGAGGGTGTAAGCCATAAGACTTGGTGGCATCTATGTGGTGTTTCTGTGGGTGCACAGAGTGCAAAAGTTGAGACTCTACTACCTAGATTTCAGAGGATTATGGAAAAGTGTGAATGTCCAGGCAGAAGCCTGCTGAAGGGATGGAGCCCTCAGGGAGAACCTCTATTAGGGCAATGCAGAGGGAAAATGTGGGGTTGCAGCCCCCTCTCAGAGTCCTCACTGGGGTACTGCCTAGTGGAGCTATGAGAGGAGGGCCACTGTCCTCCAAACCCCAGAATGGTAGAGCCACTAACAATTTGCACCATGTACTTGGAAAAGCCACAGGCACTCAATGCCAGCCCATCAGAGCAGCCGTGGGAGTTGAACCCTGCAAAGCCACAAAGGTGCAGCTTCCCAAGGCTTTGAGAGCCCACCCCTTTCACTAGGGTGTCCTGGATGTGAGAAATGAAGTCAAAGAAGATTATTTTGGAGCTTTAAGATTTAATGACTGTCCTGCTGGTTTTCAGACTTGCATGGCGGCCTGTAGCCCACTTTTTTTGGCCAATTTCTCCTTTTGGAACAGGAGTATTTACCCAATGCCTATACGCTCATTGTATCTTGCAAGTAACTAACTTGGTTTTTTTTGGTTTTATAGGCTTATAGGTGGAAAGGACTTGCCTTGTCTCAGATGAGACTTTGGACTTTGGACTTTTGAGTTAGTGTTGGAATGAGTTAAAACTTTGGGCAATTGTTAGGAAGGCATGACTGTATTTTGAAATATTACAAGGATAAGAGATTTTGAAGGAGCCAGGGACTGAATGATACGGTTTAGATCTGTGTCCCTGCCCAAATCTCATGTCTAAATGTAATCCCCAATGCTGGTGATGGGGCCTGGTGGAAGATGATTGGCTCATGGGGGCAGATTTCCCATTTAGTGCTGTTCTGGTGATAGTTAGTGAGTTCTCATGAGGTTTGGTCATTTAAAAATGTGTAGCACCTCTGCTACTCTCTCTTTTGGTACTTTTCCTGCCATGTAAGATGTCTGCTCCTGCTTTGCCTTCTGGCATGAGTAAAAGCTTCCTGAGGCCTCCCCAGAAGCAGATGCTGCTATGTGCCCCATACAGCCTGCAGAACTGTGAGCCAATTATACCTCTTTTCTTTCTAAATTACCCAGTATCAGGCATTTCTTTTACAGCAGTGTGAGAACAGGCTAATACAGGGGGTTTATGTGAACATTCCTGTACAAATCTTTTTGTAAACATGTGTTTTCATCTTTCTTTGATAAATAACTAGGAGAAGAACTGCTAGATCATGGGGTAAGTATATGTTAATTTTACAAAAAGACAAAACCTGCTAGATCTTTTCCCCAAATGGTCATATTATCTTACATTCCTACCAACAGTTTATGAGAATTCAGGCACACACACATCCTCATCAATATTTGATGTTGTCAGTCTTTAATTTTAGCCATATTGGTGGTTGTGTAGTGAGATTTCATTGTAGTTTTAATTCATATTTTGCTTTTACTCTGTTACATGTGAGTTAACACCTGCCATGTGCAAAATGTTATGCAAAATGTACCAGGACTTTCCTAGTCAGACTGTGGTCCATGAATCAGTCATATTAGTATCCTCTAGGAGATGGATATGCCGAGAAATGCAGAGTTCCCACCCCATCCCAGACCTACTGAATCAAAAATCTGCATTTCAAAAAGAACCTCAGTTGATTCTTATGAATATTTAAGGTAAGAAGTTCTGGCCGGGCGCGGTGGCTCAAGCCTGTAATCCCAGCACTTTGGGAGGCCAAGATGGGCGGATCACGAGGTCAGGAGATCGAGACCATCCTGGCTAACACGGTGAAACCCCGTCTCTACTAAGAAATACAAAAAATAGCCGGGCGAGGTGGCAGCGCCTGTAGTCCCAGCTACTTGGGAGGCTGAGGCCGGAGAATGGCGTGAACCCGGGAGGCGGAGCTTGCAGTGAGCTGAGATCCGGCCACTGCACTCCAGCCTGGGCGACAGCGCGAGACTCCGTCTCAAAAAAAAAAAAAAAAAAAAAAAAAAAAAAAAGAAGTTCTGTACTAGAGATATAAATGTAAATAAGATGTGGTTATTGCCCTGAAAAAATGGGGCAGGATAGAAAAGGTGGTAAGCAGGGACCAGACATAAGTGAAGTGAAGTTATTATAATAAATATAATATGATGCCTGACCCTAAGGGAGGAGACCACCCCTCGTATTGTCTTATGCCCATTTTCTGCCTCCAAAGAAAGAAGAAGTAAAAACTAAAAGACAGAAATGAAATCCACAGGCAGACAGCCCAGCGCCGCACCCTGGGCCTGGTAGTTAAAGATCGACCCCTGATCTAACTGGTTCTGTTATCTATAGATTACAGACATTGTATAGGAATGCACCGTGAAAATCCCTATCTTGTTTTGTTCCGATCTAATTACCGGTGCATGCAGCCCCCAGTCACGTACCCCCTGCTTGCTCAATCAGTCACGACCCTCTCACATGCACCCCCTTAGAGTTGTGAGCCCTTAAAAGGGACAGGATTGCTCACTCGGGGAGCTCGGCTCTTGAGACAGATGTCTTGCCGATGCCCCCGGCCGAATAAACCCCTTCCTTCTTTAACTTGGTGTCTGAGGAGTTTTGTCTGCCGCTCGTCCTGCTACATTTCTTGGTTCCCTGACCGGGAAGCGAGGTGAATGGTGGATGTTCGAGGCAGCTCCTTAGGCGGCTTAAGCCTGCCCCATGGAACATCCCTCCGGCGGACTCTGACCAGCCCGAGTGATGCAGATCCTGAAAGAGCTCCTGGGTAGGCATTTGCCCCGGTGGGATACCTCGCCAGAGCAGTGTGTGGCAGGTCCCCGTGGAGGATCAATGCAGTGGCTGAACACCGGGAAAGAACGGGCACTTGGAGTCTGGACGTCTAAAACTTGGTAAGACTAGTCTTTGAAACTTGCCACTCCGTTTGAGTGGAAGCGTGACCTGATCACCCATGGTGTGCCTTTATCGGCACTTTTTTGGTTTTGGTTTTGACTTGGTTTGAATTGCTTGACAGGATTGGTCTTGGGAACTTGCCTACTCCATTTGAGTGGAAGCATGGCCTGATCACCTACAGTGTGCCTGTACCAGCACTTTGGTTTCTGCTTTTGACTTGATTTGTATTGCTTGATACTTTGGTTTTGGTTTTGACCTGGCTTGGATTTCTGGATACTCTGATTTTGATTTTGATTTTGGTTTGGTGTAAACTACAAAAGTGTGTGTGTGCCCTTTTTACCCGTTCTTTGTTTTGTGGTGTGCATGTGGTGTGAACGTGGTGTTTTGTCTACAGGAAACATGGGTGAGGCACAAAGTAAGCCCACTTCACTAGAACTATGTTGAAAATTTTCAAAAAAAAAAAAAAACAACAGGATTTAAGGGAGACTATGGAGTACTATGACACCAGGAAAGCTTAAAACTTTGTGGAAGGTAGACTGGCCAGCATTAGAGGTAGGTTGGCCATTAGAAGGAAGCCTTGACAGGTCTCTTGTTTCAAAGGTATGGCACAAGGTGACCTATAAATGAGGGAACCCAGACCAGCTTGTTTTAGATCCCCCACCCCCAACACACAGTGGTTGAGAGAACAGCAGCATAAGCGGCTGGCAGAGGCAAGGAAAGACAAGCAGAGAGAAAGGAAAGAGACAGAGAGGAAAAGAGGCAGAGAGAGAGAGGAAGAGACAGAGAGGAAGACACAGACAAAGAGGGAGTCAAGGAGAGAGAGAGAGAGAAAGACAGAGGCAGAGAGAGAGAGAGAGGAAGAGACAGAGGCAAAAGGAAAGTCAAAGAGAGAGACAAAGTCAAAGAGAGAAAGAAAGAGAGAGATATACCAGCAGTTAAGAAAAAAAAAAGTGTTGGCCGGGCGCGGTGGCTCAAGCCTGTAATCCTAGCACTTTGGGAGGCCGAGACGGGCGGATCACAAGGTCAGGAGATCGAGACCATCCTGGCTAACACGGTGAAACCCCGTCTCTACTAAAAAGTACAAAAAACTAGCCGGGCGAGGTGGCGAGCGCCTGTAGTCCCAGCTACTCGGGAGGCTGAGCCAGGAGAATGGCGTAAACCCGGGAGGCGGAGCTTGCAGTGAGCAGAGATCCGGCCACTGCACTCCAGCCTGGGTGACAGAGCGAGACTCCGTCTCAAAAAAAAAAAAAAAAAGAAAAAAAAGTGTACTCTATTCCTTTAAAAGCCAAGGTAAATTTAAAACCTATAATTGATAATTGAAGGTATTTTCCGTAACTCTATAACACTCCAATACCACTTTGTTGTCAGTGTAAACAAGGTTTGTTGTCAGTGTAAACAAGGGCATATCCCGAAAGCACTGAGGCCTTCCTAAAAAAAAAAAAGAAAAAAAAAATCCTTAACCCAGTAACCCACGGATGACCCAAATGCATTCAATCTGTAGCGGCAACTGCTTTGCTAACAACGACAACAACAACAAAAAAAGTAAAAAAATAATAATAATAACTTTTAGAGGAAACCTCGTTGTGAGCACAGCTCACCAGTTCAGAAGTATCCTAAGGAAAAAAAAAAAAAAGGAAGAAAAGGAGGGGAGCGGAATGTATATAAAAAGAGTGTTATATGGTAAATTCTTGTCCTGAAATAAATTAACTGGTTGTTTAAAGAAAGTAATGTTTGTAATAAATCAGAAAGTTAAGGCATGTCGAAAATTGCCTGTAAAAATCGTGAAAGAAAAAAAAGTTATAAAAAATATGTGTTAAAGAAAGAATTTATGCAAAAAATGTTGTATAATTTAAAAGTAACTGGACCTCCTGAATGTAAAACTATTGAAAAGAAAAAAAAACAGTTTATGTGCAAGGTGTATAAGAAAAGCAAAATATATCTTTGGTAAAAGGATTATAAGGAGGCATAAGAATGCACATTTTTACCTACATTAAAAAGTTAAAAAAAATTATTGTTTTGAAGGTTTAAGCAAGTTTTAAAATGTTAATTGTAAAGAACATTCTGTGTGTAAACATATTAGCTAAAGTTAAAGAAGTATCATTCAGTTTTTCTGTGAACTGGACATTAAAGTAAAAGCATAACAGGTTTTTCTTAAAGCACCAACCTGCTCTTTAGCAAAAATTATAAAAGATTAAAAAGAGTCTATAAAATGTTACCTTATGGTCAAACATTAAAAATTAAATAAATATATCTACAAGGTTTTATTAAAATTAGGTTTGACATTAATAGCACAATAATGTAAAGATAGCATTTAGCTTATCTGGTATAAAAATCATACAAGAAGCATTGTTAAATGTAAAATGGTATTTGGCTTTCTTTGGTTTAAAAACTAATAAAAATAGGTGCTAAAGGAAATTTCTCAGTAAAAAGGCATGAAGGACTATAAAGTCGGTGGACTTTCTCGCAAAAACAAACAAACAAACAAAAAAAACAAAAACAAAAATTAAAAGTCTTTTAGCACATGTACCACCCCTAGAATTTCCAGTAAACAAACACCAGCCTGAAGATCACATTCTCACTGAAAGGTGGAAAGAAGAAAAACTCGAACCAGCCTGGGAAGGACCCTACCTTGTGCTGCTAACCACCAAGACTGCTGTTCTTGCAGCAAAAAAAAGGATGGACTCATCACACTGGAGTCAAGAAAGCGCCACCCCCTCCAGAGTCAAGGGCCATAGTCCCAGGGGAAAACCCTACCAAGCTAAAGCTAAGAAAAATTTAATTCTTTTACTCTATTCTATTACTCTTTCTTCTTTCCTCGTTCTATTGCTGACCATCTAGTTATTAATATAACCAAGTCAATTTCTCCTCAAACTATTGTATTTAATGCTTGCCTTGTTATACCCTGTGAGGACTTGCCAAGTCAAAGACAGCTTTCTACTTCAGAAAAGTTCTTCTGTCCCTCCTGAGTCTCCTCAGACTAGGCATTAGTGAATTAAGACCAGTTAATCTGGGGAGATTTTGATAAAGACCCCAGTGCCAACAAGGAGTGTTGCCCCCCCCACCCCGTGTAGAGGTTTCATGCCATAGTTGGTCCAACGTTCTGTGGACCACTAAAGAGCAAGGATAGACTGCCCCAACCAGTTTTTGTAATTTCCCTAAAACCATACATTCATTTTACTAGAGGATCATAGAAGTTAAAGACTTAAACTTGGGCAATTAAGACAGGATACCAAGATGCAAATGCCTGGTTAAAATGGATCAAATATTCCATCTGCACATTAAACAAAAGCAATTGTTATGCTTGTGCACATGGCAGGTCAGAGGCCCAGATTGTCCCCCTTCCATTAAGGCGGTCCTCCAGTTGACCAGGCGTAGGCTGCATGGTAGCTCTTTTCCAGGATTCTACAGCTTGGAGTAATAAGTCACGCCAAGCTCTCTCTGCTATATCCCAAAGTCCCTGCGGGTCAGCCCCCGAGGGCCATCCAGCCTCCGTCTCCCAACACTGAGTTCACTTCATGTCTCTCACGGCAGGGAGGAAACTTAGCATACCTTAGACTCCCAAAGTGTTGGGATTACAGGCATGAGCTACCATGCCAAGCCCTGTTTAGCCTTTAAAAGGAAGGAAATCCTGTCATTTGCAACCACATGGATGAAACTGGAGGACATTATGTGAAGTGAAATAAGCCAGGCACAGAAAAACAAATACTACCACATGATCTCACTTATACGTGGAGTGTGAAACAGTGAAACTCACAGAAACTGAGAGTAACATGGTGGTGGCCAGAGGCTGGTGGGTTAGGGGATTGGGAGTTGTTGGTCAAAGGACACAAAATTTCAGTTAGACAGGAGGGATAAGTTCAGGAGATAAATTGTACACATCTAGTACTACAATACATGTGTTAAAATATCTTAGACAAATTAAATTCAGCAGAGCTTAATTGTGCAAAGAAGATGCATGAATCAGGCAGCAACCTCAACCAGAACAGGTTCAGAGCGACTTCACGCTGCCACATGGTTGGAGAGGATTTACGGACAGAAAAAGGAAAGTGAACTCCAGAAAATGGAGGTGAGGTACCGAAACAGCTGGATTGATTACAGCTTGTTGTTTGCCTTATTTGATCACAGTTTGAAGAGTTGTCCGTTTTTGGCCAAAACTTGGTGATTATTACAAGAGTAGGTTACAGTCTGTTTACACACCCCATTAGGCTACATTTCACTATGTACAGAGAAATCTTTAGGCTGAACCTAAAACACGTAAGAAGGCAGCTTTAGGTTAAACTTAATTTAATGCATTGTATATTTGAAAATTGCTGAAAAAATAGATTTTAAGTGTTCTCATTGCACTGGCAAGTATGTTAATACATATGCTAAGTGGCTTGATTTGACCATTCCACAATGTATACACATATTAAGGCATCATGTTGTGCATCATAAATATATACAATTTTTACTTGTCAATCTAAACTTTTTAAAAAAATTAAATGTGGGTTGTTAAACGAACTGGAAAAAAGTAAAGGGAGAATTGAGCTCCAAACTAAAGTGACACATAGATTAAATATTTTTAACATAAGTTTAGAATGTGAGGCATTTTATCTTCAAAGCAAAATAATTGGGAAATGGGAAAAAAGCCATCAAGTTGACGAATCTGTGAACTAGCTCTGACCCAGACCTAAAGAAACTCAGCTCTCGAGGAGGCGCTGGGGTCGGAGCTGAAAGCAGACAACAGTGCCCCCTGGTGGATCATACACACAGAAAACATTCATAGTTTTCAAATCCTGAAGGTGATTTTGCACTTGATCCCTTCTTGGATATTTCAAGTTTTTACCTTTGATATAAAACGTGTTCATTTTTATTGTATTATCTGCCATCAGCTTCAATTATAGACATCTGGTATTTTTCTAACTCTGCAGACCTACTTTTTATAGAGCATATATTTTGTTTTTTGTTGTCGTTTTTATTTTTAAGTAATGGAAGCACATTTTAGTGCTAGAAGTTCAGTGTCAGCTGTTAGGGGACGTGCACCTTAATCTTAATATTACAAACAGCATAAAGCAGCCTGGCTTACTGCATTCCTGTGAAAATAATGAAAAATACTGCCTGTTAATGTCTTTTGAAGGTGGCAATTATGGCAAAATATAGTCATCAAGATTTAGAGTAAGTATCAGCATTGTTAAAAGAAAATATCTCCCAAAATGTATAATAATAAATGGAATACAAAGAAGAACTAAGTTACATTAATATGCTCACATGTTGAAATTACTCATCTTACCTTTACATTATCTTTTCCCCTCCAGAATAATCTTCATTGTGAACTCATAAGAAGGTTGATGTGACTTAGTTGTGGGAGAAGGGGAGGAAACAGTCACTGAACACACCTGTGTAATCTGCCAGGCTTCAAGCTTTTACACATTGTATTTCATTTAATCTTTCTACCCACAGGAAAGAAGAGGATTTGTGTCACCAGATAGCATTTTCTACCCCTCCCACATGGGCAAGCAAGGTGTGACTATCCAGGCAGGGAAAGTGGAATACATCACAGTGATAGTTAACATTTCTGAGAGTTCATGGACGCTTCTGATATCATCTGGCCACAAACATGTTTGCATAGGGTTCTAGAATGTTTCTCAACCTCCTGAAGCATGTTATCTCCATTTTTACAAATAAGAAAGCAAAGACTGGGAAAATTTAGATGATTGTGTCCAAGGTCACCTGCGTAAGCAAGTGATAGAGGCAGCATTTACACTGAGATCTGTTTGGCACCAAAGTTTTTCTTACTCCATGTGGCATGTTGCTAAAATAATATGCAGTTCATTCTCCCTTCATCTTCATGACTTCTGTTAAACAATAAATACGTCACTAAAACCTTGATGGTTGCTTTTTCCAGTGCCATAATTCTGTAATTTCTCTTCTTTGTCCCCTACTTTGCCCACTCCCTACCCAAATGTAAATCAACACCAAAATAGAATTTAAATACGCGTAGATCAATTGAGTATAATATCTATCAATAGGGAAATTTAAAGGAAAATCATACAGAATCTTAATGCACCATGCAAAACATTAAGTAAGCCCTTCCCTGCTGCAAGCATTAATTACCCTTTGTGCTTTGTAGAGTCACAATGTCACAGTCTGGAAAGTACATACGGGCAAGAATGAGAGAAGATGTTCCTATTTATTACCTGATTTGTTGGAACGATCACTTATTCAAACAAAATCCTCTGCCTTTTAAAAAGTCATTTGGCTCAACAATAAAGAAAGATATCTTTGAATCTTCTAAATCAACAAATGAGATTAGCTAGTATTTGAGTGCTTACCATTTGAAAATATTTGCTGGTCTTATATAAATGCTTAAATTTAATGTATACGCATTATATAATGTCTTCTTTTTTTAAAAAAAGCAGAATGTAAAGATGTAAATGATTTCAATTTTAAAAATATAGATACTTATGGGTAGAAAACGAGTTAGAGAATGTTAACATAATTATCTTTGGGTAGTGGAAATGCAGACTATTTTTCTTATCTTTTTCTATAATAAACATAAACTGTCTTCATAATCAGAAAGAAATCTTCTTGATATAAAATACTTGCATCTTTGACAATACACAGGAACCCAAGAAATTCAAAATGACAGCTCTATATATATTTCAAGCTAAGTGTGTGTTTTTTTGTGGAGTTCTATAAAACTGAAGTATGAAGGGACAGATAATTTGGGGCATGTGTCCCCATACCAGTGAAATTATAGGAGTCAAGTGATATTTCCAAAGCCTGTAGCACTTTCTTTATCTTTCCTGGATGGTTCAGAGTAACAATTTTTATAATATATACTATGTAGAGAAGTATATATTATACAGAGTGTCACACACACAGAGAAAGAGAGGGAGAGAGAGTACACTGATAGAGATTGCTTTGGTTTTATAATGTAGGACAAAACTTCCCAGATGTCTTTGGAGAAGAAAATCCCCAAATAATAAAATCCCAAAACCCTTAAAATCACAAAATAAAACTGTCAAAGACAGAGAAACATAATTAAAAAGAACCTGGGGCGAGAAAGCTCAATGGACTCAAATTGGCTGTAGCAGAAAGCCCATTTCTTTTAGGCAGAATGATAGTGATGACAAATATGCAGCCCATTTATTCTTCATTAGTTATTTGGTACACTTATGCTGAAAATGGAAAACCAAGGCCACACCATAACTGGCTGTGAATGGCATTTGATGGAACTCTAAGGCAGAGAGAATGCCAGGAGAGGTAGATGGGAGAGGCACACGTGCACAATGACTGAAATGACTCAGCCAAACCATCTGACATTCTCGAGTCGGCTTACACACAGTTCCTTCCCTGTGCCCATATCAAAATGTGGGATATCATGCTATGATGTGCCAGTAGACCAAGTTGCTCCCATAAGTAATACCAGCTACCAGAAATGGTTTTATGAGCATCTGTCTTTGTCCAGAATCCAGCTGGAATTTAAATGGTTGTGGAATTGAACTGCTATCCGTGTTATCTGGCTGCTCATTTTCAGTATCATCCTATGAGCATAAAATACAGATTTCTGATCTTAGCATTCAAGATCATCCATAGTCTAGCCCAATACTGTCCTCTTCTCTACTTTTCCTGCAATCCACACACTGCATCCAATCAAGATTACTCTCCATCATTAAGAATTCTCAACTCTGCATCATACTTCACAACTTAACTTCCCTCTTCCACTCCAATTGTCCACTCATCTATCACTTAAGACATTCACTTTCCCTGTTCCTCACCCCAAGCCTAAGGCAGCCTCTCCCTTTTTGAAAATCCTACAGTCTCAAATATCAGTCCCATTTATTTGTCACTAAAGATGCCTCAGATCGTCAATTAAGCTTTTCTTCCTGGAGTGTTGTATCTTACGCTCAATCAGATTATTTATTTACTTATATATTTTGAGATGGGGATTTTGCTATGTTGCTCAGTCTGAAGTGCAGTGGCATATTCATAGCTCACTGCAACCTCCAACTCCTGGACTCAAACTATCCTCCTGCCTCAGCCTCCCCAGTAACTGGGACTAAAGTTGTGTGCCACCATGCCTAGCTAATTTATTTTTTAATAACAAGGTCTCACTGTGTTGCCCACACTAGTCTTGAGCTCCTGGCTTCCTGCTTCAGCTTCCCAAAGTGTGGGGATTACAGATGTGAGCCACTGCACTCAGATCACTAAGATGTTAAACTCTTGAAGTCACAGGGTATATCTTATAGCCTTTTAAAATCATTTTTATATTCTCAGATCTCATATCTTTAGGTAGTTCCGGAATATTTGCTTATTGCTCCAAAAAAGACAACAGAATTTATATTGTTACTTAAGGGACACATTTTAACAATAGTAGTAGCAATGAAGAGCCAGGCAGGCACTGCAGTAAGCTAGCTGCCTACATTATTTGAGTAAATCCTCTAACAATGCAAACTATTATTTCCCATTTCACATATAAGACAACTGAGAATGAGTAGAGAAGACAGGAGAAAAGAAGTAGATCTTTGCTGAAGAGAAGAAACAATTTTCTACCATTAGCTATTCATTCCATTGGGTTAGAGTTTGCATTCTTTGCAATGAAAAATTATTAAGAGGATAAATAATCAATAACAAAGGAATGAACTACTGTTGTAGACCCTAATCTTCTTGAGTGTGGCGGCTCCTGAGAGGGTAAAAGCAACAATGAGAGAAGGAACATGGGGAAAAGAGGCAGAAAAGCAAGTGGAGGTACTAGCACTGGAGATTAACTTGCCCTTCTTAAAAGAACTCACTAGTTTTTTCCCTGTCTGTAACCGTTCTCTTTTCTTCATGGCTAACTTAGCTGCCTCAGATCAGAGGGTCATGCTTTAAGTCACAGATTTACTGAACATACCAATACCCAACCAATCATTCCAGGACATGTAAGGTGTGTCCTCACTCCCTCTTTCTGTTCGAAGAGTCTATGGCTTGATGATTTTTAGATTGGCTAGAACGAACCAACATTAAACTCAAGTGAATATTCCTAGTGAAAGTCAAATTGAGCTCTGCAGGAAGTTTAGGCCTATGACTATTCTGATTCCTTTCACCTTGTACATAATGTTGAAAAAATTCCAAGACCTTTTCAAATAGTCCTTCTGGACATGTCTTCATTTCCCGCTTCCCATCATCTGCAAACTGCTGATAAGAACAACTGTAAGGAGGTGACCCAGGGGGACAATGCCTATGGCCTGCTCCTGCGGCTTGAGGGGCTCTGGCCCTGCCTGTTTTCTCTGGGCATGGAGGAATTGCCATGCTTTAAAGATCAAGCAATTCTGAGGTTCTACTTCTGTTTGGAAATTCATGGCCACTGGGTCTACAGCATCCCAAAAGTCTCATCAGGTAGTTTCCAAATCTGAACATAAATACAACAATATGGAGAGCATCGTATTCATTAGAATTCTCTTCAGACAGAGTACTCTGTGTGGTCTGAAGAAATTTGTGGAAAAGCCTGTTTGAAGAGGGAAGTGAGAAGAATCCTCCCTCCCTCAAGCCAAATATGAGTAGAGCTAGGCTGAAAAATAGTCTTTGGGAGAAACTGAAAGAATCAGTGGTTCCTCTGGACACAGAGGAAGGGAGAAGGGGGAGCATGGGAATCAGTGAAATGGTGCTACCTGATGTGACTACTTCCTGTGACCCCCAAAATCTCCATTAAAGGTACTTCCCTCATGACTTTTATGGATATAAGTGGTTTTTAAAAATAGAAGCTGATAAAAGGGTGGAATTTTGCATCTGAGTGATACATGGATGAACCCAAATTTAGAGAAAAGAATGAGAAAGAAAACTGTAAAGCTGAGAATTTTAAAGCACATTTATCCAAGTGTGTAAAAATTGAAGTGGCCTTAGATGACGACTGGGTTATACAACTGATGTAAGATACCCTGAAAGTTTAGTAATTATGTAGTTATACCTATACCTATTTAGCCTTGGTGGTCAGGATACTGCTGGCACTTTGGGCTTATTGCAGATTCCTCTGCCTGGCTTGTCCAACCTGACAGTTGTGTTCCAGAGAGCAGTGGGTTGGTTTTAGGTCTCGTAACTTAATGACAATAACATAAAATTTTGCTCCCAGAGGAGAAGGTCTTAGACAACTGTTCATATAGGGCATTCCTTCCTCATGGGCTATAAAAATGATCCTTAAAATATTTTGCCTGAGTGCCTATTAAAATAATTTTTAGAAACCAATGTACTTCTTGGTATATTTTTAAGTTGACGTAATTATTGGAATTATTCAGTCTGTACTTTTCATATCTGGCATCTTTCAGTCAACATAATGTCTATGAGATTCACCCATTCTGTTGCCTACAACAGTAGTTCATTCCCTTTTTATTGCTGAGTAGTATTCAACATATGAATACACCATAGTTTGTTTATCCGTTCTTCTCTTCCTGGAAGTTTCCACTTTTTGGAGGTTATGAATCAAGTTTCTATCAGCGTTCTTATATAAGCCTTTACATTGACTTGACCTTTTTATGGATAAATTTCTAAGATTTGCTAGAATTGCTGAGTCCTCAGGTAGGTATATGTTCAACTGTGTAACAAACTATCCCCAAAATTTGCAAAGTGGTTGGGCCATTTTACACTCCCACCATCATTGGATGATAGTTGTGGTTGCTCCACATCTTCACCAGCACTTGGTACTCAGTCTTTTACTTTTAGCTGTTCTAGTAGTATGAAATAATCTCATTTCAATGCATTTTCCTGATGACCAATAATGTTGAGCTCTCTCAACATTATTGAGATATAATATATGAGTTATAAGCTCATTTATCATTTTGTGATGAAATGTCTATTTAAGCTTTTGTGCCTATTTTTGAAAATACAAATTGTAAGATGGTAGATTTGGCCCAATATCATAATTATATTAAATGTTAATAGAATAAATATTCAAATCAAAAGACAGAGTTAGGCAGACTGAATTTTAAAATATATATCTGTCTAATGCTTAGTTACAAAGACACATAAAAGTTGAAAGCAAAATCTTGGAAGTATGTGTAAGATAAACCAAAAGAAAGCTGATAACAGAAAAAAGCAAAAAATTCTACTAGAGATAAAAAGAAACATTTTCCATTGGAAAAAAAGTTCATCTACCAAAATGATACAACAGTTCTAAATCTGTGCACACCTAATAACATAACCTCAAAAATATATAGAACTTAATAAGCTGAGAGAATTTAAGTAAGAATTAGACAAATCCATAATTATAAGGGAAATTTTTACTTTTTTCTTTCATTAACAAATAGAATAAGCAGATGAAAAATCAATAGAAAAATAAAAGCATTAAATAACAGAAATTGACAAGCACAAATTAACTATAATCTATAGAACATTATACTTAACAATAGGGAAACACATATTCTGTTCAAGTACAGGTGGAGTATTTCCAAGCTTGACCATATGCTGGGCCATAAAGCAAGTCTCAAAACAACTTGAATAGACTAAAATAATGAAGACTATGTTCATTGACCACAGTGGAGTTAAGCTAAAAATAAATAACAAAAAGATAACTAGAAAATCTTCAACTGTCTGGGAGTTAATCAATACACTTCTAAATAACCCATGAGGAAAGAGGGGAAAAATATCTCTAAAGAAAATAGGAAGTGTTTTGAATTGGATGATAATGAAACTAAGACATATCGCAATGAGGGATACAGCTAAAGCTGGACTTAGAGAAAAATTCATAGTCTTAGATGCATACATTAAAAAATAAGAGAAGCTGAAGACCAATAATCAAAGTATCCATCACAATTATCTTGGGATAAAAAAAAACCAAAGTAAAACTAAAGACAGGAAGAAATGAAAATAATAAAAATAAGGGCCAAAGTTAATAAAATTGCAAAGAAATGCACAATAGAAACTACTAAGAAAGCCGAAAATCTCTTAAAAGATAAATTAAATTGATAAATTCCTAATAAGACTGATCAAGATAAAAAGAAGAGCTGCACATCAGTGATTTGTGATTTGTAAAAAAGGATTATTTTAAAAAGGGTTTGAAAGCAAAGACATAGAATCAACTTAAATGCCCATCAGTGGTAGACTGGATAAAGAGAATGTGGTACATATATACCATGGAATACTATGCAGATACAGAAACAACGAGATCATATCCTTTGCAGGAACATAGATGGAGCTGGAGGCCATTATCCTTAGCAAACTGACACAGGAACAGAAAACAAAATACCACATGTTCTCACTTAAAGTAGGAGCTGAATGATGAGAACACATGGACACATAGACGAGAACAGCACACACTGGAGCTTATTAAAGGGTGGAGGGTGAGGGGAGGAAAAGGATGAGGAAAAATAACTAATGGGTAATAAGCTTAATACCTGGGTGATGAAATAATCTGTACAACAAACCCCCATGACACAACTTTACCTACATAGCAAACCTGTACAGTTACCCCTGAACTTAAAGTAAAGTTTAAAAAACTGGATTTGAAGAAAAAGGGGTATTGCCTCAGATCTTACAAATGTCATGCATAAACATAATATGAGAGTACCATGTTAATTTAGTTCCATGTGTAGACTTTCCTATTGAGAAGAGATTATACTTATTATACCAAACCGATATTTAAGTCAATTTGGCAGTTACATATTTGGGAGTCAGTTAATAAATTGGCATTTCAGGTTTTTTTTCTTCTTTCTTCAGACACAGTCTGGTTCTGTCACCCAGGCTAGAGTGCAGTGGTGTGATTGCCTCCCGGGTTCAAGTGATTCTCCTGCCTCAGCCTCCTCAGTAGCTGAGATTACAGGCACCTGCCACCATGCCCAGATTATTTTTATTTTTATTTTTTTTAGTAGAGATGGAGTTTTACCATGTTGGCCAGGCTGGTCTCAAACTCCTGACCTCAAGTGATCCTTCCCGCCTTGGCCTCCAAAGTGCTGGGATTACAGGCTTGAGCCACCACACCTGGCCCCCTTTCAGTTTTTAAACTGATGTTTTTTGAATTTAGTTAAAGTGACCCAGTTCTATAATGTTTAATAAACTCTAAGTGAACGAACAAAATTGCATCTTTGTACATGCAAAACAGAAGACCAGAGATTGACCCCAAAGTTGTCCCTGCAGGGGTTTACAATCTAGTGCAACATGGTAGGGAGATAACACTTCTATAGATGATACAGAAAGAAAACTGAGCCAGGAGTAAAAGGACATGAATGCTAGATACATCTTTTTCATTTAATTTATTTATCCAACAAATATTTAATAGGCAACTATTATGTATCAGATATCTGCTAGACTTTAGCTATACAGCAACGAGGAAAAAAAAAAAAAGGCATGGGCCATGTTCTTATGAAACGTAAGTACCCAATGAAGGATAAATATGTCAGCAATCATAAAAATTCATTCAACAAATATGTATTTAGTACAAAGTATGTACCAGGCACTGTTCTAGGCACTTGAGATGATGATGAAAAAGTGGACAGAGATTTGTCCCCATAAAGGGTTTACATTCCAGTAGAAGACAGAAAAAAACCTCTAGACACAATAAATAAGTTATGTATATATCTTATTAGAGGGTGATAAATACTATGGGAAAAGGGGGAAAAGTAGGGTAAGGGTTTTTAGTAATGGGACAGGGATGAAGATAGGATTTGGGATGGGTTGTCATTTTAAACAGGACAGTCAGTGTAGCCTCATTGAGAAGGGGATATAAAAGTGAAAATTTGTAGGAGTTGGGGGAATTGACTATACAAGTATCCAGGGAAGGTGTATCTTGGTAGAGAGAACAGCCAATGTAAAAGAGTCTAATATGGGAGTATCCAGGAGTGTTCCAGGTTTAGAAACAAGGCTCAGTTGTCTGGAGCTGGGTCGGCAAGGGGGAGAAAAACAGGCATAGAAGAGTGGGTGTGGATTATGTAGGGCCATGTGGGCCATTGTAAGGACGTTGGCTTTCACTGAGATAAATGGGGAGCCATTGTAGGGGTTTGATCACAGAGCGATATGACCTGACTTACATTTGAACTGAATGACTTGTTTCATATTACAACGTATAACTGTAGATCATGATAGATGTGTTCTAAAATAGGATAAGAGAGGGACCTAATTTGAAATATCTGTTTGATCTTGGACCCTAAGCTTAGCCAACCTCAGCCCTGCCTCACTGGGTCATTGTGGTGAGGCCTTGACAACGTGCTGTATTCATATGCACATACTGTATACTATTCTTTGAAATAATGCAGAATGAAACAGAATCCAGTGTGAGATTATGAGCTACACACTGTATTAGTAGTAAAAGTATGAGTTGCATTGTTGAAAGGAGCAGTGTCACCCCCAAAGGGGTGAAGATTGGTTCTTGGGAAGTAAAAAAAAAAACAAAACAAAACAAAAAAAACAGTTCTCTTTTAATGTACAAAACACAGATGTATATACAATATGCAAACAGATATGTAGTATATCTGCAGCATTTTTATTTCATGGGGAAAATATCTGAAAAGGATCCTTTGGGGGCAGGGAAGGGAGAGTGTGTGATCATGAAAAAACATTGGAAAATACTGAGTTAAGGAAGAGATTTAGTAGATTTAGTAGCAGAAAGATCACTGAGCTGGAGGTTCAAAAACCACAGCTAAAGTCAGCTCTGCCATTAACTTTCTGTGTAAACTTGGACCATTCACTTCTGCTTTCTAGGTTTAAATTTTTTTCAAATGTAAAATAAAATGTTTGAATAATCTCTTAGGTTTTCACCAGCTCTAAAACTAGGAGAAGATTTGAATTGGAATCCATTCAGTTAAAAACACCTGATTATGGAACCTATCAAAATGTGTAAGGTATTTGGACCTATTGAATGTCACTTTTCAATAAGATAAACCTCCAGTGTCAATAGCTTTTGAAGTCTCTGGCCTCTTTTTCCTTACCCATTCTTTAAGCTAGAATTCTAGAAATGCTGCTCTAATTCCCAGTAGAAGATTCCTGGATACAATATTGAAGTCTAAGAGTACAATGAAGTTTCGCCAAGAAGATGCCCATCAAATGTTCTGAAGCTTGTCAGCTGGAGTTGCATTGCTTCACAGTTTTCACATGATTTCTAGACATTAAAGTCCCTTTACAACCTAGCTGGGTTGTCACTTCAAGGAGAAAGACATATGTGGTGTGGCGAAGGTAAGCAGGAATTAGCAGGATCGAGTAACCAGATTTAAAAAAAAAAAAAAAAAAAAAAAAGGGAGGGGGCACACATATTGACAGCATCTGTGGATGGCATAATTGAACAGCCTTGTGCATACAATTTTTTATTGCTTATCCAGACCTGGGCTCATTGCACTAAGAAAACCTTAAATAGTTTTTCCTCAGTTTTACTTTTCTCTTCTGAGCTCTCTAATTACATTTAAAAGCCCCTTTGAAGAAAGAGAATGTGTCTTCTAACACTTTTGTTGTGCTCAATTCAGCATTCTGTAAATGATAGGATTTTAGTGAGTGTTTGTTGATGGTGATGATCATGCAGATTTAAGAGGGAAAAATAAAAATTAAAGCCATAAGTCTTTGAGTCCCTAATTTTGGGCGGTCTATACTGACACGTCTATAGGCCAGAACATTTATCTTCTTTTCCTTCTGCTGTTTAATCACCTAGTGGTGTTTCCAGATAAGAAATGTAAATGGAATTCATTACCTAACCAGGCCATGTAATTCATTTATCATAGGGTATCAATAGGCAAAGAATTGTTCTATGTGGTAAATTCAGTAGTAAATAGATGAGAGGCCATTGTGAAGAACTATAGCTCTCCACTGAACAGCAAGGGTTCTTGAATGTTGTCAACATTTGGAGGCTGTTGGAGGAGGGAGCTCTATTGATGAAAAATGGCTACGTATTCAAAATTTCAGGGCATACCAGGAGGATAATTCAATTCAATCTCTGGCTTACCCAAACAATCTTGAAGTTACTGCCAATGAGGAAATCCCCAGGGTCTAATAAAAATATCTTTAGGAGTGAAGGAGTTAACTAAGTGTGTAAGCTTTATCTTCTGTCCAATGGACTTGTGGTTTGCTTATTAAAGTCTCCAGTAAATGATTGTTAGAGACCTGTCATTGATAGCAGTTGCTAGTTGCTGCCTTTTAAAAGCCCATTGATTCCTCTGCAAGGTGGTGCAGCATCCTCTGTCCCTTCACTCATTTCGGATCTGCTCAGGCCTGCCTGTAAAAGGATCTCTCAGATCAATAAGCATGAATGACGAAGACTACAGCACCATCTATGACACAATCCAAAATGAGAGGACATATGAGGTTCCAGACCAGCCAGAAGAAAATGAAAGTCCCCATTATGATGATGTCCAGGAGTACTTAAGGCCAGAAAATGATTTATATGCCACTCAGCTGAATGTCTATGAGTATGATTTTGTGTCAGTCTATACCATTAATGGTGAAGAGACCAGCTTGGCCTCTGCCCAGTCAGAAGACAGAGGCTACCTCCTGCCTGATGAGATATACTCTGAGCTCCAGGAGGCTCAGCCAGGTGAGCTCCAGGAGGACAGGGGCATCTCAATGGAAGGGTTATATTCACCAACCCAGGACCAGCAACCCTGCCCAGAGGAGCTCCAGGAGAACGGGAGTGTGATGAAGGAAGACCTGCCTTCTCCTTCAAGCTTCACCATTCAGCATAGTAAAGCCTTCTCTATCAGCAAGTATTCCTCCACCTGCTATTCTGATGCTGAAGGTTTGGAAGAAAAGGAAGGAGCTCGCATGAACCCTGAGATTTGCCTCTTTGTGAAGGTAAGGTCTGCCTCTGACAGGTACACCCTGTGCATGTAGATATTGTGACTGCTGTTTTATTTTGCTCTGAATGACCAGGGAAAGATTCATAATGTCATGGTCCTTGGATCTCAATACATATTCAAGAGCCGGAGTGACTAAATCAGTCATTAGAGTATACTCAGCTCTTTTCAAAATTAGAGGAATTGGAAAGTGCATTTAAAGCGTGTGTTTAATCGTTGACTTTTGCATACCACGAGCAAAGCATGTTTCAAAAAGGTTCACATGACGGAGCCTAAATTGCTGCCCAAATCCTTGCCGTTGTGACTGACATTAAGTACATTTTTCTGTCTGGTTATATTTCCTTTGTCAACATGTTTAAAAGTGAAACCAAAGCTTGTGACAGAAAGACCTTCTTGTGCTTCTAAGGTCACAGATTTGTCAGATAGGTGGTCAATAAAGGCTATCTCTGTCACTAGCTTGCCCCTTTGGCACCAATATAACTAAAAATCCGTTGAAGTCAAATGATTTCAGTAGTAGTAAGACGCTAACTACCAGTGTTAATGTTTAATGCCTATGATATCTAACAGAACCTTGGCGATCTTTGTATTAGACGACAAAGTAATAAAGTTATGGTTATAAATATTATCAAAATGTTAAGTGTTTCATACCTAAACAAATCATCTTTATTAATTAAGATGGCAGGCCCTTTTTCCCCAATGTCTCCCCCACAATGTTCATATTTATGTGATTTTTAAAAATGTTTTCACATTTATTAGTATAAATATATTGGTAAATGCTGCTTTTTCTTGCCAATAAAAATGATTATGAACCTACAAAAACCATAGTCCATACTCATTTCTCTCTCCGTCAGTTCCCAGTAACAGTTCTGATGAAACACACTTTACTCATTTTGCCTTTTATTGTCTTCTACTTTGTTCTTTTCTCTAATTGTTTTGTGTGTAAATCATGGATCACTTATCCTACTACAAGGTCCTTTTAAAAATAATCTAGTATAGTACTTGGTTCACACATATGTACCAGATACATTGCCTTGTACTCTGCTGAGCATTTTGGGGGGAAAGGGCTGTGCAAGACAAGGCCCTTGCTCTTAAATAATGAATAACAGGGTGACAGAGACAGACTTGCACTCAATGCATTCTAATACAATATAGTAAGAGATGAAACAGAGGAGTGAGTGGAGTGTGTGGGTGTTCAGAGAAGGAGTGCTGAGGTGTGTACTGAGTTTGGAGCAGCTCCATGGAGGAGGTGATGTTAGAACAGGTGCATTCAAGCAGTTTTCCAACCTCCATATCCACATCACCACTATCACACTGTGCAAACAAACTTTTTTTTTTTTTTGAGATAGGCTGGAGTGCAATGGCATGATCTCAGCTCTCTGCAACTTCCACCTTCCAGGTTCTAGTGATTCTCCTGCTTCAGCCTCCCGAGTAGCTGGGATTACAGGCGTGTGCCACCTGGTCTGGCTAATTTTTGAATTTTTAGTAGAGATGGGGCTTCACCATGTCGACCAGCTGGTCTCAAACTCCTGATCTCAAGTGATCTGCCCTTCTCAACTTCCCAAAGTGCTGGGATTACAGACATGAGCCATGGCTCCTGGCCATAGACTGTTTTAAAGTGAGGACTAGATGTACTTTTTTTTTTTTCTCATGACAGAAGCATCCATGCAAACTGCAACAGGCAAAGTGGGTCATCACCATGATCATCATCATTGTCATCATCACCATGGACCCATCTGACGTTATTTCTAAATTTGGCTAAGTGTTTATCTCACTAGAAATTAACCTATGGCTGGTATTGAGCAAAAACAAAAGTAGTAGGAAAAAGAAGTGTTGGTACTTCCTGGCAGTACCGGCAACAGGGAAAATTGATTAACTATAACATGTAATTCCTAAATTACTTAAAATTTCCTAAAGCAAATATTAGATTTAACTCTTTAAGGTTACATTATTTTTAGCGTAATTGTGTGAACCGAAAGGCCAGAGAGTGTCCCACTGACGTCAGCTTCTATGCATAAACTCCTTTTTAAGGGTATTCAGTAATAAAACGAGTGGCAGTTATAATCCCTGCTTCCCAGTTCCACACTTGGCCCCATCTTCACTGAAGTTCCTTATCCAATGTTGAATGGAAGTGGAATATACAAAATCGGGTAAAACAGGGCCTTCTCTGCTTGAGTGAAACTATAGGGTCTGAGTGTGACCTCAGGCCTTTTCCTCCTCCCAGCTCTGTGGAAGGGATGTTGGTTTCCCGCACTGGAGAAGGCTTTGTGGCTCACCATCTTCCTAGCAGGGCTTATGGCTTTGCAGTTCTGGGTGTTCTTCTCCTGGGCTGTTTTAGTGTGGACCACTGGGCTGCATTTATACTTGTATTCGTTTGTGTATGTTTGCACCTGTTCTAGACATGTTGGCGAGAATATCATGCAGGTTTGTAAGTATATGTTTAACCAACATTTTATTGAGGCTTAATCATTTCATAGTGTTGACCAATTATTTAATTAAGTAACATATGCCATTCATTTATTCATTCAACAGATCTGGTGCCAGGTGCTGGGTTTACACCAATGAAGAAAAAAAAAAGTCTCGTCTCCCATGCACTTTTTTTTTTTTTGAGATGGAATTTCACTCTGTAACCCAGGCTGGAGTGCAGCTCCTGGCAACCTCCGCCTCCCGAGTAGCTTAGATTACAGGCATGTGCCCCCATGCCCAGGTAATTTTTGTATTTTTAGTAGAGATGGGTTTTCACTATGCTGTTCAGGATGGTCTCGATCTTCTGACTTCAAGTGATCCACTCACCTCAGCCTCCCAAAGTGCTGGGATTACAGGCATGAGCCATTGTGCCCGGCCATGTCTCCCATGCACTTTGCATTGTAGAGAGAGAGACAACTGATAAACAAATAAATATAAAATATGGCTAATGGTGAAAGTGCTATAAAACAGGATATGGGTGTATTAATTTCTTATTTCTGCTCTAACGAATTACCTAAAACTTAGTGAATTAAAACAATACAAACAATCTCTTACAGTTCTGGGGGTCTGAAGTCTGAAATGAGTCTTATGGGGCTAAACTCAAGGTGTCAGCAGAGCTGTGTTCCTAGGCTCTGGGGAGAATTTGTTTCTTTCTCTTTTCCATCTTCTAGAAGCAGATCTCATTCCTCGCGCATGGCCCACACCACATCACCTCTTCTCTCCCAGTTTCCATCATCCCATTGCCTTCTTCCCTCTCCTTTTGCATTTCTCTTGTAAGGAACTCTGCGATTAGATTAGACCCACAAGGATAATCCAGGATAATCTCCTCCTTTTAAAATTCTTAGTTTAATCACATTTGCAAGTCTCTTTGTTATACAACGTAATCTGCAACTTCTGGGAATTCGGACATGGCCGTATTTGGCAGATGGGGAGTGATGGTGAGTGGGGGCGAGGCGGTAATGTGGCTGCAGTGGGTGAGCGAGGGAGACAAGGTGGGAGGAGATGAGGCTGGAGAGGTGCAGAGGCACAGACCATGATCACAGCAGCTCTTAGGGGCCACTGGGGGAGCCTCACTCACTCTGAGTGATAGGGGGAGTCACTGGGCAATTTTGGAAGGAATAGTATGGCCACCTTTTTGTAACAGGCTGTAGCTCGGAAGGTTAGACACAGTAGCAGGGAAAACAGTTTAGAGGCAACTGACAAACTTCAGGCAAGAGATGAGGGTGCATTACTACGACAGCAGTGGGGCATTGGGATTGTTTTGAAGAGAAAGCCCAAGCATTTTGCTGAAGTATTTGATGTGGGCGAAAAGAAAAATAAAGAGCCATGCTTGACTCTAGAGATTTTAGTGACCTATGGATCCCTTCTCAGAAATTGTGTGATTGAGAAGCTGATATTGGCTTATGTGTCTGTGTGTATGTATGCCAAGGAGAGAGGAAGGGGTGGTGAGAGGTGGAGAAAGAGAAAAGCATTCTAGTATTTTGTTTAATGCAAAGGAAGAAACTATTCTGATAATGGTTATTGCAAACAAAAATGGTACAAATAAACACCATTTGTCCTGTATATAATATATGTCATTTATTATGGAAGCAGAATACTTTTTAGAGCAGGTTTTTGTTTTTGTTTTTGTCTTGAGACACGGTCTCACTCTGTTGCCCAGGCTGGAGGGCAATGGTGCAAACACGGCTCATTGCCACCTCAATCTCCTGGGCTCAAGCCATTCTCCCGTCTCAGCCTCTAGAATAGCTGGGACCACCGGTGTGCACCACCATACTCAGTTAATTATAATTTTTTTTTTTTGTAGAGACAGTGTCTTACCATGTTGCCAGGGCTGTTCTTACATTCCTGGGCTAAAATGATTCTTCCACCTCAGCCTCCCAAAATACTGAAGCCTCTGTGCCCAGCCCCTAGAGCAGGTTTTGAAGTCTGGTTGCATGGATTTGAAACCTGGTTTAGCAGATTAATTTCTGTTAAATTATTGAGCTTCTCTCAGCCTCAATTTTCTCATTGATAAAATGGATGTTATGATACCTTCCTCATAGGGTTGTTGTAAAGATTAAATAAGATAATGCTTATAAGTTGCTTAGTATAGTATCTGACATATGGTAAATGTCAATATATAGGAGCCTAAATTATTACTTATTGTGATGAATTTGAACCATTCAGGAAATAACGTTTTATTTTAAGCATAGTACTTTGCAGCAAGCATTCGATAAATATCCTATTGGGTTATTCTAACATGAGAATATAATATTGTGGAAAGAGCAGTGGTCAGGGAATTCTAACACAACTTTGTCAATACTTTTGTATAAAATGTCCCTGAACCAAGTTTCTTCATCCTTGAAAGGCAATCTTTCCTAACTCTTACAGTCTTAGATTCCAAGGTGTAGGGCCCCAGCTCCTGGTCAGTGTGTACATGTGTATATGGCACCACCTATTATCCACTCTAGGATACTGCTCAACACTGAGTATGGTCTCTAGATTTGGCTGTGGTTGGAAAAGTTGATGTGAGAACAACACTCCTGTCCATACTCAGCTCATGTGAAGCCTGTCCGTTGGAAAGTGTCTGCAGCTTCAGAGCCTATCTCTGATAGAGCATATATAGGGCCCTCGTGCAGGGATGTACAGGTTGTGCACTGAACAAGTTTAGGGGACACTATTCACAGAGAATGTAAATGTTGTCCTGCTGAAGTCAGGCAACAGAACAACCCTGGTTAATATTTCTTAGACTCATAGCCCATAATTATTCTAAAGGAATTACTCACTATAATTTGGCTCAGCATAGTAAAGTGCCCCAGATTGTCAGTAATTGCTTTTATTGCCATACCAGAGGTGCCCGTTGTGGTTACAGGGGTCATGGTATTCAAAATGGGGCACTCAGCATAATCCGTTCTAATACTATAATTAGAATGAAAAATAATAAGCAGCATTTCTGTTGAACTTTAATCATCTTAAATGTTAATATTTTATATATTTTACAATGATCACAGTGCACTTTTATGGTAGTATATATATATACACACACATATAATTTGTAAGTGAGTAATTGTGCATCTATTGTGGGTAAACGTTTTATATTGATAGAGATATGCAATTTTTAAAAACATTACTGATTTGTAGGCTTTCCTTCCTTTTCTGCTATGATCTGTGGGCCTGGACCTCTTTCCTTGGCCAAAATCTGATGAAAAGAGATCCCCTTACCTCCTAGGTTCTTCCTGGATGTTTTCATAAGCAACATATTTGGTCCATTTGCCTTGGAGGCAAACAAAGCTTTATATTAGCAGGTGAGAAACTGATAAAATCCCCTTGAGGAAATGAGATAAATGAAGCTGGATTAGGATGTTGAGATGTGGCTCAATGGATGTCCCAGGCAGTGGGCTCAGCAGAAGCAAAGGCACAGCCAACACTCACATATGTATGGCGAGGTCCATTTTGTTGGGTGGGTCAGAAGGCCCACATAGGTGAAGAGCGGATGGTGAAATTGAAGAACTAGGAGTGCTGCCTTTCACTGCAAACTAAGGGGCTTGGTTCTTATCCTAAAGCAATCAAGAGTAATAAAATGTTCTGAGGAAGATACCATGAGCAAAACAAGGTTTAGGGTAACAAGCAAATTAAAAAGAATTTCCACCTGCCAGCTAGAATAGAACCAAACAGACATCATGCTTTGTTTCAAAGATTAGTTCAAGTATTTAGATGTAAACACATCATGTATCATTAACACTGTATATTTTCAACTGATCATCTGGGTGTGTCCAAATATTTAAATCTGTGGCTTCATATAAACCAATTTTGGTGGAAAAAGCTAGCTGGTATGATGCTGATTTACATATTATCTATCTGTGTATCCAGCTACTTTATATTTTGTGAGGGTAAGGGGGAGATATCCGGATTCAGCGCAAGGTTTTGATTGTTATTTTAGTATAGTTTCCAGTTTAAAAAGTGTGTTTGCATGGCATGGGATAGCCTGGCTGGACTTACTTAATTAGAGTGCTGGGAACACGATCAAGGCCCAGTTTTGTTCAAAATTATTTTCTAGGTGCCCATATGAACTGGTTTGCTTTGTGAATCAATGCCATTAATCAAAGAGTCGCAGAATCTTAGCACTGTGCCAAGAATGTGGAAAGTCAGAGGAGTGAAGCAACCTTCCTAAGGCTGCCTGCAAATCACTGGCAAGCTAGCACACTGGGCTATCCATCCAGGGGATTTTTCTTTATATCGGCATTCCTAGCCTGGGAATATGTTCATATGTTCATGAATATGCTTCGGGAGGTTCAGGAACATTCTAGGACCCTATGCAAAGATATTTGTGCCAGATGATTTCAGGAGGGTCCATGAACTCTCAGAAATGTTAACTATCACTGTGATGCATTCCACTTTCCCTGCCTGCGTACTCACTCCCATGTGGGAGGGGTAGAATATGCTGTGAGGTGACATAAATCCTTTTCTTTACTGTGGAGTCATCCACTTGCTCTAAGCCTTTCAGTGCCTTGAGGAACCATGGGAAGAAACCTTCATGAAAGAATAATAAAGAAGCATCACTAAATAATCATGTGAGAGTTATGTTAACTCTGAAAATGAAAGTGATGTGATACTCTGAAATACATATCCCCAAATTGGGGCCCATATTTTTTCTAAAGAAAGTTTTGCAATTTTTCCGCCAAGAGACTACAAACTCAATGCCAATGCATCCACTGCTAATCCCATCATCCTGGACAGTATTACCAATTGTACACACGAAAACTTCTGAATAACTTGGATTTCTGTTTCTCCTTTACTTTCAATAATCCAATTGATTTCACCTCTCAAAATATTATCTCCTCTTCATCTTGGTTACTAATGATCAGTGTCATCTTGACCACAGCTATTTAACTGGTCACTCTGCCTCTAGAGTCATCCATCTCCCAAGGACCCCCCACCTAGCCACAAGAATGGTCCACATTCCTTTCTTCCTTTCTTCCTTTCTTTCTTTCTTTTCTTCCTTTCTTCCTTTCTTTCTCTCTTTCTTTCTTTCCCTCTTTCTTTCTTTCCCCCTTTCTTTCTTTCTTTCCCTCTTTCTTTCTTTTGTTTTAAGTTCAGGGGTACATGAGCAGGTTTGTTATATAGGTAAATTTGTGTTATGGGGGTTTGTTGTACAGATTATTTCATCACTCAAGTATTAAGCCTAGTCCCTTTTGTTATTTTTCCTGATCCTCTCTCTCCTCCCTCCCTCTATCCTCCGATAGGCCCCAGTATGTGTTGTTCCCCTCTATTTGTCTGTGTGTTCTCATCATTTAGCTCCCGGTTATGAGTGAGAACATGCAGTGTTTGGTTTTCTGTTCCTGCATTAGTTTGCTAAGAATAATGGCCTCCAGCTCTACCCATGTTCCTGCGAAGAACATAATCTCATTCTTTTTTATGACTGCATAGTATTCCATGGTATATATGTACCACATTTTCTTTATCCAGTCTACCATTGATAGGCATTCAGGTTGATTCCATGTCTTTGCTATTGCGAATAGTCCTGCAATGAACATACACATCTGTTTGTCTCATAGAACAATTTATATTTCTTTGGGTATATACCCAGGAATGGGATTGCTGGGTAGAATGGCAGTTCTGTTTTTAGGTCTCTGAGGAATCACCACACTGCTTTCCACAATGGTTGAATTAATTTGCACTCCAATCAACAGTGTATAAGTGGCCATTTTTCTCTGCAACTTTGCCAGCACCTTTTATTTTTTGACTTTTTAATAATAGCCATTCTGACTGGTAGATGGTATTTCATTGTGATTTTAATTTGTACTTCTCTAAAAATTAGTGATAAGCTTTTTTTCATATGGTTGTTGGCTGCATGTATGTCTTCTTTTGAAAAGTGTCTGTTCATGTCCTTTGCCCACTTTTTAACTTTTTAAAGTTTCTTTTAGATGCTGCATGTTAGACCTTTGTCAGATACATAGTTTGCAAAATTTTTCTCCTCTTCTGTTGGTTGCTTACTCTGTTGATAGTTTCTTTTGCTGTTCAGAAGCTCTTTAGTTTAATTAGATCCCATTTGTTTCAACCATTTTTGGCATCTTTGTCATGAAATCTTTGCCTGTTTCTATGCCCAGAATGGTATTGCCTGGGTTGTCTTCCAAGGTTTTTATAGTTCTGGGCTTTACATTTAAGTCTTTAATCTATCTTGAGTTGATTTTTGTGTATAATATAAAGAAGGGGTTCCAGTTTCAATCTTCTTCATATGGCTAGACAGTTATCCCAGCACAATTTATTGAATAGGGAGTCCTTTCCCCTTGCTTGTTTTTGTGAGCTTTGTCAAAGATCTGATGGTTACAGGTGTGCGGTCTTATTTTGGAGCTCTCTATTCTGTATCATTGGTCAATGTGTCTGTTTTTGTACCAATACCATACTGGTTTGGTTACTGTAGCCTTGCAGTATAGTTTGAAGTTCGGTAGAGTGATGCCTCCAGCTTTGTTCTTTTTGCTTAGGATTGCCTTGGCTATTTGGGTTCTTTTTTGGTTCCATATGAATTTTAAAATAGTTCTTTTTTTTTTTTTTTTTTGGTTCTGTGAAGAATGTCATTGGTAGTTTGATAGGAATAGCATTGAATCCATAAATTGCTTTGGGCAGTATGGCCATTTTAATAATATTGATTCTCCCTATACACAAGCATGGAATGTTTTCCCATTTGTTTGTGTCCTCTCTGATTTCTTTGAGTAGTGTTTTATAATTCTCATTGTAAAGATTTTTCAACTCCCTGGTTAGCTGTATTCCTAGGTATTTTATTCTTTTGTAGCAATCATGAAAGGGATTGCATTCCTGATTTGGCACTCAGCTTGACTGTTGTTGGTGTATAGGAATACTAGTGATTTTTGTACATTGATTTTATATACTGAAACTTCACTGAAGTTGTTTACTAGCTTGAGCAGCTTTTGGGCCAAGACTATGGGGTTTTCTAGATATAAAATCATGTCATCTGCAAACAAGGATATTTTAAATTCTTCTATACCTATTTGGATGCCTTTTGTTTCTTTCTCTTACCTGATTGTTCTGGACAGAACTTCCAATACTATGTTGAATAGGAGTGGTTAGAGAGAGCCTTCTTGTCTTGTCTTGTGTCTTGTACCTATATCAAAAGGTATACTTACAGCTTTTGTTCATTCAGTATGATGTTGGCTGTCGGCTTGTCACAGATGGCTCTTATTATTTTGAGGTATGTTCCTTTGATACCTAGTTTATTGAGAGTTCTTAGCATGAAGGGATGTTGAATTTTATCAAAAGCATTTTCTGCATCTATTGAGATAATAATTTTTTTTTGTCTTTAGTTCTGTGTATGTGATGAGTCACATTTATTGATTTGCATATGTTGAACCAACCTTGCATCCCAGGGAAAAAATTTACTTGATCGTGGTGGATAAGCTTTTTGATGTATTGCTGAATTCAGTTTGTAAGTATTTTGTTGAAGATTTTTGCACTGATGTTCATCACAGATACTGGCCTGAAGTTTTCTTTTTTTGTTGTATCTTTGCCAGGTTTTGCTATTAGGATGATGTTGGCCTCATAGAATGAGTAAGGAAGGAGTCCCTCCTTTTCAATTTTTTTGGAATAGTTTTAGTAGAAAAGGTACCAACTCTTCTTTGTACATCTAGTGGGATTCAGCTGTGAATCTGTCTGGTCGTGGTTTTTTTTTTTTTTCTTTTTGGTAGACTATTTATTACAGATTTGATTCCGGAACTCATTATTGGTCTGTTCAGGGATTCAGTCTTGGGAGGGTGTATGTGTCCAGGAATGTATCAATTTTCTTCTAGATTTTCTCATTTGCATGCATAGAGGTGTTCATCATATTCTCTGATGGTTATTTGTATTCCTGTGAAGTCAGTGATAATATTCCTTTTGTTGTTTCTAATCGTGTTTATTTGGATCTTCTCTCTTTTACACATGCTTTTTAGAGCACATCAGACCATGCCATTCCCCTGCTTCTAGTTATGTAGTAGCTCCCTATTGCCCCAGGAAAAAGTCCAGGATGAAAGGAATGCATAAAAGTTTCTCATGATACATCAGGCTTTTAGCTAAGACTTCATTACTTGCCACTTCTCATTCACCCTGTGTCTTAAAAACGTTCACTAGCCTGTACTTCTCTGCACACTTCATGATTCTGGGCCTGTGCTCAAGCTGCCCCCTTTCAATGCTTTTCCTTCCTCTCCTTTCAAATGCAGCCTAGAAGTCACCTCTTCAGGAGGGCTTTCCTTGTCCCTCCAGAAAAGGCTGGGCTGTATCGGTTCTGCGCTCCTTCATTGTTCTTACCTTAATGTATTAGTTTGCCAGGACTTCTGCCATAAAGTATCACAAACTGGATGACTTAAATAACAGAACTTTACTTTCTCACAATACTGGAGGCTAGAAGACCAAGATCAAGGTGTTGGCAGGGTTGGTTTCTTCTGAGTCATCTCTCCATGGCTTGTAGATCACCATCTTTTCTCTCTGTCTTCACATGGTCTTCTCCCTGTGCATGTCTGTGTCCTGATCTTCTCCTCTTATAAGAATACCAGTCATTTTGGATTAGGGCTCACCCTAATGACCTCATTTTAACTTAATCACCTCTTTAAAGACCCTATCTCTAAATGCAGCCACGTTCTGAGGGTTTAGGATTTCAACATACAAATTTGGGGGGTACGTATACAATTCAGTCCATAACATTTAATGCTATGATTACTTGTTTATGTCTTTATATGTCCCTAGCTGTGAAATATTGCCTCCATTCTCATATACTTGGTCCACGGCATACTTAAAATGATGGTTGAATGAAGGAAGGAGGGAGGAAATAAGTTACCCCCAGGAATCTCCAGGGTAATGAGGGAGGAGGAAGCCTTAGGCCAGTAACTGGCAGCAGTAGTAACAGTGGTAGTCCAAGCCCTCTGTATCAGCTTTGTAGGGTTGCTGTAACAAATTACCACAAACATGGTGGTTTAAAACAACAGAAACTTATTCTCTCACAGTTATTGATGCCAGACTCTAAAGATAGGGTATTGTCAGGGCCACACTCCCTCCGAAGGCTCTAGGAGAGAGTTCTTTCTTGTATTTTTTAGATTCTGTTGGCTTCTGGCAATCTTTGGCTTGTGGTTGCATCATGCCAATCTCTGCCTCCTTCATCACATGGCCTTCTCCCTGGTGTTCTTGTATCTGTTTCCCCTTATCTTCTCTCATAAAGACTTGGGATTGGATATAGGGCCACCTTAATTCAGGATGATTTCATCTCAAGATCCTTAGCTTAAATTACATCTACAAATGCCCTTTTTCCAAATAAGGTCACATTTTCAGGTTCCAGGTGGACATAACTTTTTAAGGCCACTCTTCAACCCACTACCCTCCTGAAGGAAGAATGAGTTGGATTGAATGGGAACCCCCAGACGTGGGCAACCAGTCTCAGAATCCATATTTTCCCCTTGATGCAAGGGGCTCTGTAAGAACTTACTGGACTGTTTGTATCTTCATTTCTTTAGTTCTCAGGCATTCATTAGAATGCCTGGCACATTCCTAACATCATCCTGAAGTTGGACAGAAAGCCAATATTCTGAGTGCTTATTTGACCTGTTGAGCTCTAAAGGGACATTGGAGTCAAAGGACTTGAGGATTTGCACAGCAATTGGGGTTAGACACCGCAAGGAGCAGCCTGGGCTAGAACTAATTCAATGCATCCTTGTTCCTGGGCCTGCCTTTGTGTTTCTGCATTAATATGATTTACCGAACACTGTTTTGTCAACAGACACGGAAGCCAAACTAGATGTGATGATCAGGAGAAAAGGTGCAGTGTCAACCCTGCAGGAGAGAATATCAGCTGGCCAGGATGTGGCTTCCAATCAGAATATCAAGAGGGAGATAGTATTAGTCAGTAGGGGTCATTTTTTTGGACTCCCATTTTTTAAAGGGCAGTTTACCAGACTATCAGCTCCTTGAGGAAGGAATCCTGTTTCTTATCTCTGTAGCTCTGTGTCCTGTGGGGGCACTGAGCTTGTTGCAGTGGGGGAACTCTGTAAATGTTGGTCAAAGTGAACTAAACAGTTACCCCTGAGACCCTCAGCTAGCCTTCATTCACCCAATGGAGTAAAGACCATCCCTTGGAACGAAATTGCAAACTGGATACTCAATTCCCCTGCTGTAAACCTTCCCTATTGCCAACATGATCAAGTTCACCTTTGAGCATCCCATTACAAAGCTTTTGCATGTTCTGCGCCTAACAATCTAATGGCTTCTCTAATTCCATCTTCCACCATGCTCCGCCTCACTCACTGTGTCCCACAGGAGTGCTGAGCTCTCCACAAATAGGATGCTATTCTGCTCCATCCAGCTTTGCCCATGCTGATACCTCTGCCTACAGCACCTTCTCCTCTCCTTCATCTGGTCAAATCCTTGTCTTTCTGGACTCATATTCCCTGGAAAGCTGTTTCTGAACCTTCAGGTCATTCTAAGTACTCTCCCTCAGTATCTGCCTTCATTTTAGCACCTCTTACCTCATTTTACAGTTATCTGGTTAAGCGTGTATCTCCCCTAGTCTGTTATAAGACTGAAAGCTCCACAAGGAAAGCACTTTCCAGCTACATCTTATTCACCCATGTACCCCCACAGTTAGCACAAAGTCTGGTCCATAGTCAGGGCTCATAAATATGTGTTGATTAAACCAAATTGGTTATGGAGGGGGGATAGTTCAGTTTGCTTTTGGAGGGAAAGCTTCTTGGTGTGTTCTGGGAAATTTGGTCAGTATTCAAGCAAAGATCGTCGAGTACCTGCAGCTATTGATACTTGACTTTAGGGTAGAGTGAGGTGAATGGCAAGTCCTGGTGACAAACCAGTTAGTCAGGGAGAAAACAGAGAAGAGAAAATTCACACTCTTAGGCATCCTGTGCTTTTGTAAATGGGAAAAAGGGGAGATAGTGAGTAAAAAATAGAGATGCTCCCACATAGAAACAGGATTTTGACTCAAGTCCTGTTGAGCAGCAGCAGGTTTTGGAACCCAGCTGACATTGTCCCCCCCGGCCCCTACCCCTTAAATGGGTTGATTATTTGCCTGGTTCTAAGTATGAAAAGTACAAAAGATAGAGTTGCTCCCCAACCATACTCCTTCAAACACCTAATTTCCATTTTCAGAGGCAGTCCCTTCTACACATTTCATTAATATGCCCCTTGAGACATTCTATGTGCATTCCAGCAAATATGTGTACAAGTTCGCATATTTGGAATTCTCTCCTTTTTTTCATTTTATGTGACACCAATGCATAATACCATATACCCTAGTATGTACCTTGTTTTATGGGGCCAGCTGTATGGAGATATAATTTACATACATTGAAAGTCCGCAATTTTAAGTGCGTATTTGAGGGAGTTTTGACAAATGTATGCAGTCATGTAACCACCACCGCAATCATGATGTGGCACATTCCCATCACCTCAAAAGGCTCTGTCCTACCTTCTTTGCTGTGAGTCCCCTCCCAGACACCTCCTGCCTCCTAGAAGGATCTTTCTATTATGATAGTTTTCTCTTTTAAAACATATTGCATAAATAGACTTAAACTCTGTGTAATCTTGTGTGTGTGCTTTCTTTCATAATGCTTTTGAACTCATCTACGTTGGTACGTATATCAGCAGTTGGTCCCTTTTTATTACTGAATTGTATTCTGTTGTGTGAATGTCTTGTGCTACAATTTTTTTATGCATTCAGCAATTGAGGGCACCTGGATTCTTTTCCAGTTTTTGGCTATTAATAATGAGGCTGCTATAAACATTTGTGTATAAGCTTTTGTGTTGATTATGTTTTGTATTTCTCTTGGGTAAATATTTATAAGTGTAATTATTTAGTTATAAGTTTAGTGAATGTTTAACCTTAAAAAAAAAAAACCTTGCAAATTGTTTTCAAAGTCACTGTCAAAATTTGTATGAGATTTCTAGCTACTGCCTTTCCAGCATTCAGCATTGCCAGTTTTTTAAGTTTGAAGCATACTGATAAATATATCATCATATTTCACTAAATTGTAGCTTTAATTTTTATTTCTCTGGTGACTAATTAGGCTGAGCATCTTTTCATGTACTTATTAGTCATCCTTTTGTCTTCTTCGGTGAAGCACCTATTCAAATATTTTGCTTATTATTTTAGTATTTGATCTTATTATTATTAAATTTATTAAATTTTAAAACCTCTTTATATAGTCAAGACAATTTCTTTATACATGTTTTGCAAATAGTTTATAAATATGGCCTGACTTTTCATTTTCATAACAGTGTCTTTTGAAGAGCAGATGTTTTTTGTTTTGATGAAGCCCATTTATCAATTCTTTAATGCCGTGGTGTGTGTTTTTTGTGTGCTATCTAGGAAATGTTTGTCTAACCCAAGGTCACAAAGATTTTTTGTTTTCTTCCAGAACTTTTATAGCTCTGGTTCTATCATCCACTTGAAGTTTATTTTGTATATGGTACAACATATGGATTTATTTTCTTCCCTTTCCTCCCTCCCTTCCTCCCTTCTTTCCTTCCTTCTTTCCCTTTAATGTCAAATACATTGATTAATTTTCAAATGTTAAACCAATCTTGTATTTCTGGGCTAAACCCCACTTAGTAATGACTTATTATTATTTTATAGACTTCTAAATTTGACTTGCTACAATTTTGTTGTTGAATTTACAACAATGTTGTTGATATGTTGTTGACATGTAGAATGTTGTAGATATGTTTCTAGATTTGATTTGCTACAATTTTGTTAAATATTTTTGCATATTCATGAGAAATATTTGGGTGTAGTTTTATTTTAATTTATTCTTCTGGATTTAATATTAGGATAATGCCCACCTAGAATGAGTTGGGAATGTGTTTCCTCTTCTATTTTCTGAAAGAGTTTTTGTGCAAGTGATACTATTTCTTCCCTAATGGTTTGGCACAATTCACTAGTAAAACTATCTTTACCAGAGATTTCTTGGTGGGAAGGTTTTTCCCCTTGCAAATTCAGTGAATTTAATAGATATAGGGATATTCAGATTACTGCTTTCTTTGTCACTGAGTTTGATAATTTGTTTCCTTCAAATTATTTGCTTTTTAAATTATTGAATTTATTGTCAATTCTCTCTTCATATTTTCTTCTGCCTTCTTAAATGTATGCTGTATGTTTATATGGCAGTTTTAATGTCCTTATATACTAATTTTGATCATTTTAGCCATATATGGGTTTATATTTATTGATTGATTTTTTTTCACGCTTGGTTATGTGTTGCATTTTCTTAGTTATTTACATACACTAGTAATATATTTTGGCTGCCAGACATACTGAATATTATCTTGTTGGATACTGGATTTTGTTGTATTCCTTTAAAAAGTATCAGGCTTCATTCTGGGATGTAGTTAAGTGACATAGAATGAATTTAATCCTTTTGTGGCTTGCTTTTAAGCTTTGTAGGAGTGTGTCCAGAAACACCCTAGTCTACAGCTCATGTGGTTTCATTACCAAAGCAATGGCCTTCCGAGGACTCTGCCCAATGCCCTATGTACTAGGAGGTCTTTCCATTCTTCCTACTGGGAACACAAATTATTACCAGCCCTGTGTAAGATCCTGGGATGGCTTCTTTTATGCATCTCTAGTTCTTTTCCCATACTTGATAGTTTTCTCACATGCACATGCAGATCAGGACTTAGCCAAAGACTCAAGGGGACCCCTCTGCAGATCTCGAGAGTGCTTTCTAAATTCTCTCTTTGTGTCAGGAACTCCACCTCCTCTGGTATTTAGATCTGTAAATTCTATCTGCCTTGACCTTCCCAAACTCCAGACTCCAAACTCCATTGTCTGCTCAACTCAGAGAGACTGCCAGGCTGTGTTTGGGTCCTGTGTATCCTGTTCCTAATGTCTGAAAACCATCGTTTCATACTTTGTCTGCTGGTACTGTTGTATTTGTTAAGGATAAATCTTTCTTTTACTCTGTCAGGCCAGAAGTGGAGGTTGTCGCAATTGACTCTAAGATTTCCATTTATCTTGAGTTGCTTCTCTGTTCTTCTGAAATATTGCCCTTTTGAGTTCAAGAATGAGTTGGAGTTTGGCATGTAGTCATAAAGTTCAACTGAACTAAAATCCAGTGATAATAATCATTAAAGTGACATTGTGAGATGACAGCTATAGCAACATATTTTGGCCTTCTGACAAAAAGTTCCTTTCTGACCCTTCTTTCCATTCTCTTTAAAGATATGCTGTCTTTTTCAAAGTCTTTATCTTCCACTTTAAGATAAAGATGCAAAATAAAGACTTTGCAAAAGGCAGCATACCATTTTTCAGCAATGAGAAAACAAGGAAACAGATGTCTCAGCCAGTCATTCACTGACACAGTCTAAGTGCAATGTCACCTCATCTTTAACCTCTTACCATTCAAACCTCTGATGATTCTATGAATTCCTTTAGAAAACGATAGGAAAATGGAATTTATTGTTGCCAAAATGAAGTCCCATTCTCCAGCTGCCTTCCATACTCAGCCCCAAGTGTTGAGAATCTATTTGTGCATGAATTGTGATGCTTACCTAGGAAAATGTGCTGATCAGCAGCTCTGCTCCTAGATGGATAACACTCCCTCAAAAGTATGAGAGACTCTCCCTGTGCATGAAGCATGTGTTTCAGGCATGGAACCAAGTGATTTGTGCAATCTTGTGAGGACAAAGGTTAGAAAATTGGGCTTGAAGGCATGCCCCACTTTTATGCTTTACAAGCAGTGCCTTTCTGCCTCCCTTCACGAGCCTGGGGGTCAGCAGAAGGGCAGGGCCTGTCAGAGGCCGTCAGCCTCCATGCACAGGGTACCGTGGACAACAGTAGCATGGCAACAGTTTAAATAAATAAGACAGTACATTGTTTAAGAAACACTAATGTTCCGAGATTTCAGTGGTAACAACTGCAAAGTAAACATGCAAGGTGGTAAGAAATAACTGGCATGAATGCCTTTTGTTAAAAGTTGGACCACGAGTGCATTTTTTTTTACACCCTACTGAAGTATTTTTGTTATATTCTTCTGTGGTGGCAAGAAAGGAAAGAATATGGTGAGTAATCTTTAATATTTACAATAGCAACTCTCTATAAACTGGCTTGGTTCTTCTAGAACTGCACTATTCAAAACGGTAGCCATTAGCACATGTGGGTCTTTAAATTTAAATGGATTACAATGAAATAAAATTAGAAACGCAGCTCCTCAGTCACACCAGCCACATCTCAAGTGCTCTATAACTACAAGTGGTTAATGGCCACTGTGGTGGAAAAGGCAGCTTTGGTCATCACAGAACATTCTGTAGGACAGTGCTACTGCAGGGTAATCTGGGTTCAGATCTGGCTTGAAGACCAGTCAGTTCTGTGGTCACAGGCTCTTCCCTGGGTCTTTAGTCTTGTCTGAATATAAAAGGTGGAGTGATGGGATTTAGTGAGACAGAAGAGTTTTCATGTCCACAAAATAAAGAAACCACTGGAGAAAAGTATTCACACTGATAAAGAACATCTGTGATACAAGTTCGTATGAATCTACTGGTTTGAAATGATAACTATTTAGGCAAAACAATCAGCCATTACAAATCTCCATAAAGCTGTCAAAATCCAATGACCACGTCCAGGGCCATTAAGAGTCTCTCTTTGGCCAAGAGAAACCATCAAAGCTGCAGAAACTTTGAGGATTGAGGATGTTGCCCCTCTAGTCTCTAAGGCCAAATGCAGCTTTAAGCCTGGAACCAAGACACAGACGTCAGGACCCTGCACTTGACCACTCTTCTCAGTCAAAACAACTTGTCAGCTGGGTGTGGTGGCTCGCGCTTGTATTCCCAGCACTTTGGGAGGCCAAGGTGGGTGGATCACGAGGTCAGGTGACCGAGACCATCCTGGCCAACATGGTGAAACCCCGTCTCTACTAAAACAAAAACATCAGCTAAGCATGATGGCACATGCCTGTAGTCCCAGCTACTTGGGAGACTGAAGCAGGGGAATTGCTTGAACCTGGGAGGTCGAGGTTGCAGTGAGCTGATATTGCTCTACTGCACTCCAGCCTGGTGACAGAGCAAGACTCCATCTCAAAACAAAACAAAAACAAACAAACAAAACTATAAGGGTGAAGGTGAAGGTTAAGCAATTCTCTTGTGAATGTGTTGAGTTCTTATTCCATAATAAACATTTTATAGCTGCAATAATGAGCCTCTCGACAATTGCCTATTCCTTCCTATGTCTCTTTTAATATGTTAAATCAACAGGTTGATAAATCTTTATAGAACCCACACTCTGTACCTAATGTGCAGATACTGCAAGAGATAGGAAAACAGTCCAAGATGAGGGTTCACTTTTCTGTGGGGCTGTGACCAGGTGGTTCAGGAAGAAGTATTCACACCATGAAGGACTTAGGAATTAATGCTAGAGTTCTGGTGGAATCAGGTTCTAGAGAATATAATGCTCAGCACTGAATAAGCACTGAAGGCACGCAGAGGTGGAACAGGACTGGATTTTTCAAGGAAGGCTTCATGGAGGAAGCAGGCTTTAAGCTCTGAAAAAAGATGCAGGCACCAGGGTGGCAGGTAGGATCAGGGAAGAGATTCCAGGCCTCAGCAATTACATTGTCCTACCCAATCCTGTGCTGTTTTGAGAGGAGGTTTAGCATAGTGGATCAAAGCATAGACTCTCGAGCAAGAGCGTGTGGGTTCAAATTCTAGTTTTGTCATTTATTAAGTCTGTGATCTTGGGCAATCTAGTTAACCCTTCACTAGATTGCTGTGAGGATTAAATGAGTTTACATATGTAAAATTCTAGGCACAAAATAAGCACCATACAACTATTAGCACCCCCACTCCCACCCCACTCTCTTTTTTGACAGAGTTTATTTTTATTTGTATTTACATTGAGAATCTCCTAAAAGTAACCTCAATAATTTTACAATTAATTTCCATAATTGTCAGTTTGATTTCTTTATGAAAAATTTAATAAGTAATCATACTGTATTTAGGGCAAAGCAACTTGCATAATAATCGTGGTGGATGCCTCAGCTCTTCTTACCAAAATACTGATGTCATCAGGGCCCTGGACAGGATCTACTTCATCCCTGTATTTGAATCCCTGTATTTGAGACTGAAAGATACTGACTATGTCTCCTAAATTATACCACAGAAGCTATTTGGTTTGGAAAGATGTCTCTCTAGTGTCAGTGTTCTCCCCTCTTTTTAAAATTTTTTTTTATTTTTAATTTTTGCTGGGAAAACTACATATCTATATGCCGAAGAATGAAACTAGATCCCTGTCTCTCACCATATACAAAAATCAAATCAAAATGGATTAAAGATTGAAATCTAAGACCTCAAACTATGAAACTACTACAAGAAAACATTGAGGAAGATCTCTAGGACATTGGTCTGACCAAACATTTATTGAGCAATACCCGACAAGCTCAGGCAACCGTATTCTTATGTGAGAGGGGTGGACATTACACTTTCACTTCCTCATTCCCTCTGGGAGGCAGACAGGCAGCATGGGAAGGGTACACAGCTCTGAGTGCAACCTGGCTTTAGTCTCAGTGGCTACATGCAATCCAGGCAAACGTAGGCAGCGTCTTAACCTTATGGAGCCTCCTTTTCCTCATCTGAAATATGGGACATTAATACCCACTTCACAGGTTTGTTTGGAACAGTGGAATAGAATTTTCTGACACAATACCTGGCATGCGTTCTGGCATGTGGAGGGAGCTCCCTTGAATGTCCCAACAGAATGAATTTGTTATCACTCTTTCTGAGAAGGAGCCGTATCACTGCCACTCAATTCTTCAGGCTATTTGTACATGAAAGAGGCAAGACTTCCTACAGTCCAAATTGATTCTGCCTACAGCAACAATACCAGGCTTCCCAAATAAATTTAAATACAAAACTAAAGCAAAAAAATAGGAATAACATGAATACATGTCTGTTTCAAACCCTAACACGTACACTCAAATTCCTAATTTGTGTACAACCATACACAATGTGGCCTTGGTCTTGACAGTGCTAAGATACGCTACACACTCGTGTGATGATCTCTCCAGAAGGATAGAGGCAAGTGGATCATTCTCCACAAGTGTTTGCATTGGTAAGCGGACTTAGAGGCGGACAAGAGAATCCACTCTAGTAAGTTTAAGCAGAGAGGGATTTATTACAGATTTGAGAAACTCACAGGATTTCTAGTTAGGGGTAGACACCAACTAAGCCTAAGTGCTGCACATCCAGGTTGAGCCTGGAGAAACACTAACCACACTCTGGGATTGTTCTAGAGAAAACCCCACAGCTTCCTGCCAACCTGTGGTCACATATTATACGTTTTTTGGGGGGTTTTTTTTGTGGGTTTCTTTTTTTTTTGTGGAATCTGGAACACTTAGACTCTAGCCGCAAGGGAATCTGGGATTCTTTTCTTCCACTGTTCAGCCTTTATAGTACAAGAAACTATACCAGGTAGGTTTGGAAATGTTGTAGTGAGTCCTCTGCAGTATATGTCAGAGAACACAAGTTCACCTCCACAATGAAAGACTTCTCTGGTCCCCAGTCACCCAGATTCAACAGGTCCCTCCAGATTGTGCCCATGGCACTTTGCACATATTCCAGATATTGTCTCCATTACATTGAGTCAGCTATTTGTTCACGCAAAGGTTTTCTTTGTTAAACTGAATCATAGAGGAGTGGGAAAGGCACAAGCTTTGAAAGTACAATTGAATTCAAATCTCAAATTTGCTGTTTACTAACTCTTTAGCCTTGGAGGAAATTCCTTAATATCTCTGTTTATTAATATCTCTATTTATAGAATGTGGTAAGATACCCACCACAGATACTTGTCATGAAGAGTGAAGTGCTTAACTGAATCACTGATGCATTACATGTGCTCAGGAGATGGAAAATTCCCTCTAAATTTTCTTATCATTAAGAGCAAAAATAATTTTAATTTCATCTTTGTATCTCTCTGCGTAGTTAAAATTCATGTCTGCTTTTTGCCAGATATTCTGCTAGGTACTGAAATTATAAATATGAACAAGAGTCTTGTAAGTGTTCTTAGTATAGGTGGGAAGAGACATATCCACACACACACACACAAACAATGGTTATACAAAGTGATAATGTGTGGAGGAGTGATTGATCTTTCAGGGGCAGGGAGAAAGCCCAGAAATATTTCACAACTCAACACGTGAGCTGGGTTGTAAAGGTCATGTAGGAATTTAGGTGAAACAGGGGAGGGGGAAGCTGACCAGGCTGTAGCAGTAATGTTGATCTTATTTGAGATCAATAAGCAGTTCATAAAATAGAGTCAGTAGAGCAGGGAGTTAGGAAGAGATGGGCACAGCTGGCTGTCATAAGCTGGGACAAGTTGCTCTACACACCATTAATTGTGTAGGTTATACCACATATGAGGGCACTTGGCTAGTTTGTGGCCGGGGGGTGGAGATGGTTCTGGCATCCAGCCAGGTCAACCCAAAAAACCAGTTGCCTGCAGGGCTGTCTTTTGAAATCAAATTGGCACCCTGCTGTGAAAGGTTTTGTGTGCCAAACTAAGGAGTCTGAATTTTACCTTGTAGGTAATGGGGAGTCATCAAAAGTTAAGCAGAATAGACTTAAGTACATTTGTCCACAAAAGCAACTCTGGTTCGGTAAGGAGGATAGAAGCAAGCTGTATTAGTCTGTTTTCACGCTGCTGATAAACACAAACCTGAGACTGGGAAGAAAAAGAGGTTTAATTGGACTTATAGTTTCACATGACTGGGGAGGACTCAGAGTCATGGCAGGAGGAAAAAGGCACTTCTTACATGGCGGTGGCAAGAGAAAATGAGGAATAAGCAAAAGCGGAAACCCCTGATAAGCCCATCAGACTTTGTGAGACTTATTCACTATCATGAGAATAGCACAGGAAAGACCAGTTCTCATGATTGAATTACCTCCCCCTGGGTCCTTCCCACAACACATGGGAATTCTGTGAGACACAATTCAAGTTGAAATTTGTGTGGGGACACAGCCAAACCATATCACAGGCAGACCAATTAGTGGGCTCAGATGGACAGAACGTAACACCATACCACTGGGGAGAGATGATAAGAGTCTGAATCAACATGAGTAGCAGTGAGAAAATGCAATGAGGATCATTTTGAAAACCATTTAGAAGGTAGAACTTCTGAGACATGCATGGTACCCAGCTGGATGTACAAGACCATGTGGATTGTGACAGTAGAAATTAGGGAGGAGCAGGTTGGTCTTTTGTGGGGTGAGGGGTGTTTTCAACATTTTATTATTCCCTTGAATTATATAAACTGATTTGTGCAGTAGGCAGGAAAGCATATGAGTATGAAATTTAAAAAAGAAACAAGATCGGATATAGAGATCTCACTGACTTGTAGAGATAATAGCTGTAGTCACTGATGTAAACAGGGTTACCCCAAAAGAGGTAGAGACCCCCAATAAGGCTTTCATGTACATTGTGCATAGTGGTATGCCAGTAAACGATTAACATTGGTCTCTGTGGTATGGGGGGACTCCTATCTTTAGCATGTACTGATTTCTGTAGTGTAAGTACTCCCACCATAGCTGATTTCAAGCTACCTATATGGCATCACTGAACAGGCAGTCAGAAAGAGATGGGCACAGCTGGCTGTCATGAACTGGGACGAGCTGCTCAACACACCACTAATTGTGTAGGCTGTACCACATATGAGGGTACCTGGCCAGTTTTTGGGGGTGCGGTGGTGGAAATGGTTCTGGCATCCAGCCAAGTCAACCCAAGAAGCCAGTTGCCTGCAGGGCTGCTCTGCAAGGAGGGGGAAATTTATTCTACATTATTTGTCCAGAAAGGGAACTTTTTCCCAATTCTGAACCCAGAATTCAAGAGGGCTAAGTGTGGAGCCCTGAGAAACACCAACATTTAAGTAACAGGGAAAGAAGATCCCCCCAAAACAAAACCATACAAGAGAGGTGGGCAGACAGGGCTCATATCTAAGCACTACCCCTTTCTAGTTTGATGATCTTAGTCAAATTGCTTTCCTTCTCTGTGCCTCAGTTTTTAACATTTTTTTATATTGAGGTAAAAATATACATAACATAAAATTTAACATCTGCACCATTTTTAAGTGTACAGTTCAGTGGCATCAAATGTACTCAGACTGTTATGCTACAATCACTACCATACACCCAGAGAACTCTTGTTTTGCACAACTCAAATGCTGTACCTATTAAACAGTCACTCCCCATTGACCTCTTCCCATAGCCCCAGCCAATAACCATTCTATTTTCTGTCCCTGTATTTGGCTACTCTAGGTACCTCATACAAAGGGCATCATACAGTGAGTTTCACCATGTTTTAAATGAGAAGACAACACCGTCCTTGTAAGTGTTGTAATTCTCAGATGGACTGTGAGGATTCCAGCTGAACATCTCACATCTCACACATGCCTAGCACAGAGAGGCACTCAGTAAAGGACAGCCACCAGCTCCCATGTGTGAGAGATGCTGTGCAAGATGCTTATGGGAGACATGAGGGGGAATAAGACACTGTTCTTGGCCTTCATAGGTCTTCAGCTCAGAAAGATTTTGTATTTACAAGTAACTATTATTAAATCAAAAAGTGAAATTTTTAAAAAGAAAAGTACTGATGGCCTGGTGCAGTGGCTTACACCTGCAATCTCAGCATTTGGGAGGCCGAGGTGGGCAGATCACCTGAGGTCAGGAGTTCGAGACCAGCCTGGCCAACATGGCAAAATCCCGTCTCTACTAAAAGTACAAAAATTAGCCAGTCTTGGTGGTTCATCCCTGTTTTCCCAGCACTTTGGGAGGCCGCGGCAGGCAGATCACCTGAGGTCTGGAGTTCCAAACCAGCCTGGCCAACATAGTGAAACACCGTCTCTACTAAAAATAGAAAAATTAGCCAGGCATGTTGGCGGGCACCTGTAATTCCAGCTACCCAGGAGGCTGAGGTGGGAGCATTGCTTGAACCTGGGAGGCAGAGGTTGCAGTGAGCCGAGATGGCGCCACTACTCTCCAGCCTGGGTGACAAGGACGAGACTCCGTCTCAAAAAAAAAAAAAAAAAAAAAAAAGAAAGAAAGAAAGAAAAGAAAAAAGAAAGAAAAGAAAAGTACTGACAATGTTCTCTGGGAATTTAGAAGATGAGGAGATTATCAATGGCTAAGAAAATCAGAGAAAAGTTATAGAAAAGGAAACATTTCTTTGAAGGGTTTGGCCTAAATGGTAACAGCAAAAAGGACCCTTTGTGAAGACAGACTGCATATGCCAAGACATTGCACTGGTCATCTCAGGCTGCCATGACAAAGTCACACAGACTGCACGGCTGAAGCAACAGAAACTTATTTTTTCACAGTTCTGGCTAAAAGTTCACCATCAACGTGCCAGCATGATCAGTTTCTGGTGAGGACTTTCCTCCTGGCTTGCAGACAGGAAATGAAAGAGAAAGAGAAACTCTCTGGTTCTCTTCTTAAAAGCATAGTAAACCTATTGGATCAGGCTGCCACCCTATGGCCTCATTCAGCCTTAATTACTTCCTTAGAGGCCTCAACTACAAATACAGCCACAATGGTGGTTAGGGGTTCAACATATGAATTTGGTGTCCGGGGTGTGGGTGAGACACAAACAAATGGAGGTGGGAAATCACCACTCGTTTATAGGGAACATCAATAATATTTGGATGATGCATAAGGGGGTTGAAAGTGGAGGAGATGGAGAAATAAAATTGCACCCAGGGATCAGCTTGGATCACAGAAGGCCTTTGAGTAGCAGCTAAGTCTTTTAGAGTGTGTTTGGTCTACGGCAGGGAGAACCTGAAGGTTTTAAACAGGGGCGTTTCAAGGTCAGAAGTGTGCTTTGGGAACATGGTTTTGGCAGTGGTGGGCTTTATAGCCAGTCTTGTTCTTATTGCCTTGGAGCAGAGAAGGAAGGCCAAGTGCTGGCAGATTAGCTACCTGCCAGAGTCTCCCAACCAGATCTTTCAGGTTGATTTCCTGAATGCCAGTCGGTCCCTCATTTGACTGGCCATGAAGGAACACACACTTCTGGGGTACTCTTGTGAAAAATCATTTAGAGGGCAAACATCCCCAGCCTACCCCTACCCGGAGCTTCCAAAGTATCAATTCCAAAGCAAAACAGGCTTCTTTATCTCAGTCAAAGGTTTTGAATAGGAACTGACCAAATGAATGATCCACTGGCCAAAATAACTTTGGACAGTTTCTTGCTGACTGCTGAGCACACAGCAAAGCTACTTGATCTTGCATTTCATGATATGGTATCTAGTTCTCAGAGGTTGTAAATGGTCAAATCTCAATGAGAGGGCTCTTCAGGACAACACTGCAGAGTGGAATGCCTCTCCCCAGGGTAAAGTTCTCGTCAGCCTCCTTAGGCAATTGGTCCCAGCAGCCACTGCGACAAAAACTAAAAATAGGCGTAGTATAAAACCTCAGCTCCGAGGAAAGCTGAGAGAAAATAGTTTGCTAAGAAGCACAGACTGTGATAAAGCATTGCCTGGTGTTTTCCAACGCATCATGGGACGTGAGGAGTTCCCAGAAATCATTAATACCGACCTCAACGATTAAAGTACTTTTACTGGATGGGAGGGAAGGCGACTTTCTAAATTATAAACAACTTCAGAGATCATCTAGCAGCACTATTTAGTATAGGCCTGAGCAATAGGAGGTTATGCACATCACTTCCACCTACATAGTTTCATCCTTTTATTCATTTAGCAAGTGTTAACTGGGCATGGCTCAATTCCTCACTCCATTCTGCTCAAACATCCTCCTCACTATGTAATATAGCACCTCTGTGTTTCTGTTTCCTTATTCTCCTGTTTTCTTTATATCACTGGCATTGTGCTTTATTTTTGGTTACCCATCTGCCCTACCAGCCTGTCACCCAGCTCCAGGGGCAGGACTTTGCCTGTTTGGGGTCTGGCATGGAATGATTGTACTGAATGCATTTGTGTGTCAGGCCCTGCCCTCCAGTGTCTCTCCTCTCTCTCTCTCTCTCTCTCTGCAACTCCTATTTGCTGGATGTTGACCCTTCTGTATTTGGCCTCCGTCCCTTGTCATCTCTCTCATATTTTCATTTGCTTTTTTGCTCAATGATCTCAGAGGCTTTCTTTATTTCCAGCTCTTGTATTACATTTTTCATTTTTAGCAGTTATGTTCCTAATTTTTAATAACTCTGATCTTATTCTCTGATTGTTCCTTTTCCAAAGTTTCCGATACTACATCATAAGGACCGAGTGGCAGGGGAGGCCAAGTCAATCATCCTTCCTTTAGGGTGATCAGGGAATGGATCTCCAGATGCCAGAAGGAGAAAGGCTTTACCCTGGCACCTCCACACCAAGACTGGAAGCTCAAGCTCTCCCCACATCCTCAAATGGCTGCCTGTGGAGGGAACTTTCCACGTAGAGGCCAGAGGTAAAAGGCTCCCAGTGCTCTGCACAGAGCTGGGATGTGGGAGTTGGCTGCTGTCTGCCATGGTGGTTCTAGGATAGAATTTCACTGAGTCCCTCCAGTGGAGCCCCATATCATACCTCCCACCCACTGTGGGATGAGCCAACTCCAAGCTGACAGCTTCTCTAGGGTCCTGGCAAAAAACAGGGCCCCCATCTCCTCTGTGCCTACATTAGAGTTTATTCTGAGCTATAATATTTTCTGTCTTCTATTCTCTCTCAACATCTTCTTACCTACCTTCTCTCTTCCAGAAATTTGTCAACATCCCTTGTCATTGGTGACCCTATCTTATTTTCTTAACTGTTGTGAGATTGTTCCTTTTCATACTTCTCTACTCTTATTTCAACAGGATCTCAGGAAAATCTGCAGACAGTAATATGTCAATCATTGCGCATGAGCAAACGGTACTAAATACAACTTGGGAGCTGGTGAATGTGAAGTGTGTAAACAGGGCTCTTTACTGCAGGGCTTTTCAGCACCTTTAATTCGCAAACAAGAATAGGTACTGCAAATCTCAAAGAAGGGGTGTGGTACGAAGCATTTCTCAATTATTTGACCACAAGAATTTCTTTTTTTTTTTTTTTCAGGGAAATCTCATCATTCTTGTGTTCTAAGAAATATACTATGAAAAATACTATATTAATTTATCAGGGTCATGCTAGCCCTGGGACTGCAAAACAGTAGACATTAACAATGTTTGCTGAATGCAGGTGCAAAAGGAGCCTGAGTCAATGGGTCCTAAATACCACTCCCACCCAAGTAACAGATTTACTTTGTGGAGATGATTGTTTAGCTCAGATAGTCAGTGCAGTGGAAAGAACATCCAGGCTGAATTCAGACTAACATAATAGCTGGGTGCCATTAGGCAGATTGAATTATTTGAGCCCCAATTTCCATATCTGTGATATGGGAATAATATTTACTTTTTTTATTCTATAAGGTAGGTGTGAGCATCCAAAGATAAAATATATGAGATGGTATTTTATAAAATGTAAAGCACTAAACAAATACAAGGAATTATTATTGTTGTGAAACCCAGTTTCCATGTCACAGCAGTTAGAACGTGAAAGGGAAAAGACATTTGAGCATTCTCTAACCATATCACATGGCTGGTTGCCCAGTCATCCTAAACTTCGAGATGGCCCCAACTGCAGAATCACAGGGAAAAACACAGAAAAAAAGGAGAGAAACCCTAACCCTCTTATGGATTGCACATAAGGCTAAATCAAGACTTTATCCTCACTTTGCAAGTGAAGACTTGAGCTAGAGAAACAAGAGACTCAGCGATCTTTATCTGGAAAAGACCTTAGATATCATTTGAACCAACTTGCTTGCTTTAGATGCATAGAAACTGGCCCAGAGAGGTTAAGTAATTTGCCCCCCATCACACTGAGATAATTGTGCTAGCGAGAAGGTCTCCAAGTTCCTGGCCAACATAACTCAACTCAACAAATGTTTATGGAGCGTGGCGTACCACTGCCCCAGGGGCCAGGGTGTACACAAGTGGGAGCCTCAATTTCTATCCTGAAGGAGCTTACAAGTGCAAGAGAGGAAAGAGTGACAGCAAACACTAGAGAAGGGCTGATAATTCAAGACTGGGTTATTCAGTTATATTCTAGGAGTTCAGGGATAGGGGCCACTGTTGATGACTGAGACAGACAGAAAAATCTTTTTGTAGTTGGTATTCTCCATTTTCAGAAATTTTGACTCACACACAGTGACTCATGCCCATAGTTCCTGCTACTCTGGAGGCAGAGGCAGGAGGATTTCTTGAGGCTAGAAGTTTGAGAAATTCTCTCCTTTCACCTCAAAGATTCCTTAGGGAAGAACACACACACACACACACACACACACATACTGATACCTCAAATACAAAGTTGAAGAACCTGCCATAAATCTCAAGGGTAGTTTCTTGACCTTAAAATCTCCAAGAAAAAAATGGGGACCAGTAGAGTCCATTCTACCTGAAAAGTATTTGCTACCACCTAAGCCGTCGCCAAAGTGTCTCAGAGCCCATGATTCCTTTGTGGCAAAGAAGACAAAACACCCATTTCCCTGGCAACAACTTTTATTTACTATTCAAATAATATCCCTGTGTTTGGAAGGCCAGTGAATCTTTTAGCGTTTTAATTTCTAAAGTTTATAGAGCAGCAAATCGGTTTGGCATCTGTTAGTAACTCTGCCCTAAGATGGGATGATTCAAACTTGGCAACTAGCAGGCACTGTCTCCCATTAGTAGGAGTAATAATGAAATGATGTGGTTGAACATCTCGGGATGCCAAGTTTATTTTGTGCTTGGACAAATGGTATATTGTGTTGATTTTCATTTCTTAAAAGATCCTTATAAAAGCCTCCCCTTTTATTTATGTTAGAAAATTCAATTTAACCAAATAAGCAGAACCAGAGTGCAGGGCATCAACAGCATTGGAGACTGGGTGTACTACGTGAGGGAACTGAACAGAATAACTTTGGTTGCTCTGCATAGGGATGCGGTCCAGGCACTCACAGGGACATGGGGGAACATGAAGAAGGATCAATGGACAACTAAATAAACAGCCCAGTGATATCCATTGGGCTTTAAAATGGTTTGCTGCTGAGGATATATATGGGCAACTGGTGTGATGGGACCTCCTAAGGCCAGAGTTTATTTCTGAACATATATCCCACAGAGCACACATTCCTTGAACTACTCCACACAAAAAAATGGCTAAAGAAACTTGAGAAACATCCCCTATTTCTCTTCCTGCAGATTCACGGTACACATTAGCCTATAAAAGGAGCAGAGATATCCGTCAAAAAAACCTTGAATCTTGTTTAACTCAGCATTTCCCATTTTGGAAATAGTTAAGTATAACACACCAAACATTGAAATTGCTATGTCTTGAGCTTTCTGCCTGAGGCTGTTTACACAGCCTGTCAAAAGCTGATGACAAAGAAGTGAAAATTGTAGTCTATATGACATATCTGTTTTTGCTCCTGAGTTAATTTACCCAACCCAATGTTTTGTTGCTTGTTGATGTTTGTTCTGCCTATTCCCACAGCCAGGTTGACTGCTCTTGCCTGGATCTGAAGGCTATATTGAAATGGGGACTCATACCTGGGTCTGTTGGTCCCCAAAGCCCATAGTTTTAATTGTGTGTTACTCTGCTTAATACTGAGCACATTTAAATTCCCCTTTGAGGGTAATTCAATGGTTGGGTACTTTCATTGTCTCCTATATCAGTCAACTATTCCTATCTACTAGAAATGAAAAAGGAAAAGGGAGGAAGGGGAGAAGGGAGATAGGGAGAGGGATTAATTTCTTGTAGAAGCAAGAAAACTTAATCACAGGGATATTTTTGAGCATTTGTAACTTTATCACAAGTTCTTGTTGTTTTCACAACTTCCTGGGAGATGCTATGCTTGGAGGTAGCTTAAAAATATTGTTTAGGCCGGGCACGGTGGCTCACGCCTGTAATCCCAGCACTTTGGGAGGCCGAGGCGGGCGGATCACAAGGTCAGGAGATCGAGACCACGGTGAAACCCCGTCTCTACTAAAAATACAAAAAATTAGCCGGGCGCGGTTGTGGGCGCCTGTAGTCCCAGCTACTCGGGAGGCTGAGGCAGGAGAATGGCGTGAACCCGGGAGGCGGAGCTTGCAGTGAGCCGAGATCGCGCCACTGCACTCCAGCCTGGGCGACAGAGCGAGACTCTGTCTCAAAAAAAAAAAAAAAAAAAAAAAAAAATATCGTTTAAAGGATGCAACCTATTCATTTTCCCAGGATAGGGAAAGAATTCCAAAGATGATTATGAAAGAGATAGTCTAGGATTACTCCCTAAACGTTTTCCTGTGGAGCAGCCCCTAAACCGCTCTTCTCAACCTTCATTTGCAAAGCAAAACAGCATTAGTGTAATCAGTCCCCTATCTTTTCCAAATCTGCCTTACCCTAAGAGTTGCAGGGGATATTCAAACAGGAGGCCTGGAGAAAGTGCTTTTGAACAGCAAGCTCCTTTGTTTTCCTCCCTTGCCTCTGACCACTCTAGTTTTTAAATTCTCAAATTTGAATTCTCAAATTAGACTTTGTCTGACCTTTTGCATTGCTTGGCAACTCTGAAGAGTCCATTTTCCCTCCTGTGGCCGCGGTCTGAACCATGCATTCTGATGCTGAGCCACTGCATGTACCTGACTGACATGACACTGCAGGCTCTTCGCCCCCATTCTTCCCCCCCGGGAGACAAGTGGCACCTCATGGCATTGCCAACTTCTCAGTGGTTAAACTATATTGAATTGTGTCCATTGCCAATCTCAACTCCCTCCCAGGCAAGTAGGAAGGCCAGGGCTCTGATCAGGGCTGAGGTTTCACGAGCTGGACTAGTAATGGAGCTGGGGCTGATCAGGAGGTGGGAGGTGGGGTGACTGCTGGGTGGAGCAAAGCAAGCAGCAGCCAAGGTGAGTTTTGAGAAAAGGAGGCCATTTACCACTGGCAAAGAGACTGGGAAGAAAGATGCCTGTTGTGTGTGAGGCCAAGGAGCAAGCAGAGAGAGCGTTTGAAACTGGGAGGATGGAAAAGAGGCCTGAAAATCTTCCCATGCTAAGACTGGGTTAGGAGCAGAGGCAGCCCTAGAATTTGTGAACCTGAAGCTTATGCATTCAAGGAACCCTCCTTCAGAAACAAAAATGAAATTCCAACTATAAAATATAATATGGGGCCGGGAGCAGTGGCTCACACCTGTAATCCCAGCACTTTGGGAGGCCAAGGTGGGTGGATCACTTGAGGTCAGGAGTTCGAGACCAACTTGGTCAACGTGGCAAAACCCTGTCTCTAGTAAAAATACAAAAATTAGCCAGGCATGGTGGCATGTGACTGTATCCCAGCTATTCGGGAGTCTGAGGCACGAGAATCGCTTGAACCAGGGAGGTAGAGGTTGCAGTGAGCCAAGATTGTGCCACTGCACTCCAGGCTAGGGGACAGAGCAAGACTCTGTCTAAAAAAAAAAAAGGGTAGATATGGAAGTGAGTATTTATTTAGAATATGAAAAGCAATGAAAACAAATTTGTAAACATTTAGAAAATGATTATATACCACAGATATTAAAAAAATCCCAAAAAGTAACTTAATATTTTATTACGTGCATAATGTGTATCTATAATACTGTTTTTTTCTCTGATGTTTTTGAAACATACACTTTGAATGTCTCTTCATTTGCCAATGATTTTGTAATATCCTGATCTGTGGGAGAGAAGACAGATAACACAATTCCTCCACTAGCGTGATCAATCAACGTTGATTTTTAGTATTGATAGTTGGGATGTAAAACTGCAACTGTTTATAGCAGTACTACAGGTTTGTATGCAAATACATAAAAGTCTACTTTGGGTACTTCCCACTGAAAAATATATGGTGCATTTGTTATTGTATATGTTGCATTATTGTATATATTCCTGACAAGAGAGAATTTCTGTTTTGACAAGGCATTGGTGAAAACTAGATCCTCTGTCTACAATTTTACATATCTGATAACTGGGAGAACTTCCCACAGTCTAGCTTCTAGCTCTGTATGTTTCAAATCCCAGTCTTCATATCCTATATATTTTTGGTGCTGATGCCATAGGATACATTTATATTGTGACATGACCATCTTTGGGTCATGACCTGGGTGAAGTCAGCACAATGGGCGTCAAGAGTGTTACTGAAGGCCAGTTCTTCACCATGATGGTTAACAATAATATAACTATTACCAGAAATAAGTTAGGACCACACAAATATATCTCACTAAACCCAAACTAAATATATGCCTAATTTAACTTCCCACTTAGTGAAGTACCAAGATGCCCATGGCAACTCTAATACCATCTGAGGCTAGAGGAAGTGTTACAGAGGGAAAGTTGTAATGAAAAGAGGCATTGGTCTGAAGCAGTTGCAGCTCAAATATCTCATGCTTGCAAATTTTGCAAAAACAAATCATCATGTGAACACTATGGTAGGCCTGTTTCTGGGCATGGGAAGGGAGCACTGCGAGTGAGGGGTCTTGGACTTTGAGTTTTATGATTCTGACAATAAATCATTCTTGGGAGGATTCCAAGCTTATTCCTATACTAACCAGATAAATGGACACAGATTGTTTCCACCATCATGAGTACTAAATTGTCAAATAAATGATGGGTGGGCCATCTTGGGCACCACACTTCCTCCAGGAATGCAGTGAGGACTGGCCATCTCCGCTGGCCTCTGTGCATGTCTGTTAGGAACAAACACCTCCTGTGTAGTTAGACTTTGCTGACACAGGCTTCTATTTAAGGAGATGACTGTTATTAAAAGAAAGAATGCTTAAACTACTCTAAACAGAAATGAACACGGTTTCAAGTGGGCTTTATCAAAATCATCATGGTATATACCCAAGTGAAAGTAAAAAACAAGTTTTGCATAAGTGATGAGGTCTCTTAAGTGACCACACTGAATTGACCATACAGGCTTCTCCAAGTAAAATGTCTAATCTCAGAAAAGGCAGTACCAGGTGGTCTGACGTTAAAGAGAATTTTGACCATTTCCCAGTCTCTTTGCACTGTTTGTCAACAGTCACTGGTTGGTTTTGGGAAATGGTATTGACACTTCATTTCGTTTCTTTTTTTTTCCATGGAGGTGGAATGGAAGAGCTTGCCTTGCTGTTGATTTTACTGTGACTAGGGAGGTCTTTAAGTGAGGCAGATAAGATGGCAGTGGAGACTATCAGAGGAGGAGAAAGGAACCTTAGAGATTGTCTTCATTACATAGTGGAGGGAACTAAAGCCCCAAGAGGAGAAGTTACACATCAGTTAAAAGAAGTGTTACTCAGGGCTAAGCGAGGCAAGATTCTTCTCTGGAATCTAGTACACTTTGTTTCTGTACTTTCAATCCAAACTAATGTTTCATCAAAGTCCTAGTGGAGAAGATGGTTTGGGTAACTATGGAGTAATTCTGGCACCCTCTTCTCAGCCCCAGATCTCCAATCCCATGCCCCAAAGTGATTGCACCTGCCTTGACACAGGTAAGGCGATTGTCAAAACTTGTATTTGAAAAATAATAATACCAAATGCTTATGTTCATTGGGCATTCCTTAGCCAGTGCTTCCAATGCTGGAACGTGTTCAAAATTGCATGAATACTATTTCATAGGAGAGAATAAGATGTGGAAGATAGTTGTATTTTGGTAAATATCAATTAGTAATATGGCATCATTTGAATTTTATGAGATATAAAAATAAAAATATCTATAATTTATAATAATTTACTAAATTTAAAAAGTAGATATAGTTGTTTAAAGATAAAATTATCTTGAATTTGAATAATGATTAAATAAGTTCCTCTCTGACTTACTGCTTTCTTATTCAGGCACCTCGTTTGATCAAACAGGGAGCCACAGATACACAGACACTAAGTAAACTTCCATGAAAGACCCCAAAATTGTGAGTTTTGACAGGTAGACTATCTTGTTACCTAGAAGGCCAATGGTTTCTTGGCACCCAGCATCATGGAGAGTGGGCCGGTGACTCTCTGTCCTCACTCTGTGAGTGTTTCATGAAGTCATATATACTTTGAGTCAATCCAGGGTGAGTCATATTCCCCTGGGCAGGCAGTTCCCACAATGCAAGAGGAAGGAAGGAAAGGAAGCAAGAAAAATAATAATAACTTGGTGGTTATTGTGTTAAATAAAGTACATTTCAATATGTTGTACCAGGTGGTAAAATTATAGAAGCCAATCTTTTCTGAAAATGCAAGATGCAGTATGTTGGATCAAGCGATTTTAAAAAAAATGTGATTGTTTTCAAATTTGCTTATCTTCTGACCTCTTGGAACTGCCTGTTAAAAAGAGGAAGCTAATTCCTCTGGCAAACTTCGTGGAAACTTGACACAGAGTCTTGGGGTGGTATTAAAAATGCAACAGGGCATTTTACTCTCAGAGGAGAGCGGGTGCGGAGGGGGGCTGCGACCCACTCACTGCTCCAGGTCAGCAAGCTGAGAATGATTTATTTATGGCAAGCATGCTAGATGCCAGCCAGTTCTGGGCGAGTTTACTGCCCAAGAATGAAGTCCTCAAACACAGGAGATGAATCTCCTGTAATCTCTGATGACTTATGGGAGAGTTGTGAATTTGATTCTCATTGTCAGGTGGTTGATCAAGATACATTTTGAATTTGAGCTGCCGTTCTTTCAATTTCTTTGTCTTCAATAGGATATATTTAGATTGTAGCTTTCATTAATTGTGTTATAATCCTACGAGTAGCTGAACATGCATTCTTTTACATCTTCAGTTGCTCTACGGCTCCCAAATCATACAAGAAAAATAGATGACTGTTTAGTTAGAGAATTAAGTTCCCAGAAGCATTTTCATCCAGGCTTCCCCCAAGAAACCTACATTCCTGCCACTGACAAGCGGGTCTGCTCTCCAGATGTGAAGCAAAAGATCACCAAATCTCCATTTCCATTTTACCTTTGCCCTGAAGGTTCGTAACAACACTGAAAGCAAAGAACTCAAATCCACAGTGCAAAATTTCCAAATTTATGTACATTTCTGGACAGGCCTGGTCTTAAACCAAGTGATGATACAGGTAAAATCTGTCTTTCCAAAGCCACCATTTCCCTCCATTACTCCCTGTTTTTCCCTTTCTTGTTCTCCCGTCTTTGTGTATCCTCTTTGGGCATTGCTCTTGGAAAAGAGTCTGCCAAGTGCAGCGATCCCAGGGAATCAATATGATTTGAGGTGGTTATTTTTATCAAGGTATTTTCCTTTTTTATTAGTCAAAAAGCCTAAACTGAAGCAAGGAACCCTTTGTAAAACTTCAAGCCCCAACAGATGGCATCTTCCAAGGAAAGAACCTGTGAAGTACATTCCCAGGTGACTACCACAGAGACCCTCATGGGTGACTACTGTGCTAATGGCTACTTTTGAATTTGGGCAGCTCCGCAGGTAGATACCAGGCACTATTTTGCTCCTGGCAGTGTAGTTGTTTATTCTCTCCCACAAGCATATGGAAGCAGGCAATGCATCTTATCCAACTTCGCCTACCCCACAACACACGGCAGGGGACATTGCACACAGCGGGCTGACTGGCATCTGATGGAACTGTGAACTGAAGGGTGGGTTGTCCCTCCTTGTAACCATGCAATGATAAACTCTGCTGCCCTCTGCAAGTTAGATACAGGGAGCTCCTTGCCATACCTCCATATAGTGCACCACCTCCCTCCTCATTTTTCACATTGGTGAATGGAGACACAGCACAGTGTGTGAGCTGCCCTCAGGAAGTAAATGAAGCACAAGTGAAGGGTTATTCCTTTCTTTGCATCTCCACAGTTCAGATTTTGTGTGTGTGTGTTGCCTGAACTGTACTCTGAAATGGCTCCTAACCTTAGCTGCTTCTAACTGCTGCAATTACCTTCTGACTTTGAAGCAACTTTCTCTATCTCAATATAAAAAGTAAACTTAGCACATTAGGAGTTTGCCTTATTTGATGTGGCAGCACAAAATTCCAAAATAAGTTGCACTGTTATACCTCCACCACCTCCAGCCTTTCTCTATCTTGACCAGCCCTATCATTTTTCCTATACTTTGCAGGTATTTGAGAACATGGTGGATAAGCAAATGAAGACATTAACCTGGTTTCACAATCTAGTTCCCTTCTTACCAGATGTGTAATTATAGGCCAGCTTCTTAAAACTTCTAATCCTCACTTTTCTCATCTATAAAATAAAAAAAATATAGTACATGCTTTATAAGGCGATAGCAAAGAGTAAATGAACCAATGTGTACAAAGTACCTAGCATAGTACATGGTACACAGAGGGTGTTCAATAACTGTACGCCATTATCAGCACCGTTAGTAGTCTCATAATCACTGTTGCATCTAGTAGCTGCAACCAACTCTGTTGGTGCTAATGATGCAAAGTCATTAGGAGTGATTTATGGGTGGGGCTATGTAGAGTCAGAAGGTAAAAATCCCTGCAAATTATGCACTTCTGAAATATATCTCTGTTTTTCAGTCAGCAACCTTGCTCTTTGGAAACAAAATCACATAAGCAAGAGAGACTGTGCACCCAGAAGCATGCGTCTTGACCCTCCCACATGGTGGACGCTGTGTTTTACCTGTCGAGGGAGGCATGTGGTAGAGCATAGAAGGTCTGAGTGTCTGAGGTCTGAACTCTAGCTTTGTCTCTATTGCCAATGGTTAGCAGGGTGACCTTGACTAAGTGCCCCATTTCTCTGAGGTTCTGCATCCTCACCTGGCAAATAGGAACCGAGACTCAATACTCTTATGTCATATTGGGCTCGGGTACACGTGATCCGTGTTTTGTTTAAACACATAGTCTGTGTTTTGTTGCTGTTGTATCTACTTCCCTCCTTTTTTGTTCTTTTGATTTTCTCATTGAGAGGGCAAGGCAAGGATGAAAACAAACAGGAAAACAGCACCCTCTAGGGTTTTTCAGAGGCATGACTGTACTGATGATGTGTGACGTGCTGGAGTATGAAGGACACCGGACTAAGCACCCCGAGTGGCCTTGGTGCCTCCCAAGGCCTGCCTGCCCCACTTCCTAGGTGGGCCATTCAGTGTTGTTTCTATCTTGAAGGCAATTTAAATAAATTTATTTAGAAAAAAGAAAAACTACCCAAAACAAAAACAAAAAACCTACAGAACTTGGGGAAATTATTGAAAAAAAAAAATTAAGTTCAACTTCATGAGCCATTTTCCATTTCAAAGATAAGTTTGTTATTGAATGCAGAAATACAACCTTTGTAATGCTTTTACTGAAATCGTTAAGAAACTGTTCAGAATATTTAAGCAAGTCAAACTTGAGCATTTTATTAATTCAATATTTTAATTTTAAAAAAGAGTGGTTTTGAAAGTCCATTTTAGTTTGGTTTTGGATTTATTATTCTCCTTCTTGACATGAGACAAAAATCAATAAAAGAGAACATTATCCTCTCCTAGATAACAGAGTCACAGAAATCTAATATTCCCATTATATAGGTAATGAAACTGGTAGTCCGGTGCCTTTGTTTCTTATTGAGAGCTCCTAATGCTTTTTAGTGGAGTAGACATAATAGTGATGACAGTGACAAGACTCAATACAAAACATAATAAACATGAACAAATAATAATAAACATTAACTCTGTGTCAGGCACTCTGCCATGTCTTGCCTGGAGCCCCTCATTTAATCTTTGCAACAACCCAACAAGTTAGCTGCTATTGTTATTCCCATTTTACAGTTGATGAAATGTAAGCATGGAGAAGTTAGGTAACTGCTCTAAAATTCAAAACTTATCAATACTCGGAGCTTTAGGTATACAACCACAAACTTAACTCACATGCAAACGAACAGACATGTAATTACATTGATACCACTGGGCTTTTTATGAGCTCTAATTTTTTGGTTTTGAAATAACAACAACAAAGAAACCCTGTTTTCTTTTGAAACTTCTTCCTAAGCATTGTGAGGATAAAGTGAGGAACGAAGAACTGGGATGAGCAATAAAAGGTAGGCTGGAAACAGACTCTAAGAAAAGGAGTGGGGAGGTGGCCTGTCTCAATATTAGTTACTTAGGAGCCAGTTATTTGGACTGAGGCATAGTTTGCAATTCAACCATGACCCTGCATGAGTTAATGGGACCATTAATTATTTACAAAAGAATAATGATAGTAGTGGTGTTGGTTTTTCTTGCATGCAATGCAAGGTATAGCAGTTAAACTTATTTGGAAGTATAAAGAAAAAGCTTAATTAATATGAAACCTTTATTAAACTCTGTTCACCTGCAATTATATTTTCTTCTGTTATTTGGTAAAAGCACACAAACACACACACTCTCTGAACACATAGCTTTATGTATTCTAACATAGTTTTTTCATATGCATATTTCACTTTCAATAGCTACATAATATTATTCCATCACATCTCGATGTATCACAATTTCCTTAGTCATTTCCCTATTGCTGAGGCTTTTGTATTGTTCCCAGTTATAAATAGCACTGCTATACTATTTACAGATCATTTTTAATTTGGGGGATTTTTTTATGTGTGTTCCCAAGAGCTTAATTTCTGTGTCAAAGTGTACAACAGATTATATCATTGGGTAGATTGCTTTCTAGAAAGACTAACAAATTGCAAGACCAATAGCATTGCATTTGTAGTATTCTATTTTTCTGATTTATCCACCACAACTGCCACAACTGCCATTTATAATTTCAGCTTTTTAGAAAAACCACAATACTATCACCATTGTCCCCTGCACCACAACCACTACCATCACCATCTCCTTCATCAACACAAGAAACACCAACACCATTACTATCATCAGCTACCATCAACATCAACATCACTACCAACAACATTATCATCCACCACTACCATCATCAACTTCACGAACACCACCACCACCCCACCATCAGCATCATTATCACCTTTCTCAATGCAACCTCTACCACATCACCATCATCATTCACCAACATCACCATCATCAAGCCCACTGCCAACAATGCCAGCACCATTACTTTCACCATCACCACTATTACTATGTTCCGCTACCATTACCACCACCTGTACTACTATCTGTACCACCACCAAGCCTCATCCACCATCATCCCCATCGCCTCCACCAATGCCATCACCATGATCAGCCATTATCACCATTATTAACACTATGAGCAATAAATTCCATACCACCAATAGTGTTGCCTTCAACAACACCACCAACAAACAACATTGTCATCATATGCCACCATCACCATCACTTTTACCCCACCATTACCAGCACTAGTACCATCATCATAATCTTCCACCACCACTATTGCTGCCTACCATTAATGGGAACATTCAGTATGTGCCAGATACTGTACTGAATGATTTACTTACATTAATCCTTTCATCCTCACACTAATCCTTTAAGTATAATAGCTGTATGCTACTGATTAGAAAATGGATGCTGAGAGGTGGGGACCCTGAATCAAAGACACAGCTAAAAATTGGCAAGACAGGATCTATATCTACATCTATCTGATTCCAAATCTCATTGTCTGAATTGCCAGGGTTTACAGTTACTTAACTGATATGCTGTTTTGTTTTAAAGGTTTTTTTGTTTACATCTCTTTAGTTGTTATTGAGACTGAACATTTTTCCATGTGCTGATTTATTGTCTGTATTTCCTTATGTGTATGCCCTCCATTTATTTCCTATTATCTCATTTTGAAGAAAAGCTGAATATTGACCTTAAATAATTACATGAATTCTCTGTTCATTTCTTAAGAGTAGAGCTTCCTCTTTAACTTTATAACTTACAATTTTTTAACTTCCTTACAATTCCTTTTGTTTTTTATTCCAACATATCTGTTTTATTTCTAATTATATCTTAGCAAATCAGAAATGTTTTTTCTTCTTTAATTGGAAATAATATGCTTATTTTATTCTAGTGTTCTTTTTATGTTTATTTTATGCTTATTATGTTTATTTTGCTTTGACCAAAATTTTTTATAATATTTAACATGAGGAATGAATCTAATGCAGTCTCTGTACCATGACCTGATTGTCCTCTATATTAAATAGTGATCACTTCTTGCCTTTGTATATCTTGTTTTTTTAGTGTAGTAAGTTCTTATTATAGTCTAAATTTACTTTGGAAATACCTATTGTCTCCCCCCACCTTTTTCCTGCTTTTAACTGAATATCATGATGTTTTGGTAATAGTCACATATTTTAAAATCCAGAAGGTAAATCCTTTACCAATTCCTTTAGAAAAAATAAATTTGGTATATTTTCCTTCTTGTTATTCTGGAAGAATATTAAAATCAGTGTTTCAGATTTTATAGAATACACTATGGAGGTTTTAATTGTTATTGTAGGAACAGAGAGTTTTGCTATCTTCAGAATATTTGACTTTCTATGCATGAATGAATTATAATTCTTCACTTATACATAGTATTCTTTTATTCCTATAAGATTGTATCCTTTTAAAATAAGTTTCTTGTTGTGAGCTAAATTATTGTATATGCATTTAATGATATTCTTATCTCCATAGTACATAGATGTTACATCATCATAAGTTATTCATCACCTTAGTATCAGGACACAAGTAATTTTAGTGAATTTGTCTTTTCCCAACTCATCTGCTTTTGCTATAACTACAAAATCTAGGAAGATAAATAGTTCAGATGCTGTAGCAATTTTCTCTGTTACTTTAAAACAATATCTAAATTAGTATAAACTAGGAAATCTTCTGAAAGCCATAATGTTTCAGAAAGGCATGTCCCCAGATGAACCAATCTGGGAAAGAGAGTGCTAGAGAGAATCTCCAGACACATGGGTTTTCATTAATGTAGATTAAGTCTGGCTGAGCCCACTAGAACTGAATTTTTCTAAAACTGTGACATGAAGTGGGATTTTTATGCCAGCAAACTTCCCTTTCTTTAAGCTCTCTCCTTTTCTTTTTCTCTCTCATTTCCATTGTTCACGGCTCTTATGTGTTGACTTTAGCAGAGTAACAGTGAAGTATGGTGTAAGCTGGAAAATCATCCCAGAGAAGGGCCTCTGGGAAGTCAACCTAATGCAGGCCTTGGTTGTCCCCTTTCTCCCGAGGACAGAGCACAACTAATGGGATCATGGGGCATAAGGACCCACCTGGGTGGGAAGCACCTCTCTGACAGGCAGGGCCATTCAGTCTGAAGCCTAGATTTTGTAGTTAGAGTTCAACATCCATTCATTTACACAACAAATATTATTGAGCCATGCAGTCTACTAACTGACTGGACAAAGCATCTATCTGTGCTTCATGTTTTTTTCCATCTATGAAAGTGAAAGGAGGAAAAAATGAAGGCATAGGATCAAGTGAGCTCCTGGGTCCTTTTTACCTGATAATTAGTACATCTAATACTGAAGAATAGCTACCGGAGGGACTGGGCCAATGAGCTCTACCAGATAATATGCCAGTATTAGTGAGTCCTATGAATACAAAAAGTCCCAATGAGGCCAATTCCAGGCTCTGTCTGAAGGCCCAGGTCTCATTCTCTTTCCCTGATGCTCATTGTCACTTGCCTAATCTTCTCAATATAATGTATTATCTTCCACCCACACAGCAAAATATCTTTTGGTGAATCCCCACCTGCAACCAAATACCAGTCCTTCCTGTGATTTTCTAGTTATCCAGCCCCCTTGTACCTTCAGTTAATCAGCAATTAACCAATTCCCTGGTGCACACCCAAGATAGGTAAGGAATGAATGTCATCCTTGGGCAAATCATTTAACTTCTCCAATTCATGGTTTCCTTATCAATGAATAGTGCTACTGATACTTAATGGGAATTATTGTCCTGAGCACTAAATGACACCTGATTCAAAATAGGGTGCCCAACACATCAAAAAATTTCACCCATATTATCTTACTTTATACCCAAACAATTCTGTAAGATAATTGGGACAGGTGATATTGCCATCATCTTGGGGCAAAAGGAAATCAGGAAGTTTAAGTGACATGTATCAAGTTTCAAGGTAATTTGGTTCAGCAAACCAAGGAAGCTCTCTGACATTGGTGCCATTCTTTAGGTGGTCCATTCACTTATTTATGTATTCATTCATTTGTTCTTCCATTAATTTATTACTGAGCACAGTCTATTTGTCCCCTCTCTCAGGGCTTTCCACCCAACAATACAACTGAAGGAATCTGCTCCTTCCAGCTGACTGAGCATGTGATTCAGTGGATTGTGACCAAAAGATTGTAATTTTAACTTTTGAATCAAATCAAGGTTTGACACACATATACAAAAGAACTCTTTAGCATGTTGTAAGTAAAGGGGGAAAAATGAATAATCATTCACCGGCCAGAATGATGGTGATGTCCTTCTTATGATGAAGGTCCTTGGATATGCATGAGGGACACAAAAGAAATGACACATGGCATCTGTATGAAAAATATGAAGACCTGAGGTTGAATATGGGTTGTTAAACTAAGGATGAAAAAAAATGGGGGAAGGTGTTTTTTTCTTGCTTGTTCTTCGGGAAGAATCTCAAAATTAGTGTTTCAACTTTTATAGACTATATTATGGAGACTTTAATTATTATCTTATTTTAAATTTTTAAGTAAGGAGATAGAGAATTTGGAGGGCAGTGATTCTTAAGAACAAGACTTCCCTTATTCTTTTTGAAATAAGCTATCACAATTCTTATACTACAAAACATATAAAGTATGGAAACTACGAACCCTTAGGAATCTACGAGCAAAACATTTGATATTCTAAAATGCCACTGAATTCACTCAATAGCTATTCATTATTCCACAAGAACTGAGGGCATTTCCAGCACTATGTATACACTGTGAAGGAATACAAAGAACTGTAAGGTGTGGTCCTATTCTCAAAGACATTGCAGTCTAGGTGGGGAGACAAGACAAGAATGAAAGGAAAACAATGAAACACAATTTGGGATTAAGCAAAAAGGGTAAAATAAATAAACTGCCAAATAATAAATAGTTGCCAAATGAAACAATAGGAGTGATCCTGAGTTTGAAAAATCATTAAGAGAAGGCCTCCCAGCTAGGTGGGATTTGAGCATTTGAGCACAAGGAAGGTGCAGGGGAGGCCCTTTGGGTGGGGAGGAGTCAGTGAAAACCAATTCTGGGCCAGGCACGCTGGCTCACACTTGTAATCCCAGCACTTTGGGAGGCTGAGGCGGGCAGATCACAAGGTCAAGAGATAGAGACCATCCTGGCCAACATGGTGAAACCCCGTCTCTACTAAAATACAAAAAAAGTTAGCTGGGCATAGTAGCATGCACCTGTAGTCCCAGCTACTCGGGAGGCTGAGGCAGGAGAATCGCTTGAACCCAGGAGGCGGAGGTTGCAGTGAGCTGGTATCACACCACTGCACTCCAGCCTGGTGACAGAGCGAGACTCCATCTAAAAAAAAAAAAAAAAAAAAAAACCCACCTCCGGCTGCAACACAGCCCTGGGTCTGCTCAGTGTCCCAGTCTAACTATTGTCCTTTGAAGTGAGTTGAGCAATTATACAAATCATTAATTATTCAGCCCAAATGACCAAAGTGAGAGCCCAGAGGAGATGCAGACTGTGAGCAGGCTTGATGCGAGTCTCTATTAGATTTTCAGACACAATTCTACAAGATTCAATATCCAGAGGCAAACAAACCAAAACGATAGTAGAGATGGAGGCAGTGATAGGGAAGTTCAGGCAGAGTTATATGTTTAAAAGGAATTGAGGCATTGGACAATAGCCAGGTAGTCATTAAACAACACATTTGTTTAAACAATACACCCTGAAACAAATGACTCACCTTGTTACTTAGTCAAAAAGCTATTTACTGAAAGAAAAATAGTTTCGGCTCTCTTAGCTCCTTTTTCTTCCTCTAATATTACTCAGTGCCTTGAAAATTTCTGCTATCTTCTAAGAAAGACAATATAAAATAGTGACTATTCAGAGGCAGGAAGCCTGAGTTCCTGGCCTGATTTTGCCATTGATGCTTTGAAACTTGAGACATGTCACTTAAACTTTCTGATCTCCTTTTTCCCCAAGATGATGGCAATATCACCTATCCTAATTATCTTACAGAATTATTTGGATATGAAGTAAGATAATGCGGGTAAAAATTTTTCATGTGTCAGGCACATATTTTGAATCAGGTGCCATTTAATGCTGAGGACAATGATTCCAATTAAGTATTAGTAGCTCTATTTATCGATAAGGAAACTATGAATTGGAGAAGTGACTTGCCCAAGGCCATACAGCTATTACAATCCCAGTTCTCTGAACCTTAGTACTCACCCTTCCCTTTAATGCCCAAATTACATAGTTTGAATCTGTGCCCTGCATGCCTGCTCTAGCCTCTGTCAGCTCGAGGGTCCTTTTGCTAAGAGAAGTTTTGAGATATGAAGTTGAAAGAGCACAGTGCATAAGTTGGGATGTTGCCAGTCTGTGTCAAGCTTACATGGAACTGTCCAATGAAGCTAAGGCAGAAAGAGATGGGCTGAGGGGATTTGACAGAGTGCCCAAAGCTTGAGCTGCCACCACCTTTTCCTTTTTTAATTTTTTTTTTAAAGAGACGGGGTCTTGTTCTATCACCTAAGCTGGAGTGCAATGGTGCAATCATAGCTCACTGCAGCCTTGAACTCCTGGGCTCAAGCAATCCTGCCCCCTCAGCCTCCCAAAGTGCTGAGATTACAGACATGAGTCACAGCACCAGTTTACCTTTCATTCTTAAATACAGTATGTTAAACAACTCAGCCTGAAGCACCCATATTGAGATTACTTGCCAGCTCAGGGGTACCCAGATAGTAGGTTTTGCCTTCCACCTCCAAGATTATAAAGGTTTTCTAATAAGCAACTTGTCTCCACTTTGGTGCAACTTAGAATTACCTGGGGAGCTTTCAAGATAGTCCTGGTGTCCAGGCCACATGCCAGACCAATGAAATCAGAATATATCGTGATGGGAGGTGGGAATAAATACTTCGGTAGTTCCAACATGAAGCCAAGTAAGAGAACCATTGATTCCACAAAACAAAGAAAGGGTCTCCCCAAGGCAAATTTGAACTTCTGGCATCATTTCCAACAGTACCTTTGTGTTTGTTTTGTTTATGTTATACTAACATGTGGTAAGTTCCTGGATTTTACTCTAGGTCTTCTTATTCTAAGACACCATTGTTGCCTTTAAAAAATAATAACCTCTTGTATTGACACAGCATTTTTTGGCCATCTACTCTGCTTACTCTTAAAACCGGTCTCTAGATGTCATTTAAGGGTCAAATGTTGATTTTTAAAAATTGATTCTTATTTAATAGAGATATATTGAATGTTATCAGTCAAGTCAGCACAGGAGAGACAATGCAGGAAAGACTCTCCCAAATACAAAGATACATCCAGAGATAAATTCCTCTATGAATAGAAACTTAGTTTAACAAAGTGATGTTAATTCCCACACCCTTTGGTGTTTCTTCTCTCTGCTCTGTCCAGGGTCTCTGTGAAGCTCTCAGAATCAGGAAGGGCTGGGCAGGTCTTCCCATGTGTGGGCCCATCAGGTGGCAAGGCTATGGAGACCTACAGAATGGTGTCCAGCCCCCAGACTCTCTTCTCTTCACTTTTGCTGCAATGTCTTCAGTGGGCATAAACCCATGGAGCTTATCAAAAGTATAGATCTGGCCGGGCGTGGTGGCTCATGCCTTTAATCCCAGCACTTTGGAAGGCCGAGGTGGGCGGATCATGAGGTCAGGAGATCCAGACCATCCTGGCCAACATGGTGAAACCCCATCTCTACTAAAAATACAAAAATTAGCTGGACATGGTGGCACGTGCCTGTCGTCCCAGCTACTCAGGAGGCTGAGGCAAGAGAATTGCTTGAACCCGGGAGGTGGAGATTGCAGTCAGCTGAGATCACGCCACGGAACTCCAGCCTGGGCGACAGAGCAAGACTCCATCTCAAAAAAAAAAAAAAAAAGTGTAGATTTCCAGGCCCTATCCTTAGATTCGATATTTGTGAGAGGAGCTCAGAGAAATCCATTTTAAATAGCTCTGTAAGTGATTCCACTATAGATTGTCCTTGGAAACTCTGCTTCCCCTGCTCCCCTCATATGGAAATCAGGCATTTGTGTTATGTAATGTATTCTCTGAGAGTTGCTTTTAAGATGCAGGTGTGACCAGCCCGAGTAGCTCACTAAACTCCTCTCTGCTTTGTCAGAGGTAAGAATAAGGGCAGGAAGAGGATTTCAATATGTGTTTATGGAATGAATGAAAAGAGGTTTCTGAATCCAGGGATGAGTCTGTAGATGAGGAAATTCACTTCCCAAAGAGAAACGTGGTTGACTTCACATGGGGGGTTGGGGGCAGCATACATAGCCTGAGGGATTCTGCACGGGTTGGGCAGAGTTCAGCATGCCAGGATGCCTTGGCCTTTCCCCAAAACTTAATTAGAAGTAGCCCCTAACTTCTTGTGAAAAAAGGAGAAAGTTGGATGACATAAAAATGCATGAAGTAAAAGCTGAAAAGTTCTCCCTCCCCAATCTTACTGTCCCGAAATAACCACTTGATACGGTTTGGATTCGTGTCACCACCCAAATCTCATGAATTGTAATTCCCATTGTTGGAGAAGGAGGCTGATGGGAGGTGATTGGATCATGGGGGTGGACTTCTTCCTTTTTGTTCTCATGGTAGTGAGTGAGTTCTCATGAGATCCGGTTGCTTAAAAGTGTGTAGCACCTCCCCCCTCTCTCTCTTCCTCCTGCTATAGCTGTGTAAGACGTGCCTCCTTGCTCTTCCACCATGACTGTAAGTTTCCTGAGACTTCCCCAGCCATGCTTCCTGTACAGCCTATGGAACTGTGAGTCAATTAAACCTCTTTTCTTTATAAATTACTCAGTCTCAGATAGTTCTTGATAGCAATCCAAGAATGGACTAATACACCACTATTTACAATTTAGTGTGTAGCCTTCCAAGCTATATATATATGTGTGTGTGTATGTATGTGTATATATATGTATACATACACACACACACACACACACATATATATACACACACACACACAAAGATGAAATGACTATATGCACTCTTTCATAGTTGGATTTTTTTTCATTTAACAACATACCAAGGGCTTCTTTTCATGTCACTCCGTATTTTTTTATGATATCCTTTCTTATATGGATGCACCAAAATGTACCAAATTGATCTCCTACTAAAAGGACATTTAGTTTGATACATACATCCTTTGCTCACTGATGAGTTTCCTATCAGTGGACCTCTTGACCATTATAAGGCCCAAATTTGTCTTCAACTTGAATAGATAGTAGGCCCACCAAAAACATTGCACCAATATACACTTCCTACCCACATTGTAGACTTACCCACAATTTTTATTACAAATATTTTAAGCATTTTACCAATTGAATAAATGAGAAAATCTCTTCCTGGCGCAACTTCATTTTCTTAGCTTAGTAGCATGCCTTTTTCATATATTTATTTATCCCTGCATTCCTTTTCCAATGAACTAAGTGTTCATATCTTTTACCCAGAGTCAAGGCTCACCTTGATGTTTTTATATATTGTATTTTATTATTTTCATTATGGTACCCATCGGCACACAGCAAATAGTCATGTACTGAAGAGAGCATATTCTGCAGAAAGGGTGAGGGGCAAAGGATCCAGTAACTTACTATTTTAAAAGCACTGTTTATATTATTTAGTACATAAGACCTTTAAGAACTGGAGCAACATCTCATACTCTGCAAAACACAGTGATGGTAATAAAATAGGATCTTAATAAATATTTGTTGAAAAAACGAGTAAATGTAGACAGAGACTGATACAGACATATGCTATGTTCCTGTATCTATGCTAGGTACAGGGAAACAGTACTTAGCACATAAGAAACACCATTTCTTCTTTCTAAAACTTGATGGTTTGTTAGGGCTTCGGATGCGTAAAATGAGAATTTCACTGCAAGAAGTGATGAATAGAAGGATGATTAGATGTCGCCTGTACTTGAAGATCTTAGTTCTAAAAGGCAACAGATACATAAATAATTTCCATGTAATAGAGCAAGAGTAGAGGTTTGCACAGGGTGCTGTGGGAACATGAGTTTTAAGGACAATGACAACTTCAGTGGATGAGGAAACATGAAGAAATGATTTCAAACAACATGAGCAAAGGCGTGGAGGTTTGGAACAGCAAGGTGTGCATGTAGGAAATCAAGCCATTTTAGGGTTTCCCAGAATCTATAGATCCTGAAGGCACAGGAGGTCAGGTGGGCTGATGGGGAGAACACAGAAAGGAGGTCCCAACCTAGCACATCCTGCTGGAGAGTGCAGTCGATGCAGAGCCACCAGAGGATTTTGAGCAAGGGCGGGGTGTGACCTGACACAAATTGTAGATGGCATGCCCTGGCTACCAGGGGAAGGATGGATTTGAGGGATGAAATGGGTGGCCAAGAAAGAGAGAAAGCAAAAGAGCAGTTAGGAAGGTTTATTCAGGAATAAGGTAATGAGGCTGCAGTAATGAGGATAAAGGGTGGAGAGATCTCAGAGTAGATACTTGGTGGCTAATTGGACTTGAGACGATGGAGGGATTAAACAAAAATATGCGCTTGGTTTCTGGTTTTAGTGATAGGATCGATGACAATGTCACTCACTGGTAAAGAAAATGCAGGATATGGAGAGGATTTGGGGAAGAATATTGTTAGTGCACTATCTTGGAAATACTAACTTTGAGAAAACTGGGACACTCAAGGGATGTACTTGGCAGGCATTTATGTATAAGTATGAGGCTCTCAAGGAGGTTACAAAGGCTGAAAGTTAAAATTGGAGAAAAAGTGAATTTAGGACACTGGATTTCAAGGCAGGGGCCTTCATGAGCCTCCCCTATAACTCACTTATAGCCAGGCATAACTCCCAGGGTAACGTCATTTCCCTTTGAGGGCCCATCACAACTGCAGATCTGGAATGAATTCTGGTCTGGACTCTTGAACCCCTTTTAATACCTAATGGAAGCAGGGGAAGCTCAGCAGTGCAGTTCTTTACTGTTGAATGGGAGCGAGCTACTTGTTGATCAGTTGTTAAACTTTCCTTCCCCAGAAAGATGTCAATTCTACAGCCCAATAGTAGTTTGCTTGTGGTGAAAGGAAAATTGAGGTTCGCTGGTGTGGACTGCACTGTCAATGCTAAGGATATGCCTGTTTTTTTTGTTTTTTTTTGTTTTTTTTTTTTTTTGGTAAGAAGATGGGATTCCCTAGCAACAAGATTGGGAGTCCTCACCTTTTGCTATGTCATCATGAATTAGTTTCTTGTTAAACATTTGTCAGTTTCGATGACCCACAGTCAGGTTTTAGGGGAGACAACATATAGGATAAGGCATAAAGGTACATTGGAGAGTCACAGAGGCTAGTCCTAGCTCTTCCACTTTCTAGTTCAGGGAACTTGGGCAAGTCACTTTACTTCTCTGCATCTGTTTTCTGATCTTGTTAAAATGGGGATAATAAGAAAAATGTCTATTCTTCCACTTCTCAGGACTGCTGTTATGATAATATAATAATTTTGAAAGTCCCATGCAAATATTATTATTGTTTGAAGATGTCTGGCTGACCGCCTGCACTTAGAAAGCCTCAGTAAACAGCTGTTAAGTGAACTCTGCCATGAAGGACACTCATTCCCTCGCCCATTTATTCAACAACTGCTTGTTAAGTGTCTGCTCTGTGTGAGGCACTGTGCTCATTGGTAGGGATATAAAGAAAGAACAGACTCCATGAAAGGCATGGAAGAACCGTAAATGTATATTACTAAGTTAAGGAAGTCAGTCTGAAAAGGTTCATTCTGTAGGATTTCAAATAAATGACATTCTGGGAAAGGGAAACTATGGAGTCAGTAAAAGATCAGTGATTTTCAGGGGTTAATGGGGATGGGGGAGGAATGAATAGGCAGGGCACAGAGGATATTTAGGGCAGTGAAAATACTCCATAGGATACTGTAATGATAGACATATGTCATTATAAATTTGTCCAAAACTATACAATGTATAGTACCAAGAGTAAATGTAAACTATCTAATGAAACTATGGACTTTGGGTGATTATGATGTGTCTATGTAGGTTTGTCAGTTGTAACAAATGTACCACTCTGATGATGAATGTTGATAATGCAGGAGGCTGTGCATGTCTTGGGGCAGGGTGTATATGGGAAATCTATACCTTCAGCTCAATTTTGCAGTGAACCAAAACCGTTCTAAAAATAAAGTCTTTTATATATATATATATAGAGAGAGAGAGAGAGAGAGAATAGAACATTTATGCCTTAGAAGCATCTATAACCTATAGCTTACTGGAAGAGAAAGGAATATAAACAGATTTTCAAATACTGATAAATGGGAGGTATAATCATGCATGCACAGTATTAGTTAGCTTTTAGTATTACAATATTTTATCCCCATTTGTGACCAATGCATGCAGAGGGTCAGTACTGTTCATTGTTTAGACAGGACCCCCTTATTTTTTATTCACTGCAAGCAGATGGCCACCCAGTGGTGAATGACTCCAACCACCTGGGACTTCCCGAGAAGGGGTGAGTGATGCTGTATGGTCAGCATTCACATGGCCAGGCATGCAGCCTCTCTATGACCAGCTGGAAGGGAGCAGAGGAGGCGTTGGTGTTGACTGGTGAACTCAACCAGACCACTTTGGCGTGGCTGTTTTGCATCCTTCTGCCTTTTAATTTGTTGACTTCCCACAAGGAGCCAGTGCCTATGAGTAAGGCAGAGCTTAGGTCAGCAGTTTGACTCTTTGCACCTTAATGTTGGGAGGCTTCATGAAGGGCATTAAGTCTTGTGTCCATTGATGCAGTGACTTTGTGCTGTGTTAACGGGGCATAAATGACTGAGTCTATATTCTGCTTTGTTCATCCTGGGACTTAATTTTATGAGAGAGAAATATAACAATGATTCAGTTTACGAGGTGACAAAAGAGCAAGGTAAAAAAGAATTAATTTCAATGTAATGGATTGAACTTCTTTTTTAAAAAAGCATAAAATCACTTAACTAAAATATCAGCCTTTGGGAGAAGCTTCTCCCATCCTCCACAAGTCCTGGCCTTCTGTAGTTGCAGCCAATGAGCAAAATCAAGTGTAAGGAATTTTGAGATACAAAATTTATATTGCAAAGGTGTCTTAAAATAATATTTATCTTTTATACACAGGAGTGCACTGCAAATTTTTGCAAAGTCCATCTAATTGAAGAAATTATGAATAATTACAGAGAAATACAAAAATTGTTTCTTCTAAGTGAGTTTCTGCAAACTCAACATATATTCAGTGGAGCCAACATTATTGGTTATGCTGGAACTCTTTCACTGAATGAAAACTTCTGGGCAGATTTTCTCCAGCGATGTATTGAAACTACAAAGGTTGGATAATATAATTACATAGCGAAAGGTGAAAATGTGATCACATAATGTAGACCCCCATAGGGATATAACAGGGGAATTCAAGCTTGGACTTCAGCTCCTCCAGCATGAAATGCTTTGTCCCACCTAAGGGCCCTCATACATGCTGTTCCCGTCTCTCTTCCCTTCAGTGTTCAAATGAACAGCTCCTTTTCATCTTTCAGGTCTGAGCTTAAATGTCATCACTTCAGAGAAGCCTTCCCAGTGGACCTCTGTGCAGGAGGCTTCCTCGCCCCCCTCACTATGATTCTCTACCCAGATTTCTTTGTTAGCTTTGATCATAATTTAATATTGTACCTCTATTTGTTTGCTTATGTGTTTGTTCTGTCTCCCACAATGGATTGCAAGACCCACCAGGCACAGGATGTTCACAACTGTTTTATTCCCTAAGGTATACTCAATGTCTCTAAGAGCACTTGAGATATAAATAGGTGGTCAGTAGATAAATTCATGTGAAAATGATAATTATGGCATTGCCATCTCAGTGGAATCACAAATGAGACTGCTATCTCATTTGTGAGGCAGTTGGTGCTATCTCATCTGGTTATCTCATCTTCTGGTTATTCAGACTTAGGCAAGGAGCATCTTTTCTCAATGCTGTTAGCTTTATTTCAATTGTATTTTCCTGAAAGCATATTGTATCTACTTAGCTGGAAATGGGGTGAGGGGTGGGAGCACCCCACATGCATTTTGAGCACTATGATCTCATTGTGAGCAAGGCCTGGGTCTTACTCATAAATTTATCCCCAGCATTGAGCACAACATCTGGCATAGAACAGTTTCCCAGGAAGTGTTTGTCGAATTTAATGAAATTGAGATATTTGAAGAACTTTCTGCCTCCTCCTTGGAAGAAGGAAATTGAAGCAATTAAAATAATGCTCTCTGATTTTCTGTCAACCAAGTTTTATGGGGGTAGGAGTAATCTTCCTGGCAGATCATAAAAGATTGCACAGTTGAGTAAAGTATATGACAAAAACAGAATCAAAGCTACCTCCCTGAATATAGATTAAAGAGAAGTACTTATTACAGTGCTACAGAAGTGAATTTCCTCCGTGTCTGCCTCACTATGACCAGAAAATGTTTCATTCTATTTCTTTGAGATTATAAATTGGAGAGCGATGTATATACAAGGATGTATATGGAAAGAGAAAAAAGCTTAAATACAGACATGTTCCTAGAATTCTGCGGGGGGACTTTTGCATTGCTTCCCTACCTTTAGGATAGATTTTTCTTAAAAATAATAATAATAATTCAGGCTAGACCAACTCTGTTCATCTCCAAGAAAGCACTTGCAATTTTCTCCATGGTATTTTATCCCTTTCAGGAAATAATTTCTTATGTAGCTCAAAGAGCTCATGCCATGCAAGGGAGAAACTTTGAAATAAGATGAAGGCTTTATCAGTCCGTTCTCATACTGCTATAAAGACATACCTGAGACTGGGTGATTTATAAAGAAAAGAGGTTTCATTCACTCACCATTCCACATGGCTGGGAGGCCTCAGGAAACTTACAATCATGGCAGAAGGCAGAGGGGAAGCAAGGCATGTCTTATTTGGTGGGAGGAGAGAGAGAGAACAAAGGGGAAAGTGCCACAGACTTAAACCATCAGATCTCATGAGAACTCACTATCATGAGAACAGAGAGGGGGAAATCCATCCTCATGATCCAGTCACCTCCCACCAGGTCCCTCCCCTGACACGTGGTGATTACAATTCAACATGAGATTTGGGTGGGGACACAGAGCCAAACCATGTTAAAGGCCATCCAGCATTCCATTCTTTACCTGGGAGCATTTCTTTTTTTGAATGATTCAGCAGCTGATCTTCAGCCTTCATTTCCAGGCTGGGCCTTTACTATTTTTATTTCTTTAGTTTTCTTTAGTTTACTATTCACCTAAACACATTCGTAATAAAATAATACTAACTAGCGCTTATTTATTGAGGTACTTGGGACTCTGACAACCTGGGATTCAGATCCTCAGCTCTAGCGCTTTCTAGCTTACTGACTAATTTGTGTATATCAGCTTCTTCAACTGCAAAATGAGGTAACAATAGCAGCTCCTGCATACTGAAGTTTACAGTGAGGGATTAAGTGAGATGCTGCCTCTGAAATGCTTTGCTCAATGCCTGCCTTATACACATTTGGGGAAAAATAACTCTTTTGTTCTTTGTTTATGGGTCAGTCACTGTGTTGGGTGCATTATATCTATTTATAAATAATTTTAATCAAACTACACAAACTTCAGGGAAAATATAGTTATTTTCGTCTTACAGGTAAAGGAACTGAGGATCCGAGAGGTTGAACAACCAGATTAGAGGGGTAGAAAGTCTTGAATTCAGAATTTTTGGATCTCAGTCTAGTGCTCTTTTTACTGTACTATAATACATTCTCTTTTGGAAAAAATCAATTAATGGAGACTTTATTTATTATTTTTTAAATTTTATTCTGTACCATGTATGATCACCTTAAATCTATGCATATAGCCTTTCTCTGGAATTCTGTCAATTACTGAACATATTTTTGCTTTTGTATCTTAGCTCAGGAGACTGTTGTGTTTTTATGCGGATTTGGAACTTTAATACTTTTTATTCACCTCAGGATTGGCCTCATTCTTAAAGTGCATCACTGTGTTGATGCCTCATGTCCACCTTCTAATAGCCAGGAGGTCTTTTTTCTATCTTATAGACCATCTCTTGCCTACAGCCCTCTATACAGATTCTAACTGATGTGGGTATAAATAAATGTCCAGTTGCAAACATTAGAAAACTCAATTCAAGATTGAGTCAAAAAAGAATTTTACTAACCATTTAGGATAGGAAAATCTAGTGGTATGAAGTTTCAGGCACTAAGACATCCAAGTCAGAACTTGGGCTTCCTCTCTACATATCTTGGCCCTTGTTTGCTCTTTGTTTGCTTTACTGTCAGTCAGGTTCTGTCTTAGTGGTGGTGGGATAGTTCAAAGAGCTCTAGGATCATAGCCTAGTCTGTTTGTAAGTTCAGCAGAAGGAAAAATGATCTTCTAAATTTCTGAGAAAAGTCCCAGAATTGAATCTCATTGGATTCCAGTTGATCATGTGCCCATTTTGAATCAATCACTGTGACTAGAGGTTGCATTGCTCTAACTGGCCAACATGAGTCACCTGACCATCCTTAAGGTTTTACTTGAACCTAAGGTACTGTGAATAGAGGAAGGTAGATCCCCAAGGAAACTGGGTAACTCAGGGCAAATAGAACCTATTTGTCTATGATTATAACAACTGTTTCTATATATTTTCAAAACTTTAATCTGTGGGGTCATGGGTGTTTGCCCAATTCCCTCAAAATATTCTTCATTCTACTCCCACCGATGCAGCTGCTGGCTTCCAAGGTGACCCGTGTCCCTCACCTTGCTTTTCCCCCAACCCTTGCTCTGTTTAATGGTATTCCCTTTTTTGAGTTATTAAAGACCATTACTGGTCAATTAGCAAGATGCACTGTTCGCCAAAAGAAAATCAGATGTGTAGATCAGAGTAATACTAGGTGACAGTTGTGGGTGGATTTTTTTTTTTGGAATTTTGTTACATGTATTTATCTTGGACTCTGTCCAAGGATCTTTAAAAAGTATTTGTGTAATAGTTGTATTTTTAAGGTGATCTTGCCAGAGCAAAGTAGGACCTTGGCCATTAAGTGAGGACAATCACCAGAGCAGTAAATCCTGCCAGAAATGCGTGGTGATGCAACAGAAGATGACCTCAGATCACTTTTCTCCTGCCCTTTGGCTCCCATAACTTCCGTTTCCTAGGGCTGGGTATTTTTAAATTTTTGTGTGCCATCTCTTGGGCCCTATGTTTCCTTTTTAATTTCACCTCTGGGTGTCTCTTAGTTTAAGCAGAGTAAAGGAGAAATCCAAAATCCCTAACCTTAGCCATTTCTTATCCAAGACTAGTCATTTACTTATTCCACCAATTCAGTAAGCAATTTCTAAATTTCTAGCAGCATCACAACCTTCTCCAGCCACATCCTGTGGTTAATAATATGGGTGTTAGCAATGGAGGGAGTCCCAGCTCTGTTGTTTATAACTATCCACATGACCTTGGATACATTACTTACCCTTTTTAAGTTTTTGCTTCTTTATTTGTGAGATGGGATTAATAACACTACCTCATAGGATTATTATAGAAATGAAGTGAGCTAATAAGGACTTCAGAGCTCCCAACACATGGTGAGCGTTAAGCAAATGTTAAGTATTATTATTATGACCTAACTCTTTCATATGCTTCAGTTCAAATTAGAATCTTTATGAAAACTCCACACTGTAGTGTCCATTTCACTGATGGAAGGTCAAAATCCCAGATGGAGGAGACCACAAATAGAAGTGCTGGTTATTCATTCATTGATTCCATCAACAATTATTTATTGAACATGTGCACTCTACGGGGCATATTTGCCTGCTTATAAGTATATAGCAAGGGACCATTATATCCTGTGGGTCTTGCAAAAGAAACACAAAACGGGATTCCTGTCATCAAGAAGCTTCCACTCCTGTGGAAAAGCCATAACAATCCGGGAAGGAATAATATAGAAACTAAGACTGCTCATCATCAGAAGGTAGTATGCACACTGTATGTTCTCAGGGGGTTCTAGAATGAGTATGAGCAGTGTCTGGCACATAGTAGACACCCCCAAAACACTGGTTGAAGGAATGAGTAATGAGTGAATCAGTGGGATGAGTGATGGTTATTGACAAGGACTCTTGACTTCAGTCCAGTTCACTCCCAGGCCTCTGCCTTTGCTAAGCACCAATAGACAGACTGCAGTGAGAGCCAAGATCATTGATCATGTTGACCATACACAAGGACACCTTAGGTTATAAAGAAATAGAACTAGCAACTCACCTCAATCCCCCTCATAGCCTAATCTGTGACCTCATGCAGGTGTGATCCCTCTAGGACTCACCTCCCTTCGTCTACACCCATGTGGTCCTCCCACAAAGACATAATGTCTTTCTGAAGCTGTCATGGAAATCTTCCTGCTTAAACTTCAAGTCCTTGAGATTGTCTGGGAGATTCCCTGCGGAGAATGCAAATTGTTTAATTCCCATGGAAATAGCTGCTACCCTGGGTATAGTGAATGGGTTCAACTGAATACTGCTAGGTACGTAAAAGCTGAAACTTGTGACTAATAATGTGATTGCACTCTGGCAGTGGGTAAGGTGAGCATTTTCTGAAAAATCTCCCCATAAACATCATCATTATTTTACAGTACATGTCATTTCATAACACACACACAAATACACTCTCTAAATATGTTTATTTTGTTTTACTTGTTATTTCAATGAAAGTTTGTTTTATTTTATTGATCAGCTTAATTAGAAGCACTACATCTCATAAAATACAAATCTGTTTTACGTTTCTGAAATTAATGGTAAGACAAGGTCTAATGTTACAGATTTGAAGCAAAGACTGTGTGGAAAGTGGGTATGGCAATAGAATCTGTTGGCTTTACCTTTTTGGAAATTATTTAAGCATTTTGATCATTTTTAACATTTGCATACAGAAAATTCACCTTTTTGGTGTGTAGTTATGTATATTTTAACACATACAGAGATGTGTGTAACCACCAACACAAACAGAATGCAAAGCAGTTCTATCAGCTGAAAGCTGCCTCTTTGTAATCAAACCCTCCTCTATCCCCATCCCTGGCAGCCACTGGTCTTCTCTCCATCCCTATAATTTTTTTATTTTCTAGAATGGCATGTAAATGAAACCATACAGTAAGTAACCTTTTGAGATTGTTTTTCTTTTTCGCTTAGTATGGGGCATTTGAAATTTACCTGTGTTTTGCACCAATTAATAGTTCTTCGTTTTTATCACTAAGTGATATACCGTTGTATAAATGTTATCACCATTTATTTATTCATTTACCCATTGAGGAATATTTGGGGATGTTTCCAGTTTGGGGCAATTATGAATAACACTTTTGTAAAAAATGTATGTGCCAAGGTTTTATGTAAACATAAATTTTCATTTCTCTTGGATAATACCAAGAGATAGTAAGTGAGCCATATAGTAAGTGTACATTTGACTTTATATGAAAATGCCAAACTGCTGTCCAGAATGACTGTGCAATTTTGCATTCCTACCATCAATGTATGAGAGTTCCAGTTGCTCTGCATTCTTGCTCACACATGGGGTTGTCATGAATGCACATTTTAACCATCCTAATAGGTATATGGTGGTATCTCTTAATTTGCATTGCTCTACTGAAGAATGTTGAGCATATTTTCATGTGTTTGCCATTGCTAAGTCTTCTAGGATAAAGCATCTGCTCAGATATTTTGCCTATTTTTTTAGTTGGGTTATTATTTTTTTTTTTTGAGTTGTAAAAATTCTTTACAAATCCTGGATACAAGTCCTTTGCTTCCTCCTCTTCCCATTACTGGAAGAGATTGTATGGAATTGGTGTTATTCTTTCTAAAGTGTTTAGTAGAATTCATTAATGAAGATAGCTGGGACTGTAGTTTTCTTTTCTTGGAGGGCTTTCAACTATGAATTTAACATGCTTAATAAATATAGGACTATTCAGGTTATCTACTTCTCATTGAGTGAATTTTGTTAGTCTGTATCTTTCATCCATTTTATCTAAATGGTCTAATTTATGTTCAGAGAGTCATTTGTAGTACTCCCTTACCTGTTTGTATCTGTGTAGTTCATAATTGATATCCCATCTTTCATATCTAACATTGATAATGTATCTTCTCTCTCTAGTTTTTTGGTAAATCTACTGAGAAATTTATCAACTATATTGATCTTTTATAAAAACCAGCCTCTAATATTATTGGTCTTCTCTATTGCTTTATTTTTTCTTCAATTTCATTAATTTCTGTTTTTATATTTATCATTTTATTACTTGTGCTTGCTTTGGTTTTAGCTGGCTATTCTTTTTTCTTGATTCTTAAAGTGGAAGCTTAGATTACAGATTTCAGAACTTTATTATTTTCTTTTTTTTTTTTTTTTTTTTTTTTTTTTTTTGAGACGGAGTCTGGCTCTGTCGCCAGAGCTGGAGTGCAGTGGCCAGATCTCAGCTCACTGCAAGCTCCACCTCCCGGGTTTACGCCATTCTCCTGCCTCAGCCTCCCGAGTAGCTGGGACTACAGGCGCCGCCACCTCGCCCGGCTAGTTTTTTGTATTTTTAGTAGAGACAGGGTTTCACCGTGTTAGCCAGGATGGTCTCGATCTCCTGACCTCGTGATCCGCCCATCTCCGCCTCCCAAAGTGCTGGGATTACAGGCTTGAGCCACCGCGCCCGGCTATTATTTTCTAAAATAAGTGTTTTATGTATAAATTTTCTACTAAGCACTGCTTTAGCTGCATCTCACAAATTTTGATATGTTGTATGCTCATTTGAATTCAATTCAAAATATTTTAAAATAATCCTTGAGACTTCCTTGTTGATTAATGAATTTCTCAAAGTGTGTTGCTTAATTTCCAAATAACTGGAAGCATTTTGGATATCTTTCTGGCTATTAATCTAATTGATTCTGCTATGGTCAGAGAACATACTTTGTATAATTTCATTATCTTAAACATAATGAAGTTTGTTCTGTGACCCAGGATGTGATCTGTTTTGGTAAATGTTCCATATATACTTGAAAATAGTGTACATTATGTTGTTGTTTGGGTGGGATATTCCATAAATGTTCATAAGGTCAGGGTTTTTGATAATGTTGTTTAGGTTTTCTATATTCCATATTCTTATGGATTTTTTGTCTACTTGTGCTATAAATTACTAAAAGAAGAGAATTGGAGTCTCTAACTATAGTTCTGTATTTGTCTTTATCCTTTCAGTTCCATCAGCTATTGTTTCATCATTATTGAAGCTCTGTTATTAAGTATATACACATTTAAGGTTGTTATATCTTCTTGGTGAGCTGGCTCTTTTGTTATTATTATTATGTAATGTCTCTATTCCTGATAATTTCCTTTTTCTGAAGTCTATTTTGTCTAATAGACTTACATTAATATAAGTTTATATATTACTAATAATTATATTAATTTAGAGGCTAGTTTTCTTTTGATTAATCTTTTTATGGCAGGGGCTTTCCCATCCTTTTACTTTTAATTTATCAATAACATTGTGTTTGAAGTGAATTCTGTAACAGCATGTAGTTGGGTCTTCTTGTTGCTTTTTTATCCAATTCAACAATCTTCAGCTTTTAATTTACGTGTTTAGACCATTTATATTTAGCTTAAGTATTAATATGGTTATATTTAGGTGTACCATTTTATTAATCAGTTTTCCATTCTCTTCCTCTTTTCTGCCTTTCAGATTATTTGAAAATTTCTTGTCATTCCATTTTAGCTTATCTGTTGGCTTTTTTTACTATACTTTTGTTTTATAACTCATATAGCTGTTTCTTTAGGTATTACAATACACACACCTAGGTTTTCTCAGGCTACTTAGAGTTTACTATATCAACTAAAGTATATATACCTTACAACTGTATAAATTCCTTGCGCTTTACCCTTTATGCTGCAGTGGTCATATTATTGAATCTAAATATATTAAAAATGCTATCAGATATGTTATAGTTTTCACTTTCAACAGTCATACAAAAATATGAATGTTACACTGTTTTGCATGTCACCCTTTTATTAGGGCCATGCCAATCTTCTCTGTATGGTTTCTGTTTTAGAATATGTGCTGCCAAAGTGAGCACTTAATATGTTTTTAGAGTACTTTCCTGGTAAAAATTTGTTCAAAACTTGCACCACATTTGTGAAACTATGGGCTGGAAGTAGACATATAGTGTTTTTCTCTGGACAAAGCTGGAACTGACTCTAACCAATTATTCTTTAACATTAAAGGGTACAAAATAAAATCCTTTTATCTTGAGCTCTAAGGCATAATATGAAATTGAAAATAGAAAATATGCACAGAAATAGTTTATGGCCAAAGAAGAACTTTTTTTTGCAGCATGAAGCTTTATAATATCAAAACTATAAATTATCTGCAGGGATGTCCAAATGGGAGATATTTCCTATAAAATGTTCTTGAAAGGAATCTGTCCAATTTTCTAATAGCAGTAGGTATTTGGAGAAGTTAAAATGAAAGTTAACTCTGATAGGTTTGGGATTAAGGAAAGGGAAATCATACCACACGTTGTTTAGATCATACTCAAGGAAATGATCTAAAATACGTGTAACACATTTTTCATTAAAACAAAAAACAAAAACCCTCAAGGCATTTTATGCATATAATTTTGTTTGCTACTACCACATTGCCATTATGAATATTGCCCATACTTCAATGCAGGGATGTTTTGAGTCTGTGCATCATGCAGTGAAGGCACCAGTCTCCCTCTGTAACCTTGGTCCTTCCCTAAAGTATGTAGTCATTGGCTCAGAATGTACAACTGTGAAGGTGACCGTTTCTCTAAAGGCTTTGGTGATGTAAGCCTGAAACCAAGCAGGAGGAAAGCAATTAAACATCACCTTCATTAAGCTGCAATGTACCAAGAGGGTTGCATGTTAGGCTTGGTGACTGCTTTCTTCAGGAAGGAGGAATTTGCAACTAGAGTCTGTGGAGAAACAGCCTGCCATAAAGGATAGTGAGGGCGCCTTTCCCTATTCTTTGCCTATCAGATGCCTGACCTTTCAGGAAGATTCAGCTAAAATGCCTTTGGCTCCATGAAGTCTTTTCCTCTCCTCACCCCAACCATGGTAAATAGCATCTTTACATGACAGCTTGTATAGCTCCTTCATCTTCCCAATTCATGTGGCAGCCTTAGTTTTCCTTTCATATAACTATTATTCTGAAAGGGATTTTGATCTCTGTTAAGACCGTTAAAACTATGCCTTCATTTTCTCAAAGTGACTTCCATAGTGTGCACTAAGAAAAGCAGTTTACAGAGCAGTTGAGAGGACAGGCTCAAGTCTGTCTGGGTTTAAATCCTGACTTCACCATTTCCTAGCTGAATGACTAGGGGTAAGTTACTTAAATAATTCATGTCTCAGTTTCCCCACTTGTAAAATTGGGATCATTATACTATTTGTAAATATTATACAAGTTCAGACATGTAAAGTGCTCAACATTTTTGTCTAGCACATAATAAGTATTATTACTTATTTTTTATTAAGCAATGAATTTTTTTATAAAGCTATGAAACAAATACATGTTTTTAGTAAGGCAAGACAGAGCACAAACAGGATTAATTAAAGAGAAGCCAAAGAAGACAAAGAGAATTCCACCAGATTCTGGTGCAAAAGATTCAGTAACTATTTTTTAAAGAAATGAAGGGTGGGAATGTCTGTTGGTACAACCACTTTAGAAAACCTATGGCAGTGTACACATAAGGAGAGCATTCTCATACACTACAACTCAACAAGTCCACTCCTAAGTATACATCCAAGAGAAAAGTGTCTGTGAATCCAACCAAAAGATGTTTGATAGAATATTCATGACAGAGTAGTCATGATAGTTAACTGCACAAATGTCCATCAACAGAAAATGAATAAATAAGTGTGAATGAAGTAAGATCAGAATGAAGTAAGATCAGAAAATAGAGGAAGAAATAGAAAGAAAATGAAAGAAAGGGGAAGAAAAATAAACAAACCCAGAAGGCTGAAAGGCATGGATCCTTCCCTGAGCCGAACCTGACCCAGTTGACTCACCCCTCTGCTCCAGGCGCCACCCCTGCCCTGCCCCTCCCCGGCAACCTACTCTCCTTTTGCTCAGGCCAAGGATGGCAAGTGCCCCTTTTGGTGGGGGTTCTGAGCATCGCTAAGACAGGAAGGGTTTTCCAAGTGGGTAACGCTGGTAGTGGAGTAACTCGGAGGAGCTGACGCTTTATTAAAGAAACAGAAGACTTGAGAGCCATCTCCTCTCTTCCTTCCCCTTCCCTTTTCCCCTTCCTCTTCCCCTTCCCCTTCTCCTCGACTCTCTCTCCCTCCCCCTCATTATCAGCCCCCAGGACATGTGGCTTTGCCAGGGCCAGCTCTGTCCCCGCCTCCTGCCCTGCCGGGTCTTGGGGCGGGGGCCGTGGCCCGGCCCAGGCCGGAGCTCCCGGGGTGTCCCCGCTGCGTCCCCGCCCGGCTGACCCCGCCCTGCAGCCGTCGGCTATTTTGGGCGCGTTGGCGGCGGCGGGATCGCTGACAGTCGCGGATCCTGTGACACCTCCGGGCAGCCCGGCACTTGTTGCTCCCAGGACCTGTTGTCATCCCCTTAACCCGGCTTTCACCGTGGCCCCCTGCCTCCTCCCGGCTTCGCTCCTTTTCTTGTGAGCACCTGGGACACTGATCTCTCAGACCCCGCTGCCAGGGCTGGAGAAATAGATGGTTTTGTGAAAAATTAAACAGCGCCCTGAAGAAGGGCCCCGCTGGGCAGCGGCAGGAGCGCAGAGTGCTGGCCCGGGCGCTGCAGAGGTGGCGCCTCCCCGGCCCGGGACGGTGGCCCCGGGCGCCAACGGCATGACAGACTCGGCGACAGCTAACGGGGACGACAGGGACCCCGAGATCGAGCTCTTCGTGAAGGTAGGTCGGAGTCCAGGCTCCCGCCGCACCTGCCGCACCTGCTGCGTCTCCCGCCGGGCTCACGCACCAGAGCGCGGGGTGCACTGGACTTCGGACCCTCCCAGGAGGGCGGCACGGAGCCCTGCGCTCCCCCGTGGCCTTTCCGCAGGCCAGGGCCCCGCTGCGAGGCTCCTGGGCGGAATGGAGGAAGGCAGGTTCCGGCAGGTGGCTATCTTCTCGGAGAGTTGACCTGCAGTGTGTCAACCCCCGCCCCCGCCTCCGCTGTCACCGCTGGGAGTCCGAGTCCAGAGCCCTGCCCGGGCGCGATTCGGGCTGGTCCTGAAAGATGTCCCCAGGTGTCGGGATGCCGCAGAACCTGGCTGGACCCGTGAACCTTTCCTCTAAAACGGGAGGAGGGGAGGGATGGGAGAGAAACGTTATTGACACAATTATCTTTGGCAAAGCGAAAATGACATTTCGTAAAATTCCCTTTCTCTCTTTTGCTCAGAGATCCTAAAATAAAAGCCAAGGAGACAAAAGTGTTTTCTTGCTTGGTGACTTGCAAAGCAGAAAACAAGCTCTCCGTTCTCCGACGTTATTATTTTTGTCATAATCATAATTTTTCAAGGCAGTATCGAGGAAATGTTAGGCGTTTGGTAGTACGGAGAGCCTATCGTTCAACCTGATGCAGACAGGGATGAAGGAGCACAGTGCAAATTTAAATGAAGTCGCCTTGCTACCTGGACAGAAACTGCCTAATGTCAGAGCTGCTGTACTTTATTTGCAACCTGTAGGAGGAAGGATGGAGGCGAGGCCGCGGCGCCGTTTCCTGGTCCGCCGGTGTAAGAGAGAAAGAAACATTTGATCAGCCCTTGGTGCAGACGCTGCAGAAGTAGGGAAACCTGAGGCTGCGGGAGAGTAGCCTCCAGGGCTGAGCAGAAACAGTCGCCAGGACTTGGGGGAGGGGAAGTCGGGGACTGCCTGGGCGCCAAGACCTTTCACAAAGGGGGAAAACTCTCCCAGTGCAAAGTTTCCCGAGAAATATGCAGATCTCTGAGAAGGGAAGAGTCACTGGCGCCTGTCAGGGGCCTCCTGGCAGAATTTAAAAGGCGTAAATATTCCCTGGAATTGGGAAAATGTTATTTTGCCCCAAAAACCCTTTCTACAAGCTAATTAAATAGATGTTTTGCAAAAAATATGAGATCTACATATACCGTGATAACAATCCACGGTCCTTGGTACTTTCTGACTCCTAAAATATATAAAAATAAACTGTGACTTACTTTACACTTGGTACATGATCTGTCTCCATTGTCCCAGGCTACCACAAAGGTGTGTTAAATTTCTTCTGCTGAATTTTACATTCTTGTGTTTATTTTTCAAGCTTACACCTGACATTTAGTGACACTTGCTTTCTTCAGCCTGTTCTCTTCCCACTGTGGTCCCTGTCTGCTCCTTTGGTTTCTGGGACTCCCCCACCCCCGCCCCAGGCAGGATTTCCAGGTCCATTGGCAGACCCAGGTAATAAAGGAGGTCATGTCTCATCTGATCCTGGGCAATGTTGGACCTTAGGGCAGCGGGGTGGGGGGGTGTTCTGAACCCCATCATCCAGGCCTGGGGCCTAGGGAGTGAACAGGGAGAGCTTTAACAGAGTCTTGCTGCTCTCCTTGAAGAAAGCGATTCTAGGACTTACTCAGATTCCCTGAGAGTAGGGAGTTTCAAGGTGTCAAGTTCCTGAAAGATATTTGAAACACAAATTGGTTCTTTAGAGCCAAAGGAGCCCTTTGCCCCACTCCTAGGTGTGGAGACCGATTCTATCCGCACCTTTGGAATTTTCTTGTTGGCAGTGTTGGAGAGTCTCTCCATTTATATAAAAACCTTACTGCACAATTTGCAGCGTTCCCCAAAGAATTCTAAAATGATTGTGTTATCATTTGTTTTTTCCCTAAAGGAAATCAATCCATGAGAGCCAGGCAGGCCTTCATGGCTACCTCAAAAACCAGATTGATGGGGAGATCAAAACATCAGGTATGAAAGTTGTTTTGACCCCTCCCTCAACCCCATTTTTTTTTTTTTTGAGCTTCAGGTTAGCAATTCTCATTTACAAGTAAATGGCACAAGTAAAGGCTAGAAATATTGTGAAATAAAGATGCTGCCCAGGCCTTACCTGAACTGTGTCATTTAAGGGAAGTGACGTCATTGTGGACAGAATCACACTCTTCCAAAGTTTGGAGCTTCTCTGAAGTACATGATTCCCCATGAAAAGAAAGGCCTTCTTGTTGATGGTGTCAGGTAACTGAAGCACTTTCTGCACAGCAGAGTGGGTTGGTTTCTATGAAGACTTCCAAGCAGGGTGGGTCCCACCCAGTTATAGTCATGACTTGGCCATTTTCAATACCCCCTTGGAAGGACCTCCCAACCTCTTGTTTCCACTGGGTATACCACTCTAAATCACAGTCACCCAGTGAGTTTCACAAGGGCATGTAATTGTCTCCCATGTCAATTGATAGTCATTATCTCTTACTACTACTGCTGATAACGATGATAAGAAGAAGGAAAGATTGCAGCATATTAGGACATTAAAAGTATGTTCAAATACCTTATCTCATTTGATCCTCAGCAACTTTATAAGGTTTGATTCACTCATGTGAGAGATAAAGAAAACAAATAAACTGGATTCACGGGGACCTCATGAGACTCGCTGTCAGAGCACTTGATGAGCTGCAGTTTGCTCTTCTTATAACAGCCCAGGGAACTAAGAATGATGATTTCCCCTGTTCTGTTGAACAATACATGTGCTCACAGAGAGTAGGTGAAATGCCTAAAGGTAGACAGCAGATAGCATTCAGATCCAGTCCTCAAATCTAACAGTTTAGACTCTGAATTTCTTGCTCTTTTCCTAACACCTTTATGTCAGGCCTAGTACCTTATTTTACGAAGTTAAGCTTTCAAGTGCCATCATGATGACAATTATTTACGTTATTAATCCATTCTAATGTGTTCACAGAATGCTTCCAAGGAGACTAACCCATTTCTGCTATGTACTCCAAGTTTTCCCATCTGGGGAACATTCTAACAGTGGCTTTTAAGAGATTATTTCCCCACATTTTTAGTTTCTACAATAAGAAATGTTAGATCACATCAACTCTGATTCTAATGTTCCACAATACCTGCGGATGGGGCAGGGATTTGGAGACAGTATGTGAGTTCAAGTCTTGCCTCTGCTTCTAATTAGCTAAATGACCCTTAACAAATTATTTAACTTTCAGGAGACTCACTGGCCCCCTCTTAAAACAAGAGCATGTTATAAATAAGGAGACCATACAATTTATTTTCCAAACCTAGACATTTTTGAGAGTGAAAAGGGGATGATATCAATAATTAGGCTGGAGCCACAGGTATAACCCGGGATAGTTTGGGAGCAAATCAGGACATGTGGTCACTCTGGTTATGAATATACTGTCATTGCAGATTTGCTGTGAGGATTCCAAGGGAGCATATAGGTGAAAACACGTTGTAAGTTGAAAATTGCTATAAACACACTGACTTGAATAATGTTATGAGTCCCACGGCAGACTGAACCTTTCTGGATGTGCACGTCTCTGATTTGCCTTGGGAAACAAAGGCTTGGCTCCTTCCTCACTTGCAGGGATATTTTGAGAGTAAATGAGATCATATGTAGCTTGGACTTTGATCATAAGGGGAGGACAACAGGCTAGAGATAATGGCAGTGAGTGTGGTTTATTGAAAGAAATAGAGCAAGGAAGTAAAAGCAAAACAGAAAGCAATTTGAAAAGACAAACACAGGATGTGCTGTGTAGGTTAGATCAAGGCATTCCACCCATTTTCATTGCTTCCTCCACTCCCAGTCTCACCCCTGGACCCCAGAAGTGACTATGATACAGACAAACTCGTCACGAATATCTCTTGCACCAGGAACTGAGGTTTCAACAGAAACCAGTGGTTCTCAGCCTTCGCTACCTATTCAAACCATTGAGAGAGATTTTAAAACTTCTGATGGCAGTTTGCTCCCCAAGGCGATTACATCAGTGTCTCTGTGTGTAGGACCCTGAAACAGTGTTTTCATATCCACTCTCAGGTGACCCCAGTGTGCAGCTCTGGTGGAGAGTCACTGAGTCATAATCAGAGGCAGGTCCAATAATAGGCAGCTTCTGCCACCGCTGACATAGGTGGCCTTGCTAATGCTGATTAAATGTCCAGAACTTCTAACAGCCTCAGGGCATCACAGTCAGGAGTGTTGTTGATAGAAATCTAGCATCCAATCGGTGCCCAGTTAACAGATGCTGACGAACTATTAAGCCCTATCCACAGGACTCCAGAACAATCGTGTATAGGGTTGGTCTAGTCAAATAATCATCAATTCAGCATGCGGGAAGTAAAACAGAGTCCTGCTAATTGTCTGATGGAAACGACTAGTTATTTCATTTATTGAGTGGCCCAAAAGGTTCTGAGTGATGCAGGGTGCAATACAAGTTGTGGTGACTCGTGGTGTGGTCATCTGACTTCCAGAACAGATAGGAGCAGATCTTGTGGTGTCGCCTCTATGTCCCTGAGCTGCTGTGACTGCCTGGTCACCTTGGGCAGCTTGCCTAAGCATGAGCTCACTAGGTTTTTAAAGTTCCCTTCATCATGTTAAGCTACTGTGTTTTTCTTTCCCACTATCTCCAGGTTTTGGTCTGTAGTCAATAAGGCAATACACAAATTTGCCTGCCCTGCTATGGCAGTGAGTGCTTCTTCTCCTGGTAACATGTCCCTGGCGTGCTAGCCTCAAGGGTTGTATGATGCATATCTGAAGTGCATCAAAGGGAGTGAGAACTGGGTCTGCAGAGGCTGATGCCCACTGCTAGTAGTATCAGCTCCTGCCTCCTTGATGACTTGTGTTGTCTCTTTGGGTGTTTATTGGCCCCCTCCACGCAAGACAAAGCGTCTGTCAATTTAGACAGTCAGTTAGGTCAAAAACTTCTCACTCTTGGTTCCCTTTGAGTTGTCAGCTGCTGGGCCCATGTTAGTAGTGGCAAGAGATGTGGTGGAAGAGTGAGACTTTGGTGTCAGGCTGTGGTTCACCAGTGTGTTGGCCAGGATGGGCTGCCTGACCTCTCTGGACCACAGATTTTTTTTTTTTTTTTTAACCAGTGCAATGATAATAGCAGCAGCACATCTCTCATGGAGTTGGTGTGCGCATTTCAAGCTGAGTATGGATCTGGGTTATTAGTAAGACTTTCTCTGTAGGCTCCATGTAGCCCAATAGGTAAAGGTAAAGCCCTTGGGCCTCCCTCCCTTGATGTGTACAAGAAGTCAGAGGCTCAGTCCTACCGGCTGAATCTCACATCTCAGAACCAAGATACTTCTTGAAAGAAAATATAAGTTTCCAAAGCAGGTCAGTCAGGGAACTGGAAGAGAAATGTTTCCGATTGTTGGAGCTGACCCCTGAGAACACAAACAGTCTATCTCATTGCTGCAGACCAATGGCAGCTGAAGTACAGTGCAACCACCACTGGATCTGGCTGCCTCTGACTGGACTGCTGCTCCACAAGCTGGAGCCCACTAGAGCCCATGTCTGGAGTAATGTGGTTGGCCTGACTGCGGGTTGGGTGCAGATCCCTGACCCATTGGATTCTTCAAACTGAAGGGAAGTTGATTCTTCCCGTCAGTTGCTCCCTCATCTAAGAAAGCTCCTACATAACTCCTTCCCCAAGGCTCCTGGTAGCGGGACAGGGTACAGGATCCTCTTTGTTTTCAAGAGGATCCCTGGTTCTCTTTGCAGATTTTCCTACCCCCTCCTCAACAACCTTTCAGCTATGCATAACCATAGGTGCTCTCATCAAAAATACTCACACATGCACAAATATTATCTCTCAGTATTATGAGGAAAACGTTGCAGGCTCTCGCTCTCTGGTATCTATTTAAAAACTATTACCCAGAACACATCCTGAGTTGTATGTGTTGTCAAGACTGGAGGAACTAGAGATAGTAAAGAAGCAAAGTGGTTAAGCATGAGTTTCCTAAGATGTAGGTCTGTAAAGGGCTCTCTCTACCCAGGGTGTCTCAAATCTAACACTGCTTGTGTTCTGAGGGGTCGGCTCCAACAGTCAGGGCCATTTCTCTTCCAGTTCCCTAAATGACAACCTGCTTTGGAAACGTGTCTTTCCTTTCAAGAAGTGTCTTAGTTCTGAGATGTTAAATTCTTTAAGGACAAGTAAGATAAATAGCCTACTGTCTGAACTGAAATGAGTTCTTCCCTGTAAAAAGAAATGGAGTTGTTAACTTCTAGAAGTTCTCTCTAGCTCTGCTGGCATTGGAAGAGTCTTTGGAACCCCTTTATTGTAGCACTGGAGGTAAACCATGAGTAGGCTGGTGGTTCTCAGCCTTTGGGGCATGAAAGAGTCACTGCATATGCCTTCTTCACTTATACCTGCCCAGGTCCTGCCTATAGAGATTCAGATTTAGGAGGGTGGGGTGAGGCCCAGGCATCTGTATGCTTAAAAAGCTACCTGCTGGTGATTCTGAAGCTCATCAAAGACTGAGAACCACTGGTGCAAACCATAAGTAAATAGGGCTGAACTACTCAGTGGAGCATCAAAAGGACAAAATATGGTCCAGTCCCTACTTGACACAAGCATTTCACAGGATGGAGGAGGCCGAGGCAATATGCTGGTTCACATGAATCACTCCACATTGACCTCAGATAAACCAGAAAAGGGAGGAAAGAAATGCTTTTGACCTTTCTTTTGTAACTTTTCTTTTCTTCCTTTGTATATTTTTTATTATATAGGAGTGACACATAATTTTAAATGGCAATGCATGAAGGAGATATTAAGATAAAGAATATAGGGAGTTAGGGGATAAAAGATAATCAATCAATAAATATATGAAAATACTTACAGAGCACCTACTCTGTGCCAAGCTCTGTGAAAGCTGAAGGGGGCTGGGGGAGATCAGAGAAGAAGACGGGCTCCCAGCAGCTCATGAGGGTGCCACTGAGGAGTGCAATGCAAACAAGCAGCAGTGGCACATGAGGGACAGGAATGAAATGAGTCATGCATATGATGGGACCAGTGTGGCCCAAATGGTGCCTCCAGGCCCAGCTTTGGGTAGGGTGGGACCTGAGTTATGTCTTGAAGAATGATCAGGATTCAGAGGTGACCAAAAGTGAGCAACCATGTCAGGTCCAGCAAAGGTGTGGAGATGAGGATGCTCAGGGCTTATGGGTACGTGGGGTTGGCTGAAGCAAGTGGTATATGGAAGGAGCAATTGGAAATAGGACAGCAAAAAAGCCAACAACAGCAGAAGGAGGGGGCCTTGAATGGGAGGTAAGTGGTATCTGCTCCCTTGTAAGTAGTGGGGAGTAACTGGAAGTGTCTACACACAATAGGAGATTGATTTGGGTTATGTTTAGAAAGATTCATAGCTGGACTTTGTGCTTTAGTGGGAAGATCAATGAACTCAAAGTATGATGGATACCCTAAAAGTCCTGACTTTACCACTACATAATCTATGCATGTAACAAAATTGCTCATATGCCCCAGAAATTTGTGCAAATGAAAAAAAAAATATGGAAGAAAGAAGACCTGGATTCCAGGTCTGCCACAAACTGGTTGCGTGACTTGCTTTAAGATTAAGTCTATTTTTCCATAAAATGTGATCAACATTCATAAAACCATAGAATTTATTATTTGGAAAAGCTTCCAGAAGTCATCCAGTCTGACCTTCTCTGATGAGATAAGTTCACAATCTAACATTTTGGGATACATGCTATGTGGGTTTAAGGAAGAGTAGTGAGATAAAATGTGAGCTGCTACTGTTTTTACCATTGCTATTAGGGCTGCATTCACTGTGACCATGTTGGAATAAGGAGAGCCCTGAGGCAGAAGTCAGTGAGGAGGCTATCCCAGTGGTCCCATCATGAGGCCACATGAGTCCAAACGAGGGCCGAAAGACAGAGTGTGTTGTGGAATAGAGAAGTGAATACAAAATTAGGTGCATGCCTTGGAAGAAGCCTGTGCAAATACTGTGTATTAAGGGCACCGACACTGAAGACTCAGCAGTTTCCTGGTACATTCACCCCTGGACAGATTAGTGTCCACATCAAGAATGGTGCTATCTTTGATGGGCTTGACCATTACTGTCTAAGATATTGTCAATTGAAGAGTACAGACAAACTGAGCTTTAAGTTTCCTTTTAACTCTGAAAGCCTATATATCCTGTGAGGAAGGGAGTTGCTGTTCATTAAAATCATTTAGATTTGGAATGGTTTCATTTGAAGTACTGGCAGGTCAGTCCCGTGCAGATGTTCCTTAGAATGCTGGAGAATCAGAGCTGAAGATCAGAGGGGGTCAGGACTAGGGATGTTTATCTGAACTTCTGCTCAGAGCTACAGTTGACAGAGGAGGTTCCCCAGAGGAGAGCGCATGGAGAAGAAGTACAGAAATAAGGCCATGCTTTAAGAAATGTCTTTGGGGGCTGGGCGCAGTGGCTCACGACGACTGTAATCTCAGCACTTTGGGAGGCCGAGGCGGTCGGATCACGTCAGGAGATAGAGACCATCCTGGCCAACATGGTGAAACGCCGTCTCTACTAAAATACAAAAAATTAGCCAGGCATGGTGGCACGCGCCTATAGTCCCAGCTTCTCAGGAGACTGAGGCAGGGGAATTGCTTGAACCCGGGAGGTGGAGGTTGCAGAGAGGTGAGTTTGCACCACTGCACTCCAGCCTGGTGACAGAGCAAGACTCTGTCTCAAAAAGAAAAAAAAAGAAAAAAAGAAAAAAAAAAAAAAAGTTAAAAAAAGAAATGTCGTTTGAGAGGGAGGAATGAGGCACATGAGGAGTTAGCCAAGGTGATCAAGCAATAAGAGGTAGGAAATAAATGCAATGTCCTAGGCGAAGGAAATCGTATGAACAATGGCTCAGAAGCAAGACAAGTCCAGATGTGTCCCAGAAAACTCAGAGCTCTGCTTGGTTGTGGTGAAGAGGGTGTGAATGGATATTGGGAAGGCACATAAAAATATAAGTAAGGGGCCAGGCGCGGTGGCTCATGTCTGTAATCCCAGCACTTTGGGAGGCTGAGGTGTGCGGATCACGAGGTCAAGAGTTTGAGACCAGCCTGGCCAATATGGTGAAACCCCCATCTCTACTAAAGATACAAAAAATTAGCCGGGAATGGTGGCACATGCCTGTAATCCCAACTACTTAGGAGGCTGAGGCAGGAGAATCATTTGAACCAGGGAGGTGGAAGCTACAGTGGGCCGAGATCACATCATTGCACTCCAGGCTGGGCGACAGGGCAAGACTCTGTGTGTGTGTGTGTGTGTGTGTGTGTGTGTGTGTGTGTGTGTGTATGTCCCTCTGTCCTAATCTGTTTGAGCTGCTATGACAAAATACCATGAACTAGGTAGCTTATAAACAACAGAAATTTATTTCTCACAGTCCTGGAGGCTAGGGAGTCTATCAGCGCACCAGCAGATTTGGTGTCTGGTGAGGGCCACTATTTGATTCGTAGCTGGCACCTTCTCACTGGGTTCTCACATGGTGGAGGAGAACTCTATTCTCTTCAGCCCCTCATGAGGACACTAATCCCATTTGCGAGGGTTCTGCCCTCGTGACCTAATCACCTCCAAAAGCCCACACCTGCTAATGCCATCACCTTAGAGATGAAATTTTAACATAAGAATTCTGGAGGGGGACACCAACATTCAGACTCTAACAGATCGTATCATGAAGTATCTCTGACGGCAGCTGGGGGATCCAGACTTTTGTTTATAAAGTGGAAGATTGCTGTGCCCCTACCTGCTTATGGAGCAACTGTAGTTTAAGAGGGAAGTGCTTAATTATCTAAATATGGTGTACCTGGCCCTGCATCTGAGGAGGGGTGTTTTGGCATGGGAGGCCTTTGCAGCACGTCTTGGGTTACCCACAGGCTTTGGTGTAGAAATCTGGTGCTGGTTACCCCACATCCTATATCAACCTCTATGGACCTTGGGTTGATGGTTTCTTTTCCACTTTTGTTTAACATTATTCTATGGTAAGGGGTAAAAGAAACAAGTGTCTGACTGGAGGAGAAATAACACAAAAGGGGAAGGAGGGGAGGATGTGCAGTGAATGGAGTCCAACTGGGAACCCATTACCTAGAATAGAGACGAAGTAAACACCATGTCCCAGTTACTCTCTTAAACATTCAATTTGGGAGGTTGTCATGGCAACAGATAGAGGTTTCTTGATCCAGCCCAAGGCTCCTCTCCTGTCAATGTCCACCTCTGCTTCCTAATGCTGCCAGAGTGCATAGGCCCTGTCAACACCGAGGGTGAAGGCGAGGAGCCATCTCACCTGCCTTTTATTCATTTGCACATTTGCTCTCTGCCACATTTTATAGTCATAGCATAAAATCTAGAGACAGCAGTGTCTTTGGAATTTGCCCTTGAAACCAAAGGAGCCATATGTCCGTGGCCCTTTGTCACAAATGCCTCAGGTTTTTCTTGTGGAATTGAGGGTTCTGGGCAGGCTCTGGGAGAGGGGAGCTGTGTGGGGAAAGTTATGTGGCCTTTCCTCATTCAGGTACTTTGTGAATATAACAGGGATCTGATCTGTGTGGCAGGATTATTATTATGAAGTCAAATAGGATAAGAAACATGAACCCCTTTTGCAAACTGCAGTCTTCACTGTTCATATGTCAGGTACTGTCCTGCTCGGTATAGGCCTACTGCTGAAACAGCAACCTGCCAACTTGTTCACACAGTAGCTCAATGCAGTGTTTGGTGAGTGGCCTCCCTGCACACTGTAGTTCTGCCACCCTATGGGAGTGCTAACTCCTCTACTGGGCTCTCTACCGTCAGCCAGCACAGGGAAGATTGAAGTTGGAGGACAGCATGGTAGGTTTGCATTGTCGAATCACTTCCACCCACTTTCCATAGTCCAGAGCTCAATCCTGCGGTTATTTCTCTGTGTAGGGGAAGCTGGGAAGTGTCATCTAACTGTGTTCCAAGGAGAGAAAGGAAGCAGGTTTGGAGCTAGTCTCTACCATAGAAACTAAGTTATGTATTCTTGTTTCCTACTACAAGCTGGCATCCTACCTGCAGCCTCTCTCACCTCTTGTCCACCATGCTTAATACTGTCCACTTAATCTTCCTAAAGAAGAATCTTCCCCTTTATCACATCTATTCCCCATCTTCTAGATCAACTTCAACGGCTTCCAGCTGATACTGAAGCTATTCTTGCATTCCTTTTCCCAGTGTTATTTCCCATATTCATTAAAATGGTTCCTTCTGTGTCCATACAGTTTTTTGAAGCATTTCTGAGTCTCTTATCCTTTAAGGAAGGAAGATAGTTAATCCTCTCACCTACCAGGTGACTTGTCAGGTACCTGATGGGTTCCTCTGTACAAACTTAGAAACATGGAGATCCGGACTCCATACCTGACCACTCTCCACCAGAACAGGGTTTCTCAGTCTTGTACAAGCATAAGAACTACCTGGGACATTTTCCAAACTCCAGCCCAAATGTGTGAATCAGAGTCTTCAGGGAAGGAGGTCCCAGATATCTGCAATTTAACAAGTGCTGCCGGTGATTCTTGTGCCCAGCCTAGTTAAGGGAACACTATCCTTAACCTAACCAGGGCCCATGGGAGTATCCAAAATCCACAAGGGTGAGTCTAACAGTGGAAATTTAAAGCCCTGTGACATTCAAATGTAGGAGAGATTTGGTAGGCAAGCGGTCTTCTACTGCTCTCAGGTCACCCTGAGGTATATAGCACCTCAGTCATTTTATATAGTGACCTTTAGCCTTAGGTTCTGCTCCATGGCCCGTGGAATTACACAAACAGTTGCAGCCTTGTCTACTGTTTTGTTGCTGTTGGTGGTGGTGGTGTTGTTTTTGCAAAGCTACTCATCCCTATCCTCAAAGTATAAGGTTCTTGAAGAGGAGAATGTTGGGAAAGAGATAGCGGGGATGGAAGAGGGCAAAGTGTAGGTGAGACAGAGGAGCCCTGAAGTGGCTTATGATACAGAAAACCCAGTTTTCAAACCCCAATCCTCTTTGGTCCCATGAGCATTTTCAGAAGTCGGAGAATCAGTTTGGAAACCAAATAACAGCAACAGTGGCTAACTGCTATTCTGAACACCTTAGTTACGCTGATTCCTTGAATTCCATGGAGTAGGTCTTGGTGCTATTCCCAATTTACAGATGAGGAAGCTGAAGGTCAGACTGAGTCCCCTCTGGATAAATGCACAGAGCTAGAACATTGTAGAGCCTGGCTTCAAACTTCATCCCCTGGCATCAGAATCTGTGCTCTTTCCTGCCTCACTTTACCCAGCCCCTTGTAGCTTAATAAGGAGAAATTGCTGCACTAAATCAGAAGGCATTTTTCCAATGGTGAGCAAGAGTGAGATGACCAAGGTTTTGCCTTTCTTTAATTCTCTACAGATGGCAGTGAATAGTCCAAGGTCAAGGTCAGATTCCAACACTTAAGACAAGCAAGCAGGGCAATTACTAGATAGGGTGAGTCAGAGCTGCCTAAAGACCCACCTGTTCTAGAGTCTCCTTCCCACTTCTCTGCCATAGTGACACGAACTCCCATTCTTTGATCAACCCCTTTGGATTAAGGAATGTTCCTTAGAGGTCCTTTAAACAATATACATATGCTACTCATAGTGGGCTACCTATGGATGCAGTAGCCCCAGCTGACACATTAGCTGGGATTACTTTATCAGGTCAGTAGGCAGAAGGAAGAGGACCAGAAGGAAGCAGGTAAGAGAGACCAGGAGTATCGCATGCCACTGGGGAAAAAAAAGTGCACCCATTGTGCATTGTGGGGGTGGCCACCAAGAGCAGATTTTGTCCCCTGGCCAGTTTGCCCAAGAGGTGGCCTTGGCCCAAGTGTGTCAGCAGGATTCTAAGGATGAAGCCCTTGACTTGAGAGAAATCTTATGTCTATTCCAGTCGACTCTTCTTCCATTACTAAGACCTAGACTCATTTACAGATATGTATGGCAGAGTCCCACAATAAAAAAAAAAAAAAATACAGACTATTCGCCAGGCACTATAAAGGTGAGATATAACAATAAATCTAAAGAATTTTATAATATTGTCCATGGAATTCAGTGGATTCCATCAAGTCCTCGCAGGATTCTAGCAGCTTCATTCCTCCTCAAGGCCCAGACAAGTTAGGCGGTTATAGCACCACATAGGAGACTGAAAGCAGGGGTGAGAATAAAGCTGCTGCTGAGTTGAGTTTACTCCCTGGCAGGGAGGGGAGGGGTGTCCAGCCTCACTGCTAGGACTTTCCGAGTCATTCTAAGACACCTGGCATGGTCAAGGGTAGCAGGATCAGGAAAGGATTATAATAGATATAATTTGTAGAGCATCTCTCTCCTATGCACCAGACATTGTGGTGACATTCTGTTTAATCTAGTATTCCTACTCCTTTAGATATATTGTGATTGTTTTACATGCGAAATCTGGCTTCTGAAAGGTTAGGTGTTTTGCTGAGGGTCCCATGGAAAGTGGCAGAGTTGGGGTTCAAAGCCAGGTCTGACTAACTCCAAAACCCTTTAATGTATGTTCATAATTAAAGACATAAAAATGAAGTCAACGTGCTTGAAATGCACTTTTCCATGCGGCAGCTGTTTACTGAAGCCTACCAGGTGCCAGGCCCTGGGTCTTGTGGGGGAAGTCAGTTGGGCCCTGGCAGAACTTGTGGCCTGGGGGTCTGGGAAAGTGGCAGCCACTGGGCATTTGGAAGGACTGCAGGGGGAGGGCAAGAACGAGGCTATGGGAGCTCCAAACCAAGGGACATGGTATCAGGAAAGCACTGAGCAGAGTTTGGCAGCACAGGCAGGGAAGAAGTTGGGGTTCAATTCAAGTGTGCAATTAGGGGAGAGGCCCAGCTAAGCTCAGGCAGAGAAGAGGGAGAAAGCCATCCACCTCTTCCCCTCTCTCTCCTGTAGATCTGTTGCCAGGTCAGATTCCAGAGCAGGTGATAGAGGGACACCAGGCTCTCCACCCTGGCAAGACCCCAGGACCCTCTCTTGGTACTCACCTCCCCCAGGAGAGTAAGGACACTGCTGGAGAAAAACCATGGACTATCTCTTCTGGTTCCTCTCCCAGTTTAGGTCACCCTAAAGGTTGATAAGAGGCTTATCTAGGCCTAACACTCCTCAGAAAACATTTTCCATCTGTGTGCCAAGAATTGCTCTAACTAGGGCGAGGCACTTTTCATTCCAGAGTGGAGAAAAATGCCTCTCAAAGGGAATGGCTTGTTGGTGAACACTGTGGAGTGAAGGAATACCCAGGCTTCATTTTAAAGAGTGGTTATCAGATGCACCTAGTTGATGAGAGGTTTGTGACGTAGGGGATGGTCAATGAAGAGCTGGAAAAAGAGACCCTGTGATATGGTTTGGCTCTGTGTCCCCTCCCAAATCTCACCTCGAATTGTAATAATCCCCGTGTCAAGGGAGAGATCCGGTGGGAGGTCATTGAATCTTGGGGGTGGTTTCCCCCATGCTGTTCTCGTGATAGTGAGTGAGTCTCACGAGTCTGATGGTTTTATAAGCATCTGGCATTTCTCCTGCTGGCACTCGTACTCTCTCCTGCTGCCCTGTGAAGAGGTGCCTTCTGCCATGATTGTAAGTTTCCTGAGGTCTCCCCAGCCATGCAGAACGGTGAGTCAATTAAACCTCTTTTCTTTGTAAATTACCCAGTCTTGGGTATTTCTTCATAGCAGCATGAGAACGAACCAATACACTGGGGATGGAAGACAAAGACAATCTGTGTCATGGCTCTGCTCCTTGGGATCGGTACTGACTTCCCATCAGCTGGGTTCAGATGAACAGGTGGTAATAACTGAAAACAGTGATCCTGAAGTCACAAATCAGATGGATCCTTCCCTCATGGTGGCTGTCTCCTTCAAAGGAGCATGTGCACCATCATCTTATTATTACACAGACATACACAGTATGTGTGTGTATTACGTGTATACAGTTAACCTCCAAACAACACGGGAGTTAGGGGCACCAACCCCTCCATACAAGTTGAAAATCCGTGTATAACTTTTGACTTCCTAAAATCTTAACTACCAATAGCCTACTACTGATGGGAAGCCTTATGATAACATGAATAAGTAACACACATTTTGTAGGTTATGTGCATTATATGTGGTATTCTTACAATACAGTAAGGGGATAAACAAAAATGTTATTAAGAAAACCATAAGGAAGAGAAAATAGATTTACTATTCATTAAATGGAAGTGGGTTATCGTAAGTCTTCATCCTCCTCATCTTCACATTGAGCAGGCTGAGTAGGAGGAGGAGGAGGAGGAAGAGAAGGGGTTGGCCTTATTCTCTCAGGGGTGACAGAGGTGGAAGATCCACTTACACTTATCCATGTATAAGTGGGTCTGTGCAGTTCAATCTTGTGTTTTGCAAGAGTCAACTGTATACACACACACATAATATACAGGATACACATATAAATTTTATGTATATATATAATACGTATACATATACTTTTCTCCTGAGATTTGAGGTCCAAAACTGAAATAACCACATCCACATAGTATTTGGCACACACCATGTACCCAGCAAATGATATTGCTGTGTAAATCCATAACCATCTTTGCATTTATTTTATATTCACCAGTTGTCAAGTAATAGAGCATTACAGTGGAGTTCAGGAAATTTGATTTTTGGTTCTGCTTTCTGTCATTCAGTTATTTTCAACTGGCAGCTTGGGTTTCTTCATCTCTAAAATAAAAGGATTGGATAAAATGATACCCGAGGTCCCTTTCAGCTCTAAAAGTTGATTCTTTGATTCTCCTGTGTACCTCACTGTGTAAGGTCCCATGGGAGGTTCCAAAAGGACTCTGCTCTCAGGGAGTTTACAGTATACTTGGTGAAGGGCCTTGGAGCTCCCATAGCCTAGGTTGAGGTCAGCAAATGTTCTCTGTAAAGAGTCATAGGGTGAATGTCTTAGACCTTAAAGGTCTAAGTCTATACAGTCTCTGTTGCAGCTACCCCACCATGCCATTGTAGTATAAAAGCAGCTGTAGACAATATGTAAACAAATGGACATACCTGTGTTCTAGTAACACCTCGTCTACAAAAACAGGTGTGGGTTGACCCCTGACCTAGGTACCCCACTAAGAAGGAATTGAACTGAATGTGGCATGATGCTTAGAGTTGTGGATTTGGCCTTTGCTGCAAATGGTGATGAGGTTGGAGGAGCTGCCTTCAGTGGGAGTGGCCATATTCACCTGTCACTGTCCATTCCATGAAGCACTGAGATCTGGCAACCTCGGGGTTGAGTTGTAAAACGAAACACTCTGAATTACTTGGAGAACATTCTGATGTGAATCCAGGTTATTAATATTCCTATCCTGCATGTGTTGAAATATTCACAGGGGCTGAGGCTTAGGACTTTGTTGCCAGGTCCATAAAAAAGTTTCTGTGGTTGCAGACCCAAGTCCTCATGTAGGAGACCTCGATGAAGGCAGAACTCATTCCCTGATTCTACCACTATGCCTTCTCTCACTTCCCCTGCACTTGGGGTGCTATTCTGACAAATCATTCCCTTGATATTTATTGCTTAGCCTCCTGGCTCCTGCCAAGCCACGTGCTGCTGACACATGCTGCTCCTCTGAGCAGTATCCTAACATCTGTGTGCTGGGACATAGCCACCTGCCTATGGGAAGGTAGCTAGTCTTCCCTAGTGGGAACTCACAGCAGGTCTTCCCAGGATGTCACCATGTGAAAAATATAATGATTAGCTCATTTCCAAACCAATTTTGCACACCAGGTGAGACAGTCAAGCCACTCAAACAGGAAAGCCATTCTGTGAGGCCCCAGACAACCACTCCCAAGGACAGATTACCTGAGAAAGGAGAATACTGTCTTATGAGGTCACGCATTCCTAATGGTAAACACTCGGGGCAGTTTCTGCTCTTGACTCCCCTACACCGTTGATCAAGATACTTGGCCTCTCTGGGGAATTTTTCAACCATGAAACAGATGGAACCACATTCCTGGGCCTGCTGGGTGCTGGCCTTAATTCAGATTGTATAAACTCATGGAATCTGCTTATAGTCTCTGGCTTTGGTTAAGTTACTTTGGTTAACTTTCACATTAGCCACTTTCATTGTGTGTGTGTGCGTGCCTAACTTCCTCATGTTCCAGGCCTTTTTCCATAGTCTCAAATGCCATGATCTGGCAGGAAATTGGTTCTTTCTTATGCCAACAAGTAATAATAAAGGGCACTTTTGCCCACTATTCATATGTTTGTATTTTGGGAGTATTTTTTAACTGATTTTGTTGCTGACGTATGTAGTAGACGTTTGTCCTTCTTCATTGCTACCCGGTGTCATTTGAACATGCTTCTTAGGCCCAGCATCTTCAAGGCAGAAGCCAAGAACTGGCTTTCTAACCCCATTTCTCTTTTGCTTAATTTAGCTAAAGTGAGTTCTATGGTTTGCAACAAAGAGCCCAGATCATTACTTCTTTTCTTTTCTTTCTTTTTTTTTAGTTCTGGGGTACATGTGCAGGATGTGCAGGTTTGTTACATAGGTAAACATGTGCCATGGTGGTTTGCTGCACCTATCAACCCATCACCTGGGTATGAAGCCCAGCATGTGTTAGCTATTTTCCCTAATGCTCTCCCTCCCCCTATCCCAGCCCCCAACAGGCCCCAGTGTGTGTGTGTTGTTCCCCTTCCCGTGTCCATGTGTTCTCATTGTTCAGCTCCCACTTATAAGTGAGAACATATGGTGTTTGGTTTTCTGTTTCTGTGTTAGTTTGCTGAGGATAATGACTTTGAGCTTCCATGTACCTGCAAAGGACTTCATCTCATTCCTTTTTATGGCTGCATAGTATTCCATGGTGTATGTGTACCACATTTTCTTTATCCAGTCTCAGATTATTATTTCTTTAGAAAAAAATTATAAATGGAATTTTCTTTTGACTCTTATAGATCCTATGATATTAATTGTAATACCTAATTTGAGTGCTTCTAAATGTCTCATTAGGATGTTTACCACCCAAGATTTATTTTAAAACTTCAGTAAATTATTTAGGATGCTTTTAATAGAGAAAACAGAAATGTCAATCCAGTATTGTAGGTAGGGCTTGTATGAACACAGAATCATCTGAGTTGCTGGGCCAGCCTTGGGAGGCCTGTGTAAAGCAGATCACACTGTGAATTCTTTCTCCTCCCTCTCCATCCTCTCTTCTGTTACCCAAGTGAAGGCTTCTCACTGAGTGAAATCAAGTTATAAAACTTTCTGAAAGCCTCCTTCAAGGGAAAAGAACAATAGTAATAACAGCTAACATTGACTAAATGCTTACTATGTGTGTTCTAATAGCTTTATGTGAATTTTTCTTTTTAATGTGATAGGATTTTATTCAATTTAACCTATATGGGTTGCTAATTTCTAGCAGTAAATTAGAGGCTGTAATTCTTGTTAACAATATAAGGCAAAAGTTATTTTTTAAAGCAACAATCATATTGTTATGTTTAATCCATATTTTTCATGAAAGTACCTGTTAAAAATATCCTTGTAAATTTTTTAAACAAAAGCTCAAAAATTTTGTTGTCATTGCCATTAGTGTCTGCTTTGAGTGCACACTGGGTCTGCATAACAGATTTTAGAATATATCAAGGCACGTCCTCAATCTGCTGAATCTAATCTGTGTTTAACACACACCCAAAATACAAAATACTAGCTGCATACTGCTCCTTCTGTAATACCCACAGTAAGTCTCTGCCATTACCCACAACTGCAGTAATTCTAGAAGCTTTATGTGAATTTATCTTTTAATCCCCACAACTCTATGTATTAAATACTATTATTAGGATTGTATAGATGAGGAAACTGAGGCACTAATGATTAAGTGGCTTGTTGAAGGCCACACAGCTTATACATGTTCCTAACCTATCACCTCTCCTAAAGAGTGGCCAAAGGGCCAATGTGGTCTGCCTGGTGTCTGGGGGTGAAGGAACAGTGTTCCCTGGCTACCTTGAGTTTTGTTTTTTTAAAATTCTTTCTTTAATTTCTTTCTTGCCATCCCTTTTCCTGAATACTATAGTAGGCTTGAATATTGAGAATATACTAACAGAACCTGTTCACTTTACATGTCCCAAGTTTATATGAAAATTTAAAAAAGAAAAGGGCTGATATATATATATATATAATTATAGTCCTAATGTATATAATATACATATCTCTAATATATATAATATATATATATTAGTTCCCTTTAATTATTTTCTGGTGAGAGAGTGAATGGGTGAGGGCAAGAGCAGACATAATTGTGACCAAGTGTCGAGGATAGGAAGTGTGAAGGAAGCTTCAGCAGTGGTTGGAGGGAGGTCGAAGGTGTAGGCGCTGGGCACCCTCTGTGGGTCCATGGACACTGTGCCCAGTTGACTTCCTTTACTTGCCCAGATTTATCTGCTTCTTTCACCACTCTTGATACATGGTGTTGGGTAATACATGGCCAATTTTTTTTTTTAATTTTTATTTTTTACTTTAAGTCCCGGATACATGTGCAGAATGTGTAGGTTTGTTCCAGAGGTATATGTATGCCATGGTAGTTTGCTGCAACTATTGACCCATCCTCTGAGTTCCCTCCCCTCACCCCTCACCCGGCAACAGGCCCTGGTGTGCATTGTTCCCCTCCCTGTGTCCAGGTGTGCTCGTTGTTCAGCTCCCACTTATGAGTGAGAACATGCAGTGTTTGGTTTTCTGTTCCTGTGTTAGTTTGCTGAGGACAATGGCTTCCACTTCATCCATGTCCCTGCAAAAGACGTGATCTCATTCATTTTTATGACTACATGGTATTCCATGGTGTATATGTACCACATTTTCTTTATCCAGTCTATCATCGATAGGCAAATAAATGCCCAATTTAATGCTCATGTCATTCACTACTTGAGTAACAACATGTAAGACAGTTAACTGTTATCCTTACCCTCAGCCTGTTGAATTCCCATCTGGTCAGGCTTCACTGAAGATGTGGTCTTGGTGGGGATATCTGCTGACCATGAGCCCTGCCTTTAGTCAACCACATGGAGAAATGATTTGACTTATTTGTGTCAATCTCAAGAAAAAAGCTGAGGGTTGATTTTAAGATTTTAAGTGGAGAAGCCAACTTTAGCTTAACACATCAAAGAACTTTCTCAAAATAAAACTTCCCCAACAGAGCAATGGGATATCTTGAGAAAGGTGGTGAGTTTCCCATAAACAGATGTATTTTAACAGAGGCTGAATGATTTCCACACGGCTTGCTATAGAAAATATTCATGTATTTGGGCCCAACACATAGTACTGGGCACGTAGTAAGCATACATTAACCAATAGCAATTGTTAGCAAGTTGTTCCCACTCTAGTGGCCCGTGTTTTCACCTTCTCCTTAGTTTACAGTTTTATTTAAAAAGGAAAAGTGAAAGTGGTCAGTACCTCTGTTATGTGAAAGTTTGTCAGGGTTAGAAATGTGATTGAATGATGCTGTGCTTTTGTAGTGCTACAGTTACTCAGAGTAGCAAGAGAGGGATTTTCTCTCCCATGTCCTGTAGTTGATGTAACTCACACAAATTTGAGGTCCTCAGATATTTATCCGGTTTATATTGTAACAAAATTGAATTGAAGATATTTGAAAGCAGATGCATTGATCTTTACTTCCACATTCTCTACAAGTCTTTGTATAAAGCTATGCATTTTGAGTTGCAAATGAGATTTTCAGAGCTTGATTGATTGTTGAATAAAGTCTTGCCCACCATAGTGATCATATTTATAAACTATTAAACATGCTAATGGTTCCCTTTTGTCCAAAATGTATTTTGCTCAGTTACTTTAAAATAGATGTGAGAACTTCATAGTTTGCAGTGGCAATGTAGACATTAGAATTTCAGACATTTTCCTTTTATGAGCAATTAGATGTTTTCTGCTCATATGGCCTTATAAAATCTCCCCCATCTCTGAAGATTTGGAAACCAGGTCATTCTCAGTGAGCTTCAGGACCAACTGGAGTTTTCCAGTTTTCTAATTGCTAGCATCTGTTTCCTACAAGAATCACTGGACCAGAACTGCTCTTTTGGTTATTGATGGGAAACCTCTCCTCAAATATCTCAAAATGCTTTTCAGACCTCTGCCCAGTTAGCTTGTGTGTATGTGTCTGTGTGTATGTGCACACGCAGGCACACATATGCACAGATACACAGATGCACATATAGACCATGTATTCTCAAGGCAGAGGGGTAATTATCACCCCAAAGGGAATAGAATTGGATTGTATGGGGCAAAAATTACACTCCTTTTATATATAAAGCATAAATATATACATATAGCCCTTAAAGAGATATACAGTGTATCTGTGGTATTACGTCTATATAAGGGGTGATTAAGGAAACATGTTTACAAAAGTTCCTTGAGGGAGGTGATAATGAAAATAGGGTTGAGAAACACTGACTTACAGCAGATATGCTGACGTCTAAATACACGAGCATTTCTGCATTCACATACAGGCCACCCATGCATATGATGCATATGTATCTGTTAGGCATAAACACACACTATGTAGGTTTACCCAGGGAATTGGATTGGTAGTGGGGCAGGACTGAATTCTGTAGTCCTTCTAAAATTCTCTTCAGTAAAGAATCTCTCCATGAAGCATTTGTTTTCACTTTCAGGTATCCCACTGAAATTTTGTTTTTTTTTAAATAAACTGTCACTCTCATTTTGACTTGCAGGCACTCTAATTAACATCACACAGCCTTCAAACACAGAGAGTACATATTCGCTGTCATTCTCTGGAAAGGCTGCCTGTTAGAAATGAGCTGGGTCAACAATTCATTTCACTAGACATCTGCTGAGCATCTCCTATGTGTGGGGCATCACAGTGTATCCCACAGGATGTGGAGAAATGGAGGATGAGGCCCCCAAGGCAGAGTCAGATTTAGAGGTGGACTTTACAGGTGTGACCAGCTGATACCACTGAGAGTGGGGAAGGGGCTTGCCTCACAGCCTCTGGAACTCTTGATAAAATTTTCTCTTCCATCACTGCCCTTTATCAACCTTATTCTGATGCCCATCTTTCCTCTTGTTAATTATTTTTGCTATGATCATAAGTTGTTTTGATTTTGAGTGCCCCTAAAGCCTTTTAGGAAGTAGATGGTATACACAAATCCACAACATAACAGTTGAAGTCTGATTTTTAAAAAATCTCATTACAGATTCACACAGTTTCACCCAATAACTGTGTCTGACAAGGCTGTCAAGTATCAGTGTTGAGCTCCTCACATTCTGTCTCATTAACCTCTCTTTCCACTGCTCACACGTACCCACTCCCAGATGTGTCTGAAGAAGCTTTCTTTTCCTTCCCTCATCTCTACATTCATCAGTTCTGTAGATGGGACATGAGTAAACCCCATCTTCCTCCAGTACAAGCCTGTCTTTAGGAAATGACTTCCGGAAATAGTGGTGTATTACTTTGCTATTGCTGTGTAACAACTTACCACAAATTTAGCAGTTCAAAACAAATACCTTTCTTATCTCACAGTTTCTATGGGTCAGGAATCTGACAATGGCTTAGCTAGGTCCTTTGCTCTGTATCTCAGAGGCTACAGTCAAGGTGTCAGCTAGGACTGTATCCTTGTCTGTAGTTCTGAGTCTTCTTCCAGGCTCTGGTGGATGTTGGTAGGATTCAGTTTCCTGCAGTTGTAGGATTGAGGCCCTCAGTCCCTAGAGGCCACTTGCAGTACAGTGCCACCTGGCCCTCTTCACAGGAAATTTACATGATAGTAGCTTACCTTTTTAGGGCGAGCAAGAATCTCTTTTCTAGCAACTTTCACCCAGTAAGGCCACCCAGGATAGCCTCTCTTTTGCTTAATTCAAAAGCAACTGATTTAAGGTCTTGATTACATCTGCAGAAAATCTTTCCTTTACTATGTTCTGTTGGCTAGAAACAAGCCATAGATCCCATTCACACTCGAAGGGATTATATACGAGGCATGGATGCCAGAAGGCAAGGGGATCTGGGGATAAGTTTAGGGTCTGTCTGCTGCGGGTGGCTTGAGCTAATGTTCCTCCACCCATGATAACAGTAGTCAGGTGCTTCATCTTATCCTCACATGGACAGCTTGAGGAGAGACTTGATATAGGTCTATTTCACATGAAAAGAACCTGAGTTTCAGAGATCCATTCCCTTTTCCGAGATCACAGAGCTGGTAGAAGAAGAACACGGTCTTGAATTCAGGTTTGTCTGACATCACACCAATCAAACAACAATCTGTGTGCCACTTAAGGGAGCTGATAGTCTGAAATACTCCAAGGTTATCATTATATTGCAAACACAAGTTTTATTTTGACTTTTCTGGATGCTCATCAACTTTGTTTAATCTTCCTAAACTTAGATTAAGAGCACATTTCTGATCTTGGACTTGGCATCAGTACATTTTCTAAGGCAAGGTGAACACCCTTACTATGTAACAGGGGTTTTCAGAAGAATTCACCCATACTGCAGTGTGAACATTATTATTTAAATTTTTGCTATGAAGAAACTCACCTGCTGGCAGGCTCAAGGAGCTTGTATGACACTACACATATATGGTTGATGGGAGTGAGATGTGAAACCCACCATCCTTCTATCACACTTGGGCACTTGTTGGCCAACTCAAGTGGTTTTCTAAAACAAAAAGGAAAAAAACAGTAAAAGTTGAGATGGAGGATTCTTTGTTTCATTTAGGCAGTTATATTTTTAGCTGTCCCTAACTCGCCAACCTATTGCTGGAATGGAAACTAGTGACTTAAACATGAATGGAAACCACTTTAAAAAGTAATAGCAGGGCACTGGTGCTGCCTACAGTGAAACAGGATGAGGCATTCCAATGAGTGCAAAAAGTCTAGCCTTGTTTTGTTTGAGCTTAACAATACCTTTCATTTGTAAAACACACAGTAGCCCAGAAAGAATATTTGAATAATTATACAATTTAATTGTCCTAACAGGTCTGTTCACATGACCCAACTTTCCAGATGAGGAGAAGAGTTGCAGGGAGAAACTCCATGTCTTCCCCAAGGTTGCCTGGTTCAGAGAAAAAGCAGGGTCTTGTGCATAGGGATTCACTTCCAAGCTCCTATTCTACACTTCCCTCTCAAGAACACAGAGGCATATATGGATGGAGACGTCGCTGGAGAGAGTGCATGGATTTGAGATGAATCCCATCATAGACATACAGAAATACCCAGGAGTTAGACCCAGAGTTTAGCCATCAATGTCCTGATGCTAAAGTTCCTCAAATTGCTAGCCCAGGGCTGGTATTTTCACTATACCATTCTAAACGGCAGATATGACTTTCCCTGCAACTCTGTCCATTGGGGAATTTTGGTATCTTTAATGGGATGCCTACCTTGCTCCAGCTAATTTCTGGCAAATTTTAATATACCCTATTTGCAAAACAGAACCACTGCAGAGATTGCTATAAAGAGCAAGGTAGGACTTTCTCATTTGACCATTCAAATTAAACCATATTACCTGACTTATATGCTTATTAACGTCATGAGTACGATGTTGTGAAGGCAGCACTAGAGATACTGGTCAAACAGTAATATTAGGCACAGAAAAGTGGTGAATCTAGAAAACTACTTCCGTTGATCTACATTTCAATTTGGGGGTTTTTCTTAATGTTTTTACCACAATTTCAAAGCAATTCTGAATTTTCCTAGCCAAAATGATACCACCTTTTTTATAGAGATCATATCAGGAATATTTATAGAGCTATACAGCTTCCACAGGATGCTGAGGCTAATTGTTGGAGAAGCTGGAAAAGGGGGTCTCAGGTCTTAGTGATGACAATCAGGAAAGGAGACGATGTTCTCCTAAAACACTACCTGGAAAGCATCAGTGGGGTGGGGAGAGTACTCAGTGTCAGAGTCAGTCCTGTTGTGTGTCTCTTCCTCCTCCCAACATTTTGACAAGAGTGAAACAAGATTCAAATGGATGTCAAATGCAGCCTAGATGGGCAGATGGAATCCCACACATCAACGCTTCCAGGCTGCAGAGCAGTTCTAGCCATGGGGGCAGGAGAGTCATGCTGCTGCCTGGGAAGGGGAGAGCCTTGGACCCTTGGTACTGACCCTCTGCACTCAGAACCCAGGCCTCATAGACTGAGACTGGCCTTTAGCTTTCTCCTCAGACATTCCCCCTCTGCCAGCGGCTGCAGCTGCACTGAGCCAGCCAGAGGTCAGAGTTTGGCGGGAACCCCGTTTGTCTTGACCTGGAAAGGATCTGCCCTCCTGTGCTCACACTATAAGCTGGGCCAGCACCACAAAGCACAAGGGAGGAACTTGAGAAGTCGGCAGCAGCCTTTGTTCTCAAAATGCTTATGGTGTGATTTCATACTCTTTCTAATTTTAATCTAAACTTAACCTTTGAAGGCAATTTAATAGAACCCTGCTAAAACAAGGATAATAGTTAAGTATGGCATGAATCTCCTCAGGTTTTTTAATGGCAAGTAGCCACAGGGATTCATGCTTTGGAAAGGTGGCTGGATCAGATGATTCCTAAAGCCCCTTGTGATGGTTAATTCATTTCAACTTGACTGGGCCATGGGAGGCCCAGATAGTTGATCAAACATCCTGAATGTATCTGTGAGTTTAACATTTGAATTAGTGGACTGAGAAAAATAGATTGACCTCCCTAACGTGGCTGAGACTTAATCAGTTGAAAACCTGACTTGGCAGAGTCATGGAGGCAGAACCACCACCCCAGCAGGCTAAGAAGGTGGGACATCAAACTAAAAAGAACTATTCCCAGACCTTAAGATGTAATAAAATTTGCCTTGCTAGGTTTTGGACTTGCTTGGGACCCATCACCCCTCTCTTCTTTCCAATTTCTACTTTTTATAATGTTTATCCTATGCCTATCCCAACATTACACTTTGGAAGCATATAATTTGTCTGATTTCACAGGTTCGCAGCTGGGAAGGAATTTTGCCTCGGGATGAGTCACACCTCAGGTCTCACCCTTACCTGATGTAGATGATATTTAGACGGGACTTTGGACTTCAGACTTTAGAATTGACACTGGAATGAGTTAAGACTTTTAGGGGTGTTGGGGTGGAATAAATACATATTGCATGTGAGAAGGACATGAATTTGGGGGGGCCAGGGACAGAATGCTATCGACTAAATTGTGCTCACCAATTCATATGTTGAAATCCTAATCCTCAATGTGACTGTATTTGGAGATAGTGCTTTTAGGAAATAATTAAGGTTAAATAAAGTCATAAGAGTGTAGCCCTAACCCAATAGAGTTCGGGGATGTATAAGAAGAGGAAGAGAGACATTCTCTCTCTCTCTCTCTCTCTCTCCCCCCCTCCCCCTTTTCCTCTGTCTACCAAGTAAGGACAGAGCTGGTAGGCAGCCATCTGCACACCAGGAAGAAGACCCCCATAGCAATCAAATTAGCCGGCATCTTGATCTTGGATTTTCCAGCTTCCAGAGCTGTGAAAAAGAATTTTGTTGTTGTTGTTTAAGCCACCCAATCTATAGGATTTTGTTATGGCAGTCTGAATAGGCTAAGACTTTAGCGTTGTGATTATAACAACACAAAAATGTATCTTATATTTCCCTCACAGGTCAACCCTGACTGTCAGTTAACAAATCAATAAACATTTTCTGGATTTCATCTGTCTGCAAGGCACTGTAGAGAATATAGACGTGTGAACAACATGTTTCTTTCTCCAATGGAGACCACAGTTTAGCAGAAGAGATAGAGCTTGAGTGTGTACACCAACAGGAATCTAATTTTAAAGGGCAACAGAAGATAGTGCTGAATGTTGAGTTCAGAAGGAGGGGCCATAACTTCTGGCAGGACAATTATCAGGAAAGGTTTTGTAGAGTGAGAAGTGATGTTAATAAATATCTCTAGGAAGCAAACATTTTGCAGAGCTTCCCACATACCAACTAAGTTAATGGGGTCAAATGCTTGGGTTAAGTCCACAGTGCCACTCATGTTGCTATTCTCAGCATCTTCCAGTGGCTGCCAATGAAAGAGTATCAGGTCTCCAGTTCCATGGGCAACACAAGAGACACACTGACTTTCAAGTGGACACACTGCCACTGATACATGTGAGTAGTTCATGGAAAATGACTCAGGTTAATGCTGTCCTGGAATTGTGTACAAACAATATGACCCCAGGGTCTTCTGTCCCTGCACAAGACTTCTTGATGTTGGGCAAGGTCACATTTACTGCCTCTTTATAATCGAAGCAATTAAGTGACCCCACAAGTGGTTTAGCTACTAGTTGCTGTACTTGTGGAATGCAGTGGAGATTGTATCCTTACCAGGTTCTCCACCCAGTGAATGAGCACAAAGGAAATCTCAGCTCTGAAAACCGAAAAGGACTTCATAATTTAATTGAGCCCAGTTGTTTTCAAGTGTTTCCTGGTGCCAAGGAATTCTTTTTTATGTCAACTAAGTCATGTGTGGAGCCTCACTATAGAGAAAAAAAAGATTAAAGAAGGCCTTCTTTGGCTTATCCTGGCTATGTCCTTCTTGACCCCAAAGTGGCCCTTAAGGCACCTTCACAAAAAGCTGGAGCAGACAATTCTACCCTTTCCATTTGCAGACATCACTACCCTCTTAGGCTACAATGTCCTTTCATCAGAATGAATGCATGGCAAGATTTTTACCTGCCTGCAGTCACACAGCTAATCAGAGGCCAAGCTGGGAGCAGAACCTGGGTTTCCTGACTCCTATCCTAGTGCTCCTCACCATCTGGGTAGCCTTATTCAATGGTACCAAGGATTCTGACCAACCTGCATTCCTGTTACACCAAAGAATCCAGTGATGCTGGGGAAATCAATGATGGTGTGTCAGGATCTCAGGGTATGAGCAGGGTTAAAGGCACTGTGCTAGTCTGTTCTCATGCTGCTAATAAAGACATACCCAAGACTGAGTAATTTATAAAGGAAAGAGGTTTAATTGACTCACACAGTTCCACATGGCTAGGAAGGCCTCACAATCATGGTGGAAGGTGAATGAGGAGCAAGGTCATATCTTACATGGTGGCAGGCAAAACAGAACTTATGTAGGGGAACTCCCCTCTATAAAGCTATCAGATCTCCTGAGACTTATTCACTAACATGGGAAAGACCTGCCCCCATGATTCAGTTACCTCTCACTGGGTCCTTCCCATGACATGTGGGAATTATGAGAACTACAATTCAAGATGAGATTTGGGTGGATACACAGCCAACCCACATCAGGCACCAAGAGATAATTAAGGCCTATACATGGGAGAACAACTACAAGGACCCTTTACTTAGATCTGACCCTTTACCCAAAGAGAGTCACTGGAAGGAGGATGACCTTTGGAAAAGGGATGCAGTCAACCCAGAGTGGCCTGGTAGGGATGGGGCCAAGGCAATAAATACCCAACTTCACATGCATTAGGACTTCTGATCCTAATGCAGCCAGAGGGCAGGGAGCCCCTTGATGCTATTCCCACTGTCGGCCTCCAGGCCCCAAGCAGAGTGGTGAGGCTGGAGAGTAGAGGGCAGATCTGGAGGGACACACAGGCGTTTCCAACCCAGCTGCTAAGAAAGGAGTCACTTCACTGTTCTACTGCGTAGAGCTTATTGAAACACAGTGTTTTAGGGATGAGCCTGCTTTTTATAGAAAGGTACCTATGGGAAGAAATTAGCAAGGAGGTCAAATACACATATTTCCTGCTCTGCTGTACTAACTGGCATAGCAACTTTTAGATTCTTCCCTGAAAATTAGAAAATGTGAGATTAAACCCTGAAGGTAGAATGAATTGCTTCATGATGTGCTCTCTGTTATCTCTCGGACTATCTCTTACCACTCCCTACCTCACTGCCCAAGTGACAACCACACTGAACAACAGCCCAGGGCTCCCAGAGGGGCCAGGCTCTTTCTCCTCTCCCACAGGTTTCCCTCTCTATGTGGATGTTCCTTATCCTCTTTCCCAGGGCTTAGCTTCTGGAGGCCTTTTCAGGCCCTCCCTCTGGCATGACCAAGCTGATTTCAGTGTCTCTCTTGGGTGTTTCCCTGTCTCCCATGTACTTTGTCACTGCTCAGATCCCGTTGCCTTCAAAGAGTATAAGAGTGTGCCGAATGTTCTGTGTCTTCCCGTGAGGCAGCAATGAGGTCAAGGATGGCAGTTACTGACATTGTTTCCCTGGTATTAAGACAGTGCCAGGCATAGAGCTGCTCAATGGATGTCTTTGGAGGGAAAGAAATATTTCTTGAGCCCCAGTTGTCTCATCTTTGAAAAGAAAGAAAGCATCGTGGAGACCTCAATGAATTCTTCATGAGTGATTTTGAACGGATGGCTGTAAACAAAGCTACTCACTGAATGACTTATGTTTTTCCTTTAAAGTCCACCATCAGAACTCCATTTTGTGGGTAACTATCCCCAGCGAAGGCAAGAAGACCATGAAAGAAGCCTTGCCCTGCAGTGAGCCAGGGGAGAGCATCCTGGTGACCTGTCATTTGCAAACGTCTGTATGTTGTTTCACAGTTTATGAAGCACACATACTACGTTACCTAGGACCTCAAAACAAAACTGTGGGGGTGGGGCACTTAGTACAAGTGTCATTCTCCTTTTACTGGTAGAGAAGACCTGGAGCACCCAAAGTCAAGTGTCTTGTCCCAGAGTCACACAGCCAGGTAGAAGTCAATGTCAGGCTGGGCTCCGGAGCTCCTGCCAAGAGTCTTTTCCACCCCCAGCATGGTGAGTCCAGGGATAGCACAGGAGACAGCACTGGCATTGTGGAACTGAAGACAGCAGACTCCCAGGCCAGGGGGCCTGGAAAGTACTTGAGAATTATTTCTACACACCCCTCTCATCTTGAGCACAAGGCACAAATGCACTGATGGCTCCTCTAATGTTTTATTTGTCTTTTAATCCCAAGTACTTTTTTAAATCTCTAGGGGAAAACCAGTTCAATTTTTGCACTGGTTTTCTCTTTCCTTTACTATGTTCCACTAAGTACTTTCCCACACTCTCTTTGATGCTTTTCTTGAAAGGCCCAGGTTCTATTCATCTCTGTGATGATGTTTTCATTCAAAAATATAGTTTTTCTGAGGCCCTACTATGTACTGGACATTGTTCTTAGTGCTGGGACTATAGCAGTGAACAAAAGAGATATAGTTCCCGACTTAAGGAGTCTTGTATTCTAGTGGATGAGACAGAGAAGATATAAAGAAATGAGTCGAGTAATCTCAGGTGATAAAAAGTGCTATTAAGGAAATAACTGGAGGACTAATTTAAATGGGAGAAGGGTATAAAAGACTTATCTGAGAAAGGCATTATATTTTAGGACCTAAGGCAGGTTCTTAGCCCTTATCAGGTGAGGAAATATTTGGTGAGTGAATGGGTGTATGCATACATTTAAATGAATGAATGAATGAAGGGTTGTCTATATTCTCTCTTTATGCAGGCATTTCCCCAACCTACCTTGTGCTACCTGTTGCCTACATGCCAGCCAGTCCATACCTAACTCTTCTATGTGTCTCCTCAGAGGTCCCATGCATCTGTAACTCCTAAGGCCATGATATGCAGGAGCAGGGTAGCCAGAGCGGAGCTACAAGGAATGCCACATTCACTTTTCCAGCTGATTGTTACAAAACTATTCTCAATGTGCCAAGCACTCATCTTCCTGTCCTGAAGGCTGTATATTGACATCACTTACCCAACCCCAACCCCCACTAGATAGTATAGGGACACTACTTGTTTGATGACACGTTGGTGGCTCTGTGCATGACAGCACACGCCCTGTCCTAGAATGTATGCATTTTTATGGCTTCCTAGTAAGAATGCTGACAAAGTCCTCCCTGGCATTCTCTCACCCTCCCTCCCTCCCTGTGCTGCTGCGTGAAATTTAGATCGGGTGAGGTCAGGCTGTGAAAAACTCCCTGGGTAGAGGTCTGAGGATTTAACAGATTTGTTGAGCATTATGGGCTCTCACTGAATGTATGTTACAAGGAAGCCCAGCTCCTTTATTTTATTGGCATTTCATTTTCTTCCATTTCCCTGACCTTGCAGGCTTTTCCCTATGCAGCTCATAAAAGTAGGCAACCAGGCTCAGTAATGCACCTTGTGCTTGAATCGTTTCTCACCTTTTACCAAGACTTATTCCATTTCTGGATTTATCATTATTCTTTTCAGCTCTTACAAACCCTAAATGCATGTCATTTAGACTGATTCCCAGACAAGAGATAAAAGTGTCAGTCAGTACTAAAAGCGAATCATTGACTTCTTAAATGTCCCTTATTAAAACCACTCATCTATGCAGCCATGCAATCTGAGACAAACAGAGCTGACCCAAGTCTCCATGTGTAAAATGTCTCATGAGTTGCAGAGTCACATACCACATGATAACTTTCCAGCCAACGATGGACCTCATAGAAGATGGTGTCCCATAAAATTACAATACTGTATTTTTATTATGCATTTTCTATATTCAGATACACAAACACTTACCGTCGTGTTACAGTAGCCTACAGTGTTCAATAGAGCAACATGCTGCACAGGTTTATATCCTAGGAACAATAGACTACACTGTATAACCTAGGTGTGTAGTAGGCTGGAACTACCTAGGTTTGTGTAAGTATACCATATGATGTTCACTCAATGACAAAATCACCTAATGATCCCTTTCTCAGAATGCATCCCTATTATTAAGCAATTCATGACTGTGTAAAAAATTTATATTATGAATTCATCCACTGAAAGGACTGGAAACACCTTAGAGATGGATGAACTCGATTTCTGAAGATACTGAGTCCCAAGCAGGAGCAGCAAGGACATGCCCCTAGTGACCCAAACTGATAAGACGGAGTCAGGACCAGAATCACAGCCCCTGCATGGTTAGGTGTCCAGATTTTGTTCACCTTTCTAAACTACAGGTTCCACAGCTACCTCTTCTTACACAGAAACCTTCCCCTAAAGCTGGGCTCCCTCACATTTCCCGTTTCTCACATTGGTTTTGCCATCTTCCAATGTTCCGAGATCAAAACCTCAGTGTCATCCTTGACTGTCCCCTGTATTTCTTTCTTTTTTTCTTTTTTTTTTTTTTGAGATGGAGTCTCCCGCTATCACCCAGGCTGGAGTGCAATGGCACAATCTCGGCTCACTGCAACCTCTGCCTCCTGGGTTCAAAAGATTCTCCTGCCTCAGCCTCCCAAGTAGCTGGGATTACAGGCACCTGGCATCATGCCTGGCTAATTTTTTGTATTTTTGTAGAGATGGGGTCTCACCATGTTGGCCAGGCTGATCTCGAACTCCTGACCTCAGGTGATCCACCCTCCTTTGCCTCCCAAAATGTGGGGATTATAGGCATGAACCTCTGCACCTGGCCTGTCTCCTGTATTTCATCAGACATAGAGTCTTCCTCCAGAGTGGTTCCCTTGGTAGATGGCCACCAAAATCGAACAGCAATATGAAAGTGCAGGGTTTTCCTCCCACCTAGGCCAGCCACCCACAGAGGTGGTAACTAAGGGAGTCCACATTGTATCTTATTGAGGATCAACTGCTTACAGAAAAGGAATGTAATATCCATTATGGTCTTTGACAAATATATAATCAGATTTGCCCACTGCTTAAACTCCCTGGTTGCAAATCACAAGCCTTGAGAAACTACATTACTTTTTCAGGTATATTTAGAAGCTAATTGTTTAATTTTCTTGGAACTTACATATTACTTACTTCTGGCTCCTTAGTTAGTTTGTAAAAAGTTCAGGATGTTTCACAATTTCAGAAATTATATACTATAAGAAGATACTACTCATCTAATAAGTAAATGTGTATAAAATGAAATAGCAATAAGACAGAAAATAAGGCCAGGTGCAGTGGCTCACACCTGTAATTCCAGCACTTTGGGAGGCTGAGGTGGGCAAATTGCTTGAGCTCAGGATTTCAAGATCAGCCTGGGAAACATGGAAAAACCATGGTGGTGCATACTTGTAGTCCTAGCTACTCAGGAGGCTGAGGTGTGCAGATCGCTTGAGCCCTGGAGATTGAGGCTGCAGTCAGCCGAGATCACACCACTGCACTCCAGCCTGGGCTACAGAGAGAGACCTTGTCTCAACACAAAACAAAATGAAACAGAAAATGAAAATAAGCACTAAATGAACCTGTGAAAAGGGTCAATGCATGCTTCAAATAATGATCTTTGAGCTTCTTAGAAGGCAAGGAGGGAAAAAAAAAACATAGAATTCTGTTTTTGAGAGTGAAAGAAGACAATTTCTTGGAGAAGCTAAAATTCCCTGTCATTGAATTACTTTGAAAAGTATTTTTTTCTATTTATAAAAGTAATTAGATAACTTTTGATAATGTTTTGGTTTCTTTCTAGTTTTTTTTTAAATTATTGGAATCATACAACCTATACATTTTGCAGCATGCTCTATTCACAACATGTTATCACTAGTGTTTTCCCTTAACATTAAGTATTCTTTTCTTTGTGGCGATAAATTCTAAAGCCATCTCTCTCCTTTTTCGACTTTTATTTTTGTTTTGGGGGTACACGTGCTGGTTTGCTACATGGGTAAATTCCACATCCCTGAGGTTTGGTATATAAATGATCACTGTCACCTAGGTAGTGAGCATAGTACCCAATAGGTAGTTTCCCAGTGCTCACCCCACTCCCATTCTGCCCCCTCTAGTAGTCCCCAGTGTCTATTGTTCTCATCTTCATGGCCATATGTATTCAATGTTTGGTTCTCACTTGTAAGTAAAGAACATGCAGTATTTGGTTTTATGTTCCTGCCTTTATTTGCTATCTGAATCAGTATGGTACTGGCATAAAAACAGACAGATAGATCAATGAAACAGGATAAGGAACCCAGAAATAAAGCCCCACACCTAAGGCCAGATCTTCAAGGGTGACAATAACAAGCAATGGAGAAAGGACTCCCCATTCGATAAATGGTGCTGGGATAAAAAGCTGGCCATATGCAGAAGATTGAAACTCAATCCCTACTTTCACCACATACAAAAATTAACTCAAGATGGATTAAAGACTTAACTTTTAGACCTAAAACTATAAAATTCCTGCAAGAAAACCTAGGAAATACCATTCTAGACATCAACCTTGGCAAAAAGAAAAAAAAGTGACTAAGTCCCCAAAAGCAATTGCAACAGAAATAAAAAATTGATAAGTAGAACCTGGTTAAACTAAAAAAAGTTTGCACGGCAAAAGAAACTATCAACAGAGAGAGTAAACAGACAACCTACAGAATGGGAGAAAATATTTGAATAGTATGATGCATTTCACAACAGTCTAATACCTAAAATCTGTAAGGCCATTTCTCACGTGGTGGTTTATAAGTAGTGTGTGGGGATCACTCAAAAATATAATGAACAATGCCATCAACATTTTAAAATAGAAAATGCAGTAGAAATTTTGGGTGATTGTTTCATCTAGTGACTGTAAAAACTGAGGCCAGAGCATTAAAATGTGATTCATGGAGAATGATTTTTCACAGGTGCTAATCTTATGCAGTAGGAATATCTAATCTTGTCAGACCGATGTGATTCAGGACAAGGCAGAAGGCTGGAAGAGTGGGTGGAGCCCACATAGCCTTAGTGGACCTTTCCTAAATGTCACTCCTCAGAGACGGGCTCTTAATTCAAAGCTGCTTTAAGGTTTTGAGTTACCAGGGAATCTATTCAGCTAGTTCAGTCTTTAAGATATTGAACAATGCCTTAGCGAATGAGGAAAGAATGTGACTTGCTTAGAGGGTCTCTTGTCTATTCAAAGAGGTACTTTGGACTGGAAAAAAGGGAGGAAATGCTCCTTCCCCTGAACTCTGAAGATTGGTCTTCAGTCAGCACATATAATACATGTGTCCTGGGTCCTCATGGCACTATGAGATATGAACGGAAGATTCTTATTCTAACATTATGAATAAGGAAAACAAAGCTTGGAGGAGGTAAATGACTTGTCCAAGGTTATGTCTCAGTTAATAATGGAACCAGAGCTCCACTTAGTGTTGTCTAACCTGACCTGTAGCTATTGTGTATCCCACCCTGTTGTGCATTTCTTTCAAACCCTGGCTGTTGAGCTCCTTTGGAAGGCTGATCCACAACTCTCTCATAATTATTATTATTATTGTTTTTTGAGATGGAGTTTTGCTCTTGTTGCCCAGGTTGGAGTGCAATGGTGCGATCTTGGCTCACTGCAACCTCTGCCTCCTGGGTTCAAGACATTCTCCTATCTCAGCCTCCCATGTAGCTGGGATTACAGGCATGTGCCACCATGCCCGGCTAATTTTTGTATTTTTAGTAGAAATGGGGTTTCACTATGTGGGTCAGCTGGACTCAAACTCTTGACCTCAGGTGATCCACCCACCTCAGCCTCCCAAAATGCTGGGATTGCAAGTATGAGCCACCGTGCCTGGCCTCATAATTATTTTCAATCCCAACTTCTAGCACAGTTGTTCTCCAAGTGTGGACCCTACACCAGAAGCCTCAGCATTACCTGGAAAAGTGTTAGAAATGCAAATTCTTGGGCCCCACCCTGGATCTACTGTGTTTTAACAAGGCTTTCAAATGGTTCTGATGCGTGCTAACATTGGAGAGCCACTGTTCTGGAAGTTCTCAATAAATATTGTTGAATATTTCCTAGAATCCCCATAGACTTTCATTGAAATATATAAAATATTTAAGAATTCCTACATATATTTTTATTGGAATGCTTACGATGCCTGCTCAGGAATCACTCATTGTTAGCCATCCCTAGTCAGAGAGAAGAGTATTTTATCACACAATGATGAGGAAGCCCAACACTATGTTCTTGGATGTGGAAAGCACTGAGGGAAAAAGCACCATGTGCAGAGGCAGTATGATGGATGGGTCAGACCAGGTATAAGATCATAATGTAGTGCTGTTTATTGAGCACTTATTTTGCACCATAAACTATCCCTAAATGCTTTACATGGACGATCTCTTTTAATTCTCACCACAACTTTTTAAGTACCACATCATATTTCTACTTTACTGATGAGCAAACTGAAGCCAGGAAACTTTCCCAAGATTGCAACCCTAGTAAGTGGCAAAGTCTAGTCAGACTCAAAGCCCAGGAGCCTCCCTGCTATTGTCTTTTGTCATCTTGCTCTGTTGCTTCCAGAGGGGAGCCCCACCACTGCAGCAAGCGACAGGGAAAGACACTGAGTGGAGACCCAATGGGCATCCCTTGCACCTAGAACAAACAGCACCCTATGCATTTTTGATGTTTAGTATTTGCCAAGTAAATGAATGAAATGAACTATACACAACATAATTCTAATAGAAGTAGTCTGAAGAGGCTATCCAGAGAAGGTGGGGTCTGAGTTAGTATTTGAAAGTAGAGACAGATAATGCTGTCCAAAAGAGAGAAATGACATGAACAAAAGTGCAGACATAGCCAATCTGAGCCTAGTCAGAAGAGGTGGGCAAGCAGTTTGCCTAGAGGGGAGGGGAGGCAGGGGAAGAGGCCTTGAAAGGGGAGCATTTATAACCCTGGAAAAAGAAAGTAAGGGTCCCTGAGAGGCAGCTCAAGGAGTTTGGATTTTATTATTAGTGCAAAGTCATTGGAGGGTTCTGAGTATGGGCTCAAAAGGGCCAAAGAAATAATTTAGGATATTTTACTGTATCCATTTATTATTGTTAATTTACAAATGATGGAGGGAAGTTAGCTAGGCTCCAGATCTGGGAGGTTTGTTGAAATAGCAACTAGAAGATCATCTTTCAAAAAAAGTCACATACTATTTTTATTCCTTACAATTTGAATGTAGCAAGAATAATTACAATATGCTTGTCATTAAAACTTGCACTGGAATTTGATAAAAAGAGGTTTATGGTTCACTATAAACAGCCTGAAGTAGTGACATAGGGAAAAGGATGCAAAATACAAAAGGCCACAAAATCAAAAATAAAGAATGAAAAAGTTAATATAATCCTTGTTATTCAAGGGTGAAATAAAAATAATCAACCAATCTGTTTATTATTTAAAATACATATTTATTGCAAATATGTATTATAAATCATCTGTATAGTTTAATCACAACTTTCTTGCAAAAGACAAAGCCCTGAGAGGAAATAATTTCCTCTTTTGGTATATGGGCAGATCTGTATGAACTACATTGCTCATTTAGCATTGAAAAGTCAACCAAACATGGGAAGACAATATGCACATTGCATACATACAGCACACACGTAACATCCAGCCCTGGAAAGAATCAACAATTTCCCTTTGTAGTTGGTAGTGTTATTTTCCCAACAAACTGCCTTTTGTTTTTTCTAGTTAATGTTAGGAGACCTTGTTGGTCTACGCCATTACAATGTCCATCACCCATCTGAACATTTAGACAGAGTCTGGAGTGATTATTAACACTGAGAATCACTACATTTGATCCAGTGAAGGATAAATTTGTAGTACGATGAACCAAAAGTACTAAGAAGAGGTTATTTGACATTTTTAATTGCTTTGAATTGAATAAACTCTGTCTGTGCATAGACATTGTACGAATGAGTTTGCCATTAAAAGTAATGGCAAAAACAGCAATTACATTTGCACCAATTTTTATTAAGTGTAAGCCTCTACGTTTAACCATGCCTTCAAATTCTTTTCTGAAAGTAGAAATGTGCATACATAGAGTGAACAACTCATCCCAGTTTGCCAGGGACCTTCCCAGTTTTAAACCCTGAAAGTCCTGGAATCCCCCCACCCAGTCCTAGGCAACCTGGGATGGTTACTCACCCTACACATTTAACAAAGAAATAAACAAGCAGACAAAAACCAAATCTACCAAGGAATTATTAAAAATGAAAGGACACTTTTCCAATGTCCCACCCAGTAGTAAACACTGCTTCCTAAGATATGAGAAACATATTGTTGAGTCTCCTATTTACCATTTATTTCATTCTGCCCTACATATAATATAATTATTATATTAACCTTCATCTCTCCATAGGTGACTGAAAGCTATAATCACTTCCACTGGTCAGAGTTCTTCTATGCACATGGTCTCATTTGACCCTTGCTGTCACTCTGAGTGATAGGCAGAGAAGGTGTCAGAGACGCAGAGATGAGCAACCCTCACTTTTTAGGGGAGCATCAGGACAGGAATCCAGGATTTCTGATTCCAAGCCTGGTGGTTTTTTCCACCACTGATCATTTACACTCTCTTTATGACATTCAGGCTGTGATCCTTTACCTATATAACAGAGAAATAGGCTATTTATAATTTACAACGTAAATTAAACCAAAGACTTTTAAGCACTTTTTAATTATATTGTATACCTTTCAAGTGAGGGTGATGAATGGTACTGTACCCCTTTTTCATAGTAAGAGAAATGAAGGCTCCAGCTAACTTAGCTCAGGTTGTACAGCAGTTGCAACTTAGAGATTGACAGGTAACATACTGTCTTGTTCTTTGTAATCTGAAATACTTGGATTTAAAGCACCTTTCAAGATTTTTTTTTTTAAGATTAGTAACACAACTGTATACATATATATTTAAAAGAAATGTCTATATTGATAGAGACCTAGACAGAAACAAGCACTTGCCTGCCCCAGTGAGAATCTGAGGGCAACTCTGGTTCCTGGCACACTGGACTGGGGATGCCATCTATATGTGTGTTGGACAGTCCCTGTTGACTAAAGTTAAAATATGCATTTTAACTTTGACAGAAATACTTTTGTTTCAGTTTCATATTGAATGACAGGAGCCATATGTGTATCACTTTAGGATCTGGTTATTTCTTGGCACCTAAGTTACTTTCTGTTTCATTGAAAGTCTTTCTTTCATCTTTATTTGCCATTCTCCTGTATCTACTACATGGCAGGCCAGTGAGCTTGAATTTACTGAGTCTCTAGTGCCCAGGTCAGGACTGGAGAGGAACTGTCCCCTGTGTGTGCCTCACCAAAGCTGCGTCCTGCTCACTCTCCAGTTCTAAATCGGAGTCTTTGGAGGCACAAGTAAAGGGACCCAAGGGCACATCAGAGGGGTTTTCCCCTTCATATATTCTTTCCTTTTTTGTCACCTCCATTTTAGTTTATTTGTTTTAAAATTGAAAATACAAGATGACTGTGGCAACTCAAACCTGAAAGAAATATATAGGTCCACAATCCTTTATCTGTAATCCTGAAATTTAAAAAGCTCTGAAAACTGTAAGTTCTTTCATAAGTTTGTGGAAATTTACTTGGAGGCAAAACTGCCTTGAACTTTTGAAATGATTTGTAGTCTCTCTTTACCCTGCTTAGTGCTGCAGAGATGTGATTATATGAGACTTGATTACAGCAGTGTGGTGTCCCAGAGCCTGCAGGGGGTGGGGATGGGGTTACATGTATATCCACACATGTTACCTTTCTACATTCCAAAATACCTTGAATTTTGAAACATATCTGTTCCCAAGGGTTTGAAATATTTCTTTGCTTGAAACCACATAAAGAAAATATGAAGACTCTTCTTTCACACACCCCTTGAATGCACCCACCTGAAGAAACTGATGTTATCAGTATCAGGTCCCACCCTCAACTCCTCTCTCTTTATGGCACGCTCTCTCTCTCTCTCTCTCTCCATATATATATATATTTATATAAAATAGTAAACACTGCTTCCCAAGATGTGAAAAACATATTGTTGGGTCTCCTATTTACCATTTATTTCATTCTGCCCTATATATAATATAATTGTTATATTAACCTTCATCTCTCCATAGGTGCCTGGAAGCTATAATCACTTCCACTGGTCAGAGCCCTTCTATGCACATGGTCTCTTTTGACCCTTGTGGTCACTCTGAGTGATAGGCAGAGAAGGTGTCAGAGGCCCAGAGATGAGCAGCTCCCACTTTTCAGGGGAGCATCAGGACAGGAACCCAGGATTTCTGATTATCAGCCTGGTGGTTTTATATATAAAACCATATATATCCTCACTCTCTCACACACACACACAATCATGAACACATACAGGGTTTTGTTTTTAAATACAAAAAGGGATCACACTGTTCATATTACTTTTTCATTTGCCTTTTTCTCCTACTGTGACACTCCCTCTAGAATAATACATAAGAATCCAACTCATGCTTTTTCATAGCTGTATACTATTCTATCATATGGTGGTATCACACTGTAATCAACTATTCTGCTTTTTATTTTTATTTGATTTGATTTGATTTTTGAGATGGAGTCTTGCTCTGACACCAGGCTGGAGTACAGTGCACCATCTTGGCTCACTGCAAGCTCCACCTCCTGGGTTCAAGCAATTCTCCTGCCTCAGCCTCCCAAATAGCTGGGACTACAGGCACATGCCACCACCCCCAGCTAATTTTTGTATTTTTAGTAGAGATCGAGTTTAACCATGTTGCCCAGGATGGTCTCGATCCCTTGACCTCGTGATCTGCCCACCTCAGCCTCCCAAAGTACTGGGATTACAGGCATGAGTCACTGTGCCCGGCCACCTATTCTGCTATTGATGAACATGTTTTCATAGTATTTTGCTTTTGAGGATCACATATTAGTGATTATATTGTAAAAGGAATATATATCTACAGGGTTTAGTTCATTTTATATATATTGGTATGTTGGTTGGCAAAAACAAACAAACAAACAAAAAACACCCACAAAACACATTTCTCTCTGCTATACAAATAGAAACCCTGAGACAACGGGTGTTTATTTTAAAAAATGAAAAGAAGGAGTTAGCTGCAAGCCAGTTATTTATCCTGCAACAGGGAGGCTTTCTACGAACTAGAGGTTGCACACAGGTAGACTGCTAAGCCACTGAACTGCTCAGCCATGGTCATCAGGAGCTCTCAGGACAGTACCTTCAGAGAGCCCAGTATACTAACCCAGCCATGTCGAGTTTCCATAACTTAATGCCTGGAGGGAGAGTCTGACATTTGACTGGTCCCACAGGCAAAGAGGCAGGTAACTTCAGGGGGTGCAGGATGGGGCCTGTTGGAGATGAACATGCTCAGTGACTCTAGGTTCAGTTGGCTTCTAACAGACAAGCCAAGTCATGGAATTTCAATAAATAATTTAATCTCAGCTCTAGTTTCAGCTTCAGTGTTCACTTTCAGCACTGGCTGCCATTGTTATTTGCAAGCTGGCTCCTCCTCTGCACGAGGTATGGAAATTTGGCTGAGATTCACCGACATTTTTAGAAGCCAGTAGGGCCAGATTACTATGAACAAGAGTGGAGTTTTGTTTTTGTTTTCGTTTTTCCTAGCCAGGAATTATGTGAAATCTGGATGAGCAATGATGCACTTTTTAAATGAAAAAGAAAAGCTGACTATCACTGACCCAATGCATCGATTATAAAGGTCTTCTGATTATTGCGGTATGAGGTCTTTATCTTGCAAAGGTTCTGAAGACCAGCCTTCTCAAATACTAAGAGGCATAAACCACCTAGAGGTCTTATTGAAAATGCAGGTTCTGATTCAGTAAATATGGGGAGGGCCTGAGAATCTGCATTTCTAATGAGCTCCCAGAGGATGCTGATGTTACTGGTCTGTGGACCTACTTGGAGCAACAAGGCTGTAGACAACCCAGAATTTCCTCCTAACAAGAAAACTATTCCTTTAGGGCCATTTCTGAGAGTTCCAGGGGAGAGATAAAAAGCTCTTAATGAGACTTGATAGAGAGATAAACTTATAACGGGGCCGTAGAGCTGTAGGACATTGTGTTCTAACTGGAATGTCAATCCACTAATGAAGAAGACTGGATATGGCAGTGGTAGGTTCATTATTGTATGTCATCCTTTCAGAGCATCTTTGATCCTCATAGAGAACTCATGAAGCAGGTGGGCAGCTGTTACTATTCCCAATTACAGAGATGGAGACAGCATTGAGGCCAATTCAAGCTATCTTTGTTTTTTAAATTATTTTCTGGGTGAAAAGATAGAGAAAAGACATGTCTTGCTCAAAGCTAGTCACATAATTGCAAGTGCTATAGAGTAAAAGTCCTTGATACCCATGCTTTACTTATGTTAAATTTGTTTCTAAGCCTTGTTTCTATTCCCGCTTTGGTATGTCTCTGGTCTTTGCATGCAGGCTACATTTTGAACAACTAGAGTAAGTGTCTCTGGCCTTGAACTATATCATAGGACTGAGAAGAGAAAAGTAAAATAGGATCTGTTTTACAACTTAGTAGAAAAACTCATGTTACAGAAAGGTGCATAAGAGCTAACTAGGAGGACATAGGGGAAAATTATGCTTCTCATTTTAGTTTTGTTCATATCTTTTAATTCTTCAGTAGGCCTCTTCTCTGTGTAGAAGAGTCAGCAGAATTGCATCTAAGGTTGACTTTATAAATAAAACATGTCATCACCAAATAATGCTTACATTCTTTCCTACTAATCCTAGTTGAGACCTCAGAATTTTCTATATTATATTTCCAGCAGCCTCCTTCAATAATTGGAAGATGAAGCACAAGTTGCAATGCTTCTTTGCCGTTCCTGGGCCTCCATCAAAAAAACAATTTGAAGTGGTTGATCCTAAACATTAGATAGGATCTGGAAGACTATCTGTTATTAATGCTTGAAGGTCATCACGTAACATCATGTGTTCTAAAAATAGTCCAACAATAGCAGGCTTCCTTCCTTAGATAGGTCTTGTACGTAAAGGAAAGGTTGGGACTTTGGCTCATCCTGGCTTAAGACAGTAGAAATAGTTTGGTGGAGGTTGGGGTGGAGATGAGATGACCATAGTAAAATTTTTTTAAAAACATGTACAACACCCTGTTTGGCACCTTCAAACTAAATAAGATACAAGTGACATGCTCTGTTGATTGTCAACGATTACATATACTTCTACTCTAGACCTATGGATGGAACAATTTCTGCTAGAACTGGAGATGCATTTTCACATATTCTATATACAAGATGGCTGATTTGAGGAATCTGCTCTGTGGATAGTAGTATTAGAATGTGGCACCCAAAATATAGTTCTTTTTGTGCTTGTGAATTTGAATGCCCTGAGAACATCATACTAAATTCTAGGACTTACAGAAAGGATCCAGTAGAGGAAAAGAACAATTTCTGCACCTCATTTATTTAGGAGTCCACCAATGGGGCAGTTTTATATTTTTATAATGGCAATTTTTGGTTTTCTCTCCTAGACATAAAGTAGAGAATTTACATGAGAGCTTTTCATAAGCAGGGATCACCTCTGACTCATTTGTGCCCAACGAACAAGTGAGCATAACGAGAATCAGAGAATTTAGATGTAGGCATTATCTAGGTGTCCCTTCATTTCACAGGTAAGGGTGCAGAATGCCAGACTGAGACAGTGACTTGCTCAAGGGCACATTCATCTTGCAGAACAACTGGGACCAGTATGCAGGTCGTCTGACTTCCACCGGTCAGGCAGAAAAGCAGTGTGGGCAATCTGTCTCTTGTAAATGCAAAGGAATGTGTGAAAGAAAATATGGTAGGGCTTGGAAACATTCCCTTTTCGAAAATAACCACTGACTCCTTCATCTCAGGTTGTGGCTTCCTGGGTGAGGGCCTGGACTATTGTGTGTATGTGGTATAATTACTGGGTAGGTTTATATTTTTATGGGAGTACAATAAAGAGAACATTTCCTGCCTTCCTCTGCCATTTAAAAAAGATTTTCATTTCCCCTTTTGGCCTGGGGATTACAAAAGACAGACTCCTTTCCAATTACAGCTCGGCCTGAGCTTGAACATATAGCTCAGCCAGCAGCAAGTTCAAATTGATTTTTTTCAAGGCTGAGAAAACAAAATTGGGTCTTCTTGACACAAAAACTGGCTTGGTTTTGTCTGTAACTGTGAGGCTGTTTTCAAAGCTCCCTTCTAAAGCAGAAAATATAATCATCCAGGACTAACTACAGTCTTCACTGTAAGTTCTATAGGAGCTCAAAAGAAATTAGTTGGGTGGGCCCACGTGACAGGGGCACTTGGCTGGGAGAAACATTTCCCTGTTGCATGGTGGCAGAGGACTTTCTCCAGACCTGTGACCGTTGTTTGCTGGTTGGGGGTGAGGAGAGGGAGGAAGGAGGAATTGGCCCAGAGGGCAGAGTGACCTTGAAGATGGCAGATGCACTGAGTGCTTTCTGCCAGGCACTGTGCCCCCACTTTACTTGTGTTATCTCCCCTAATCCTCCCAATCACCCTAGGCCGGAGAAGAAGGAACATAGTGAGAAGAGACAGCTACACAGCTTCCCTTCTATTTCCCCCAGGAGCTCAGGAGTTGCAGAGCTGCAGTAGGAGTGTGGCTTGCTGTCTTTACCCTGAGTAAATCCTCCACAATTAAAACAAAACAAAACAAAACAAAAAAAACACACACATTGATGTGAATCCATACCCTTCAAAAACCAGGCAGGATTTTTCTTCCTCTGTCTTCAGCTGCTTACTCTTTTAAGGGAATAAAATGAAAGATAAGCAAGGGTTAGCAGGAAAGTCTCTCTGAAGATGACTTTCCAAAAGATTCAGTTCTGTTTCTCCTATCTTCCATGATTATGTCTAAATTACATAAGTTCATGATTTTGACAGATTTCAGCCATCTCCATTCAATAGCAAACTCCATCCCTACCGATGGTCTACGTGGCCTTGGAAAAGTCATCTGAAGTCTTTGGACCTCAGCTGCCCTAGTCTAAAGGAGTTGGATAAAGCAGGAGGGGGTGGAGGGCGGAGACATGGGGTGGGAACAGCCTTCCAAAAAGGGTGCTTCTTCAACTGCTTTTTACGGTAAGGTGCTGAGAATACTATGGAAAGATGCTACAGGGAAGTTGTGAGAAGGCAGAGCCCAGAAGCAGCTAGCAAAAGTGGTCACAGGTTGTTCTTCCTTTGTGGGCTGATTTTCCTTGCAATCTACAGTGCTGGCCCCTCCCCTGCAGACCCAGCAGCCTGTGTTTTCAGGATAGAATGCTAGTCCACAAGCTTTTTCATCCTCTCAGCAAACATTTATCCAGCCCTGTGCTGTGAGCCACGCATGGTGCTGGGAGAGAGGACTGTAGTGGCTTATGGAGTCTCTATTCAGCCATTGGAATTTTTAGGTGCCAATAAAAGATTTAGTGATTTTCACCTTCTCCTAGCCACATTTTAGGAACAGAGTGTCTTTTAAGACCATCTTTTCTAATGTATCCACTTTAAAAATAACAAGGTTAAGGCCCAGAGAGGGAAAATTACTTGCCCCAGATCACACAACTCTTTGTGTCAAAACTAGGTCTGGAACGCAGGACTGTAAATCTTCTGCTTTTTATTACATTGCCCCGTATTGCTTAAAGGGCTACCCAGGGAATTCAGTTCACCAGGGAACATCTTGCCTCTCCAAACATTCTTGCTAACAAAGATCTTACTACACAAGTTTAGGAAGATGTCACTATTGCAAATTCATAGCACTCATATTAACGGCAAAGCTAAAACATTCCTACTGTCACCCACCTCCAACTAATTAAAAAAGGAGGTGTTGTTGTTTTTGAAGTCTTGCCCTTCCAACCAACCTTGAAGTAATTTTAAATAGAGAATTTTAAATGAAAATTAAGGCAGTTTTGTGATAAAGAGTGCCTGCCTTTTGGTCTGGGGCACTCGTTGTGTGAGCTAGTCTTTCAAAGCTGCAGAAGTAATAAGTTGGCAGGATCTCACATAGGAGATAATAGATAAAAACCTACATGTCTGGTTTCAGGACCTCCAGGAAGCTATTGTTGCCCTTCTTCCTTCTTTCCCAGTTCTTTAATCACTTTCTGGCAGACACCTGCGGCCCCACTATAGAAGCTTCATCTCCTTGCTTACATCTGGGTCATGATAAATAAAAGTACCCCAGGAGGAATAAGTGCTTAGCAGTTATTAACAATTCATACTTAAATGTGAATGCTTTCAGAGTTGGCATTGAGAGATACAAGTGGGGAGAGGCATGCTGGCCAAGGGCGGCTGAGGGGTTTAGAGACACATGGTGGTGGAAATAGCAGATCAGGAAGACACAGAGACCCCCAGAAGATGAGTGTTTGACTGCCTTGTGGCTTTGCCTGTGACTGGGCTGGGGTCCTCAGAATGGAGGAAAAAAGGGAACTAGAGAATTCCTGCATGGGTTTTCCTGACAGAGCATGAACAAGATCTGCTTGGAATTCCTTGCACACCCACTGATATGGTTTGAATGTGTGCCCCTGTCAAATGTTGAAATGTGATTCACAATGTTGGAGGCAGGGCCTGGTGGGAGGTGTTTGGGTCATGTGGTTCGTTGCCTCCTGAATGACTTTGTGCCCTCCCCATAGTAATGAGTGAGTTCTCACTCTGATAGTTCACAGGAGAGCTGTGGTTTAAAGGATCCTGGTTCCTCCTTTCTCTCTCTCTCTCTCTCTCGCTCCTGATTTTGCTATGGAAAGTGCCTGCTCCCATTTTGCTTTCCACTGTGATCATAAGCTTCCTGATGTCCTAACCAGAAGCTGAGCAAATGCTGGCATGACACTTGTACAGCCTGCAGGACCATCAGCCAATTAAACCTCTTTTCAATATAAATTACCCAGTCTCAGGTATTTCTTTACAGCAATGCAAAAACAGCCTAATACACCTGCATTGTGCAATCCAGCCTCCAGGCATGTGCATATGCCATCACTTCTGCCTGGATGGCCTTACCTACCACTTTGCATGAATAAACTCTCTTACATTTGAGGCTCATACTGGGCATTGTTGCTGCCCCAAATCCTTCCCTGAACCCTTAGGTGGGCTCCTTCCTGTCCCCACTCCACCCATGCTCTACCACTACTGCACTTCAGTGGTGACCTGGCCATCATCTCTTTACTTTTTGCTGCCTCTGTTGTGTGACAGCTTCTCAAGAGAGGGACTATGTCTCATTCATCACCACATCACTACATCCCTAGTCTCTGGAACCAAGCAGGGCCTTGGTGAAGATGCATATCTGGCTGTGTGGATCCACCCTGCCCAAGTGGCCAAGTGCCTGCATATGGTTGAGAATGGAGATAAAGCCTGCTGGCACTCCACATAGCCAAGAAAGCCCAAAACAGGACCTTATGAGTACCCTGAATTTTTTTAAGAGGCACATTTTTCACCATGGCTGACTAGAGGAAGGTGGCTGGAGAGAGCAAATGTGATTGGGTACATATGGCCTGTGGTTGACCACATGAGAACTTGAGCCCAGTGGCTAGGGTTTCTATACCCAGTCACAGCACTCTGTCACCCTCAGGGAAGACCCACCTGGCAGAACTGAAGAGTTCTATGTGGAGATGCAACCATAAAAATATTAGTTGGCACGTGAAGTTCTTGGCGTTGTTTATGGCTGCATTGACTTGAGGTTCTCCAGATGTCTTGATCCAAAATGAGCTCTCCATTCCCTGAACAACTCAAAATGGTGCACTTCTTTCAGGGCCTGTGCAGGGATGGAAGGTGAAGAGGAACAGCACAGAAACGGAGTGGGAAGTAGGAGTGGGGCCAGGATGTGAAGGAGTTTCCGGTTTAGATAAGGAAAAAGGAAACAAAAAGAGGAGGGAGAAACAACGTCCAAGTGCTACAGTCGGTGCTTGGTCCAGCCCATCACACATGTCCCGAGCCCAGAGACTGATTCTGCATGTCTATAGTGGGGTCAGGGAGCTCATTTGTTTCTTTGTTTGTTTAACAAGCTCCTTTGGTGATTCTACTGGACATCTCCCACTGTGGGTACCACCAGATCAGAAGCTGTCGGTCCTGACTGAACATTAGAATCACCTCGAGAACTTTGAGGGAAAAGAATTCTGATGTCTGAGCCCTACCCCCAGATTAATTAAATCAGAATATCTGACAGTGGGGTCTGGGCATTCCAGTTTTTAAAATGCTTAGTTGAGTGGAATTTTCAAGCTCTAAAAATATACTTTGTTGACATATTATAAACTAGTAATTTTGCAAAAGCTTTTTGCATAAGTTCTCAGATGTACATGACCCTAATTAATAAACCTCAGGACTCAGATTTCATTTTAGTGTCATAAGCTTTTAATTTGTTATATTTGAGTGTGGGATTCATGAGTGATTATTGAAACCAACAGAGAGCTAGGATGACAGATTTTGGGATGTCTCTAAAGTCTTTCCAGACCAGCTTATCCTATTAAGAGGCTATATTCAAAACTCGACATTCAGACAACCAGAACAGAAGGGCAGATGAGTAATAATTGAGGAATCTCAGCTATCTCAGGATCCCACACACCAACCTCTGTAGGAGTAGGAGAGCTCAATGTCAAGATATCCTTGTTTGGTATGAGGATTATAGGAATTGCAGGGTTATTCCTTAAATGTAGGGGGAATGGATTCATGATCAAGAGCTGCCATTAATTTCCATAGTATCTTGGATAACAAATAAAAAAAGTGTCAAGGGAGGAAAGCAAAACTTTGACAGTGGCCTCATTAAGTGGAAAACATATTTCCTCTATTAGGATAGGGATTCTCCAAGGAAGGCTTAAGTGAGGAGACCTCTTCTTCAAATTAAGCCAATGTGGAAAGGAGTTGTGTTTATTTGAGGCTGTAGATTTGTATCACTCTTTGGTTTCCTGTGTTTTGGTACATTTCTGAGGTGGAAGAATTCCAGCTTTCAGCTTTCCTGATCCAAGCATTGAGAGCCATAATCAGGTCTAAAGAATAGGATGACAGTACCTTAAATAGCTGTGAAAATGTTTCCGGATGTTGAGAGAACACAAAGGCTTCCAATAAACTTCAATAGAAAACTTCCAGGAATCGGTCCCAGACCTGATCCCTCAGCTTCAACCATCTATATTCCTTGGGTTCCAGCCCTTCTCATCTTTGACTCTTGAACGACTTGAAAAAGGTGTCTGGTTGGAGGGTGTTGCTTTTCACAGAAATTCAATGGTCTTGTAAAGAACATACATGCATGTATCTATCATTGTACCAACAGTTAACCAAACATGAGCCACTTTTCCCTCTCTCTCTTCATAGTAAATGCATGACTGACCTAGTTTAGGAACACTCTCCTCTGGTCAATGAACTGTAGCTGTAGTTCTTCCTGTATTTGCTTTCTTTGTTGAATTTATTGCTTCATACACAAAACCCTGAACACTAGGTACTATTGAAGTTTTGTGCCATCAAAGAGAGGTCTATTGACTCTTTACCAAGGCATAGCATTTCATAAACAGAGTGTTTAAGAAGCTCTTCCTAAATGTTGTTCTTCTCTGGCCATATGACAATAATCATAAATGTATAAAGGAAATACTATATGTTTTATACATATTGTTATCCAATTACATAACAACTCTGCCACCAATTTGAAGATAAGGGGCCTGAGGCTAAGTGTGTAGGTGAGTTGCCTGCTGAGTAACAAACCAGCCCAAAACTTAGTGGTTTTAAACAATGACAACACTTATTTTGCTCACAAACCTGCAGTTTGGCCAAGACTTGGTGAGAATGGCTAATTTTACTTCAGTAGATGTCATTTGGGACAAGTCAATACCTGGGGGCTGCAATAATCAGAAATTACATTCATTCTCTTGTCTGGTTGTTGAGGCAACCTGTCATCTGAAAACTTAGCTGAGACTATTAGCTGGAACACTACAGAGAACCTCTTCATGTGCTCTGGGTTTCCTCACAACATGGTGGCTAGGTTCCAGGGGCAAGCATACCAAAAGATACAGAGAGAGAGAGATAGGCAGAAGCTGTATCACCCTCTATTACCTAATCTCCGAAGTCACACATTGTGTAACTTCTGCCATATTCCATTCACGCAGGCAGCCACAAAGGCCTGCCCTATTTTAAGAAGAAGGGAAATGTGGACTCCACCTCTAGCTGGGACTGTGGAAAGGTTATGAAGGGCATACAGGATTGGAAATAGTGCTGCAGACATTTTTTCTGCTGGTTGGTGTCGTGGAGGAATTTGAACCCAGGTCTGCATGGGTCTATACAATGCCCCTAACACTGTACCACAGTATTCTGTGAAGTTGAGGACTGAAATCTGCCTCTACTGCAATGGAATTTAGCTGTTAAATATTACACCTGGGCTAGTGAGCAGAAACAGCCAAACTTGGAGGCAGAGAGTGTGGACTCTGGGCTTTCCCAAGGCACAGTGCAGGTTTATAGTATTAACATATGAGAGCCATTCTGCCTTCCCAAGATTGGTGGAATCACTTGGAAGATATATCAAGGCCATCAAACTTATATTTCTTGAGTACTTACAGGTTTCTGAGAGTAGATAAATAAATCACTGAGTCACATTCATGCTAACGGAGCATAGCAACTAGATTACTGGAAGGGCAGATCATTTAGTTTTGAAAAATAGTAATAACAAGGCATATTGTCTGACTTATAAGAAAACCTCAAGTATCTAGTAACTGGTGAGATATTTAATTGAAATGAGGCAAATTCTAGAATAACATATGACATTGGAATGAGATAGGCTAGGAGGTGGAACCAACAAGGGAGACTTGAGCCAAGCAAGCCCTACAGCCTTTCAACATTTTCCCTTGTTTTCTTTCCTTCTCTGACTCTCCTTTCTACTTTTGTTTAAAGCTTAGGGTAAGTAGCATGTTTATAGGCCTAGAAGCCAGAGTTATTGCTGACTTGGGAAGGACAATCATGTTTTCAAGAATAGATAAGTTCTCCAAAGAGCACCAAGCATGGAGGGGAAGAGTGGTGAGCTGAGAGGGCAAATACCAGAAAGAGGAGGATGTCAGCAAGAAGAATGAGGAAGAAAAAGGGGGCCACAGGCAGGGCCAGTGCATAACATGCAGTGCCTACTGCCAAATGAAAATGAGGGATCTAGGCTCCAAAATTATTAAGAATTTCAGGATAGCAAGAGTAGAGCATTAAACTAAGTGTGGGGCCCCATTATTCAACTGCACAGACTGCCTGCCTGTAAAGCCAGCCCCTGCCTCCTAAGAGGCACCAAGTGGCAAGGGAGGCTGCAGATGGCTAAGCTTTAAGAAGAAAGGATAATCAAAAGTTTTAGCTATAAGACAAATACCAGGTAGGTGAAGACACAAAGGAAAAAAAATTGACTAACCCAGAAAGAGATTAAAAGACAACAATTTCAGAAGTTGTTAAACAGAAGCAGAGCTGGCAAGAGGTTTAAAAGAAACCCATTCATTTATTCAAATAGTGGGACATGGAAGAATAGGAAAGAAGCCACGTGGGAGTAGAAAGAAGGGGCTGGGAGAAGGGGCAGTGGTGTTGAGTTGGAAAGGGCAGTTCTTTCTCAGAGAGTGTGTCTTGAAGTACGGGAGGATGAATATACACTCAGTGGTGGATGGACGTAAAGCTCAAGGCAGGCTGAAGGACAGACACTCCAACAGGCCACAAACACAGTAGCATTGTGCAACATACAAAGTTGTAGGTGGCCTTGGGCCCAAAGCCACCATCAAACCAGGCTAGTTATACATCAAAGGCACCACTGGACCCTGCTCACTTAGAGATGTAAACCAAGGAGCCTGCTAAGTCTGGAGCTTACTACGAGTTCTTTTGGAAGGGGACATGTACACAACTATATTCAATTGTTTACAAAACCATCTAGTGAGCTAAGGTGCAGATGACAGATACTGAATTAACAGGTTACCTGAATCAAGTAAAATGTTTATGCCAGGCGTAATGGTTAACTTTATGCATCAACTTGGCTGGGCCATAGTGCCCGGATATTGACCAGACATTATTCTGGATGCTTCTGTGAAGGTGCTTTTTTTTTTTTTTTTTTTGATGACATTAATATTCAAATTGGTGGATTTTGAGTAAAGCAGATTGCCCTCTATAGTGTGGGTGGGTCTCATAGAGAAAAAGACTGATCCCCTCCTCTGAAGAAGAGGGAATGCTGCCAGCAGACAGTCTTTGGATTCGAACTGTGGCTCTTCCCTGGGGTTTCAGCCTGCTGGCCTACCCTGCAGATTCTGAACACACCAAGCCTCCAGAACTGTGTGAGCCTGTACCTTAAAATAAATCTCTCAATCTTCACACTCCAACTGGTATGTATTTGTATTTATATACATATACATATATGTAATGTTATTATAGTGTATTCTATTAAAATAAGATGTGTATATGTTTCTCCATATATAGTAGATATAACAGGATATGTGTGTGTGTGTATATATGTACACATATGTGTGTGTGTGTGTATATATATATTTATATAAAAATACACACACACACACACACACATACATATTGTGCTGGTTCCGTCTCTGGAGAACTCTGACCAGCATACCTAGAATTCTTCATATCACAATGTACAAGGAGCAGTCTACATAGAGCTGATTCAGCCCATATGTTAAACTTTAGATAAATGTTGAGGGTCTCTGTAGCCTCAAATGTATACCTGTTACCTGTTTCTTGAATGAAAAATGCCTCGGTAACCCCAGTGAATTAGGCCTTTTGTGGCTTCTGTGAAAGAGAATGTTGATTTCTTCAAGAGCAGACCTCTCTGTCCTCATGTGGACCACGTACCACCAAGTCCCATCCCTGCTAATTGAAGTCTTACCAGCCAAATTGTTAGAAGGATAGACCGTTTGGTGTTAAAAAAAAAATAGTCACAACTAGAAATGTTGTCTGACTTACACTAACTAATTAAAAATGGACAGTTGCAAATATCATTATGAAGAAAGCTTCTTTGTCTAAACAGTTTAGATGAGTTATTATGTTTAAAGAAAGTCCTCGTCGTGTGGCCTTTGCCACTTTGCCACTCTTTTCTGAAGGACAACAGCCAACGTAGTCTGCTCAAAGCTGGAAGTCAGGAGTTAGAGAGACCTGATTCTGCTGTGGGAACTGGCTGTGCTACCATGGGCAATTCATTCAACCTTTCTGGGCCTATTTCTCTACCAGTAAAAAGAAAGAGCTGGAGTACAGCATTCCTGAGGTCAGATACAGCCCTACTGTTGTATAATTTTTATCTGTACACTTAACAAAATTATTTAATCACTTGAGTCCTCAGGGACAAGTTTCATGGGCGACAGCAACAAAAAGTGGGAATGTGACGTAAATGGTGACTTAATTATCTTTCTTGAGAAAACTGAGGTTTCCTTCCTAATACTTCATCCAGGACTTAACCTTGCCAGGTTTTTAAAGAAATCAAAGGTCATAAAAATCTTACATTTTGAAATAACAGACATTTAAGCATCTGAGGTAGTCTGGGTCCAATCAGGAGTGAGAAACTACATGGTAGGTTAAACAGGAGAAATTCAACATGAAGTATTACGTAAGATAAAAGAGTAACCATGACATATAAGGAAACTCTCTACAGTACCCTAGGGCTGAGGGAGAGGAGCCAGGGAAGGACAAACTTAGAAGCTGTTCGCAACCTGGCACAGAAGTTCACTGGTTTGGTCAGGCCAGAGCTGGTCTGGAGTTGCTGAGCAAGCAATAGGCCACGCCCCAGAGTTCAGGCAGGGAACAAGCAATCGGCATCGGTACAGCGTGCAGCAGGATCCAGGTGTCAGTGGAGAAGAAGGCCTTCAGGACACATGGGGCTTGCAAAGGAAGTGACCAAGCTATGTGGACACCGTGGCCATAGGCCAGCTGGATATAGGCTTAATGGGGGCTTTGGTTTCTGTGTCAAGAGTGCTGGAAAGGTTATTACCAGGCTGAGGCTACGAGGTGCCAGGTGGGTTGCATGCTGAGCCTATAGCTGGGGTGGCTCCACTGCGTGCTGTCACAGCTACACCGTCCACCCCCAGCCCACACCACAGTCAGCAAGAAAGCCTCTTCCTCCTGTAGTGCCCGTCTAGTTCTCCTTGGTGAGAAAGCCTAACTTTGTACTCACTTTAAAGGAGAAATGTTTAAAGAAATTCCCCATTCTCACAGAGCATATATTCAAGGGTGCATTGCAGCTGAAAGGCAGTAAGTTGATAACTGACACATCTATCAAGCTTCAATGTCATCTGGTCACTTTCTACAATTTCTTCTTGGATCCTCTCTGAACGATTCCTCCCACTTCCGGACTTGGGTACCCTCGAGTGACTTTTGGCCAATTATCAGCTTTCCCTTCATTATCTGTAGACCAAGAATTACATACCTGGTGTGTCCATGGAACGTCTTAAAGCAATGGTTCTCCAATGTTGTTCATAGACTTCTGGGGTCCCTAAAAGGCTTTCAGGGGTTTTAAGAGGTCACAACTATTTTTAGAGTTACATCAAGATGGTATGCTTCTCTCTCTGGGATTGGCATTTCGTAGGTAAATTCACTGGTGTTTCAGCACAGATCCAAGCAGTGGCATAAGTGGTACTAGCCAGTCATGCATATGCAGAAAAAAAAACAAAAACAAAAACAAAAAACAGCGTCAATTATGAATGTCCTTGATGAAGCATTAAAAATTATATAATGTTATTATATCTCAACTTTTGCATACATGTCTTCTAAACATTCTGGTTGATGAAATGGGAAATGCACATAAGCTCTTTGGCTGCATTCCAAAGTCTGATGGTTGTGAAAGGAAAAGCACTTGTATGATTGAGTTGCCAGCTGAACCAGCTGCCTCCCTCACAAAGCAGTTTTTACTTAAAAGGGCAACTGGCTGACACACCGTGCTTACTCAGACTTAGTATTTGTCAGTATTTGCTATAGCCTGGGAGGCAGAAGTTGCAATGAGCTGAGATCGCGGCACTGCACTCCAGCCTGGATGACAGAGCAAGACTCTGTTTCAAAAACAACAACAACAACAACAAAAGCCCCATATACCCCAACTAAATACCAAGAGATTAAATGTGGAAGCCAACTTCTATTAAGCCAGATGTTAAAGATTTTGTAAAAATATAAAACATTGCCACTTTTACTAAATTTCTTTTATTTTTAGAAAATATAGTTATTTTATGTTTATGTTAATAGACACATTAATTATAGCATTTTTATAAATATTTAGATTTGGCTTTATCTTACAACACAGTAAATATCAATAACTATCATCCACATAAATAAAACCTTTCTGGGATCCTCAACAATCTTTAAAAGCATAAAAGAGTTTGAAGACTAAAATGTTTGAGAACCACAGTCTTAAACAAATCTCCATTTTCCACTTGAATTTACAAAATTGCAGGAAGTTATAGGTGCAATGGTTGAGGCCAAGAGGAGATAATTTACCTAAGGTCATTCACATGGTGAAGTAGAGGCAGAGATGGGTCTAGAACCACAGTCTCCGGCTAGTGTGCTACATAACTCAGGCTAGCCATGTATGTGTGTATGTAGTATGTATGCATGTATTTTAGGATGCTTTTCAGAATGCCAGTGAGATAATTTTGAGATCCTCAAGCCACAAAAAGGGAGGGACATCACCCTCCCCTCAATGTGCATCCTTTTAAATAGGCACTGAATATGAAGTAAGTTTCAGGTGCCTGTGCTTGTTGCTGCTGAAGCCAAACAAAATAAAACATCAACTGTGTTTTGAGGGAGCTAAGCTCATAATATGTGGAGAGAGATCATATGAAAGGCAATCTATAATAGCATATAATACGAAGTATCAAGCATATAACATGAAGTACAATCATACAGCTTATATAATTACATTATGCTACTAGTACTGGTATCATCATATGGAATATTATATGTGGTATGATATTTTATAATAAGTTGTTATATACACTGTAGAGAACAGGAAGTACTTTGGGATTATAGCTGGCAATTGTGTTCAAAGCAGAATCTTGACCTTGGGAAGTTTGCCATTAGCTGTTAATATATATATACCATCGTCTTTTGACGCTTCCCTTATTGCATTAGTTTCCAAGAAATTGCTATACACAGTATAGCTGAAAGCAGCAGAAATTGATTCTCTTACAGTTCTGGAGGCCAGAAGTTCAAAATCAAGGCGTGGGCAGGGCCAGGCTCTCTCCAGAGGCTCCGAGGAAGAATCCTTCCTTGTCTCTTCTAGCTTTTGGTGTCTGCCACCAATCCTTGGCGTTCGTTGGCTTGTAGATACATCACTCCAATCACTGCCTTCATCTTCACATGACTTTGTCCTCTGCATGTCTGTGCCCAAAGTTCCCTCTTTTTGTAAGGACACCAGCCATGTTTAGAGCCCATTCTAATCCAGTATGACCTCATCTTAAAGTTGATTCCACCTGCAAAGACCCTGTTTCCCAGTAAGGTCCCATACACACATTCCAGGGGGACATGAATTTGGGGGAACATGATTCCACCTAGGACACTGCTTTTGTGCCGGTCCCTGGCCCCCAGTGCTCAAAATCTCTCTGGAACAAAGTCCACCTGGGTTTTCCCTCACACTTTTCAGGATGTGGGGTCCAGCTGAACCCCACCTGGTTCTTCTCTGTTGATGTTTCAGGTGGTTGTCACAGCTCATCACATATAACCCATGAGTTTAACAAACTATTTCTTAGGGCCACAAGGCTGTTGGGGTTTGAGGGGGAATAGAGGAAGCTGAAAGAGGGACACCCAGACAGTGGAAGTAAATGGTAGCATCCTCGCATATTTCTATTGGCCTTTGACAATTTTTGTTTACTAAACCTAGAATCATAGTTTAATATAAGATTAATAAGACATAATGAAAATGTAGGGAGCCATGAAGGACACCATGCCCTAAGCTCCAGGCAGAGCTGATTGCACATGGACCGGAGGATGTCCATAAAATTCAACACCAGCCCTCGCAGCACCGGGGGAGGACCTGTCACCTGGCTGGACCCTCAGGCTGGCTCCAGGAATGGCAGCTCAGAGCACTGGATCTCTAGCCAGACCACCTTGGTTCATCCTGGCTTCACCACGATGATAACCTTAGGCCTCCGTTTCACATTTGTAAGAGCTGAAAATATCCCTCTTTACAGGCTTCTCATGAGAAATAAACAAGTTAATAATATAGGTAAATCCTTTAGAACAATGCCTGACAATATAGGCATAAGTTATTATTAATATTATTATTATATGAATTTTTTATGTAGTTGATAAATCCACTATTTTGCTAGTTCCTCCTTCAATTCCCTTACCCTCCCACCACCACCACCAGAGGAAAACAGGTAACAGTATATGGATCTGGCTTCTGTTTTTATTTTTGCTTTTTTTTCAATTCTCCTCTTGTTACTTCCACCATTCCTGGCCCTGGGGGAATTCTTCCTGTGTTGGGATGTCTTACAGGACCCAGAACCTGGTACCTGTCAAGTGCTTCTTGAGAAGTTCCTAGGGAACTTACATCATAAACTCAAGTTAGGACCAAGCTATTATTAAATTGGTAGCCACCTGTCTGAGCATGTTTTATTGGTAACTTTAGCTCCGTGGGCAGGTGTAGCGCCCACACTGTGCTCTCCCACCTTTCCCATTTTATGTAACAGAGTCCGTGCTCTCTCAAGACTCAGGGGTGGGTCTGTTTCCAGCACTGGGGAAAAGTGAGAACTGTATAGGGAGTGGGGCTTTTGGTGTAGTTAAGAGGAAGGTAAAATAACTGTAATTTCATAGCAATTACATACAGCGAACTGTCAAAGGTTCCAGTTTTCCATTATAAACCTGAGCCCCTGCTGGGAGCAACTTGCAAGGTAGAAAAAAGTGCATAATGAGGTTCTAATGTATGAAAGAAGGCATCGCTGCCTCCCCACCTGAATGCCGCAGCAGCAAAACAAACCTCAAGGGGGAAAACCGTGCTGAGCTTTGGGAATGCATTTGTTTTCTCCCTTTCTTTTGAAAAAACAAAAACAAAAACAAAAACAAAACCTCAGGAAGCCCCCATTCCTGGATGTTGGTTGGATTGTTTACAGCTTTGCACGAGTCTTCAGTACCCAGGCCCACACATGCCCTCCCTGTCAGTGGAATCCCCTGCCAGGCCACCTGCAGGGGCCATGGTTTCCAGGGCAGCCAACATCAGAGTCTGGAGCAAATGGGTTATTTCTTCCTCTAAGTATTATGTTGGCAGCCAATAAACCACCCAATGGAAATGAATTCTACAGAGACCAATTCCCCAACCTTTTTTGTTTGTTCATAGGTTTGCTTGAAATTAATTCTTTATGAAATTCATGGATCTGCAGCCCACTCAGAAGTGCAGTAAAGAAGACTTGTTTTTCAGACCTAAAAAAGCCTATTATTTAGAGGAAGGGAAATGAAATGACAGAAGCGCAGAACACCCAATAATAATGCTGTTATTTTTACATGGGTTTCTGTCTTATCCCCAAGCCCACCCTACAGAAGGCCATAAGCTCCTTGGAGGAATTCAGTTTTGAATCTCCTGGGCAATTTTCTCTAGTGCCTTGCACATAACTGATAGTCAATATGTATTTGTTGAGTAAAAGTGTAATTTAACAAATGAATAGCTTATTGACAGTGAAGGCCAAGTACTAGCCAGAACTAAGTGGCGTATTGATTAAAACCTTGAGCTTCCTGATTAGCCTCCATATAGGGATATGGGATCAAAGTCTGAGATATTTATATTCATGACATCCGTGTGGTGTGAACCAAGGACCAGGGGGTGGGGGAGGGCAAACTACAGAGGAACATATTTTGGCTAGGTACTGAAGGAAAGCATTTCTAACTGTTAGAGCAATCCTCAGAATGAACTGCTTTGAGTTATATTAATACAAATGACTGGTCAGTGGAGATATTCAAGCAGAAACTAGATGATTACTTGGGGGTGTAGAAGTTGCCATTCCAACATCATTTGTATCAGACTAAGTGATGTTGCAGGTCTACTTTTACCACAAGATGCCAGGGTTCTATGATTTCATAAAGTTATGATTTTGCATTTCAGTTCAGCAAGTATTTATTGAGCCCTTATATGGTGCCAGGCATTGTTCTGCATGGACATTAAGCAGACAAAGATGAATAATATCAGGCTACTGCCCTTTGAAGTTGCTGGGACATGGTTTTAGTAAGGTCTCCTCAGACCTGCATTTGGGCGTTACAATCTTATGTTCCCTGTGCTAATTGCACCTGCCCACTCAGGACACTGGTTCTCTTCTTTCCAGGCTGGAATCGATGGGGAAAGCATTGGCAACTGTCCATTCTCTCAGCGCCTCTTCATGATCCTCTGGCTGAAAGGAGTCGTGTTCAATGTCACCACTGTGGATCTGAAAAGGTAAAGTACATTGCATAAATGAGGAGTATGTTTAGCTGCACGAACAGAGAACCTTCCATGAAGGAGGGTAAAAGCCTCCCTTGGCTCCCAGCAGCCCCTTGCTCACACTTCATTGTCCAAAACTGTGTCTCAGGGTCCAGTCTTGGCTACAAGAGAGTCTGCAAAGGCAAGTATTTCACTTGGTGCCACGCACTTCACTGACCTGATTAGCAAGTTTCCATTAGCAAAGAAGAAGGAAGGAATGGGCACTGGCATTGCAACTAAGTGTCCAGTGCACAGATGGGCACAGACATCTAAAAATACAGGATTAGTCATTTCAGTAGTACTAAGGCCATCATCTGTGGGACCCTAGCAGGACTTCAGGTGTGAGAGTCTGAGTCTTCAGAGAGTTGTGATCCAGACCCTTTCCTATGCTATGTTCCCAGCTTTAGAAGTCCTCAGTGTGACAGCTCTAGATTACAGGCTTGGGTGGAAAGTAGCTACTGTTCTGTTTTTAGAGTGCAGTTTCATGACTTACAAACACCAGGAACCACACTCTTTTCACTCCCACAGAATGTATTCTGTTTTCTGTCTTCTACCTGTTGTTTAAATGTGGAACAGCTCGAGGCTCACCCCATGAGTGTTCATCTTCTGCCTCTACCTTCATCCCTGGTGAGCTTGACATATTCTCCTTGTCATCTTTATATGAATTATTTTACACCCAGAGCCCTGCTCTCATCTAGATATTTTCACTTGGATGTTCTGTTATCATATATGTCTAACATTGTATACATCAATTTGTATCCTTTTCCTTTGAGTTGAGCTCTTCCTGAACTCCTTTTTTCTTCTATTTTCTTTTTCTTTTTATATATTTATTTATTTATTGAGACAGAGTCTCACTCTGTCACCCAGGCTGGAGTGCAGTGGTGCGATCTCAGCTCACTGCAACCTCTGCCTCCTGGCTTTAAGCAATTCTCTGCCTCAGCCTCCCGAGTAGCTGGGATTACAGGCACGTGCCACCACGCCAGGCTAATTTTTGTATTTTTAGTAGAGACAGGGTTTCACCATCTTGGCCAGGCTGTTCTTGAACTCTTGACCTTGTGATTCACCCACCTCTGCCTCCCAAAGTGCCGGGATTACAAGCGTGGGCCACCGCGCCTGGCCTTTTTCTTCTATTTTCTAGGCACTAAACACTTCCTGCTCCTTTCTATTGCTGCCTTCATTGTTGATCAGTAGCCAAGTCTAGAGCATTCTCTTATTGCACTCTCTCTTCCTCCAAACTCTCTTTTTCATTCTCAAAGCCTACAACTGGTTCAAGTCTCACCACTGCCATCCTGATAGTCTCACTGTTCTTCAAACTGGTCTTCCAGGTTCACACGTTCTCTCTCTCTTTTTCTCTCTGTCTGGCCCATCCTTTATGTGATTCTAAGGTTATTCTTCCTAAAATAATGCTTTAATCAGGCCACTTTCATGCACAGGAAACCTTTGATGTTTCCCATTGTCCACGGACTTGAGGCATCCAAAGCCGATCTGTCTTTTCCTTCATTCTTCCCAACACTCTTTCCTAACACTTCTCACTGTGACCTACCTACTCTGTCAGGCTGGTCTGCCTTCTGCTGTTCTTCTTCATTCCATCCTCTATCCCTTGGCTGAGCTGCATCCTCTGTCTAAAACAGGCCCTCTCTTCCTTCTTGTCCCTGGCCTCAGGCTCAGCTTCAGCCCCACCCCCTCTGTGAGGCCATCTCATACCCATCCCCCCACACTCACAAGCACACCTATCAACCCAGCCTCCCTCCAGAATCACCCCGCACCTGCTGTCTATGTTGCCTTGTGTCGTTATTCAGTGTTTCATCAAGTTATGAGGTTTGCACCCCTAATGCTTTACAGCTGGTGAGAGCTTTCTCATTAAATAATAATAATAATAATGTATAATCCTTGAAGGAGGTCTTACTACTCTGTGTTATTTGAGAAATAACTGAGACAGATATATTTAAATGACATGCCCAAGATGCCAACTAGAAATTAGAGGGGCTAAAAACTCCATCTGCTTGGTTCAAAAACTATGCTCTCCATAATACATCAGTTATGAAGTTTGTTTCATCTTTCAAATGAGACCTTAAGTCCCTCAAGGACAGACTGGGATCGGGTTTTAAGTTTCTTTGTATCCTTCATAGCAACCAGCTTTTCAAAGGTCCTCAACTACTATCTGTCAAATAAATGAACTTGCATCCACTATGCAATTAGTGTCTGCGATAAGTAAAGAGAGTAGCAGACTTCTGAAAGAGCAGCTTCCTTCAGTGGAGAATTGGAGGTGTTTGGATTGCCATGTGTGAGAGAGGACTTGTATGTCTGCTGGCGAAGAGAGTGGGAGAGGGAACTACCTCTGCCCGCGTGCTTCAGATGGTTTGGTTCCTCCTTCACACGAACACACCTGGTCCAGCCAACACCCCTTTGACGTAGGCCAGGCAAGTAGCACCACTCCATTTTTCCAGATAAGAAAACTTTCTTACTGTCCCCCCCACCCACCAACACACACAGTAATTTCTAAGAAAACTGATTTATTTTCCTGGTACCACCCTTTAGTGACTGAATAATCTTGAACTTTCAGAGCCTTGGTTTCCTCACCTGTACAATGTGTGTTTTTAATCAATAGGATTGTGGTGAGGATTTATTGAGGCAGGCCATGTAAAACATTTGCTATCAGTCCTGTACCTGACTCATAGCAAGAACTCCATGTGTGTTGGCTATTCTTAGAATTATCACTGGGTTCCCGGAGCTGGCAATCCAGTAAGGAAAAGAAGACCGATACTCATTACACAGTTCATAAATCATACCTGGCAATATGTCATCCAATGCTAATGATATAGTCTCAACTATAAATGCTGAAGCAGGGTCAACAAAGACAGAGGGCAGCAACTCTAGCTAAGCATCGGTGGCCGCAGGCAGTACTTTCCAAGGGCGTCTGACTCCAGTGGCCATGATTCTCTAGAGTCCCAGGAAGAAACCCACCGCCACCACCACAACACATTTCTGTATCTTTAAGCCACAGAGCGGTGACTGAGAGCACACATGTTGCTGCCTTGTGTCAGCTCTAAAAACCAGGAGCAAATAAAGAATGTCCTTTCATTGTCTAAAATGAGGGACATGCACAAAGTAAACAAAGGGACTAAGTAAATTAGATTTTAAAAATACTTTCCGTCTCAATTGTCTGAGTTCCAAGTGCCTCAGAATGCAGCTGGAGAGCGTGTGTGTTTGGGGAGGGACATGGGAGTAGCACAGTAATTGAAATTCTTCTCTTCCCCTCCCAAACTGATTACGCCAGGAATTTGTTTCATTACAGACTCCTCTACCCCCACTGTTTACTTTTTTACAGTTTCTGCGTTTAATGTTTTCCACTCCCGACTCCCACAAGAAATGTGGCATTCTCAGAGAGAGCATTTGGGGTGAATCCGATGTTCCAGCTCTGTCTTGGAAGTCGCCACCATTTTCTCTCCTCTTCCCTACATTATTTTAGTATAAGCCTCCCCTTTCCCATTTTCCCCAATCTGCCAGCCCTTCTTCCCCCTCACTTTGCTCCATTCTTGCTCTTGCATTCTGACCAGCTGGCACAGACACAGAAGCACACTCCTGGATATTAACAGGACCTAGCCGTGTCAAACACAAGGCCACTTTCCTTTCCACTGCACTTGGCCTTCCTGCAGGTAGTCAGTGTGCTCCCCAGTGCACACCAGAAACACCACTTAGCACTGCTGTGGGCTAAGTGCAGAAAGTTCAATTAATTGCTCAGTTAATTAATTGTTCATTCATTCGATTGGGGCTGTGTTCCAGAATTTCACCCACTTCTCCATCATCTAGGACTTTCTTTCAGGATAATTTAGGACTTTTGGGTCTCCTCTTTCCCAGCGGGGAGAAATGCGCTGTTGCTTTGGTTATCTTGGATTTCTTTAAGTGTCTGACCCAGAAACCAACAGGCACACCAAAGAGCTGTCTGTCTTCTTAGGGACCAAATTTGCTGCCTATTACATATATATGTATATGTTACCTAAAAGATCCTACCGGGCCCAGCAAAGTTTGCTATAAAAAGAAATAACTTTCACAAACCAAGTGTTCTATTTGAATACAATCACAAAGCAGAAGTTGCATTTACTTAGAAAATAAATTGTTTTTAACTTAAGATAGCATTTAAGTAACCCCATAATTTTTTTAAAAATAGGCACAATTTCTGACTCCTAGACTTTTGATTTATGTATGTTGAACATAATTTTTAAATATTTAAAGGAAAATAACTTCTTTCTAGTAAACCTAGAACCATCATAAGTCATATTTTGAGAACAGTAGATGCTTGAATTAAGGTAGATTATGGTGGAGCACGAGTACTGTAGCAGTGGAGTTGCCTGCTGGTCCTCCCCACATTCAACTGAAAGCTGAAAGCCTTCATAACTGGATTGAAGTTTTAACCAATGTCAGACCAACCTTTGATTTCTAATTTTGCAGCTACAATCACTCATTTTTAAATTTAAAATATATGAGTTTTTGTTGTTGTTGTTTTGAGACCGAGTCTCACCCTGTCCCCCAGGCTGGAGTACAGTGGTGACATCAATGGCTCACAACTGCCTTGAACTCCTGGGCTCAAGCAATCTTCCTGCTTCAGTCTCTCAAGCAGCCGAGAATGCAAGCACATGCCTCCATGCCCAGCTAATTTTTGTTTTTTGTTTTTTTTTGTAAAGATGGGGTCTCGCTATGTTGCCCAGGCTGGTCTCAAACTCCTGGGCTCAAGCGATCCTCTCGCCTCAGCCTCCCAAAGTGGTGGGATCACAGGCATGAGCCACTGTAGCTGTCTCAAAAATGCATGCTTTATTCATGTAGCCATTAAAAATATGTATCTACTGAGGGCCTCCTATATGCCAGGCATGGTTCTGGGTCTTTTCCCTCATGGAGCTTGAATCGTAAGGCTTTCTCTCAGGTATCTTCTTACTCACCAATACTCCCCAACAGGAGGTTCTTGGTTCAGAATCCTTGGTACTAGCCTACCTGGTGTTTGTGGAGGAATAATCTTAGCAATAAGAAGACTTTTGAAAACGTCTTCATTTAATAGTTTTGTTTTCAATCTAATAGTTTGTTTATTTTCCTGGCTACCCAAAGGCCATATCTGGGGCTGTTTATAGGTCAATAAAAGTATTTTGTTGAGTGTGACAAAAGGCTGACCAATGTTAGACATTAGTTATTAGATATTAAAATATAAGTTACACACAGTAGAAGCATCTAACTTGAACAAATGGCCCAAACTCCCAATTTTTTTGTATCTGGAGATATTTGTTAGGAAAAAAGTATGATCTAATTCATTAATTTTTGAAGTATGGAATCATGTATAGCACATTTTTGTTAGGCAGATTAGTAAAAGAGTTTTTAAAAGCAAAACCCCACGTCTCCCCTGGGTAATTAAAGCTTGGATCTGACTTAGTCACCTGGATTCTCTCCACTTTTTGAAATAGCACTCAACTTCTTCATCTTGACTTGCTGCTCTCTTGCTGACTCTACTGGACACACTTCCTGGGCCACACTACATTCTTTCAGAACTTTCTCCAACCTCCCCTGCCCTACACTGCACACCATAAATCTGTTTCCCCTGACAGGCATGTTGGATAGTACAGGGCGTCTAAGTTACAATCAATCTTAGGTTTCCCAGAACAGGAAGCACCCTGCTGTAAGCCAACACCTGAATCTTGCTCTGTCTACAGAAAGCCAGCCGACCTGCACAACCTGGCCCCTGGCACGCACCCGCCCTTCCTGACCTTCAACGGGGACGTGAAGACAGACGTCAATAAGATCGAGGAGTTCCTGGAGGAGACCTTGACCCCTGAAAAGTAAGGATCTGTTTCTTTCTGGAGCTGTTGAATGGGAAGAGTTCATGCTGGATCTATAAAGGCCTGGTGTTAACTTTGAGCAGATGCGTTTCCAAAGGAACCTCACCAGTCCAGAGAACAGGACTCTGTCTTCAAAGAGAGAGCCTAGGACCCCCAAAGGGCTGCGAACCTCAAAACCACTCCATGAAATTCACTCAAGAGTAGATATGGCCTATGAACAAGAGCCAGTCACTCCCAACTACACAGAGTGATTTTAGGAGCCCTAGGATACCACGCCTCCCTCGTCCCAGTATGTCCCCTTTTCTCCAGCTCACTTTGCTTGGAAGACCTCAAAGTGAGGGCAAAGTTTCCTTCATTTCAGCATGAGAGCTGAAAGGCTGACAGAATGAAAATAAGTCAGGAAAGGGTAACCCAGTGACTTAAAACAACATCCAGGGTCTTAAATCTGACCAAGTCTGGTCTGACTCCACAATTAAACAGATGAAAAAACTAACTAAAAGCAGCTCCTCTTCTGCAAACAGGTTCGGGGAGAGTATAGACCAGAGAGCTATAAGTTCTTGTTGGGTGACATGTTGCTACTGATGGAAAAGAGCGTAAAAAGGAGACAGATGGCTGCTAAAATGTACTCAAGCTAGACTTGTTCATTACAGAATACTGTTATCAAGGATTAAAACAATCACAATTTTTGAAAAAACTAGAAAAATAATATTACATGTAGAGTGAGGCAAGACCTTTATCCTGTAGGGTATTATCCTGCAGTGAGTCCTGTGGGGTATCCTGAGAGGGATTAAGCACAGGAGGAGGGGAGTCCGTTTTAAGACCTACTTTAGAGGTTGAGGGAAGTTGGCATCCTAGAGGACCATGAAGCTGGAGATAAAGGAATTAATTCCGGGGACTGTCAAGGCAGGACAGAATGAAGGGCTGAGCCAAGACAGGGCAGAAAAATCGAAGGAGAGGAGTAGGAAAGGTTCAGGACATACTAAGTTAGTAAAGTAAGTGGGATTTGACTATTAAAAACCACTATTCTGCATTTATTTTAAAGTTTCATTTATTCATCAACACTTTTATAGCCTTCATTTTGTGTCAGGCACCAATCACAGCACTTAGCTAATATGATTCATTTCATCCTTCTAGCATCTTAGGTACTATCATTAACCTCATTTCACAGTCAGGACAGGGTGAGAGTAAGTCACTTACCCAAGGTCGCACATCTAGTGAATTGCTGTTAAAAAATTAAAACTCCCAGTCATGCTCCAATTAAGCCTTAAACAGTCATACATTCTTCCTTAAAAATATTCTTTGTCATCCATATTCAGACAGTTTATTTGCACACTGAGAGTGGAAAGCCACCTCAAGCCCATTGGAAGCAGCTGAGTATACACTTTAAATAAGTGCATTAATTAAATCAATAGGGCAGCCCCACGTAGACACACACATCTCTGAACAGGACACCAGCCAGCCACTTGACTGGAAGTGCCCTGGGGGAGCCCAGACTCCATCCCCGTCCCCGGGACTCAACCTCATGGCTAGCACTGGTTTGAAATCCCACATGAAAAAATATGCTCTTTTCAATAACTAGAGTTTAGACTTTGCCTGGGAGACTCATAGAGGCAAGTTCATGACGCAGTTAACATTTTCCCTTTTAGAAGTAACACTGGCACTCAGGAGTGGGGGCTTCCATCATGATCATTAGGAAGTGGAAAGTGGAACCAGTGAGGAGCAGAGGGCCCCATTTGGTCTTTTGCCAAGCAGTGGATGGAGGGGTGAGGGGCTCGGGTACAACCCTAGTCTGCTAGTGATGTGCTGTGACCTCTTGAGCCAGTCCCTTCACCTCTTGAACCAGTCCCTTCTCTGCTCTCGGCCTCAGTTCCCTTCTCCGTGACAGGATGCCTCCCAGAGCCCTTCTTGCTCTCTGATTCTTCACATGCCCTTTAGCCAGGTTCCCCCACCACCACCACACCACCCCCAGTACAACTGTGCCTTTCCTGGGCTGCTTCTCTAACTCAGGGGTCTCCAATCTGCAACCACAGTGGGACCACAAGGTGGGCAGAGATCACTGGAGTCATATGCCCCATGTGTCCTTGAACATTATTCCAGAGGGGAGTCATCATCTGACTTCATCATCATTTCATCAGATTCTAAGTTTCCGTGATCCAAATAGAGCTGGGCAGGGCTGGATGCAGACCCTCCCTCCAGTCTCTCCTCTCCACCTACCTTCCCTGTCCTGAGCTCTGCTCCCACTGGTCCAGATCCTTCTCTGCACTGCAGTTGTGTATAGGAGGTTTTATGAAGTGCATTCCTGCCATGTTAGTGACCTAACAATCCAGTACACTCAGGTAGCCAAACCCTCGAAGCTGTTAAAATGCATATCTCCAGAAGGCTACCAAGGTGGGAGTGCTAAGGGTGAGGCCATCAGGTATTCCAGAGAGCTCCAGGAGTATACCTTAGCTGCCTCTGCACCCATCAGACTGAGGCAGGTGCCATAATCACCTCCCAGTAAATGTTACCAAGCCAGTGCCTCAGCCCCATAGAGACCTGCTGGTCTGCCCACAACAAACCACCAGCCTCACCAGGTTCCCAAGCGACCCAGGCTGGGAGGTGGAGTGGCTGGCAGGTTGAGAGGCCTCTGGAGCAGGGCAGCCTGGCCTTCTGGTTCTCTAGGGGGCAGCAAAACCCTCATAACCATTCACCAAGTGCTGGTCGGCCATGTGTTTCTCATCATACCACTATTTGTAAAAGCTGCCAAAAGCCAACACATTATGGGAGCCTTTTTCCCCTTAGCTTTATTTTTTAAAGGAGAAAACCACATACAAACACTCCAACCATTTTTTTTCAAATCACATTTGATCCCAGGGAGCATTTGGTGTCAAAATGAGGAATCCAGGAAGTCTCAAGTTGTTTCTAAATGAGACTAACATCCATCCCTCTCCTTAGACTGACCCAGTGAACACTCGACAAGGAAGTGTTGTGATTAATGCTGGGATTACTGTTGAGACATTCTGGCCCTTGCCTTTCATCTCCATGGAGTGGCCAAAGTTTCTAGGATTCAGCACTGAGAGTCAGGAGCCCTGCCTCTGGCCACCTCTCCACCAGTGTTTGTTATATGACCCTGGGCAAGCCTCTCTCCCTCTCAGACCCTCCTTGCCTTCTCATCTCTAAAATGAGGGGGTGAAACTACGCAGTCTCCAAAATGCCTTTTGTTGCATGTTCCACGATTCCATGAGTTTCTCAAAGTACTCTTCCAGAGCTGGTTACTGTCTCAAATAATCCTACTACATAGATGCTGTAATAAAAATTCAGAAGGGTAAACTGATATAGTCTAGTTACACAGTATGTCATTTAGTCACTCATCTAGCAAGAACGATTTAAGTATCAACAGGGTTCAGAACACTGACAGAATTGGAAGACAACTTGAATTCATTATTTAAAAAAATGTATAGCGATAACTGACCACAGTGAAAAACAAGAATGTTCTGACCTTCTGGGAGGTAGAGAAACAGTCTCCAGACCTCCCACAGGATGGCATGGTAGCTGGGGACAGGAGGTTTAGAGTCAGAGTGACTCAGGTTCAAATCCATACCACTAGGGTTGTGCTAGGCTGCAGTAACAAATCAGCCATAAAATTCCAATGGCTTAACAGAACACAGGTTTATTTCTCACTTGAGCAAATTCTGAGAGGGTAGTTGGCCCTGTTCCATCCTGTAGCTTTTGGAATACATACCCTCCAAGGCTCCTTCAGCAGGGAAAGAGAGAAGAAAGATCTCCCAAAGGGTTTTGCAGGGCCAGGGCTGAAAAAAAAAATGTCATGGTGACGTTACTTTCCCTCCTATCACATTGGTCAGAATCCACACACGATGCCAACTTAGGTGCTTAGGTGAGAGAGCAGCTGGGAAAGAGAATTACATGGCTATTTAATGAATATGCATTATTCATTCATCAGGCAAATGACCTGAAATCTCTAAAATCTTTAATTCTCACATCTATAAAACAAGAACCATACTGTTGATCTTATAGGGCTATTGTAGAAAATACTACTACTGAGCATAGTGCCTGATATGAAGTAAGAGCTCATTAAATGGTAGCTCAAAGAGTTAGAAAGAGTGGTCAGTGCCTGTTTTGGGTCTGTCTCCCAGGTGCAATTGTACAGACAATTGGTGACCTTAGGTCTTAAAACCCCAGATCCTAAGGGATATCTTTTAATGAATAAGCCAGGCCTCTTTCACCTCCAGGGATATTTTGCTTACACAGCAGACATGAGTAAAGCACACAGTCAAGGATTAGAAAAGTCAGACGCATTAACCTCTTTCTCGCGTGAGGGGTTGGTGAACTAAGGAAGTGGGAACAATGGAGAAAGGAGAGAGAGAGGAAGTCCTTCCACTTTTCAGCTCGTTAGAAAAAGGAGGGAAAACATTCCAGCTGCCATCAACAAGGGCATTCCATCAGAATCGTCTTTCTTTTTCTCCAGGGTATCTATCCCCAACACCAGTCTCAGGGCCTGGTCCTCAGTAGGTGTTTCATGCACATTGGTTTAATTGCATGGCGGGTATCCTTTTGTTTAGTGTCTTGGTTGGCTGCGACTAGTCAGTGAAAAATCAGTTGAAACTCTAAACCAGTTAGGGCACTTACCATCTGCAATGGTTTTCTCTTCCTTTTTGCTACTATTTTCTACTTTTGAATTTTTTTTTTTTTTTTTTTGGTGAGAAGCCAACTGTTTTACTTCCCAGAATGAAAGTTAAGTGCACGCATCTGAAATAAGATATCTTAAAAACAGGTTTTAGAGAAATTTTCATCAGTTAGATCAGGAGTCAGCAGCTTTATCTGTAAAAGGTCAGATAGTCCTGTGTTTTTGGCTTTGTGTGCTCTTCAGTGTCTGTCACAATTCCACGGTGACACTGGGCAAGAAGCCATAAACTAGTATGGAAATGAATGGGCATGGCTGTTTCCATAATATTTTACTTATGAACACTGAAATTTGAATTTCATATTATTGTCACATATCACAAAACAGTATCCTCCTTTTGATTTGTTTCAAGCATTTAAAAATGTAAAAACCATTGTTAGCTTGAGAACCGCAGACAAATAGGGATCATGGTTCACAGTTTGCTGACTCCTGAGTTAGAAAACTTTATCATCTCTTTGATTATCATCAGATCACATCAAATGTTATTTCAAAGCTGTTTCTGTGAATGAAACACTCTTCCCTAGCCTTTTAGAGAAACAAAATGTTCTTTGTAGCCCACTTCTTTGCATATTTAAAACATGCCATAAATATGGAGGTTAAATGAATGCACTTATCCTATACAGTATCCTCCCTCAGTGTAGTTACTGAAATTTGTGAAATTAACATCTTAGAGACACGTTTCCCACAAGAACAAAGCTCAAATGGAACACTGCACTATACAGAAAAGTCCCAATGAGTTCTAGTGCTTGGGAAACAGGATGACACCACCATAGCACCCTGAATACACAATCCTCTGTCATCAGCTTGGATTTGGTACCACATATCCCTGTTTGACCCACCCTGATTGTGAAGAAATGATCAGATGACTGAAAGTTTGACCAGTTGATGAGATACAGCAAAACAAAGCAAGAAACCCAAACCAAGCTACCCACTGAGGTGCATTTTCTAGGCCTTTCTGTCCTTACATTATCAAGGAGAAACAAAGAACACTTGGCATTTGTTAATGGTAATTTAAGTTTATCGATTCTAATAGCATGCTGAATTCTATGTGAGATGGCCGAAATGGGAAGAGATGCCACTAAATTCCCACGTCTTGGTAGATTATCTAGTATCTTGCAAGAAGCCCTGCTGTGTGCCCCCAGCCACAGCAGATGAATGTGATGATTCTCAGTTTACCCAGGAAGACATATGTGGAGCATCGGTGCAGAGCGCCCCCTCCTGGTGGATGGAGACAGCTCCTCCAGGGTGCGTAGCTCAGCCTTTAGGGCTCCGGGGCTTTGAGAATCAACAGCGGAGTTTATGGGAAGCCACACAACGTGGAATTTAAAACCTAGTCTTCCACAGTGAAACTGCCTGGGTTGGGATCCTGGCTCTGCCAGGCAGCCACGTGACCTCAGGCAAATTGCTTAAGCTCTCTATGCCACCGTTTCCTTATGTGGGAAGTTAGGCTAATAACAGTACCAACAGAGTTGTTCTGAGGAGCAAATGGTGAATTTGTGTAAAAGGATTAGAATAGTGCATGCCGCACAGTAGGTGCTCAATGCAAATTACCTTTCACTGTTTCCAGAGAAGCAGTGGAGGGGGAAGGACACTGCTGCAGGGCCAGGAAACCAGGTTCTCATCGTCCCTCCACCGTTTATTAGCCATCAACATTTATCTTCTCAGGTATCCAGTTCCCTTCCGTGTAAAAGGAGGACAATAATGCCTTCCTTATCTGCCTTACAGCAGAGAGTGGACTCTTCCAATGGCAGTATCTCTGAAATTACACAGCCACATAACATGGCCCCAAAAGGAGTCCTAGCTCATGGGCCAGTTGAGGAACAGAAAAGCATTCAAGAACAACAAATATTTTTAAAAATCTTGTTTGGTTCAAACTATCAAAAACATCAAAACAAACGAAAAGGATTTTGCTTTTTAAGCATAAAGCAATCCAACAGCCCGCAGTCAAAAACTATTCACCCAGAGATCACAAAGGTGCACATTAATTGAAAATAATGATAACCTGGCAACTGTCCCCCATCTCTTCCCACCCCTACCTGGTCATACCCATAAAATGCTTGTGAAATAATACTTACTTGAGTTGATTTTCTCACTTTGATGGGGCTAATGAGTCCAAGCCGTGGGTTCCCACATGAGCAAGATTACCTCCTTCAGTCTCAAGGCCAATCGTCCTAACTCCGGCCTGCCTCTTGTATTATTCTGGCTTCAAAATGAAAGGCTCTGTTGGGGGGGGGGGGGGGATGGAGGGCTGGATCATTGCAAATCTATCTCCAAATAAAATAAAATAAAATAAAATAAAACAATTGAAAACACATGTCCTTTTTTGGAGCTTGGTAGTTTCTGCATCTTATTACTGCACACAAATAATAAGCGTGTGAAGGACATGTCAGAAGAGGACCGTGGGTATTCTTCCTTTGGAGAAGTGGTTTAGTGCTAACATACCTGGCATCTCCTTGCTCCCAGAATCAGCTCTGTGTAGCTAGGATTATAATCACAGTACTAGCAATAGATGGCTATTTTAGTGGGTAGGGGAAGTGTTGAGAACTCTACCTGATAGAGAGGCAAGCTCAGCAGGAACTTTGGTTGGGCGCTCTCACTGGCACATCACTGTTGGTGGTCCCAATAAAAGGACACATCCTAAGCCCCCTGAGTGGTATTCTGGTTCTTTACCTAGCAGACTGTGTCACCCTAGGCAGATCTCAGCACCTCTCTGGGCTCTGGTTTCTTCCATGGATGACCTAGGGCTGAGAATGCCCACCCTCCCTATAGGATGAGGATAAAGACCCCCAAAACATTTTGTAGATGCAGCTGGAAAGGGAAGTATTGCTCATCGTGATAGGGATAGGCTCACCCTTAAAGGAGCTCCAAGTCTACTGATTCACAGAACACTGCGTCCTCAATTTCAGGTACCCCAAACTGGCTGCAAAACACCGGGAATCCAACACAGCGGGCATTGACATCTTTTCCAAGTTCTCTGCCTACATCAAAAACACCAAGCAGCAGAACAATGCCGGTGAGTGACTCCCTTCCACCAAGAACCCCTGGCAGTGTCTGCTTGCTGCCCAAGGCATCTTCAATTTGCCCATGGGTATGTCAAATACTTGGGCCAGAGAAGCATCTGGAACCAATACTGCTTATTATTTGCCCCCACTTCCCCCCCCACCACCATCTAGTCCCCCTTGACATAGGGGAGGCGGTGGTGGATCCTGCTGCCTGGCTGGTGCAGGAGGAAAGGCCAGGGGCTTTACTGCCAAGCTGGAGAGAGGAACGCAGTTTGTGCTCTGAGCCTGCCTTATTGTACAGCATAGTGCACTGCACAGGACAGTCCTAACTGCCCATTTGTCCCAGGTTCACAACCCTGCCTGTGATCACATGAGAAAAACATATTCCCTCTTCCTTCTGGTCCCTGCAAGATTTCTCCAGGGATTTTTCCAGAGGCCAAGGGAGAGGCAGCACAGTCACTACTGTGGCAAATGCGGAAGGCAGACCTGAGTTGTGTTCTCCCCTTCTGCAGGACAGTGGGTCCTGGAAAGCCACTCCTCAAAGCCTGTCCCAGCCTACATTGGGCCCTTCATTTCTAGCATTGGCTGCAGAATTCAGAACTTGGTTCTCTTGCGGGGCCTTCTGAAAGGGAGCTGAGTCCCCTCCAATTAAGCTCACAGCACTTTCAGTCCTTCATTTGTCATTGTCCTTTAAGAATTACCTAAAGTCACTTGAATGGAACCGTCCAATTAAGCAAGCATAACACTTGAAGAACGGTGTTAGGGCCATGAGGAACAGGCTGGCCACTGCAGTGCCAACCTGGGGGGCTGGGATTTTTATCCTATGGGCAATGGCAGCCATTCCCTTGCCCTCAGAATGGGATGACAAGACAGCCTCACAGGCTGGATGACTGGAGTCCAGCACAAAGCCAAGCAGTGCAAGTGCTCCATGAATCTTTGTGAATGAACGAGTGACTGATGCACAATGGACCAAAACAAGGGAATAGATGCTAGATGCCCCAGAAGCTCCAAGGAGAATAGCATCTCTTTGGATCAAGGCGACCAGCATATGCAGCCATGCATGGTCAAAGAGATGAAATGTTGGCAGGAACAGAGTTGGTGTAGTGGGAAGTAAATAATTTAGGAAGTTACTGAGGACCTGGATTGTAACAAGTGCAAAACTCGATTCTGGAGGTCCAAAGAAGAAACAAACACTTCCTCAGTCTTCAGTGCCTGGCAGGTGCAGAAGGAAAGGCTTCAAGTCAGTTTGATCCAAGAGATCTGGAGAGCCAATTAACCGCAGGTAAAAGAACAAAATAATTTCTGTCGAAGGTATTCAGAACCGGAAGCATTTACCATGCGGGTAAATGCATGAGACTCCTTTTCTGGGAGTTTTAACTGGGTCGTAAAGATTAAGAAAGAAGCAGTCGGCTGAGATCATTGAGTGGAAGATGTGGGAAAGTTGAGAAAAGGTCAGGGACAGAGACTGGAAAAAGTGACTGAAGCCTGCAGTGCCAGCCTGGAGGGCTTGGTTCTTTGTCTTGTGGGCAATGGCACCCATTAGAGGTGTGTGTAGAGAAACTAGAAAGAGAGTGGCTTCTGGGAAATAAGAAGAAGGCTGTGTAAAATACTTTCAATCTACTTGGTACTCTTGCTTCATTGCTGCTTGGACCCTGTAGTGTGCTGAACCCCCCCAGAATTCACATCCAGCCTGGGCAACATAGCAAGACCCTGTCTTAAAAAAAACAAACTTGTTTTCAATTAGCTGGGCAAGGTGATGTATGACTATAGTCCCAGCTACTCAGGAAACCAAGACAAGAGGATTGCTTGAACCCAGGACGTCGAGGCTGCAGTGAGCTATGATCATGCCACTGCATTCCAACCTGGGTGAAAGAGCAAGGTCCTGTCTCTAAAAAAAAAATTTTTTTAATGTATGTCCACCTGGGATCTCAGAATGTAACCTCACTTGGAAATAGGGTCTTTGCAACTATAATTAGTTAAGGATTTGGCGATGAGATCATCTTGGATTTAGTGTAGTCCCTAAATCCAATGACTGCTGTTTTTAAAAGAATAGGAGAGGGGCCAGGTGTGGTGGCTCTTGCCTGTCATCCCAGTACTGTAGGAGACCAAGACGGGCGGATCACCTGAGGTCAGGACTTTGAGACCCCCGTCTCCACTAAAAATACAAAAATTAGCCAGATGTGGTGGCACATGCCTATAGTCCCAGCTTCTTGGGAGGCTGAGGCAGGAGAATGACTTGAACCCAGGAGGCGGAGATTGCGATGAGCTGAGATAACACTGCTGCCCTCCAGCCTGGGAAACAGAATGAGACTCTGTCTCAGAAAAAAAAAAAAGAAAAGAAAAAAAAAAAGGAGGAGAGGAGAGGATAGAGACATGCAGGGGAGAAGGTCATGTGAAGACAGTCAGAGACTGGGGTGATGCTGTCACAAGCCAGGGAACTCTTAGCTTTCTGGAAGCTGGAAGAGGCAAGGAAAGACACCTGCTAACACCTTGATTTTGGAACTGTAAGGGGAAAAGTCTCTGTTGTATTAAGCCACCCAATTTGTGGTACTTTGTCGTAGCAGTCCTAGGAAATGAATACGGCCCCTCAGAGCCATTGTGCGAAACAACAGCCATTGCTGCTTTCCTGGCTGAGGACACAGAACCAAACAAGAGGGCCCATGACTTGTCTGCCCCCAAGGCAGAGCTGGCTCTCGAACCCTCATTTTCAGACGCCACACCCAGTATCCTTTCCTCTTGGCCACAAATATCTTCTTTCATACTTGTCAAAGTGCCCTCAGAAAGATTATCTTATTTGAGCCTTCCAGGTTTTTAAAATTATAAATGGTATTTACATATTATCCATATTTACAGTTCTCCTATTCCCAAGGCCAAAGCCAGTTTCCACCAAATGCCGCATATCCATTTCTTATAAACTCAGTACTCTCCAATTTTCATTGTTTCCCCTTCTTCTGTTTCACCCTGTTTTCTTCTGTAATGAGACTTGCCCTTGTGACTCCTGCTTCCCCTAACTCATTTGCACATTTCAAAGCTCCAGCATTGCTGCTTTCCCAAAAAGCCTGTCCCCAGATGTGCTATTCCACCTTCTGTTTAACAAGACACCACACATTCCTTCCTTAGAACTATAACTTGCCCACGCCCCTCCCTTCCTCTTTACTTGTCCTTCCTCCCACCCAATATCCCCCAGTTGTGGTCCACTGGGTCCAAAATTCTTAGACTTAGCAAGCCAGAGGTCAAGGCTCCTGTAGGGCTTGCCCTCCTGTAGAGAGCAGCATGGCTCCTACGCTACGGTCCCAGAGCCCCACAGCCCCTGACCCGGGAGGGGGTCCATCCCCTGTCTGCTCCGTGTGAGCTCTGTGGCTGTGGCCGCTCCCCAAGAGCATCAGCATTCAGGCCCGGGCCTCCTTCCATATGCCGCCCTACATTACTTTGCCAGTTTCTTTCCCCTCTGGATCTTCAGCGCTGCACCTAGTTCTGCAACTTTCTTTCTTTAAAGGGTTTCTCTTGTGTTTTCATTTACTTTATCTTGAGCAGAGCCCTCCCTCCCCTCCACCTGGTCACTAATGCCCCAGCCCCCATACACACACTGACCCAGGTCATGATCCTTCTCTCATGAAAGCATGAGAAAAACCAACACTGTTACATGGTTCTCCATGGTGGGTCATCTCTCCACTCCTGTGGTGACTACAGGAACCACCAAGTAAAATTTCCCTGTTGTTCCCCAAAGCCTCATAGGTCCCCAGCTACCACATCCATGGGAATCATCCTGGCAGTACTGGAGTAATGGAGAGAATCATCCATTAGTCTGTACAGTCAGTCATTCATTGATTCATTCAAAAAACCGCAAGTTATACAAAGTGTCTACAAGTCCGAGCTAATATTTAAAGGGCACTGCTTATGTGCCAGGTACTGTGCTAGGTTCTGGAGTTGCCAAAGCAATGAGACAAAGTCATTGCCCTCCATGAACCTAACAATCTATAGGGGGCTGTGAAACATGAAAACATGCAATTCCTGGCCTGGGATTGAATCCCAGCACTTTTAACTGCACAGCTTTACCCAAGAGACTTACTTTCTCTGAGCCTCTGGCTCTGCATCTGTAAAATGGACTTTATATTCAGATTCTTTATCTGCCAATTAAGGCAAAATAATATCACCAAGGTTTGTAATGCAGGTTCATCTATTTTATGACTCAGTGCATGTAAAACCCTTAACACAGAGCCTGGCCTAGTAACTGTTAAATTTGATTATTTTGATTATTGCTATTAGCACAAAAATAGGATCAAGATGAGTAATGGCATCAGAGACTGCTGCTTCAGCTCTTGCTTCCCCCTCAGTGAGCTCTTCCAGATCCCCCACCCATTCAGTCTATTTTCTACTTTTTAGACTTTGTTGGTGCATGGTCCTCCTCTCCAAAGTGTCATCAAGGAGCGTCAGTGGCCTGGCCCGACTCTCATACCTCAGCAGCCTTGCATTTTTGTTTGTTCCCTGAGTGATGATTCTGTGCTCCGTGTTGAGGCCTATCATTGTACTCGCCCCTCCTCTGTAATTTCTAGATCCGGGTCCCCTTGGTCTGCAGTAACCAGATTCTGCCTCCATGCCCCCTCCTCTCACTCTTTCCAAACCTGCTCTTCACTTCACTTAAATGTAGCCTGGATTTTCTCATGACTGGGTGGCAAGACCCCACATTAAGTCAGGTGCTACTTGGGGAACTTGCTTCGTTTTCTTGTGCCTTAAGATCTCTCACCCCCACCCCTTGTTTTGGGGAGAAGGATAAGGGCTGTGTTTCTAAACATGCCATGTTTCCCATGCAGAGAGGCAGGCGACTCTGCGTGGCTCAACTTGCAGACTCTAAAGCCGACTGCTTTAGAGTTCAGACACCAGCTTTGCCTCTTGTCCTTGTAACATGGGGCAGGTTACTTCAACTCTGTAATGCCTCAGTTTCCTCATCTGTGAAATGGGGGTAATAACTGTGCATACCTCATAAGTGTGCTTGGAATAATGCCCACCACCATGTTCAAAGTCAGCTGCTGGGGCCGGGCATGGTGGCTCACCCCTGTAATCCCAGCACTTTGGGAGGCCGAGGCGGGTGGATCATCTGAGGTCAGGAGTTTGAGACCAGCCTGACCAATATGGCGAAACCCTGTCTCTACTAAAAATACAAAAATTAGTCGGGTGTGATGACAAGCACCTGTAATCCCAGCTACTCAGGAGGCTGAGGGAGGAGAATCACTTGAATCCGGGAGGCGGAGGTTGCAGTGAGCCGAGATCACGTCACTGCACTCCAGCTTGGGCAACAAGAGTGAAAATCTTTGCTTTTGGTGCCAATGTTGTATTCTCATGTGTTTTTGCCCCTTTCTTTGTAACTGGAGAGGAAGCAGGCATGCCTATGCCTGTAGCCTAAGACAAGAATTGAGTATTTCTCCTGCTGTATTCACGCCAACCACCTTCCATCCATCATTCTTTTGCACAGCCCACTTCCACAGGACTGCCTTTCCCCTCATGAGCGGTCTAAAAAGCCCCAAGTGCAATAGTATCTAATCTGTATCACATGCAGGCTCGAGGCTTAAGCTCTCTCAGGCCTCTCAGGCGACCTGCACTAAATGGTGTTTTGCCCAATCTGGATGATTTTAGTCTTTCAAGGCTTCCTATGAGTTCCCCCTTTTCTTCCCCCTTCAAGTCCACTTTTCTCTCTTATTTCCACCTCTGTATTCCTCTGTCTTGGGGGGCCTTCTTTCTATTTTAAAATTTATACTCCACTTGTTTCAGAAAGGCTTTATAGTTACTCACAGGGATGTATAAAGCATGTCAAACCAACAAAGGCCAGGAGGAGGTGAGAAAGAAAAACAAGGAGACTACCAGAAAATGGAGCCCGGGGTGAGTTAAAACAGCCGGAGCAGCCCCGGGGCCTTCGTGCGCCACACAGAAGGTAGACCACAAATTTGGCTCTAAACTTGTGAGCAGACAAAGCAAAACAGGGCCCCTGGTCAGCTGCAGCTCGGTCCTCCTAGAAGATAAAAACAAACCAGCCTCCCAGAAGAATAACAAATATTCCTGCTGTGAGCCGCAGGCACGGAGGAGCTGTGGTTTCCATTTTCTTTGGCTCTCCCCTCCTGTGACTTCTCTTTCAGGCTGCTGTAGACTCCAGGCCCTGCTGACTTTCTGCTGCTCTGACTCCTCTCCACCTTCCCCCACCTGTGGGCTGTGCTCCTCCCCATCTCACAACCCCTGTGTTCTCTCTTCACCTGAAACTCACTTTCTTCCTTTCTCTCCATCTTCTCTGGAAGACTCAGGAGACCTCCCTGCAGCCTCAGACGTGTGTCACCAACCTCCCTGCTCCTCTCTGTCCACCCAGGACATGGGACACAGAACAGCCCATCTGGGTTTATCTATTTTCATCAAGACGAATGGGCTCCCGCATTAAGTATGCAAAAATGCACCCCTTTCGCGCGAAAGGTTGCACCTAGTTCTCTTTTTATGGAAGACTCTGAGATGTCCTAACATATTCTTCCTAAAATATTTGTCCTAAGAAGGTGCTTCTAACTTCCTAAAGAAAGCCCTAAAAACCTTCCTTGGTATCTGTGATGTGCTGGGCACAGTGCTGTGTGTTCAGGGTACAAGGACCATGCTCAGACTGCGTTGCCCTTCATTAGTTGTAACTGCAGTGGCCATATTTTCCAAACTGAAAATCAGATGCCTAACAAATTGCCTTCATTGAAAATAATCAAATTATAAGAAATTGGTACTGTCCCAGGAAATCCAGGACACATGTCCCCAAATGAAAAGCACCTGGTTAGGGCTAAGCCCTCTGCTTCTCCTTTCTCTCTCCAATCCAAGCTCAAATATGGTTACCAGAGGGCGAGGGAGTGTACCTCAGTTCCCACCACCTCCTGGTTCCCAATTTGTTGCTGGAACAAAAAAGTAGCCATTAGCCACACAGGTCCCTGAGCAGTCTTGGTTCTGTTTCCAAATGAAGGCCAAGGTTTCCACTTCCCTAAGGCTCACATCAGAGGCTCCTCTTCCTGGAACCTGGAAGTGGGCAGTGTGCTCCCTGGGCTTATTCTGGAAAAAGTGATTGTCCGTCCTACATAGAATGGAAGAAGACTCTCGGGTTATTCTAGGAACCTCAGTGAGCTTATCTCAGAATTCAGATGATCATTCTCACTGAATGGGAACGTGATTGAAGGAGTACATTGTGGTTCTTATTAACACAATATCAATGACTGCCATCCTGCCTCTCTCGTTTCCCTTCCTCATCTCCTAGAGCCCTCATAAAAGGCAGCAGAGGCCAGCCAGCCACAGCTGCATTCCTCGCTATTTCTTTGTCTTCATGTTCCATTCAGGCCCGAATCTTCAAATTGCTCCAGTCTTCTCCTTCTAAGAAGTGCCACCTGCAGTAGGTCATGCTCCTGGCTGATGCTGCTAGAAAAAGAACTCATCTGTATCACTGGCAGTCTTTCTTTTCCTTCCAAGTTCTCATGGTTTCTCATGGTTTGTGTCCCCAACAACCCTTCCCTGTTCTCCCATCTTGCAGACTGCCTGGTGTGACCACACCAATAGGCTGATTCCTGCAGCCTGCTCTGGTCCTGCCTACCTGGGAGTCACAGTGCCTCCTCCCCTTCACTCCCTTTTAATAAAATCTTAAGACTCTTAAAGTAAACATATTAAGCAAGATCATCCTCATTTGATGTATAGAAAATGTAGGCTTGCACACTTCAGCTTAACATTAGGAAGTTTACAATTAGGCCAGGCATGGTGGCTCACGTCTGTAATCCCAGCACTTTGGGAGGCCAAGGTGGGCAGATCACTTGAGGTCAGGAGTTTGAGTTCAGCCTGGCCAACAAGGCAAAACCCAGTCTCTACCAAAAGTACAAAAAAACCAGTCAAGCATGGTGGTGCACACCTGTAATTCCAGCTACTTGGGAGGCTGAGGCAGGAGAACCGCTTAAACCCAGGAGGCAGAAGTTACAGTGAGCCAAGATCATGCCACTGCACTCCAGCCTGGGCGTCAGAGCAAGATTCCATCTCAAAAACAAACATACAACAAAACCTCTAAGAAACAACAACAAAAAATGCTATCACTTAAACAAAGTGTTTTCACTTAGCCTCTCATATTTTGATTGTAAGACATTGCCTGATTTCACAGATGTTAAAGAGTGAAAAAAAAATGTGCACCTTAGACTTGATGAGATGTAATAGTGGACTTTCACAGTCCTTTCCAGATCTAACCTTTTATTGCTTCCTTGAGGCTATTCAGTGATATATCAGACCCTCCTTTTGCTTGACCTTGAGCTACCCTGTTGGAAAAAAAGTGAATCAAGTTCAATATTGCTTCTAAATTGCTCTGGGATAGCTGTACTAGCTCCATTTCCAGTAAATAGCAACTCCGCTCTCTGTCCCTCTTGCCTGGAAACAGGTAGCACTTCCTCGTAAGTCAGGCTTTGGCAAACTTTCTCTGTAAAGGGTCAGAGAGTACATAGCCTCTACTAGACTCTGCTCAATTGTGCTGCAGGAATCATAAAGCAGCCACAGATAATATGTAAGCAAATAAATAGGACTGTGTTCCAATAAAACATCATTAAGGGACACTGAAATTTGAATTTCACATCATTCTCACATCATGAAATATTCTTCTTCTTTTGACTTTTTTCCAACCATGCAAAAATGTAAAAAACAAAACAATTCTTAGCTTGAGGGCAGCATGAAAGTAGGCAGTGAACTGGATTTAGTCCTTGGACTGTAATTTGCTGACCTCAGTCTTAGGCAGTCCGTGGCTACAATAGCAAGTTCTGCTAATTTCAGTATGCCTCAGCCTCCTCAACGGTAATACGGAGATTGTAATAGCACCCTCTCTTGTAGATTTGTCATGTTAATTAGATGAATTAATGCATATAAATCACTTAGGACAATTCCTGGCACACAGTAGGCACCAATATGTGATAGCTATTGCTGCTGCTGCTGTTGCTGCTGCTGCTATTAATTTCACAATGCTTCCCCCCTACCCCCATACCTAGTGTCCACCCTTTGGACTGGGCAACCCAGCTTTCCCTGTAATGTGGGAGCATGTGCTGCCCTCTTCTGGCAGGCAGAGGAATCGTCGCCAGAGCCAGCTGATACAATTCATTCAAGGCCTGTGGATTCGCAAGGGTCTTCCTATACAAGGATTCAGTTTTAGCTAAGCCAGAGCTTAGAGGGTTCAGACAAGGCTAGGTCTTCTTCAAGGCTCAAAGTCTTCTTCAAGGCTCAAAGTCACCTTCCACTATCTATCCCCCGCATCAAGGGAAGGGCATGTCCACCAGGCCTGACAGATCTCCTGGAGGTCCCCGGCAGCCCTTCCCAATGACAACTGCCCCCAAAATGTTTCTTTCTCCCTTTCCTCTCCCCATTCTACAACCTCCAGTCTTTACATTTATGAACTTCCTTGACCTAAAATAAAAAAGTGCTCGAAAGGATTCAGAGCGGCCTGGGAGGGCTGTTAGCCTAGAACTAACAAGCCTCTTATTATCAAAGGCCCTGTGCTTTCCCCCAAAGCGTCATGAAAGCCACTGCTGCTTCGGGGTAGGTGGAGAGGAGGGTGGGGGGCAGTGAGGTGGGGCATTTTTTCCAGATTCCCAGGATGTGGTGAGCCACGTTTAAAAGAGAGTGTGTGTATTTATTATTCCAAGCCACTTCAATCACAAGGCGCTTCATGCCTTCTCCCCTTCCTCCCTCCCAGCCCCCAACCCCGTGTTACAGTGGCCCTGTCTGGAGGGCCTGGCCATCCAGGGGATGGGTGCGGCATCCCCTTCTCATTCTGCCTTGTGCTCTGCCACGAGTCTGATGAGGAAGCGAAGGCTACGTGTAAAAGCAGCAGGAATGTGAAACCTAATTACCCCGTAGCATGCTCAGAAACAGTCACTTAGGTGGCCGTGGGGCTCCATGTCTACTGTGTTGGAAACACAGAGCAGTTCTTTTGGAGGACACTTGGGTCCCAGGAAGACCTCCACAGAGGCCTGGGAGCCCCACGGTGGGCTGTTATCAGGCCATCTCGATGAAGGCTCCTGGGTGGTCAGGCCAACCTCCACAGCAGTGCGGATAACATGTGACCGTCTCGCCACTTCCTCATAAAGCAGCCATTGCTGTCTCATTTCAAAAACGCCTCTGGTCACAAAGGGACCCTTCAGGCTGCCTTCCTTGGCAACCCCTGTGTGCAAATAGCCAACTAGGGGTATTTTGTTTGTTGGTTTGTTGGGTTAAAGTTTTGCTTTGACTAGCATTCTTGCAAGGAAAAACAAATAGCCTAGGCTCGGTGGGACCCACCTCGGAGGTCTGGTGGGCTCTGCACTTGCATGTCCTCGTCTCCTCCCTCAAGGAGGGTCCTTGAGGCTGAGGGCAGGAGGGAGGGGAGGGGGCAAATGCTTTCTCTGGCCCCTCCCATGAGTTGCCCGAGGGATTCCTCCAGAGGGTCTTCGATTTGGTTCATTATTGAGGTGGATGCTTGCAATTTATAATTTAACAAATCTTGCTCCTGAAACGAATCCTTGGGCAGTTGTAAGGAAGGCGGTTGGTGGCGGTGTGGCCTGTTGAATGGGGCAGGCATGGGGAGGAGGGGGTGGGGAGAGCTGGGCCCTGCATGGGTGGGCGCATTCATTAGTGGAATTTTGCTGTGTGGGCTCCCTGACTGGAGTAGAGCGGAGACCACCAACACCATTCCATGTGGTGGAATTTCCCGCTGTCTGACCAGAATGAGTTCTCCTGGCCTGGCCTGGATGCAGATCAAGACCTGGGGAATAAAGGAACATTAAACAACCGATTTGCACATGAGTTAAATGCTCTTTCACCTCTTCCTACCGTTACCTCATCCTATGCAACCGACACCTCTTGTCTTTGTGCAGTCTACACATAGGAACCAAATACGTTTCTCAATCTCTCTCTCTCCACACACACACACACACACACACAGACACTTATGCACTTCGTGTGTGTTCTGATGTTCCCATGTACTGGCAAAGCCCATCACATACCTCCTTAGACAGGCTCATTTCAATTAATCTGAAAAAAAGTGCTTACATGCAAAATTATATTCGTGATGGGACACAATGTAAGTCTCATAACTTTACCACTAAGCACAGGATATGCAGACTACAGAAGTACAGTAGTGTGTCCATGGGTGTGTGTGTCTACATTTCATTGTGTGTGTGTGTAGGTTGGAAGTATCATAGTTCTAGCAAAAGCTTCAGCATTTCTCGGCTTTGAAACATCTTTTGCTACCAACTAGTGTTGCAAAGACATAAGAATTAAAACCAGGGATTAAATCTAGCCTGGTATTCTGACTTTATCAGCAGTTTAGAGAGGATAATTTGTTGGGGAAAAGTTGCTACATGGAACTTTGCCTTTAAAACCCCAGGCTTTCTTTCAAATCCTGCTCCAGAGCCGTCTTGCAGGAAGGCACTCCACCCCACCTCAAGCTTGTTTCCAGGCTGAACCGGAGTAGCCTCATGAGCTAAAGACAAGCACAGACTTAAGGCTTAAGCATAAAGCAGCACTTCTTTACATTCCTCTTGTTAGCCAGACCATTTTCTACCTTGCACATACATTTGAATCCCCTGGGAGTTTTAGGGGAAGAATAACCCCATAGGTTCTTAGTTGGAAGGGACCTCTGTAACAAAAGACAGATTAACAAGAGAAAAACAAGTAGAAGTTTATTAACACGTGTATTTCCTATAATGAGGAGTTTTCCAAGAGATGGCTTTGAATTCTAGTTTCACAGCATCTTCATCAAAGGACAGTAAACTTTTAGAGATGTGACAAGGGAAAAAAACTTTGAGTCTCTAGGGGCATCAACTTGGGGGGATAGAAGATAAATGAATAGCAGATAAAGGCCAGTTAGCAAATCTTGTTCAGTGTAGATTCCTGCAGAGCCATCTCCAAGAGCATAAGGGTCTTAAGTTGTTTTCAGTGGTTCTCCCTGGAAGAAATGGGGAGGCAAGATACATTTTGTCTTTGTAAATCTATGTCCTCCTTTTAGACAAATAGATGGAGGGCAGAGAGCTTTACTCTGTCTGTTTCTTCTGAATTGTCTTCGTCTCAACAATCTTTCCTATTTTGGGGGTGGCATATCCTGGTTTCCCACAGGGTCTTGTTATGAAGCAGATATTTAGGTAGTGGATCTGGGGCGAGGCCTGAGAGCTCCCAGGCGATTCTGACACTGCTGGTCCAGGGCTGTGCTGTGAGAAGCAGGATTCCGAGCAGCTGTCTCTGTGAGGAAGTGTGCTGAGTGTGCCTCCTTCATCATTGTCACCCCCAGACCCCAGCTCAGCATCTGACCCAGGGCAGATACTCCATCATTATTTGTTAAATGAGTGAAAAAAAGTATACCAAACACCTCAACATGCCTCTACCATGTCTATGCCTTTGCCTAGGAGATGATGACGGGGCCTCATCAGAGCCACAGGCACGTCCTCGAGCCACTTCCTGTCCCAGCTGTGGAACCTCACCTTTTAAATCTGTCCCCATGTTGCAGACTCCGCTATGCTCTGACTGTATTTATTTAAAACTTCCCAGTCCCCCTTTAAATCCTATGATGTTCTGTGACTAGCATTGTCTTTGACTTGAGAACATACAATGATTTTGTAGCCTCTGTTACATGATATCAAGCTTCATGGTGAATAATCTCACTTAGAACCAATCAACAAAGGAGTGCAAGAAACTGAGCAGCTCTCCTTAGTAGGATGGCCAGTGTACTGGTGGGCTTTGCTGAAGTGGAATTTTTCTTTTCACCATTATTTTTATAACCGCATTCAAGGGAAATTCTATTTGGTGTTAAAGGTGATACTTTACCAAGAGTCAAAAGAGAAAACACAGAAGGCTAATTTCTAGTGTTTTTTCAGCTAGAAGTCAGAGGTCAAATTATTTTTCTAAGACCCCTGGTGGACAAAGCATTTAATAATCTGGATCAAGGTAAATAAAATATGTTTCTCTGGCTGGGCGCAGTGGCTCATGCCTATAATCCCAGCACTTTGGGGGGCTGAGGCGGGCGGATCACAAGGTCAGGAGATGGAGACTATCCTGGCTAACACAGTGAAACCCCATCTCTATTAAAAATACAACAACTAAAAATCAGCCAGGCGTGGTGGCGGGCACCTGTAGTCCCAGCTACTCGGGAGGCTGAGGCAGGAGAATGGCGTGAACCCAGGAGGTGGAGCTTGCAGTGAGCCGAGATCGCGCCACTGCACTCCAGCCTGGGTGATAGAGCAAGATTCTGTCTCAAAAAATAAAAATAAATATATATATGTGTGTGTGTGTGTGTGTGTGTGTATGTGTGTGTGTATATATATGTGTGTGTGTGTGTGTGTATGTGTGTATATATATATGTTTCTCTGTGTGCATGTCTAGAACCTCTTCCCTTCCTGAACATTCTGAGGAGGGGAGGGTTGAGTCACGTGATTTCTCAGACCTCCTGCACTCAGCTCAAACTCTGATGGTCTCATGCTCACTGATGTTTGCCAAGATAGTTATCCATGTTCTGTTTCCATTGTGGGGACCCCAAAGATGAGTTTTACTCAACATTTTGCCCAGGTCTGAAACTGCCTCAGTTCTACCTGAGTCATTTGGCAGAGAGGTTGGTGCTAACCTATGCTTCTCTCTTGGCTCTGATAACAAAATGGCTAGGACTCTGTGGGAGGGCATCTCAGACCAAACTAATCAAATCCCTTCATCCATTCTCAAAAGACCAAGGGCTACTATTAGACAAAGAAAGGGAACCGTTGTTCCTCTACAGAGTTAAAGCTTGTTACATCAGTATATAGACATAGAGTCGCATGATTTTAGGGTCCTTCATCTTTCCTCACACCACACTGAATAGCTTATTCTTTCAACAAATACTTATTCAATACCAGACGCTGTGCAAGGTGCTAGAATAAAAGTGGAATAATGAGGTTGGGCGCAGTGACTCATGCCTGTAATCCCAGCGCTTTGGGAGGCTGAGGTAGGTGGATCACGAGGTCAGGAGTTCGAGACCAGCCTGGCCAATATGGTGAAACCCCATCTCTACTAAAAATACAAAAATTAGCTGGGCATGGTGGCACGTGCCAGTAGTCCCAGCTACTTGGGAGGCTGAAGCAGAAAAATTGCTTGAACCAGGGAGGCAGAAGTTGCAGTGAGCTGAGATCGCACCACTGCACTCCAGCCTGGGTGACAGAGAGAGACTCTATCTTAAAAAAAAAAAAGGAATAATGAAATATTGCCATATTGGCAATACCTATGTATTTTGGCAAATGTTGTGTTTGGCTGTTTGTAATAGAAGCCTGACTACAGTGGCTAAAGCAAATATGTATTTTATTAGCAAAACCTATCTAGTGTTTTACTATGAGCCATGCCCTGTTCTAAACACTCTTGATAAATGTTTACTTCTTAAGAGGAATTTGCTTCTCTCACATAACAAGAAGTCCAGAGAGTAGAGAGTTCCAGGCAAATGTAGTTTCTGAAAGAAGTCGAAAATTGAGCTGCTGCTTAGAGCTCCTGATTCTCCATCTTTAGTGTGTGATCTTCATTCTTATTTCACAGGATGGTTGCTCCACCTCCAAATATCGCATCCACATTCCAGACAATGCCAGCTGCATCTATCTTATTTTTTACAGAAGCCCATTAATTAATTTCTACCAATATCTCATTAGCCAGAACTTGGTTATTTGGCCTTCTATAGCTGAAATTCTGGGAATCTATGAAGATAAGTATTTTTTATAGGGCACATTGCTACCCTGAAAAAATATATATATGGGCTCTGTTTTCTACTAGTAACAAAGAAAAGGAGACTGAACTCTTGTATATTCGATTCTTGTATATTCACTTTCAAGTTAAGGTAATTTTTTTTCTCTCTCTGGTGAAAATACCTGTCCTAGCCATTACCAAAAAGGACACACTATTTTAAATTCTCCTTTGGTGTTGGAAAAATCTGTCATTTACTCCCTACTAGATTTCAGGAAACAGAAGTGCATAATTGCACATTTAATTTGCTACACACTTGAAACTTTAGAAGATGCAAGACTCGTGTAATAAAAGCAACTGAAACATCCAGTGGGGAGTGTCTCCCCATAAACCGTGATTTTTGTGGGGGCAAGTTAGGGTATCCAGGGAACTGCTCTGAGCAAGGGGGAGGGAGGTCCAGGTGTACATGTAGCATATCTGGGGAATTCTGTGTAATTATCAGTCACCCCCAACCTTTAAGGTTGCCCCATTTCACATCTGTGATAATGAAGGCTTTCGGCTGGGGGACTGTGGTTCTGGCTATAGAGTCAGAATGAAAGGAACAGCTGAATATCCCTGTTCGTGTCAGCATTTCAGGGCAGAAGATGAGTCAAGCACGATGTTTACTGAGCAGGGCCAGAGGCAAGAGCCACTTTTTTCTTGCAGCTCTAAGAATTTTTTGTTGCTTTTTTGGTATGCTTTGTTTCTCATACATCAGCATCATCATGCATCGCACATACACGTTGCATGTAACAACTGCTTACAGCATGCCAGGCACTGTACTGAGCCCCCTGCAGGTGATGACCCAGTTATTGCTCCCAGCAAGCCTCTAAGGTATGCCATGTTATGATGTCCACTTTGCAGAGAAGGAAACAAGCACAGGTTAAGCAACCTGTCCAGGCTAGTCTGTGTCAGAGCCAGGACCCCAGCCCCGGCAGCTGGTCCCATGATCTGTGCTCTTGACTTGCATATATTGACATTTAATATAATCCACTATTTAATATGTATGTAGTGCTGAGTTAAACAAGAGTGTGTCATTTAGGAAATGGTGACCAAATCAGTTCATGATCCGATGAATACTCAATGATGACTACCATGTGTATTTCCTTAAATATACTCAACAATTCCCACCTTCCCCATCAGGGTCCTCACCCAGCAATCCATGTGGGGAAAGGGGCACAAAGTTGGCCCACAGTGGGCACCGAATAGATGCCTATTTAACAAATGAAAGAATGGGCAACTGGAAGAGAATTTGTAGGATATTCTCAGAATCACCAAATCCAATAATTATTTCAATCTAGCATTGCAGTGGCAGGGAGGCAGTTTTTAAGTCTGTGAATGGCTCTTATATAAAAGATGTGGCTCTTTGAGGATGAAACAAGACAAAATGTGGTGACCGTACTTCAGCCTACGTGTTTTGGGGGAGGGAGAATTGAGAAAGTCTCTAGGTCTAAATGCTGGAACAGATGACTGATAAAGTTAGAATCTCTCTTAACCAGCTCATTCAAAGTGTATGAGCATCAGCATTAAACCTAATCTATGGCCTGATACTTAAAAATAACCTGTTATAAAGTAACCATTAAAAAACTCACAAATTTCAGCCTGATTCATTGGGCCACATAAACTACGATCAGCATTAATAGCTTCAGTCAACATTTATGCCGTATTTTCTATTAGCACAATGGGTTTTATAATCATTTATGAGTTTCTGGAAAGTCTAATAGAAAACACACATACGTGTTCTCTGTGGAAAATGCACAATAGGTTTTTGGGGAGTTTTTTGTTTGTTTGTTTGCTTAAGGATAGGCCAGAAGGTGTCGCCACTGCCCCATGACTAAAGTCTGGGCCGGGTTCCCGAATCAGAACTTCTCCCCTGATCGCTTCTGAGATCGCTGGCTCTGCAGCTTCCTCCCGCATTCAGAGTCAGTCTCTCTCTCTCTCTCTCTCTCTCTCTCTCTCCCCCCCCCCTCCCTCCCTCTCTCTCCCCCTCCCTCCTCCTGTTGATAAATAAACATTCAGGCAGCTTGCATGCTACAGATGAGTACACAAAAGGAAACTTAATTCGAAGACCTAAGTGATAATCTTTCTCTACTGTGGCTTTTAAGAGGTTTAGAAAATTATTTGGATCTGGAATCCATACTTCTCTTCATAGTTTAAGAAAATATTATATTAAAGGCATGCTAAAGTTGTCCCAAATGTTTACCATGCTGGTGTTTTAAATATAGCCAAATACTGGCCAAAGTGTCTTGCCTTTAAAAAAAAAATATGCATTTTGTCATTGTACTAATACTTCTGAACATACGCCAAATATAAGGGTGATTTGTGGAGCTGTATTAAATAAAAAGATGCTTCTTTATATGAATCCCCTATAGAGCTTGGGGAAGCTGCTATATGGAGAATCTGTGTCTTCCTTAAGAAAGTTTCTGAATGCCTTGGAAATATATCAGAAAACACCCCATTCTCCCCACCACAGAGGAGGGTGGGCAACCAACAGTGTCCTATATCCCAACCCACCATAGTTGTAAGACTTAAACCCTACCTTTCAAATAAAGAATCATTTACTGGCCTCTTACTGGAAAGAACTATAGGAGCTTGTCATTTTATTCATCTTCTCCTCTGAGGCTGAAATTCTTTCTAGAACAAACAAATAATACCCATGGCACCACGTGCTGCACACTCTCTGTAGCCCGACTGACGCCACACGAGGGAACAGTGGGGAATCTGTTGAAGTTGCCATTGCGTTTTGCTTTCTCATAAACCGCTGTTTGTCTTTCCGCCTTTCCTGTTTTGAGTAGTGCCTGGAAACAGAGGCCTGGGAATTGCCTTCCCCATGTGAGCCCCTGGGTCGTTCACAGCCAAGGCCAATTTGACAACATCCTCCTCTCTGGCTATGAGGCCAAGTCCAGTGTTCTTGGTCCAGTGCCAAAGGTGGACATGAACTCTCTAAACTGTCAAACTAAGAAAATCTGACACACCCATGTGGCCTGGAGAGAGCAAAGCCAAACCCAAAGAGATGCTTCCAGGCAACTTTAGATCCCTAACGTGTTAGCAAAGGCAAGAGCGAGCTTCGTTCTGCGAGCTCTCCAGGATTCTCCTTGGACCTAGAGCATTCTAGGATGTTCAGATAAGCTTCACTTCAGACACTGAACTTCTGCCTTGAGCTGACCTGTTCTCTCATCTTTCACTCGATGTCTTCTTCCCCTTCATCCTCTCATAAACCCAAGTTCTACAGCTGTAATAATAATAATAAAAGTTAACTTTAATCAAGTCCCACTCTGCACCAGACACTAGATGATGTGAACCTGTGAACAAGCATCACTGAGGATTCAAACCCAAATCTCTTACGGCAGAGTGAATGTGCCGCTCTGCTACCGTGTTTGTTATCAGAAGCCATGGCTCCCTGATATACTCGACCCAGACTCTCTGTTTCTTCCTTGATGATACCAGTGACATGCAAACATAGCCAGAGGGGCCCAGGCATAGCGGAGAGTCCCATCAGGCCTGACAGAAAGCCCCCTTCCAATCTTCTAAAACCTTGCTGCCATTTCTGACTCCGTGTGGTCTAAGAACCTGGTGTAGACATTGTTTGAAAGTCAAAGGGGCCTGAAGATCAGCCCCCACTTACCTGCCATGTGTCCTAGAAAGGTCACTGTGGATGAGAAAACCCCAGTTTCCACCTGCTTTATAATTTTGCCTTTGTGTGGTCATTCATACTCAAATAACCTCACTGTAACTGGGACACTGTTCTCTCTCTTTAAGGACTTCAGCAACTGAGAAAAAAGCTACATGACTCATTTCCAAAACCTGAAAGGTGAATGCAGATCTTTATGTAAAGTTTTCTGGTGGGGGAGGGGATTGATTACACTGCCCATCACAAAGCTGAACATCCTCAAAATCCCCTTAGAACACCTTTGTCTCTTCTCAAAATTGAGCTCATTATAGCAGCATCTACATTTCTGCCTGCTTGGCCTGCACCTGCCCTTTTCCTCACCCTCCCAATCCTCCTGGACCCTGCTGCGGTTCCTACATCCCCACTTGCTCCTGGATCTTTGGGCCTAGTCCGTCTGACCTCTCTCAGTTTCTCTTCCTCTTGTCCTAGCTGCCTGTGGAAAGAAAGGCTTCTTCTTACAACAGATGAGTGTGTGGTGATATTCTTCTTCTTATATATTTTTTTGTTTCCATCACGTTACCATTCATGTTTTAAACCATCAAATGTCAACAAGCGTGGCTATCTTTGTGTTTTCTCTTCAAAAATATGTGATGGCCACAGAAATCTCCACCATGGTCTTCCTGAAACCACTGTAGTACATTTTTTGCACCGTTTGGTTATATCAACATGATCTCAAATGAGAAGATGAAAAGTAAAAACTTCCTTCAGTGCTCCAGGTATTTCTCAATATCTAGATATTTCTTTCTTCCTAGGAAAAATCCAAATGGATTTCTCACTTTTTGACCAGGTGTTTTACTGTCACACAGCCCCTGTGACAGCATTGGCCCCTAATACAGGCAGAGTTGAAAAATGATGTGATGGGTCATAGTTGCCCCTCTACTCAGAGAAAACTTCTAGACCCAATCACTGTCACTGAAAGTACTAAGAATTATATCTGAAATCAAGCATTGGTAGCAGAACACAAATATGTTACCAAATTAGCTGGAAGGTAAGGCATGGGGGAGTCATGAGGGAGCCCCATCCTCTTCTGTCAGGGGAATGAGAACAGTTTGCAGCACCTGTCAGGCCACGTGAATACCCAAGGAGTGATGGGACAATCCTTGGCACCCAGAATTGGCCTTGCAGAGGGGAAGGAGTTTACGTTTTAGAATCTAACATGCCTGTGCTTAAATCCTGGGGTTTGCACCTAAATTATAATAGGGCTAATAGATTAAACATATTTTTCTCTCTGCCACTCTGAGTACGTGATTCTAATCTGCCCTAGGCATTCATTGACCTCAGAGAGATTAGGATTTCTGTAGAAGGAATTCTAAGAGAGAAAAGGGAATTCAATATTCAGCTTCTGATCTTCAAAATAGCATTTTCAACAAGACAGTAGACTTTTACCCAACGTATTTTCTTAAGATATTCTAAACTCTTTTATTTCTCAATTTTTACCCATCAAAAACCCTGCCTGGAGGCCTCTACTCACAGAGTAGAAACAGTCATACTGGCTATGCAGCGAGGCCGCAAGGCTTTCTGCTCTATGATTGATGGGCTATTTGACCTAGGAAAAGTAAAAAAACAGCCCACCCTTCCTGGCACAGGGGAGTTGGGGATGAAGAAGAAGGGAGAGGCAGGGGGGTCAGGGAACTAGAGCATGTTAGGAGCTCCATGTGGTACTTTGCTTGGGTGTCCTTCCGGATTGTGGAGGGAGGCAAGCAGCCCACCTGTAACCCCCACTCAGCATCCCCATGGTTACTCTGGAAGACAAACAGAAGAAATGCAGAACCCGTATTCGCTTTCCAAAGTCTTCCACCCATAGATTCCAGAACCCCCATCTCCCCAGTGCTGTGAGGTCACAGGAGCCTAGTCCCCGACTCCCAGCCCCACTGACTCAAGAAGGAGAGCAAGGAGGGGCAGGTTCTCTGAGAAACTGAGGATTTCAATGCAAAAGAGACAGAATTCTCTAGAAGGACTATTTAGATTATTACATCAGACTAGGTTATCGTCCAAAATGGATGAAATTAAAGTTGTTGTTGTTTTCCCACCACCCAGAAGTTAGGAGCTTGTAAGGAAGACTGTAACAGTTGAAAACCAAACGAGGCACATTTCCACTGTACATCCCAGGAGTAGTTTAAATGGCTTAAGGACCAGCTATGTGTGTGTTTGCATACGCGTATGTGCCCTGGGCAAGTCTAAGACTCAGTTTCTTCATCTGTTGGATGAGGATGAATAATATTTCCCATCTCAATAGCCTTGTGGTGTGTTTAAATGGTAGTTGCATAAACATCCCTAGCTCACTGCAAGGATTCAGTGAGTGTATTTCCTTGCTGGTGCTAAGGTACGAGACTAGGGCAATAAAAGGAACAAGATAGGGCAGAGGGTACTTGGCCCAGGCCAGTGCCCAATAGCCACAACCTCCTTCTCCATGGAGAGTTGAACAGACACCCATCCAATCTGCAGACAACAGTCACAGGTGGGTTCCTGGTTTTTATTTTGCTGCAACACACATACAAGAGAAAATCCACATATGAGAAGTTGAGTGTGCAGCCACCTGGGCCCACAGAGCCGTTCTCGTTCTTTCAAAGACCACCTTTGACATCTGCTCCTCTCCATGTGCATTTTGAGCCCTAGGGATCTGCTTTGCCTTATGCTCATCAGGACCTGTGCTGCACTGAGCCTGCCAGCAAACCAGGGCTGAGCTGTGCTTGCAAGAACTTGTTGGAGGCTGGGTTAGAGTCTTGGCTCCCCAGTCCCCATTCAGCCTCCATGCCCTGGTAAGAATATATTATTTTCTTAGCTCAAATTGCTGTTTCCAAGTCATTATTTCTCTACGACGAGAAAACAATATTGGGTCTTATGTAATATCAACCTCAATGAATCTGGAAGTGATCATGGAATGGGTGGATTTTTTTTCCTCCTTAAAAAAGAGAAAAATAAATCTAAGATTGTTTGCATATGGCTGAGAATATTTATGAACTATTCCCCTTGTTTCCTCGTCACATATTTTACCCAGTGCATTTGTGTGTGGTACAGAATAAATCTTTATGGAGAGCAGAGGTGGAGAGGGGAAGAAAGCAGTTAAAACACTGGGTATCTATCAAGTCCCTGGCATGTTAGTGATCCTGAGTCTTGGGTGCCCCAACCCTAGGCTCACTTGCTGTAGTCGGAGGGATACCCCATCTAGCTGCTCAGAGTAATTATTTAGAGTGAGGGTTTAAAATATAAACACAAGGAATTAACATCTTTTTGTTGCTCTAGTTTCTTTGACATCCTCCTTGTTCCTACCAGAGCAGAAAGTTCAACACAAATAGTTTCATGACCTGAGTACCATCAGCCAAGAGAGATCATTAAATTCTATGGATGGCAGATTGAGCCAGGGTCAGAATGAGTTGGCAGGTAGGAGGAAAAGAACTGGCAGAGAGTATAGTGGGTGCTGCCATTTGCTATCCGATAATATGGCAGTGTTTTAGCACACAGGCATGTTGGGTCTATTTTGCTCTGGGTGTGCCTTTCAACACAGCTTGTCACCAAGGAGCATCCCAAGGGAATATAAGGAATAAGGCTTTGGCCGTATACTAAATAAGTAAGGGAAACAAATCTCCAGGCTATTGATTTTCCTCTCCAGAGAGGTGGCCACAAATTTGAGGCTTCTTAAAATCACCCATTCTCCACTGCAGCTTGAGATATTCAGGAATATATTGACCAAGAATATGGGGCAAGGAACAGAGAACAGGAGGACCCCACATTTGGTAAGGCAATAGCAACAACTACCATTAATTGATGTCCTCGTATGGGCCAGGCACTGTATTAGGTGCTTTCCCTGCATTATCTGAGTTAATCCCAGCAGTGGTCTTACCAGGGTGAAGGATCCTTAGTCCCATTACTGAGACGAGAAAGCAGAAGCTCAGTGAAGTAGAGAAACTTGCCCAAGGTCACATGTAAGTGCCAGGATCAACGACATTTGTGGGATTTATGAGGCCTTAAGGCAATACAATAAGTACCAACACGGAATTCTTGAAATCAGATCCAAGGACTTGGAAGGGACCCAGGAAAGTAAGAGACCTTGAAGCTGAAGGCTCAGCAGCTTCCCAGTGAATCCACCCTGAGCAGCCTTGAGCTTTAAACACAGGTTAGCCCCAGGCCAAGCAGTCCTTTCCCTGCTGCCTTGTCTCCTCTTGCTCTACCACGGTTGCCACCAACTGCAGCCTTCACATTCCTGGTCAAAAATACACAAACCCGAGTGAGGAGACTGATACACAGAGGGTGCCTTCCAGAATGTGCTGACTTGGAAAGCTCCATGGAATGCCGCAGTTGCAACATAAATCAACAATGATTCCTGCCACCGGACTTGATGCCTTCCATCTCAAGGAATTACCGGAGGGATATACAGAACTATCTTCCCAAGGAACTTCAATCACTGCTCCAGGCTCTTCACCAAATTTCATGATATTTCCCAGACCTGGTGACATGGGTACAGACTTCTGCAGCAGCCCACTCAGGTCTCCAGGACCATTTGAGATTAGAACCTGCAATGTCTCATCTGCTATCGTATGACTCTTTCCCTCAGAGGATATTTATTGGTCAAAGTTTGACAGGCCCAGTATTTGATTCTTCCTTTCTTCATTATAATCAAGATTTTGCCATAATCTCCATAAATGAAAGGGGTAGAGGGTTTTGAGCAAGCAAACAAATAAATCACAAGTGCTTTGGGGAGAAAAGCATAATAAGCATTGTCTAGTACCCACCCTTTGCCATTGCCTTTGTATAGCCTTGCAATCCCATCACAGTCTAGACAATTACTAAGGAATATACTGCATTTTCCCAGCCCTGCTTAGTCTAGTCTCCCAAACTGGAAACACAAAGCAGATGATGAAGTAGTTCAAATGCCACACCAGGGAGAAGAAAGTATTGAGAAACTATGCCCAGCCTCCAGGCAGTTTTCAAACATTCCAGTAAGTGTTCAATTGATTTATGTTGGGCTGGTGTCATTCCATTGTCTCAAACAAAAGGCCTTCTATGAAAAGACAAAAAGTGGGTTATGAGAGGAGTGGCTAACAAGGCATATTTGGGAAAACCTGAACAAGAGTACAGCCCTCTTGGCTTTGCCTCCAGAAGGCAGTGTCCCCCTTGTGTCTACTGGAATGAACAGCAGGATCGACTTCCATTATCTCAGTGTCAGGCTCTAAACCAGAGTCTGGAAAAACAGCTGCTGGGGATGGGGCTGATGACACAGGTGCAATGACTGATGCCCTGGTCAGCCATCTCCTCCATGTTTTTCCTTTGAGCTCAAGTAGAAAGTGTCTATGGTAGTGTTCTCTCATTAGAATGGACTATGAGATTCTGGGCAAAATGATTTTCAGTGATGATGGCTTCCCACAGTTGTTCTTTTGGGTATTTTGTCTGCTTGTGTGTCTAAACAAATTATGTGACAGATAATTATTTGGGCAAGACTGTAAAAGCCTTCTCCCACGTTATCTTCCTTTGGGTGTTCATTCTTTGAGTCAGAACCATGACAGCTTTCTGTGCGGCTGGGGGCTGCACATTTCTGGTGGAGCCCTTCCATTTGAGACAGCAGTGATTTTTAGAACAAGCTTCCCTAGAGTAAACCCAAGCATTCTTCCCTGATACTCATCACTTCTCTGGGGGTGACGTCAAAAAGGGCTGTTCTTTTCCCTCTGTCATGTCCCCCGAAGGACTTGTCCCCAACTCTTCTTGGGTTGGGTTAGTTATAGTTAATACTTCCACAAAATCTGATGCATATCTCTGTCCTGGAACTTCTATATAGTGTTTATTTACCTAGGTAATAGCCTTTTCTTCCTAAAAATGTAATATGTAGGTTGATGTGGAATATTAGCAAATTATAGATAACCAAAACTTTTTACAAAAATGGCTAGTATTGGCCAGGTGTGGTGGGTTACATCTGTAATCCCAGTGCTTTGGGAGGCCGAGGCGGGCCGATCGTGAAGTCAGGAGATCAAGACCATCCTGGTCAACATGGTGAAACTCTGTCTCTACTAAAAATACAAAAATTAGCTGGGTGTGGTGGCTTGTGCCTGTAATCCCAGCTACTCGGGAGGCTGAGGCAGGAGAATCGTTTGAACCAGGGAGTCGGAGGTTGCAGTGAGCCCAGATCACACCACTGTACTCCAGCCTAGTGACAGAGTGAGACTCTGTCTGAAAAATAAATAAATAAATAAATAAATAAATAAACAAACAAATAAATTGGCTAGTATTATTGCACCTACTGCAACCTCTGCCTCCCGTGTTCAAGAGATTCTCCTGCCTCAGCCTCCCTAGTAGCTGGGACTACAGGCACATGCACCATGCCCAGCTAATTTTTGTATTTTTAGTAGAAACAGAGTTTCACCATGTTGGCCAGGGTGGTTTCGATCTCTTGACCTCATGATCTGCCCACCTCGGTCTCCCAAAGTGCTGGGGTTGCAGGTGTGAGCCACCACGCCCAGCCTGTATTTCTGTATTTATGTATGTTTTTCAAAGCAAAGGATTAGCTAATGTTTATTGTTTGGTTAGGGTTTGCCTTTTCAGGCTATTTAGTACACTTCTACTGCATTGTGTTAATGGTTTCCAGGTATTCTGCAGTGTGTGGGGAGCGGGCAATGTGATGAGGGGGACAGGATTCTAGATGAGCTACTCCACTCTGAAGACCCTATGACGGTATCCACTGGCAGGCAGTTTGAATAAAGGCCCTTCTTTTACTCTTCCATGCCAGCCCTTGAGAGAGGCCTAACCAAGGCTCTAAAGAAATTGGATGACTACCTGAACACCCCTCTACCAGAGGAGATTGACGCCAACACTTGTGGGGAAGACAAGGGGTCTCGGCGCAAGTTCCTGGATGGGGATGAGCTGACCCTGGCTGACTGCAATCTGTTGCCCAAGCTCCATGTGGTCAAGGTAAGAGAGCTCTACCCACAGAGGCCTGCAAGATCCAGTTCCTTCTTAGGTCCAGGTCACCTGTGTGGATGAGTCAAGGACAGTAGCATCTGTTGGTCAAGAGCCTGGACCCTGAAGTCAGGTAATAAGGACCCAAGGTCACCCTCTGCTGCTTGATGGCTGTGTGGCCTCTTTGATCTTCAGTTTTCATTTATAAAAATAGGCATATATTTCTTACTCCAAGGGTTGGTGGAAGAGTAAATACAGCGTGAAAGTGCTTGGCATATTGTAGGGGTTTAATATGTGTAATAGTCACAATCATCATTGTTGTATACAGTCATATCACTCCAGAGGCCTCTTCCTCATAGGATTTCCCTGGCCACACTCCTACAGCTCTATTAAATGTGCCCTCATATGCATTTTTTCTTTGTGCCCAGACCCACCTTCTCACTTCCTCCAGCAGCTTCCTGAGGTGAGCCCACATCATTTTCCTCATCTATCAAATGAAGAGGTGGAGGTTGCAAGAGGTGATGTCACTTTCTTGCTATCATTGCACTTACTAACCATCTGCAACATGTAGTGTAATCCTCTCCTATACAACAAATCCTGGGAATCTGAGAGTTGGAAAGGACATTTAGAGGTCATCCAAAACAATCTCCCACTTCAACCTGGACCACTTTCTGCTGTTTCTTTGACAAGCTTCTGTGAAGCTGTGACTGCAGCTTCTGAGAACGAGGAGTCCTCTGCCTAACGAGCCAGCCCTACCATGTTAGATAGCTCTGATTATTAAATCATTGTTCTCTACAATGAGCCCAAGCATGCCTCCCTGCTATCCGTTTGTTCTGTAGAGCAACACAGAACAGCTCTGCTTGCCTTCACCTCGTTTGAAAACAGTAGTTGTATCCCCCTAAGCTCTGTAAATGAGCACGTCTTCCCCTATCCTTTCCTGACCCTCATCAGCCTAGTATCAGATAGCCATACTGTGCTCTACTTTTACACACGCTTATTTCTCACTGTCTCAGCCAGACAGCAAGCTCTGTGAGGATAAGACCTTTTCAAAACATGATGGTGGGCAAATGGTGACCCTTTAATAAATACTCATTGATTGATCATGTGATCGCCTGGTGTATGTCTTTATGATACCCAGTTTATTTCTATGCTTCACTGAGAAGACTCAGATTCAATCATTTGTCAGCTGGATATATGCCTATTATTTTTCAGCTCAAGTCCTGAGACAGAAATGCTATCTCCTCTCCAACCAGAGCATGTACCAGCTTGAGTTGAAGTCACTCAGTTGTGTGTACGCTGGTGTTTCCACAGGCCTTAGTCAGAGCTGAAGACTGAGAGGGAATCTTGCATAAAAATGGATTGGGCAAATACAACCTATTTAGACAAAAACATTTTGGATTTGGGGCCAAGCCAATAGTCACTTGTAGGTCCAGCCAATCTATGTCTCTTTGAAGTTATTAAGTACTGCACGCCCCACCCATCATCCTTTATTCTTCTCCTCCTTAGGAACAAGTACCTTTGAAAGGGATGATATAATTCCAGCTCAGTCACACTGTGTCAGAGTAATACAACGCAAAGATCAGGAGACCCAAGTTCTAGTCCTGTATCTTGCTGCCAACTAGCAGCATGAGCTAGGGCACATCATCTAATCTTTTTGGAATTCATTTTTCTTGTGCCTAGGAGAACAGAAGTGGATAGTATTCCTTCTTGCCTTCTTTTCCTTTCTTCCTCCCCTCCTTCTTCCCTTTTCTCTTGCTCAAACATTCACTACCACTCAAAAACCATTTGTTGAACAAGGCAAACAAATGGATCTCCCAAGCCTTGGGCTTCATCTTGTGATTTCCTTAATTCCCACCAGCCTTAAATGACTCAGTGAAGCCCTGTCCTTGGAGAAATTTCAGTGGGTGGTTCACCGAGAGAAGCTGGAGATCAAAAAGAAGATGGCCAATGAGAGAATAAAGGCCAACCTTTGGCCCCTATCTCTTTGGATTTCTGCTGATCCAGCTTATCAGATCCCAGAAACCTGGCAAACCTCTGAAGTTCACAAAGAGCAAAGGGGAAGCCAAGTCAGGCCTCCAGTTTGGCTTCAGATGCCAAAACTTAATCTGGGCTGTGGGAGCTAACTGTTTTCATATGAAAGAGCAAATTCAGAACATGAGCATGGAAGTCCCTGTGAACATCAGAGCTCTGTGTGCATCCTCACCCCCTTGCTGCTTTCATGCTCTCTCTCCTCTTGCCTGGCTCACTTTCAGGTTTTTCTCCATCCCTGGAAGTGGAGTTGCTCTGGCCCAGGCTCCCCATGAGAGTTTGGCTTGAACATTCATTGTCTGGCCCCCTCCTAGTTCTCATCTCCCAAAGTCAAGCCAATGTGTGAAGAAATGACCAGCTCAGCAGCCAAGGACCAGGGTGCACAGGTCTTGGTTGGGAGGGGCATCCGCAGGCCTTTCCTTGCCCACTGGGATCCTTGCCTAGCATAGTGATGATGTTCAGCCCTGGAGACAAACAGGAAGGGGAACATCAACATCAATATAAATACATATTTATAAAATGCATTTCTGCTGTATTGAAGCTAATATTCTGCCCTTTAAAATCCTGAAAATATAATTTCAGTGTGAAATGACTTGAGGTTACTCTATGAATCAGTGTGTCATTGTGAAAAATAGTTTTGGATCCCTTTACCTTATTGTAGACCTTTTTCATCCACTCTGGCAAATTCCAGCCAGTTCCCTTGGTCAGGCCACCACTCCTGCATGAATTTGCTCTTAGCCAAGACAGTCTCTTCTCAAAGGAACTTGGCCCAACCTAAGGGATCATCATCTTTCACTGAACAGAAAGACTGGGGAGATATTATGGTGGCATCTCTCGCTGTGAGAGCTTTATCAAAGGACTCAGACTTCATCACCCTTGCTTGTAGTTACCTAAGCCAGACAGAACAGTGTGGAGGTGGCTTCTTTGGTGCCCACACCATACCAGTTATTTTAACAGAGAGAATTTAAAGAAGTACTATGTACTAAAGAATTGGAAAGGCAAAATATACTAGGAGGTTCTACCTTCAAGAGGCAGCTACGACTCCTAGGGCAGGAGGAACAAAGGGAAGAGGTTGGAATTATTAAAACTTACAAACTTCGAGGCTTTGTAGATGAGGGACCCTGCAAAGCTGAATGTGGGTGAAAGGGCTGTTCAGCTGGTGTGAGGGTCCAAGCTCAGGTTGGCTGGGATCCAGCCTCCAAAGCAGAGTCTCTGCTGTGTGCTGGCCTCTCTGCGTGGGTATGATGAAGCTGGTCCTGTGAGTATTGGCAAAAGAGCAAACTGGATTCAGCTGCTGCTCCCAGAAATAAATGGAGACTCTGACAGAAAGAGGAAGCTGAAAAGCAAGGGCTTCTCCCTCCCATCTCCTCCTCCAACCTTGCTGGCTTTCTCCAGTAACTCCTCTTGGCAGAACCTAACAGGATTCACTGGCAAAGAAGAGATGTGATCTGCTCAGTCCCAGCCCCAGTATCACAAACAAAGCAAATAAAAGAGTAGGTTTGGAGATAAGCAACAATAGATTAATGACTGGCCCATGAGGGATTCTGAGTAGACCCATTGCTTTATCAGCTACGTAGGGCTGAGTAGCAAAGTAGAAAGAACTGTGGATTATAAAGCAGGGACTGTAATAAATATGAATGGTAACTCAATAGATATTGGTCAAATTAATTAATTTATCATGTAACATTAAGCCACATAATCTCTTGTAGCTTCAGTTTGCTCATTGCTAGGGATCTTCAGTGCTTTCAAATTATTTTATTACACATGACACTAGAGGACCTTGCCTGATGTACAGATAACTTAAGATTGTAAAGACTAAGTACAACCGTTTATTGAATCCCAACCTATTTAATCCCCCTTTGTCTTGCTTTTCTCATCTGTAAATGGGAATATAATAGACTCTTCCTTATAGGATTATTTAGAGATCTAAGTACCTTGCAAAGTACTTAAAGCAGTCCCTAGAACAGAGCACACAGTGAATAAATGTTTGTTATTATCATTCCTCTGATTAACATCATTATTGAGATTATCAAGGAGTACAGAAGTGAAGAAGCTGCAATTGCTATCCTTTCACTTCCCACAAGCTAGAGAAAAAAAAAAGGGTACTGAAACAGTAATCATGATTCAGAATAGATTATAGCTCACTGTTATAATGTAAGTTCAACACTGGTCTAGAAGCATAGAGGAGAAAGAGGAGAAAAAAATGTTCCCAAATGTCCATGAACATGTCTGCAACAGTGAGTTTTTCATCCATCAAGTCTTCATCATCCTTCACTTCAGCACAACTTTCTGGGAAACTCTGCATATTACCAGCATCAAAATGAAGATGAAAGTCCAGAGTGGCTGATCTGGGGCTTCTCTGAGTGGGAGGATCCCATGGTCAATGGTCTAGGGCCCTCTCTGAAAAAGAAAACAAGATAGAGAGGTGGATGTATAGATACAAGAAATCCAGAGAACACCTGTGAGATACTCTACAAAATGGACTTCACCAAGGCATATAGTCACCAACTCTACAAGGTCAGTGCCAAAGAAAAAAGTCTTAAAGGCAGCTAGAGAAAAAGATAAGAACACATACAAATGGAACCCCATCAGGCTAACAGCAGACTTCTTGGCAGAAATCTTGCAAGCCAGGAGAGATTGAGGGCCTATTTTCATCATTCTTAAAGAAAGAACTTCCAACCAAGAACTTCATATGCCACCAAACTAAGCTTTGTAAACAAAGGGAAATAAAATCTTTTCCAGACAAGCAAGTGCTAAGGGAATGTATTACCATTAGACTATATTTACAAGAGATCCTTAAGGGACTTCTAAACATGTAAACAAAAGAATGATACCTGCTACCACAAAAACACACTAGTATATAACCCACAGACCTCATAAAGCAACCACACAATAGAAACTACAAAGCAACCAGCTAACAACTTCACGAAAAGATCAATACCTCACATATCAATATTAACCTTGAATGTAAATGATTGAAGTGCCCCACTTGAAAGGCATATAGTGGCAATTTGGATAAAAAATAAGAGCCACTCATCTGCTGTCTTCAAGAGACCCATCTCATATGTAACAACATCCATAGGCTCAAAGTAAAGCGCTGAAGAAAGATTTTTACACAAATGGAACTCAAAAAAGAGCAGGGGTCACTATTCTTCTATCAGGTAAAACATACCATAAACCAACAATAGTGAAAAAAAAAAGAACAAAGAAGGGCATTACATAATAATAAAGGGGTGACCACAACAAGAAGACTTAACCATTCTAAATATATACACACCCAACATTGGAGCACCCAGGTTCACAAAGCAAGTACTTCTAGACCTATGAAAAGACTTGGACAGCAACAACACACAATAATAATGGGGGACTTCAACAACTCACTAACAACATTAGATCATCAGGGCAGAAAACTAACAAATATATTCTGGACTTAAATTTAACACTTGACCAATTGGACATAATAGACATCTACTGAATACTCCACCCATTGACCACAGAATATACATTCCTCTCATCTGCATACAGAACATACTCCAAGATCAACCACATGCTCAACCATAAAGCAAATCTCAATAAATTCAAAAAAATAGGAATTATACCAATCATACTCTTGGACCACAGTGGAACAAAAGTAGAAATCAACACCAAGAAGATGTCTCAAAACCACACAAATACATGAAATTAAACAACTCACTCCTGAATTATTTTTGAGTAAACAAAAAAATTACAGCAAAAGTAAAAACATTCTTTGAAATAAATGAAAACAAAGACACAACATACCAAAATCTCCTGGATGCAGCAAAAGCAATATTACAAGGAAAATTTATAGCACTAAATGCCTACCTCAAAAAGTTAGAAAGATCTCAAATTAACAATGTAATATCACACCTAGAGGAACTAGAAAAACAAGAACAAACTAATCTCAAGGCTAGTAGAATAAAAGAAATAACTAAAATCAGAGCAGAACTGAATGAAATTGAGACCCCAAAATTCTTACAAAGAATCAATAAAACTAAAAGTGGAGTTTTTGAAAGGATAAACAAGATCAATAAACCACTAGCTAGATTAACCAAAAAAAGAGAGAAAATCCAAATAAGCACAATCAGAAAGGACAAAGAAGACATTACAACTGATTTCACAGAAATACAGAAGATCCTTAAAGACTATTATGAACACCTCTATGCGCACAAAGTAGAAAAGCTGGAGGAAATGGATAAATTCCTAGAAATACACTTTTCATTTGCCTTGAAAACTGAAACAAGACAAGGATGCCCACTCACCACTCCTAATCAACATCATATGGAAGTCCAGATCTACAGGGCAAGAGAAAGAAATAAAAGGCATACAAGTAGGAAAAGAAGGAGTTAAATTCTCTCTTTACTGATGATATGATTCTGTTTCTTGAAAACCCTACAGACTTCACCAAAAGGCTCCTGGAACTGATCAACAACTTCAGGAAAGGTGAAGTATACAAAGTCAGTATTCCAAGATTGAGTTTGTAAGAAATTGAAACCATGAACAGACTAATTGAGTTATGAAATTAAATCAGTAATTTTAAAAAAACTACCAACCAATAAAAGCCCCAGACTAGATGGATTCACAGCTGAATTCTACCTGACATACAAAGAAGAACCAGTACCAGTCATACTTAAACTATTCCAAAATACCAAGGAGGAAGGACTCCTTCCTAACTCATTCTATGAAGCTAGCACCACCCTGATACCAAAACCTGACAAACACACAATGAAAAAAGAAAACTTCAAGCCAATATCCCTGATGAACATAGACACAAAAAATTCACAACAAAATACTAGCAAACCAAATCCAGCAGCACATCAAATAGTTAATTCGCATTGATCAAATAGGTTTCTTCTTAGGATGCATGGTTGGTTCAACATACACAAATCAATACATTTTATCCACCACATAAACAGAATTAAAAACAAAAACTATATGATCATCTCAATAGACACAGAAAAAGCTTTTGATAAAATTCAACATCCCTTCATGACAAAAACTTTCAAGAAATTAGGCATTAAAGGAACACTCCTCAAAATAATAAGAGCCATTCATCTATGACAAATCTGCAGCCAACATCTTATTGAATGGGCAAAAACTGGGATCATTCCCCTTGAAAACTGGAACAAGACAAGGATGCCCACTCTCACCACTCCTATTCAACATAGTAGTGGAAGTCCTTGCCAGAGCAATCAGGCAAGAGAAAGAAATAAAAGACATGCAAATAGGAAAAGAAGTCAAATTATCTCTCTTTACTGATGATATGATTCTATTCCTCAAAAACCCTAAAGACTTCACCAGAAGGCTTCTGGAACTGGTAAACAACTTCAGTAAAATCTCAGTATAAAAAGTCAATGTGACTGGGCACAGTGGCTCATGCCTGTAATCCCAGCACTTTGGGAGGCTGAGGCAGGTGGATCACCTGAGGTTGGGAGTTCAAGACCAGCCTGACCAACATGGAGAAACCCTGTCTCTACTAAAAATACAAAATTAGCCGGGCATGGTGGTGCATGCTTGTAATCCCAGCTACTCGGGAGGCTGAGGTAGGAGAATCGCTTGAACCCAGGAGGCAGAGGTTGCAGTGAGCCAAGATCGCACCATTGTACTCCAGCCTGGGCAATGAGAGCAAAACTCCGTCTCAAAAAAAAAAAAAAAAAAAAAAGTCAATGTACAAAAATCAGCAGCATTTCTGTATGCCAACAACATTAAAGTTGAGAGCCAAATCAAGAACATAATCCCATTTATAAATAGCTGCAAAAATACAATACAATATAATACAGTACAATACCTAGGACTACATCTAACCAGGGAGTTAAAAAAATATCCACAAGGAGAGCTATAAAACACTACTGAAGGAAATCACAGCTGACACAAACAAATGGGGAAATATTCCATGCTCATAAATTGGTAGAATTAATATTAGTAAAATGGCCATACTGTCCAAAGCAATGTGCAGATTCAATGCCGTTCCTATCAAGCTACCAATGTCATTTTTCACATAACTAGAAAAAACTATTCTAAAAATTCATGTGGAACCAAAAATGAGCCTGAATAGCCAAAGCAACCCTAAGCAAAAAAACAAAAACAAAAACAAAAACAAAAAAAAACCAAAAAAAAACTGGAGGTGTCACATTACCTGACTTCAAACTGCACTATAAGGCTACAGTAACCAAAACAACATGGTACTGGTACGAAAACAGACACATAGATGAATGGAACAGAACAGAGAACCCAGAAATAAAGCCACACACCTACAGCCATCTCATCTTCAACAAAATTGACAAAAATAAGCAATGGAGAAAGGACTTCCTATTCAATAAATGGTTTTGGAATAGCTGACTAATCATATGCAGAAGAATGAAACTGGACCTCTACTTTTCATCATATATAAAAAGTAACTTAATATGGATTAAAGATTTACCTAAGCAAGAATCCTAGAAGAAAACCAGGAAACATTCTGTACATCAGTTTTGGGAAGTAATTTATGATGAAGTTATCAAAAGCAATTGCAACAAAAATAAAAATTAACAAGTAGGACCCAATTATACTAAAGAGCTTCTGCACATAGAAACTATGAACAGAGTTAACAGTTAACCCACAGAATGGGAGGAAATATTTGCAAACTATGCATCTAACAAAGGTCTAATATCCAGAATCTATAAGGAACTTAAACAATTGAATAAGCAAAAACCAAATAATACCATTAAAAAATGGGCAAAAGACATGAACAGACACTTCTCAAAAAAAGACATAATAAGTGGCCAACAGACATTTTTTAAAAAGTTCAGTATCACCAATCACTGGAGAAATGCAAATTAAAAGCACAATGAGATACCCCCCTCACACCAGTCAGGATGGTTATTGTTAAAAAGTCAAAAAGCAAGAGATGTTGTTTGGTGTGTGGAGAAAAGGGAACACTTATACAGTGTTGGTGGGAATGTAAATTAGTTCAGTCACTGTGGAAAGCAGTTTGGAGATTTCTCAAAGAACTAAAAACAGAACTATCATTCGACCCAGCGATCCCATTACTGGTTATATATCCAAAGGAAAATAAATTGTTTTACCAAAGAAACCCCCACATGCGTTCATATGTTTATCACAGCACTCTTCACAACAGCAAAGACTTGAAATCAACCTGGGTGCCCATCAACAGTGGGCTAAATAAACAAAACGTGGTACATATACATGGTGGAATACTACATAGCCATATAAAGAAACAAAGTTATGTCCTATGCAGCAACATGGATGCAGCTGGAGGCCATTATCCTAAGCAAACTAATGCAAGAACAGAAAACATGAAACTACATGTTCTCACTTGTAAGTGAGAGATAAACAATAGGTACAAATGGACATAAAGATGGCGACAACAGACACTGGGGACTACTTGGCGGGAGGGATGGAGGGGACAAGTGTAGAAAAACTATGCTCATTACTTGGGTGACAGGATCAATTATACCCCAAACTTCAGCATCATGCATTATACCCAAATAACAAGCCTGCACATGTACCCCGTTGTATCCCCTAAAAAAAAAAACAGGGAAGGAAGGAAGAGAAGGAGAGAGACAGAAAGAGAGAGAAAGGGAGGGAGGGAGGGAGGGAGGAAGGCAGGAAGGCAGGAAGGCAGGAAGGCAGGAAGGCAGGAAGGCAGGAAGGCAGGAAGGAAGGAAGGAAGGAAGGAAGGAAGGAAGGAAGGAAGGAGAGAGGGAGGGAGGGAGAATGGGAGGGAGAGAAGAGAGGGAGGGAGGGGAGCCAGAAGTGATACTACTCTCCTGTTACCTCTACCCTAGCCTAGCCTGGAAGAGCTAGAGGAGGACCAGTTAATGTGCAGGTCCCAGTGCACAGTGAAAACAGGGGGGCCCTGTTTAAAAATTATTAATAATTTCCACATATTGACCCCAGAGCATTAAACCAAGAGCAGAGCTCTTCTGGGTGCAAGGTGAGACCACACAGTCACAGGTCCATGAAGCTGCCACAGCTAGAGAGACCTCATTAAAGAAACCATCCTGCTCCCCCCATTAAGAAAATGCATGCAAATGGGTACAAGCTAGGTCTCAGTGAATTATAATAATACTTGAGGTTTATTGAGTATTTAGTATGTGCCAGACACTCCTCTAAGCATATGATGTGTATTAACTAATCTATTACTCCAAAGTAGGTTTTATTATTACATCCGTTTTAGAGGTAAAGAAATTGGAGCTCAGAGAGGTTACGTAACCTGTCCAGTGTCACACAGCTGCTAAGTGGAGCCATGATTGCAAATCCAGTCAGTTGGGATCCAGAGCCCGTGCTTTTAATCACTATGCTCCTGTTTCTCTCAAAGCAAATACCATTTCTCCAGAAGTCTCCAGTCCACGTCCCCTCCGAGTGTGGCAAACCAGGGCAAGAACAGAAATCGGTATTTGCTTACTCTTATGTCATAGTCTAAACCTACATATACATTCCAATATCTAATTTGCTTTTCATGGGTTTTTTTTCCCTTCTATAAATGGGGACGCCATTTACACTTTGTGTAAAACAAAGTAAAGAAGAGAAAAAAGAAAAGAAAATTTGCTGGTAATTCTATCAATCAGACATAACCACTGGTAATATATAGGTATATAGACATCTAGCCATCATACATGTTTCTCCAAATGCATTATACTTGAACTTTAAGTGTAATTGTCTATCTTGAAGAGTTTTCCAGACCACTAGATTTTCTCAGCAGCATCATTTTTAATGTCCCTGCACTATGCCATTTTATTTGTGTAAGATAATGTATGTATTCACATATTGTTGGACATTAGTGCTGTGCACCATTTTTGTTATTCAAAATACTTCTGGGATCATAATTGTGTAGCTAAATCTTTGTATCCATCCATGATTATTTCTTGAGAAAAAAATCCTAGAATTTGAAACACTAGGTCAAAGGGCAAATTATATTTACTTAAGAAATTAAATTAAAACAAAACAAAAAGAAGACAGCACTGCCACCTTGCATTTCAAACATATTGCTAATGGCCCGTGGTGATGTGCAGAGGTTTCCTGCAGTGCACACACACTGGGATGGCCACTAACACTTTCTAATGATTTGTTTCATGGCTTCATACCATCTCTGTCCTGCCATCTCTGTTTTAGATTGTGGCCAAGAAATACCGCAACTATGATATCCCAGCTGAGATGACAGGCCTGTGGCGGTACCTCAAGAACGCCTACGCCCGTGATGAGTTCACTAACACCTGTGCAGCTGACAGTGAGATCGAATTGGCCTACGCTGACGTCGCCAAACGCCTCAGCCGATCCTGAGCACAGCCATTTTGCCCCATCCCCACTGCAGAAGGACTCAACCACTCCTCTAAGACTCCAGCTTCATAGACTCCTCTTTCTCACTGCCTTGAGGCACACTTTTTGTAATCAAGCCTCATCCTTGCTGGTATCATGGGAACTCCAGCTTGCTCTCTTTCACGAAGGTCCGCACCATCCCTGGCCTCCTCACATAGGAATCTAGCAGAAATGATAGACACAGTCCACCTCTTGGCCTGCCAGCCTGATCTGGGCTCAGCATGTTTGGGGTCAGTCAGTGTTGGAGAGCCCACATATGGGATTGCCACTGGCTTCTTCTGCCAATATCAAAATACCTTCTCAGATGCTTTAGAAACATGCAACACCAGCTCCTTTTGTACCCTCCTCTCCGTCCATACCTACAAGGCCAAGGACAAATGCCATCATCCTTCTTAGAAAGAGATCTATTACCCCATTAGGAGAGACAGAGAGAGTGAATGGAGGAGGACCGAGCTGGCTGTGGACTTGGGTGTCTGGTAAACACAGCTTCAGTCTCACTACTTCTAACACTCCGGTTATTGGGCACTAAGGGCCAGACTGGAAAGTCACTTGAGACACAGTCTCAGTTTGTTGCAGTGCCAGGAATGCTGTGCTGCTGCTGCGCACCTGGCCCGTGCTGTCCCTGGCTTCCATGCTGTCCAGGCCCTGCCAGAAAAGGAAATTGGCATGCAATTCTAAACTGCAGTGACTGGGATGGGAGGGGAGGGGAGCAGTGTTGATGCCAAAAGGCCCACGGGGTCTACCAGCCATGGGGTTTGCTTGCTTAGGAGTAGTTGTTTCAGTGGTGATTACAGGCCTCGGTTTGACTGTGCTTACCAATGAGTGGTTTTTGAGTTATGAGAAAGTGGATGGGAGTGGGAGGAGGAGGGATGGGTGAAGACAAAAGAGTTCTTTATGACTCTTGATGTTCCCTGGTAAACTTTTAAAAAGGCCTTCTCTCATGATCTAAGTCTTGGACTGGTGGCGTCATGTAACTGCTAACCGTACAGTAAAAACCCAAGAACCAGCCAAAAATGTCTTCCTGGTTTCTCCAAGCTGCTTCTGGAATGCAGGTCTGTTGGCTGGGTGCTCTCCAGCAGTTGCTCCTGCCTGATTCGGCTGTAGCCTGTAATGGGTAAGAGCCACGTTTAGGAGGTGGTCAGATCATGGAACACCTTAGGAAGAAAGTCCATGAGCCTTTCTGACTAGAAAACCATGTGGCTTGAACTTGAAGAAAAATATAGACCCATCTGGGTTAATTTTCCTACAATCAGACTTAACTGCCAGATGAAAAAAAAGAAAAATTTTTAAGCTAATATTTCACTCTTTTGTCATTCTCCTTGAGTTTCATCTCTTAAAAAGCTTACCCAGCCCGAGCTTGGGGACCTGCGCAGAGGAAACTAAGAAAAATACTCTCATCAACTCCCTCTCCCAGTGAACGCCCAGTGAGAAAATCCATTTGCCACAGGCCCTTACCTTCAACAATCCCCCTTCTATGGCGTTCGCTGGGAAAGGGTGAGGCTCCCAAGTGCCGGAAAGCCCCTGGACTTGGCTCATTTCTCAGTAAGGGCAGGACAGCACGGGTCCTTTCCATAGAAACATCAACAAATTCTAACCCAAGCAATCCCTGGACCTACCTGCCTCCAGGGATCTCTGAAGAAAAAAGGTGACCCATTGATCAAATCAGAGGAGAGGAAGCAGGAGGCCTCCTAGAGCCCACTGAGGAAGAGGAACTTTCTCAGTAGGACACTTTATAAGCCTGAGAAAGCTTTGAAAAGACAGAATGAGTTGATTCATTTCCACCTCTAAAGGAACCTTTCCAGGTCCCCCTGGAAACTGTGCCCTGGAGATGTTTAACAAGGAGAACTGGTGAGGAAACAGTCCTTTTTTACTGTAGGGAAAAGCCCCAAACTGGCCTCCTGGGGAATGAGGGCTGGAATGATCCCGAAGGCCTTTTAATTAGTGTGAAATCCTGCTGTACTCAGAAATCCTTCCCCGAATTTACAGCACAGGCAAGATGACCTAAGAGGCAGTTTACTTCCCTGAGACCCACAGTTGGGCTGTTCTGGAAACACATCTGTGAATCATAGCCAATTGCCACAGAGAAAACAGAACCAAGCGTCCGGTGAGGTGACTCCACCCCAGAGAAGGCTGCAGAATTCCAAGGACTCGGATTGGATGTTCAGAATTCAGCAACTGGCAAGTCCTTAAAAACAAACAGGCCAAACCAAATCAATATTGCTGTTTCTAGATGTCCCTTCTTGTGGTTGAGTTAGTTTTACAGAGATAAATATATTAAGGCAAGGAGGTGGGGATGTTATATGATCAATTATAGCCATTTAAAAGAGAGGGAGGAGTTACAGAAGGAAGGCACTTCTGGGTCCTTAATTCAGAAATATCTTCATATTTCAGCACTGGTTTGTCATATAACGCAAGTGACTCTGGACTAAGAGTTATGGTGTCTTATGACTAGATTTATTATGGTATATTAAAGTAACAATACCATTAACATTACCTTCCTTTTTTTTTTTTTTTCAAAAGAGATCTTTCTCCAGATGCTTCAGCCTGTCTAGGCTTCTTATCATATGTGCAGCACATCATGTCTCAGCAACAGTGTGGTGAGGTCCTTAGGTGGCCCAAGAACAACTCAGGGAGCATGGGAGGGTCTGCAGTTGGGACCCCACACTACACAGCTATAGGGTAGGAGGTTTCTTTGTCATTGGTCCTGAATGAATACGAATCGCTCAGAAAGCATTTTGGTGGCACAGAAAGGGGATGTATTTGTGTGGAGATCTTATTTTATTTTGTATTTATTTATCTCCTTTGACTTGCACAGCACTATTGGGGGTGGGGGAAGCAGGGTAGTGGGAGATGAAGAGAGAAGCAAGAGTCAAACTCAGAATGACTGAGTTGAATTCACCGTCTATTCAGCACTGCCTGTTTCTGAGGTTGGCCCAGAGAGAAGGTATTGAGTAAGATCTTAACAACTATAAAAAAGTAAGCTGGATAAGGAAAATCATGATGGATCCAGAGCACAGTTTCTTCAGCTCCTGATACAGAAAGTCAAATGCTTGATAAATTCAGTCACAGATGTGAGCATGGCTATATTCTTTTAAACAAGAAGTAGAGTGACCTAGCACTAAGCAAATGAACTGAAATGTCGGAAACACAGTCCATCAGCTTTTTTGGCCACACGATCCCAAACTAGTTTTAGCTTGGGAAATGGGCCTGTCCTCAGCGTCACCTTCTTGTGCTGGTGGGGCCAGCGAAGTCTTGATCAGAAAAAGGCCACACCAAGAGTGAGGTTTCCCGGGCTGCCTTTTCAGGCCCTTGTCAAATGAAACAACAGAAGCTCTTCACAGTTCTGTGCCCCATGGCCACTCGACAGACAATACCAAGCATCTTGAATTGTCATAAGATGGGTCATGCCTGAAATAGATCTTGACCATATGAGAGTCCCAGAAATCAGCAAGGCCTGGACAAATAGAGAATTAAGAGGGAGGCAGAGGGAAGAAGGTGCAGGTTGACCTTGTAAAGAGTTTAGCATCACTGTGAGAGACTGTGTCTAAAATTAAACTGATCTAGAAGCAGCAGGTAGGTATTTGGTAAGTAATTCTGTGACTCGCCTCAATTCCCACTGGCCAGGGGTCATCTCAACTGCACAGTGAATCAAGACGCTGGTGTCATCCTTCTTGGAAAGAGGAAATGTTAACTCATGGTTAAAACTAAGTACAATGATTCCCAAGGGATCACTTTCTTATTTTTTTAAATGACATTAACGAGAATCTTTAAAAAAGCATCAGAGAAAGACGTGTGCATGTGAAGCACCCTGATTCTGATGTTACAAGAACTTAAGTGAACAGGACCTGCTGCACACAGCCCCATTGTCTTCTATCCATTTCTCTTTATCATTCAAAGCAAGCATCATGTGCCCTCCTCGTGAGCACACATTCTTCTCCTTTGTCAGTATGTGTCTCCCAGCTTAGTGTCAGGATACTTTCGATTCATAATTATGTATGATCCAATGTGTACATAATTTCATTTAACGTTATTTAAAGAAATAGATCCAATTCCTCTCTTGCAACCAAAAATAAATAAAATACATTGCCTCAATATAAGGTTTGGGTTATTCTGTGTTTCTATAGAGGCAATCTGTTTTTGGTAAAATGTACTTTTAAGGATCCAGTCATCTAAAGTATTTTATGTAGAGTTAGAGATTTCACAATATTGACTATACATATATTTAAAATATAAAATATCCAACTGATGTTTGAATTTGTCTTACTTTCCTGACCACCTCGTTGTTCCATTTTATAAGGTGGGGAGTTAACTAGCTTAACAAAAGATGCTTAGCTTTTGTAAAAGAGCAAGTGTTTCATTTTACAAAGACACTCCAAATGATAGTTACTTGATTTTCTCGAGACCTTGAACTGTGGTGATGAAATAACAGGACTTGCTTTCAAGCCTGAATAAATGTAAAATGCCTTTTAATGAAGATAGAGCTGAGTGTTTTCCTCATGAATCTGAACCAATTACAAATTTGTGTTCCAGTCTTGATTGGTATTGACTGATTCAAATAAAGTTGGTTTATTTTCACATATTACAAAAGTGGTCATCTAACTTCTTATTTGAGGTGGGAATTTCCTATGCTGTTTTAGATGACAAGTATGAAGTACCTTTTTTCCACATAAAGGTTAATTTATTTTCCCATTATAAAGGGAAATGTTTACTCTTTTTAAAAATCAAAAGCACGCCTGAATAATTTTTGTATTTTAGTAGAGATGGGATTTCACCATGTTGGCCAGGCTGATCTCGAACTCCTGACCTCAAGTGATCCAACTGTAACCCCAGCTACTTTGGAGGCTGAGGCAGGAGAATTGCTTGAACCTGGGAGGTGGAGGTTGCAATGAGCCGAGATCACACCACAGCCTGAGTGACAGCAATAGAGCAAGACTCCCTCTCAAACAAAACAAAACAAAAAAATCAAAAGCAAATGGAAAGGAGTAAGAAGAAAAGGAAAAGCACAAAGTTTGTGAACCAGCCATCTTAGAACCATTTTTTTTTTGCAAGGCTAAATAAACATTCTTTCATAATACTTGGGCTAGGTAAAAAATTATACTGATGCCCTTTCAGTGTTTCATATTTCCCATCTGCATTGTCATCCATAGAGGTAGATCAACAGTGACAGTCCAGGTATAATTTAAATAATTCCTTAAAATATCGTTCTTCTTGTGCCCAGAGCTCTCTGTTGGCTCTCAGTGGCTTGTGTAGCCCTGTCAGCATTCCTGGGCTGAAATCCCTACTCTCAACACCACATCACTGACTCTGGTTCAGGTTCCCAGAATCCTTAGTAAGCTTTGCCTGAAGCCAATGTGACGTCTGATGAAGACTTCTGTGAGCATTCACATTGCTAAAGGGTACAAAGTTCTCGGCTGTCTCTTGTGTCCTCTAGACTCAGTCATAACAGCACTTCATTATCTTGGAATAGATGAAACAGCAGACCCAGGGGTGGATCCTGATGGGAGGTGTAGCCTGATGGGAGGGGCTCAGGGCAGGTGCAGCAGATGCAGCTGGTGGTCACCCCAGCATCCCGACTCCCATCTTCCACAGGCAGAGCTCTCATTGGGTCAGGAGTCCACCATCTCCCTCCTCGGTACTCACCCACACTACTAAGATGACTGAAGCGAGGGTGATTTCATCCCCAGTTCCAAGGGTAAAGCACAAATGATCTGGGCCATCCTGCTGGCTGTAGTTGGTTTCAAAGTGGCTCCTGACCAAGTTCCGCCCAGTATTGTGAAGGGAGATTTGCTCAGGAGCTTCTGAGAAAGATCCCCTTGTTCTTAAGAAAGTGACTCCTTAAGTCACTGCTTCTGGATGTGGGTATGAGGCCTGGAAGTGCTGCCGTCCTCTGGGGACCCTGAGAGGGTAGCAGCCTCAGGGCAAAGGCAACATGCTACAAAACACAGCAAGAGACAGAGACAGAACCTGGGTCCTTGATTTGACCACAGAGTTGCTAAATCAACAAACCCTGAAACTGGTCCTAACTCTGGATTTCCTGTTCTGTAATTCATCCCAGATTGTTTGAAGGTGATTTTCTTTTCCCCCATGAGTGACCCAAGGCATTCTAAGTGGTATATTAGCCAAGTTAGTTGTGGTGGTTATTTTTTTAATAGCCAGTTAGATCATCAGACTGCTCACCCAGGAGGCGTCCCAGGCTTCCACTGTGTGAACGTAGGGCATCTGCTCTCCAGGCTGACCAAGAGCTGGGAGCATGGGAGACATCATCTCTCTGTGTCTTGGTTTCCTTAACGGTGCTATGAAGAAACCAAGGGGCACAGGATGGCAGTGACTGTGTCTAGCATTGAGGAAGACTAAGTCCTATTCCAGACAAGGTTCCAGAGAAGTAACATTGGAAATGAGAGTATCTCATTACACTCAAAGGTGTTGTGACCTACACTTCTTTTATTTATTTCTTTTACTTTTATGTCTAGTGGCTAACCTACCCAGAGCCCCCTGTAAGTTTTACCTTGTGGGAAAAGGCATGGAGTATAAGACTGGAGAGGTAGGAAGCTCAGGATTGAAAACAAAGAAATGAGAATTTGACTGCTAGGTCCATCATTAAACTAATATGTGACCTTGAGCAAGGCTCCTTTCTGGGCCTCAGTTTCCTGAAGGGAGTTACGAAGTCTCCTTGGCTATGAGAGTATACAGTCTCTGATGAAGAGTACTTTTTGGTAATAAAGGGTTATTTTAAGTGGAATGACATTTCAACCAATTGGAACATTCAGTCTATTGGGAGGTCTCTCTGTGGTCTTCTTTAATGGAAAGAAGCCAAAACCCAGAAAATACACAGCCATCAGGTATTTGTCTATGTGAGTTTTTTCTTTTAAAGTAAATTTCAGAGTATGACTTGGAGTCAATTTACATTATATGGGTCTCCTATCTTTCTACCTAGATTCACTGAAATCGACATCCATGTGCAATAAACATGACTCTGAGGCCCTGCAACTGGGTTCATTCAGCTGCATTTATTTATGCAAAGAGTAAAGCATAGCCAAACTTTGGGAAGATTTTTAATTAAAAAAAGTGGAGATGAGAAAAGCAAGTTTCAATGTAATCCTCCTTTAACTAGAATATCTCAATGCCCCACTCTTATTTCCAAATTCATACAGGCCTTGGAGTCTAGACTGCTAAGATGCATAATACAAATGCCATAATAGAGACCAGTGTAGAACCCAGTACTATTCCATCTGTGGAGCAGTGCTTGGTTTCACACCATTTTCAGTCTGTCTAGAATTGTTTCCTGTGTGTTAGTCACTGTTACCACCCTGTCCCCAATTAAAAACTAAGCTCCTTTAAGAGATAGAGTGCAGGTTATTCAATTTTTGTGCTGTGTGTCACCTTGTCTAGCACTCAGCAAATATTAGATGCTCAAAAGTATTTATTAGTGGTTGACTGGAGAGATCATGAGACACTATTGCAGACTTCTGGGTTCACCTTGGATCTCACTCTTCATTTCCTTCTAGTCTCTGACACCCACTGTACCATAATTCTGAAAATAGATTGAAAACGGAGAGCTAAGGAGAGAAATAGGTGTTTGTGTTAGTTAAATACGCTTCTAAGGTGCTTCTGAAGAATGAATCCTTCTAAAACAGTGTGTACAGCATTTGTCTATCTGGCTGAAAAAATCAAAAGCTACCTAAGCTTATTTTATCACATGGTTCTGATGAGTTAATAATTTAGTCAGTTGTCCAAATTAGCCACAGAATTGTGCCTAGATTAGGTGTTATATTTAGAAACAGGTTAGAAGCTTTGAGGTGAGGGTGATTCTGGATGCCATAGTCCTAGAATTATCTAGCTAAATAAGGTTTAAACAAATGCATCTTTTTTCTGCATATAGGTTCATCAGGGAAAATTTTGAAAATACAGATAATAAATAAAAAATAAATAAATTATACTGGTAATCCTTCTGCCCACAGATAACCACCTTTAATTTGTAAATAATTATTTTCCCAGACCTTTTCTAGTGAGATATAAATATAAATACGAATAATTTTTTTTAACAAAACAAGAGCTAATATTGAGAACTGAACCTAATGTACCTTCCTGTCCCCGTGATAAACAATTCTGGGGCAAATATGTTTTTCTGTTTCTATGCCAAACAATACTAGGACCAGACAAAACAAACAACTTCCTACTTTCTCCAGGAAATATTTGCTTACTTATCAACACCTACAGCTTGCTCAATAATAACTGTTCAAGACCTCACCTTACAGCGCCCATTGATTCAAAGCTTTTACATTATAAACTTTGCCCAATTCCAGCCCATTTTCTGCCTTTCAAGACCCACCTTAAAATCATTTGGCCCTAAATGGCCCTAAGACCCTGTAAATATCCTTCCCTTCTGATGTGCTACTAAGACTCTGTCAAGGAGGTATTCTTCTGTGTTAAAATAAATCTGATAAACTTAGCTTTTCTTGGTCAACAAGTTTTTCTAGCCGTCTTTTTTGAGAATTATCATTAGCCAACACTCTACACACTTTTGTTAATGGGATTTTTTCTCATGCATACATCATGAATATCTTTCCATGCCCTTTTTCACCTATAACATCATTCTTGTGTATTACATTTAACCAGTTCCTTATTATTTGGCCCTTAGGGTCACTCTAATTTTTTACTCTTATAATTGATGCTATAATGGAGTACCAATAAGCTGGCTTCTTCATTATGTCTATTTTTCCCTTAGAATAGATTTCTGGAGGTGGAATTGCTAAGTCAAAAGGCACATCTATTGTAAGGCTCTTGAGATAGATTGCTAAATTTACCTCCAGATTGTTCCAAGTTACTCTCTCACCAGCAGAATACAAGTGCTTATTTTCTCACATCATCACCAGTATTGAGATGTGTTATTTTTCAATTCCACTAAAATGGATAAGTGAAATACACCTCATGGTTGTCTCTTTAATCACGTGTTGAAGATCTTTCCCAAGGACACAATTCCACTTTCTTTACTACTGTTAGGTTCTCTCTTTCTCAGACAGAAGTGTGCTAGTTTCCTCCCCTCTAACTTAGCTACATGTCCATGAGACTGCCACACCATGGGATGAGTTGAGTATGAACTGGTTCTTATGGTAGTTGTTGCTCCCTTTCAGTATATTTTGAAGTAGATGGCAAAACATAGGTTCTTTCTTTAACTAAAACATAAGAAAATTAGAAAAAGAAAAAATTTCTTTTTTTAGTCCACATAAGGATTACCATTTTAGGTCAAACCCAGTATATATCCCCGCAATATAGTCTCAAGGGTACTAGGAGCATATTATGGAAATGGGTGTATATGTGTTGTGGGGGTAGGGAGTTCTCTCTGACTTACAGCTTTGGAAATATTAGTATTGGACTTGTGAAGAGCTGTTTTCTACCAAGAAATTCCACCAGAAATTCTCACAATTCATTGAGCTCTTGGCCTTCAGCATAAGATCGATCAGGCTGCCATTAGGGAAGATGAGTGTGGATGAGAGAAGAGAAACCTGGAGAGCTGGCAGGCCCTGCCCTGGGGTTTGTGGAAGTGTGATATAGGAAAGTGAAGCAAGAGAACCTAAAATCAGAGTCTATATTTCTAGAAAAATGGTCTGCAAAGTACTGTGGCCTCGAAAGTAAGACCCAAGAGACAGGCAGATCTTCAGTTTTAAATCCTAAATTAATTAATGGCATAGGAGACTTTACATTCACCTGGAACCACAGGACTTTTGGAAAATGTTGGTCTTCAATCTTTCTTCTTGCACCCACATTATGTATCACACACTTCTGCCTCTTATCACATTGACAGTGATTCTCAAAGGAATTCTTAAAAAAAAAAACAAAAAAAAAAAAAACAGGATGGCACTAAATATTTGGCCCTTGATTTATCAAGTTGTCATACAACATGAAAACAAAAACTAGGAGAAAGGTGGTGAATGTGAAAGAGCATGAGACTCTCGCTGAACCACAACATAATAAAGACGACAACAGGGCCAAGTTCAACATCCAAAAGAGACATGGAGCCCAAAAGCTAGCGTGTGGTTATTTAATTCTAGAAAAGGGAACTGTATAAGGGTGTTGAGGAAGATAATGAAAGGAGCAGTTAAAACGTAAACTGCCCACTGGAGACTATTTTAAAATGCTTTTTTGGAGTACCTTGCAAGGAGCTCCAAAGTCAATAATAAAAGCTCCTATAAATGCATCAAGGCAGAATGCCAACTAGATAATCAGTAAGACCACTTGACCTAGAGCTGCACTGAGAACTCTGTGTAGCTCTAAAATGGAAAAAATATGGAAAGGCAGTTATTTTTCCTTTAACTCTGTGAAGATGAAGAAAGACAACATGGACATTTTAACTCACTATTTTGAAAGACATTGTTCATAAATATGGATTCAAACATATGCCTAATGCACTGAAGGCAAAAACCGACAACAGGAGGCATCCTGAGAGTGAAGCCACCAGATAAAACACATGGTTGCATCATGGAAATAAGCTCCCCTAAGAGGGGCAGTGAAATGCCTCCATACAGGCAAGAATAAAGCCCACACTGCACCCACAGGATCATAAATTCTGAACTATCAGTTGTGGCTCATTCTTTGAGATACTGGTCTGAGACTACTGAGTCCAAAAAGACCAGCCAAATGCTAGGCTTCCTCTAGAACATTCTTGGCCATGACACAAAAAACTTCATCTCTCCCAGTGCAAAACCAAGGTGTGGTCACTCCTTTCTGCAGTTCCAACTGCCATATCACAAATAGTGTTAAAGGTGGTCCTCATGTGGTAAGTAGTACATACTTATATTATCTCACATTCTTACAACATTCCTGTACCATATCTATTTTCTTATTTACAGATATAGTCTGAGGCCCACAACAGTTGCTTATGTTCATAAGCAATAAGAGCTAGGATTTCAACCCAAAGACTGCCATCACGTCTCATAGGTGAGGAAAACAGACTGCAACAACCAATAGTTTTCCTCAGTCAGGAAGGCAGAGATGTGATATGATCAAACAGAAAGTCGTGAAAAACGTCGTGAATTGATCTCCAGATATAGTGTAAACCAGGTAGCACACAGTACGGGAAACCCTGTAGTAGCTAAAATTAAAAATAAAAATTGCTTCACAATGTATCTTGGATACAGTTCTTTATAAGCACATATAGTTTTCTCAGTTGTTTGTTTTACAGGTGTATAATCTGCATTGTACAGTTGTACATTTATTTATTTATATTTTTAATTCAAAAAGGAAAACACATACACACAGTAAAAGTCATGCAATTCAAAAGTCATTGCAATGAAAAGAAGGCAACTCTCCTACCCTAAACATTCTCACCCCCTTCCCAGAGCTCACCACTGTTAACAATTTATTTCATTTGCTCCCAGGAAATTGCCATGCGTATATACACACTTACACATGCATCATATGCCACACACACATTCTTTTTTTTTTTTTTTGAGACAAGTCTCTCTCTGTCACCAGACTGGAGTGCAGTGGCACGATCTCAGCTCACTGCAACCTCTGCCTCCTGGGTTCAAGCGATTCCCTTGCCTCAGCCTCCCAAGTAGCTGGGACTACAGGCGTGCGCCACCACGCCCGGCTAATTTTTGTATTTTTAGTAGAGATGGGGTTTCACCATGTTGGCCTGGATGGTCTTGATCTCTTGACCTCATAATCCACCTGTCTTGGCCTCTCAAAGTGTTGGAATTACCAGTGTGAGCCACTGCACCCGGTCCACACATTCTTTGAAAATAAGAATACAGGATATATTGGTGGATGCATATGCATACATCTTATTTATTTTATAAAAAATAGAAGCAGAATGTGCTTTGTATGTTCTTTTTGGTAATTTCTTTTTTTGTCTTATTTTATTTTTAATTGACAAATAGTAATTATATGTATTGATGGAATACAATGTTATGTTTTGATACATGTGTAAATTGTGGAATGATTAAATCAGGCTAACTGGCATATCCATCACCTCAAACATTAATCATTGATTGGTGGTGAAAATGCTTAAAATTCTCTTTTTTCAGCTATTTTGAAATATACATTATTATTAACTATAATCATTGTGTTGTGCAATAGATTGCCAGCACTTATTCCTTCTATTTATCTGTAACCTTGAACCCGTTAATCAATGTCTCCCCCTTCCCTGTCCACCCACTCCTCATTCCCCCAGCGTCTGGTAACCACCATTCTACTCTATATTTCTGAACTGTTAAGATTCCACACAGAAGTGAGACCTATGCAGTATTTGTCCCTCTGTGCCTGGCTTATTTCACTTAACATAATGTCCTCTAGACTAATTCGTGTTGTCACAAATGACACTATTTCCTGTTTTTTTTTTTTTTTTTTAAGGCTGAATGGTATTCCATTGTGTCTATATACTACATCTTTTAAATCCATTCATTCGTCGATTTGGGTCACTTAGGTTGTTTCCATATCTTGGCTATTGTGAATGCTGCAATGAACATGGGAATGCAGACATCTTTGCAGCACACTGATTTCAATTCCTTTGGGTATATACACAGTAGTGGGATTGCTAGATCATATAGTCATTCTATTTTTAGTTTTCGGAGGAACCGCTATACTGTTTCTAAAAATGGCTGTACTAATTTACAATACCACTGACAGTGTATAAGGGTCCCTTTGCTCCACATCCTCATCTTTGTTATCTTTCATCTTTTTGATAACAGGTCTGAGGTGATAGCTCATTGTGATTTGAATTTTCATTTTTTTCTGATAATTAGAGATGTTAACCATTTTTTCATTTATCTGTTGGCCATTGGTATGTCTTCTTTTGAGAAATGAAAGCAAAACATAGACAAATGGAGTTACATCAAACTTAAAAGCTTCTGCTCAGCAAATGAAACAATGAAGTGAAGACACAAACCACAGATTAGGAGAAAATATTTGCAAATTATACATTGGATAAAGGACTAATATCCAAAACACACAAAGGAACTCAGACTACTCAGTAACAAGAAACTAATCTTATTAAAAATGGGCAAAGAACTTGAATAGACATTTCTCAAAAAAGCACAATGTTTTTTGTATTTTTTTTACTTTAATGTGTATTGGACAGCTTTTCATATTAATATATGTTTCACATTCTTTGCAACATCTATATAGTGTTTCATTCTATGAATGCAACCTAACTCACTTAACTGGTCTACTGTTAATAGATATTTAAGTCATTTCCAGTCGTTTGCTGTTGAAATAATGCTGCAGCAAACATCCTTGCAGGTGTCTTTGAATACGTGTGAGAAAATATTTATAGGCTAGGTTCTTAGCCTAGAGGTGTGATTATCAGATCCCAGGGACGTACATTTAATTAACTATTATTTTTATTTTTTTATTTTAAATAGGAAATGTATTTGCATGACTCAAAAATTAAAATGCTAGAACACAGTAAACATTGGAAATTGTCATACTCTTCCTTGTCCCTGATCATCGTACTTCCTTCACCCTATCTAAACTAAGACTTTATTTGTGTCTTGTAGTTTTTCCAGATTGTTCTGTATTCAGATGCAAGAAAATGCAAGTATATATACTTACTGCCCCACCTTCTTACCCGAAAGCACATAGTGTATACATTGTTCTATGTCTTACATTTTCCACTTAATGTGTCCTGGAGATCTGGCTATGGACTGAATGTGTTCCCCAAAGATTTATATGCTGAAACCTAATCCCCAGTGTGGTGGTATTAGGAGGTGGTGCCTTTAGAAGATGATTCAGTCATGAGGGTAGAGCCCTCAGGAATGGGATTAATGCCCGTATAAGAAAAGACATGAAAGAAGTGTTCTTTCTGCCCTCCACCACGTGAGGATACAAGGAGATAACAGCTGTCTGCAAACTAGGAATAATTTCCCCCTGCCCCCAGACATCAGATCTGCCAGCACCTTCATCTTGGACTTTCCTGCCTCCAGAACTGTGAAAAATAAACTTCCATTGTTCATAAGCCTTCCAGCTGCTGACATTTTGTTATTGCAGCCCTAACAGACTGACAGATCTTTCATTATAAGTATATAGGGATCACCCCCCATTCCTTTTTACAACTGCATACTACTCCATAGTGTAGATGTTCCTTAACTCGATTAGTCCCCTTCTGTGGACACTAAAGTCATTTTCAAATTTTTGCTACTACAAAAAAAGCTGTAATGAATAAATATGTACATACCTCATTTTATACTCATATAAATAGATGTCATGCTACCACTTATAAAAAATTAAGGGAACACAGAATTATATATCTGTGTTGGCTAGCAAATATATAATAATTCATCAGAAGTATAAACAAAGACCTAATAATAACATTCCTTGCTGGAAAGGATGGGAACTTACAGAAAGGGAACAAAGTGGGAAGTTCTCTGTATACCTTTGTACATGTTTTTATTATTTGAGTCATGTAAATATGCTACAGTACTATATAACTACTTTGAAAATTATGTAATATGTATCAAAATATGTTTATGATAGACTTAGATACACTCACAAGGGATTGTTTTCAAAAATAGGCTGTTTAAGGCATCTTTAGGCTTTTGAAGCAAAATTATAACTGGCCATGTGCTTCTCTTCTAAACTCATCCCGTAGTTCCTTACCTGGCTTGTAGCATAATTGTAAGCATCAATTTTCATGAAGTTTTTCCCCAGGTGGTTAATTGCCCATTGCTAGCATTATCTCTCTTTCCCTGAAACTCTAGAAACACTAGAAATAGTTACCAGATTCTTTTTACAGAAGTAAATTAAGAAATGTAATTAATAGAAAATGCCCCACATCCCACATATATCCAACATTAAGTAAAAAGATGACCTATGGCTATGGAGAATTCCTGGGCAGCCTTGGTTTACAGTACCTCACTCATCTGGCCCATGTGTGAAATTTAAATACACAGTGCTTTGTGCTTCAAGCCTCACAGGAAATCCCCCCCACCCCAGGGAAAGGGCGGGCTGTAAAGCTGCTCTCACTTCAGTCCTCTTCTGTGGACTGCTGCTTCTGTGAACACCCAACATTCTCCCATTACTTGGACCTTCCAGAAATTTTAGGGTCATACACTATATTCTGAAGCTGCTTTGTTCATTTTTCTTTTAACTATGCTGTCTCTTCAATAAGCCATCCTAGAATTGCCAGGAGATGTTTGAAAATTTAGTCAATTAACATTCAATGATTTTTCTTCCTCCTTTTTTTCTCTTTCTCTTCTAAGAGCCCTTCTTGTGACAATTAGGTCCCCAGAGGCTTGCCTGTCCTTAGGCTTACAGCCTTCTTCTATAGTTGTATTATGATTTTATTACATGTGAGTGTATTATCTATTATGTTACATCATACCAGATTATCTCTTTTTAGAATTAGAGAAAAAAAATTAAAAAGCCATTGTCTCTTTTAAGGGTGAATCCTAAGCTGAGATGACAATAGATCAAAACTGCCATTGCCTTCCATGTATTCATGAGACAAATCAAGGATGGTGACTTTGTTTTTTCATATATCCACATTATAGGTTGAATTGTGTCCCCCCAAAAACTATGTTTGAGATATAAAGCCCAGAACTTGTGTATGGAAACAGGGTTTTTGAAGATGTCATTAGGCTAAAATGAGGTCTCATATGGGATTAGGGCTCACCTTAATCCAGTATGACTGGTGTCTTTACAAGAGGATAAAAATTTGGATGTAGACACAGAGGGAAGACAGCCATGTGAAGACAGAGGCAGAAATTGAAGTGCTGCTACAAGCCAAGGAAAACCTGGGGCTACCAGAAGGAGGAAGAGACAAGGATTCTCCCCTACAGGCACTGGAAAGCATAGCCCCACAACACCTTGATTTTGGACTTCTAGCCTCTAGAACTGCAAGAGAATAAATAGAATAAATTGTTTTTTCCAAGCCACTCAGATTGTGGTACTTGTTGCAGTAGCCACAGGAAACTAATATGCCATGCATTTGTTCATTTCTAAAAATGTCTGGCATGTGCCCCTTCTCTGACCTTTTTCCACATATTCCAGACAAATTGGAATGTCATCCAAGTATCATCAGAGAGGCTGTCTGCTGCATCAAAGGTGGGATTTTAGCATTCTGTGTCCTGCAGCCTGAGACCAAGTGACTGGTTCATGCCCCCTCCCTGGCTTCATCTAGAAACTTTCCAGATCCTCTGCACTAAGTGGACACAAGTAGCATCCCAGGAATGCTCAGGAGATCAGAAGCCTAGCTCCCTATCATTGTTTTGCACACAATCCTCCACATTCCCAGCACTTCCCAATCCTGTGTTGCCCTGGCTATAGGCATTCGGAAAACGTTTTCCTTTGCTCGTTGGGCTCATCACACAAGGAGGCAAACACATCAGCTTTGGCCACCCCAAAAGCCTTTGAATTCTCCAGAGACTAAAGGCAGAAGAGACCCATTTTCAAAGGCATTTGTCTGAAGAGCAACTGGAGGACTTACTTATTTGGCAGATTCTTCCTTCAGATTTCCTTTCAGGTGATCATGGATTTGGCATTGGAGCACTTGGCTAATCCTCAAAAAGCACAAATCAAACGCCCCGTTCTCCTGCCCCATAATTACATTACCCACTTACTCCCCATGAGCTGGTGATAAAAGGAAATTTACCAAATAGGTGCTTAACAGATGGCCTTAAAATGTTTAAATTGCCACTTGAAGGAGGGCTGATGAAAGGGGTGTGCACAGGTGTGACTTAGGCGGATGAGACCTGCCGTACTTGTGCAGGGTGGGGCCACTCAGAGCGAGCACGCCCGACGGTGGAGGATTAGGCAGGCTTCTTCCTCTGTGCTTCACCTTTGGCTACCGATTCAGATGCTGAGGCAAAGCCTGGGTCAGTGTCAGGACTGGGGCTGCACCCTGGGGAGTTGTACAAGATTTCTGATCCTTTGCACCACATGGTATCTTCTACCACCTGCCCTGGGACCACCGACAAACCCATTTCATGATGTATTCTGAAGTGACCTAAATAAGCCTCCTTCTTGGAAGAAGTCGCCTCCTTCTGGTAACCTTAGAATGGGGAAAGGTTGAGCTCATTTGGAGTTTCATCTTTCAGTTACTGCTCTAGCCAATTGGACCCACCCTTTAGCATCCATTTTCAGTTACTTTCTGCTTTCATCCGTGGAAATGCACTAAAGAAGTTCCTGTGCAGTATCAGTTTCTCTGGATGGGGAGGTCTGCTTCCTCGTGGAGCTCATATTTTGATTCTGCTCTCAGGACTTGGAGGGTCTCCCATCCTTTTTAGGCCATCTCCACATTTGAAGCCTCCTGCTGTGGAATCACATTTACTTTTTCTCTGAACTTGTTGAATATGTATGTTCCTAAAGTCTACTGCAGACATCCTAAAAAGCCCAGTGTTCCCTTAGCATTTGGGAGCTCCAGAATGAGAGGGCCACTTTCTCCCAAGGTCTCTATGATTTTGTTTCACCAATCAGCCCTTCCTTTTGGCCGAAGTGAGATTCAGAAGATGTCTAGAGAATTGATGTTCCTCATCTTTCCATCTTTTCTCTGTCAGATTTGTATCCACAATGGGAAAGCATTGTCCACACATTTCCACTATTGAGGGGAGGTGGCTGATAATTGCCCACTCTTTCAATTTGACCTATTTTTAAAAATATTCTTAATAACAATCTTCTGTTGACATTATGGGCATAACACAACTAAAATATTTAGGGTAGGTATTTAGTATGGGCTGCTATAATAAGGTACCATCGACTGGGCGGCTTATAAACAACAGCAATTTATTTCTTTCGATTCTGGAAGCTGGAAGTTCAAGATGAGGGTGCCAGCATGGCTGGGTTCTGCTGATAACCTCTTCCAGGTAGTGGAGGGCTGACTTCTCACTGTATCCACACATGGTAGAAAGAGGGCGAGAAAGCTTTGTGAGATCGCTTTTGAAAGGGTCCTAATCTCATTCAGGAGAGCTCCTCTCAAAGGCCCCACTTCCTAATACCATCAGATTGTACTTTGGATTTCAACATATGAGTTTGGGGTACATAAACATTCAGTCAATTGCAGGAGGGCAATCTTTGGATTAGGTAGTGGGCAGTGGTAGGGTGGGGAGTCTCTCAGTTAGATCTCTCAACTGAATTGTCTTTTTTTTTTTCTTGGCCTTTGATGAAAAAGTTGTGATTTTTTAAAAACCTATTTCCTGAAGCATACGGCAAGTGTTATGGACTCTACTCTTGACAGTTTACCACATTTTGTTCAGTTACAAATCATTATTAACTTCCAGAGAAGTGAAAGACTTGGGGGTACAAGACCCCCAGTATCGCCTCTCTCCCCAAAATTGTGTTGTCATCGTTCAGCCTTGAATCCAGTTCCCCACATGGGAGGCCACATGGTCTTCCTCAGTTATTGGGCATTGGAATCCACTTGTATTAGGAAAAGCAGTCTTACCTGCCACGACCAGTAACTGCCCAATCTCAGTGCTTCACCAAATAAGATTAATTTCTCACTCAGGACACAGCCCAGCTTCCATGACTGAATTCTGAGTGGCTCATGGCTACTGCTGCATTCTCCTTTGCCAGAGACTCCATTTCTCAGCCTGCCTTGCACTAGGGTGGCCATGTGACCCAGTTCCAGCCAATGAGAGAGGCGAGGCTGTGGGGCTGCCCAGGAGAATTGTCTTTCCTAATCAATGGAAAGAACATGTTCCGCTGCCCCCTTCTTCCAAGTCCTGCTAGGGACGCTGGTGTCAGCATGCAGTACTTTTTCCCTAGACAGTTTCAATAACTCCAAACTGTCTCCTGCATCCAGTTTGTCCTCTTCCACTCTTGTCTCTACATTCCTGCCAATCATCTTATAAAAACACCTGTAAACAAGGCTGGCTTCTCCTGCCTGTGGGACACCTTTAGATGCCTATGCTTAAGGATAAGGCATACCATCCATGAGAAACATGCCCAGTTCTATGGCTGCCTTCTCAGTGTGAGGTGGCAAACAGAGGATGGGAAGCCAACATGTTGAGGAATAGCCAAGTAGAGGGATGGAAGGAGCCCAGGCCCCTGGAGGCATCGCTGAGCTTCTGAACCAGTCCCAGACCCTCTCATTATGTACCTCCAGACTCCTTATTATGGAAAATAATTAAATCTCTTATTGTTGTTGTTACTTGCTGAAATAAACCCTTCATGGTCTGGTCCCAACCTGACTCGTCAGCCTCAGTTTCCTCTCTTCATCACAACGTATCTTGCCCACCAGCCACTATAAGCCACTTCAACATTCTCATGCTTCTTTGTCTTTATTCATGCTCCTCTCACTGCCTAGAATGCTTCCCTTCTGCTCCTGTTTCAGGCACATATATATTTATACCCCTGCTTCAAGGTTCTGATGGTTCTTCCTACAAGAAGCCTCCATGGCTTTCCTCCAGGCGTGTTTAGTCTCCTTGTGGCACTGTTTCTACCTGTGTGACAGGCCAGGTACACAGTTTACTGTGGCTATTTGTTTACACCCTGGTCTTCTCCATAGTTAGGAGCCACTTGAGGTCATGGGGCAGTGTTTTGCTTTTTTGTGAGGGCCAGGCAACCAGCACAGTACACTATAGGTTCTTAGCAAATGTGCCTTGATTGAACAATAGATAAAGCCTTTCCCGTCAGTGATGACACTGCCTGCCCATGCCAGGAGCCCATCACTCTGTGAGCATAGCTCCTGCCCTTCTCTTAGCCTTTCATCCTCCCATGCTCTACTTCCGCCTTGTCTAATGAATTCCTAGACTGTTAGAGGTGGAAGAGACCTTGGAGTTTTCCTAAGGTTTATTACAGGAATGGCTAGTGAGTAAAATGAAGGATTCCAGGAATAAATATATTTGGGAAACACTAAATTAAATAAAATTTAAACAAGCCCTTCACCATAGAACTTCTCAGAGCCCATTATATGCTGACATGTGGTGGGAATCTCTGAAAAAAGGCAAATGGCAGGTAACATTTCTCAATACTCCACCCCCACCCCCACTGTGGAACTCGTTCCTGGGGAATATGTTGTAGGACACTGATCTGAAACAAGCCCTTAGTTCTACAGGTAAGAATTTACTTTCCTGAATCCCAGAGCCAAGCTGGTAATGGGGCCGCCTGCCCACCAGCTTGGAATCTCCATCCCGCTCTGTGGCTCCATCTTGATCTGTTCCACCACTTTCTGGCCACACCACTAATTTAGCACTTTGCATGGTTGGTCATGTATGCACTTATGTCTAGAGCTAAATTATAACTTTCTAAAAGGGAGGGGTCTTTTCAACCCTCTGCTAGTCTTCTCGCTGTCCATAGTCAGGCATGTGGTCAATGATATACTCTGACTGAAGAATGAACAGTACATGAATGAATGAGGGAGTTAAACATTTACCACATTATTTTGGAAAGTGATCACATCTCTTTGGGGACTAGAACAGATACACCATTAATTTTTGTACCACTAAAGAGGAAAATGTGTTCCATCACCTCACCACAGTATTTCTTATCATTGATTATAAGGAGCACTCTAATTTTAAGGGTGCTAAAATAAAAACGCATGCGTATCTTACTATTAATGAGTTACAGTAAAGAAATTTACTTGAGGCTGGGCGCGGTGGCTCACACCTATAATCCCAGCACTTTGGGAGGCCGAGGCGGGTGGATCACAAGGTCAGGAGATCGAGACCATCTTGGCTAACACGGTGAAACCCATCTCTACTAAAAAATACAAAAAATTAGCCGGGCATGGTTGTGGGCGCCTGTAGTCCCAGCTACTCAGGAGGCTGAGGCAGGAGAATGGTGTGAACCCGGGAGGCGGAGCTTGCAGTGAGCCGAGATCGCGCCATTGCACTCCAGCCTGGGCAACAGAGCGAGACTCTGTCTCAAAAAAAAAAAAAGAAATTTACTTGAAGCAAAACTCAGTTCCACAGATCTTCTCATTTCACTGGGAACTCATTTCAAAATTGTCCAAATCCTCAGAGTGGGAAAAGAGTGGGAAGGAAGAAAGGCTTGGAGTCACAGGGTTAAAGAAGAACAGCTAAGGAAGTTCTGCCAAGGGCCACAGTTGTGAGTGCCTTGAGGTTTTCAAGGGTGGTGGCCATTGCCATTGGGCAGCCTCCAGCTGAAACCCAACAGGCAGGGCACACAAATGGCATCAATTAATCTGAGATTGGTAATGACATGTTTGTTTTGGATTGAAGGATTTGGATTGTGGCTTCCATGCAGTGATTGGGTTGCTGTGGATAAAGGGTGGGGAGATGTGTATCCTGGACACAGTCATTCCATGGCCCCTGGGAGCCATCCAAGATGGTTCCAGGGTGTTTTTGGTAATTGGGAGTCTCTGGTAAAAGCATTTTCTCCAGGAACTTCAAAGAAAAGTCGCAAGTGTGCATTGTGATCCTGTGAGTCTAACACTCACCTGTGGATGGCCATGGGGCATTTCCAGTGAGCCCTGCCTGGCTTATTGGAAGGAACTATAATGCTGTAGAGTTGATACACACATCTCCACATCAGTTTTTTGTTTTGTTTTGTTTTGTTTTTTAAAAAAGGAAAAGCTTCTTTCTCTGACTATGTAAACACTGGGGCTAAGGGGAAGTCATTTCCCCATTTCCAGAATACAGTCCAAGTTCACGAGTTTGACATTTCAAACCAGACCCATGCCCTTGGTGGTCAGGTTGGTTTTCCTTTGGCCAAACACAACCTTCTGCACTTGAAGAGGGCAGCCTGGGGTGGAAGGGCACTTACAGGGCTTATTTAAAAGGGCACCAAAGTCTTCTGGGAGAGAAAATAGCTCTTTCCAGAGAGATTTTCATGATTAAGTGCAAATGAATCTGAAACACATGGATCAAATTTCCCTAAAATTACACACAGTTTTAAAAATTAAGGGGGCAAAGGGAATGGTTTTTCTGGTAACCCCAAAACATATGAAGAGACACACTTAATGCAAACAAAAATAAACCAAACAATGGTGTCTGGAGCCTTCTATTGGTACAGAACCCAATTGAGCTTTGTCTTTTCTTGGTGAGTAAGACTGAGGCCCTCCCCTCTCATCACTTAACGGGGAGAATCTGCCGCCGGAAGGCCTTCTTCAGCTGAGATGCACTGCCATTTTTAAGAGGGAGGCAGGGCAGCCAGGGAGAAAAGCCCATTTTCTGTCGGTTAAGCCTCTCCATTAGTTACCTTTACCTTTATGAATGCTGTTAAGATTTGGGCTTTAACATACATAACTTTAAGTCAGTAATATCCTTCATGCTTGCATGATTTGTTGGCTCCATATGTAACCTCTTGGCCCATTAAATTGGCTCCAACTCAAATCCTGTTGTTTCTTTACTTTCAGCTTTCTTTTTGTTGAAAACAAGGGGGCATGGAGTAGAGGAAGAAGCAAGCAGAAGAAATGGGGAGAAGCTGGAGAAAGAAGAAAAAAATGGGATTCTTTCTACTGAAATTTCTAAATGTGGAACTCATTGTCTGTACTGGCTTTGAGGCAGGAAAAAAAAAAAAAAAAAAAAACCCTAAGAGTTTAAATATTTGTTGAAGTCTGGATTTCTCCCTGCACCCATCCCCCCATTCCCTCTAGTAAAATTAAAGCTGAAGCTAGCAGTTCACGTCTAGCTCTTGAAATGTCACCGGCAACACTGCTATTATTCTGATTTTCTGGGCAACGCCCGTCGGTTCCCTGCTGCAGTTCAATTAAACTAACTCTGCCTCTCGCAGATCTGACCTGACAGCTGCATTGAATTTGGGTTCATTGGGTGATTTATCGGGCTGGGTGATGTACAGCCACATGATTTAGGAGTGCAAAAAAACTCTGGAATGCACCAAAAAAGCAATATATGCATTATTATTAATAATAATAATAAAGATAAATGTCAGCCCCAAGTGACTCTGGTGGCCCTCGCCACTCCATTTAACATTTTAACGGTGGCATGTGGCCCCTGCATGGCACTTGGTTCTGTCTGGTGCCTTCAAGGAGGCTAAGAAAAGGTTATTTGTCAAATGCTGGGTCAGAGTAAAGGGGGGATATTTTCAAAGCTCTGGGTCAGAACAGCCCAGCTGCATTCCTGTCCCTGTCATTGAACAAGCTGAACTTTGTCACATTATTAAGCTGTCAGCAACGCCAGGGCGTTGTTTAGATTTCTGGTGGGAACTCCTCACACATGCTTCGGGGCTCCATGGGGATTTTATCAACACCATTGTAAAACATGCACAAATGAGCTGTGCTGCAATTGCCCTGGGAAGACCGGCTCATTCGGCCTCATCAGGCGGGAATGGAAATACCAGAGCCGGGCTCTTGTGCCACCCACAGGCAGCCTCCCTGGTGCCCTCTGCAAACACCCACCACACAGCAGGTCTCTTGCTCTTCACGTGACTTCTCCCTGGGTGTTGATGGCTGAGAGTTCTGCCTTGGCCCCAGCCAGATTGGAAGCTGAGCATCCTGGAGTTCAGATTCATGTGGAGCTGATGTGGCCCAATGAGACTGTAGCTGAAGTCCAACTTTAGCCCTTCAGCTTCCCTGTTTATCCCTCTTTCCTCCCTCAGTTCAGTTCATCCCTCACCCCTGAGATCTCAGTGTTCTCATATTGTTAGTCTTCCAGGCTGGGAGCTGGGAAAGCTTCAGATACAAATTAGAGAAGTTGAATCCTCAAGAATTATGGGGTGCACCTTCTCCGTAAGAAAGGTCTGCAGTCAAAGGAAACTGAAAGCGAAAGCCATGCTTCAAATTTTAGCTATCAACAACAAGACTCCAGGGAAGGAACTCAAGACTGGGGGCCATCCAGCAGCCTTCAAATCATGCCACTGCTGTCAGTACACACTTTACCTCTGCATGGAACTTCCTGAGTGTGGGGAAAAGGGCATGGGCAAAACGTGAGTTTTGATGGTAACAGAGATGCCTGCCATGTAGCTCCAGGGCCCTCAGGTTCTAGTTCCCACCACGGACAGCCCATACCAGAAGGGAAGAAGCAGGCTTCAGGACAGCCTGGGATCAGCTGGAATCTGTTCAAACATCAGGCTAGCTCTGAGCACCATGGGGGAGAAACCAACTCTGTCCCCTACTGGCTGTGTGACCTTGGGCCACAACCATCTGTGCAATGGATGTATAACAGCAGCATGTGCTTTGTAGGCTGAAATGAGGACCAATCAAGATAATGCAAATAACAATGCTACGTATACTCCTAAACATAATAAGCAGTCAATACATTGTAACTATTGTTAGTCCCATCACAAGTCAGTTGATCTACTGATCTTCTTTTCTCTGACATCGCAGAAGTGAATATGGCAAGGGAAGACACACCCTCCTCAAACTGGACCACACAGACAATCACTTTCCACATAAGGACCTATCCTAATCTTGAGACATCTTGGAGGGATACCAATCACACAAGCATCCTTAGAAACTACTTTTAGGGTCCCCTTCACCCATTAAAAAATTATCAGGGTTAAGAAAACAAGCAGATGGATGGAAGAATAAACGTATGAAATATATGCGTGAATGAATAGGGAGATAGTATGTGTGACGTACCTGTATTTATATTCTAAATGTAATCTATGTATATATGTGTATACATATGGACATATGCACGTAGATGACGAATGGCTGAAATATATAGCATGTATCTTGTGTATCTTAACACATATATGTTTATCTGTTTACGTGTATGAAAACGTTTGTATAAAGAGAGATGTCGGATGGACGATGGATGGATGGATAGAGAGAGACCTGTCCCAGATGACTGGTGTCACTTGGAGTGTTACAACTCTGGGCACTCGTTGGCACCCCTAGCTCTTTCTACTTTGGTGTGCTGCTGTTCCAGGTTTTGGGTCTGGCTCTGCCACCAAACCAGCTGTGTGAACTTGAGAAACTCACTCGACCCTCCGGACACAAAGGAAGGTCCATTAATGACTCAGTCCTTCTCTAACATACATGATTCTTTTTCAACTTGCATGATCAAAAACAGAGCAAAGGAGTCAGCGCCGCCGTTCAGAATCCACAGGCCACATGGGCTGAAACAACGTAGGCAGTGACACTTACACAAATGAGCAACCCACACCTAAATAGAAACACATGGCCGCTTACCCTCCCCATTCCAGTGCACACAAACATGTGGGTGGTCTCCACAGGGAAGTGGAAAGGAACATGTACCTGCTCAAAGGATTTTTTCCACATAAGAAGAGCCCCACATCTTTCTCCAGACCTCCCACTGCCAACAATTTGGTCCATCACCCTGCAAAGAACTCCTCAGCTAGGGGAAACTTCTCCTAATAAGGCCCCTTGTTACCACCCCTGGGGAGCTGGCTAACAACCTCATTAATTCGGGTCCATCATGACCTTTGGACAGATGCTCTGGGCACATCAGGTAGAAGCCACAAACCTCTCCTGGGACACGCAAAGCATTAAATTTCCCCTCCTTCAGTGTATTTGGTGATAGATATTGTTAATAACTATCACAGATGCTACCATGTTTATTAACAAGCAAGGCCAGTGAAAGGCAAATGGTCACCCCTGAGACTGAGCCACCAAGATTCTGAGACAAGTCACCAACATGTCATGGCTCTGAATTGGGATTTACATTGAGGAGACCCCAGCTACACCCTGGTTCTGCCATCAGAACCACTTCCACTCACTGCACTGCCTTCTCAATTACAGAATGAGAATTATGATGATTGTACTGCCCTGCCTCCTCCTCAAAAGGGCTCTGGTGATTAAGAGCAATAAATGCAACTGAAGTTTTTAATAATACCTATTTCCAAGAGGATTAAATAAAACAATACACATAAGGTCCTTGATACAGAGGCTGGTGTTCAGTAAGAACTCATAATCATTTGCTATTATCATTGTCAATATATCTATCTTCTAGACATAGCTAGTGCTGGATGCTGAGCTGGACGCCATAAACTATTATTTTATTGGTTCTCACAACTTGAAGGGGGAGATGTTATTTTGCATTTTACAGATGAAGAAACTAAGGTGCAAGAAGATAATATCTTCCAGATCAGGGCTGGAACTCATGCCCATGCTCTCTAACTCCAAAGCTGGTGCTATTTCATTTCTAACTAGATGAAATAATGTGTGTGGAAGTACAATCCTGTTCATAACTCTTATTATTATTATTTCACTAAAGACCCTGGTTTCCTAAGATACTCTCTATTAGTTAGGATGTGTGTGGCTGCATGCAACAGAATGCTCAACTGCCAGTGGCCCAGGTGATAAAGGCATTACATTATTTTACATAAAAACAAGAACAGGGCAGGTATGGTGACTCACACCTGTAATCTCAGCACTTTGGGAGGCCAAGGTGGGTGGATCACAAGGTCAAGAGATCGAGACCATCCTAGTCAACATGGTGAAACCCTATCTCTACCCAAAATACAAAAATTAACCAGCTGTGGTGGCACACACCTGTAGTCCCAGCTACTAAGGAGGCTGAGGCAGGAGAATCACTTGAACCCCGGAGGCAGAGGTTGCAGTGAGCCAAGATCATACCACTACCAGCCTGGGCAACAGAGAGAGACTCCATGTCAAAAACAAAAACAAAAACAAAAACAAAAAACCAAGAAGAGAAGGAGGTGGTTCTAGGACTGGATCAGTAGCTCTATGAATTCAGGTATTTGAGTTAGCATTTCTGTGATTCTCTGACTTTCCCCTCATGGCTACAAGATGGCTGTCAAAGGCCTACACATCACGTCTTCACACCACAGTATCCTAAGAAGTAAGGCAGGGGTCAGAAATGCTTTACCTCTGGCATCTCTGTCTTAGTCCATTTTTGCTGCAACAACAGAATACCTGTGAATGGGCACTTTACAATGAGTAGAAATTCATTTCTCATAATTCTGGAAACTGGGAAGTCTGAGATCAAGGGACCAACATCTCACAGGGCCTTCTTGATGCATCATCTCACAGTGAAAGGCAAGAGGGTGAGAGAGAGAGAAAAAAAAAGGAGGGGGCTAAACTTGCCTTTTATAACAAACCCAATCTCACTCATGAGGGTGGAGACATCATGGCCTAATCACCTTTTACAGGTCCTACCTCTTAATACTGTTATAATGGCAATTAAATTTCAACATGAGTTTTGGAGTCAGACATTCAAGACACGACAATTTCTCTTTTTTAATTGTGGACAAAAATCTTTTTTGGAGGCCTCTAGCAGTGTTCTACTTGTATCTTACTGGCTGAATTGAGTCACATACTTATCCCTAGGCCAATCACCAGCAAAAGGGAAGAGAGTGCCTCTAATTGAACTAGAACAACCGTGGGACAATAAGAATGTTGGAGTTCTCCTTAGCAAGGGGGAAGGGGAAAAGGCTATTGGATAGTCAACAATTCCTCTACATGGCATTCAGGCCCCCACTCCTCTGCCACCCCATAGCCCACTCCCCTCTGCAGCCCCACCCTCCACTGCTCATCTGCTGGACCACACTCTGGTCAGCCAGTCTCCTCATCACTTGACCCATGTGTCACACTCAGGCTCCCTTCTCTGTCCTCCTGTTGGTATTCCCTCTGTTTATAGTATCTTTCTCTTTATGGCTTTTGCCAATGACAATTCTATTCCACAATAAAGCTCAGTCACAACTTGTCTTCCCCGATAAGTGCAGTCCACACTGATATCACTTTTTATAAACTCAGGAACACTCATAGTTTGAAGGAGAGGTGGTCTAGCCCTGTAGTTAAAAGCATGGACTCTAGAGCCGCCCTGCTGGCATTTGAGTCCTGCATGTACTACCACACGTGTGACGTTGAAAAAGTCACTTGGTCTTTCTGGGCCTCTGTTTCCTCATCTGTAAAGTAGAATTAACAATGGCACGCCCCTCACAGGACTGTTGTAAGGGCCAAAGGGGTTAATATAAAATAACTTTTGAGTGGTGTCTGACCACTGTCTGTGAATTCTCTTTTTACTAGTAAACTATCCCTTTCCCTATTTAACTTCCAGGACTAAAGGAGAATATCTGGATTACTCAATTTTTATGGCACTTATACAAATTGAGGTCTACATAGGTTAATTTTTCTGACTTTTCCAATGTCATAAGCATGCAATGACATTCTGTTGGCAGATCACTGAAATATAGACACTTGGTGCTCTTGGGAAAACTTTGTACAAAGTTTCAGAACCTCTGGACCAGGGTGTGTGAAAGCCTGGGACTTCACTAAAACCATCAGCACCCCCTGGCAACTTATTAAAAATGATCTTTCATCGACCTTATTTTAGACCCTCTGAATTAAGTGGTAAGGCTCAAATCTGTTATTTGAACAAACTTCCCAGATGATTGGTGAAGCAAAGATTGATACCCACTGCTGGAGCTGGTGATGGGGTACCCACTGTTGCCATTTCCTTCAGACATAAGGATCAGGTACAGAATCTCTAGGACAGGGAGACAGACATCTCTAAGGACCAAAGCAGACCTCTGTGGAGACATGAATGTAGGCTTAGACAGGGGGCACGGGGTAAAAGGTTCTCTTGGGGTCAGTTCGGTCACTGTCAGAGTTCTTTAGGATTTTAGAGACTGGGGGGTTTGGCCAATGCTATGAATTTCCTTGAAGGATTCATGTTGAGGAATGAGACCAGATGGAAAGGTGCCACTTTCTCAAGACCCAGACTATCATTCAACTCAATTTTGGTTATTTTTCCCCAGAGTTAATTCTATTTAAAATGTCATTTGGGAAGCCTGGACAACTTGGATGACAAATGACATAAGAGATCTTGTTATTAGTCTTCTATTGTGTAATAAATCACCACAAACTTAGCAGCTTCAAACAACACAATTGTCTCATAGCTTCTGTGGCGAGGACTCTGTGGGAAGTTCAGCTGGATCCTCTGCTCCAAGATCTCACAAGGCTGCGCTCATGCTATGGGTGAGGGCTCATCTAAAGGTTTGACCAGGGAAGTATCTGCTTCCAAGCTCACAAGGTTGTTAGCAGCACTCAATTTTTTGTAAGTGGTCAGATTGAAGACCTCAGTTCCTTGTTGGCTATTAGCTGAAAACTGCTCTCCAATCCTTGCCATATGGACCCCTCTAACATGGCAATTTGCCTCATCAAAGCCAGCACAGAAGCGAACTACCAGGAAGGAAGTGACAACCATTTGCAACCTAATCAATACTGCTGTGTTCTATTGATTAGAAGCAAATTACTCAAGGAAAAGGGATTACCCAAAGCCATGAATATCAGGACATGGGTATCGTTGGGAACCATCTTAGAGACTGCTTACCATAACCCCCATATTGAAAAATTTCTCTCTCAACTGAAGGGGTTGAAGCCATTGAAAAGAATTGTCAAGGATGCAAAGATATCACATGGGCAGGGTTATATTAATTCATGTATATCATCTCTCAAATTATTTTATTACATTAACTAGTCATCTCAATATTTATTCATGAAATGTTATTGATAACTGACCAGAGTGAGTATTTCCAGGGATACAAGATGAGTAAAAAGGGGACTACCCCCAAGATGCTTTTAGTCCTAAAGGAGAGATAAATTACTGTTGCTGTTAAATGTCTATTCCCAAAATCCTTACTGTGAACTACTTCTGGAAACTAAAGCACAGGATCTCCTAAAAGCTACTAGTAAATGCAACTATATTATCCCAGGAGAGAGAACTCAAATGATATATTACATTTTAGCAAGATTTGGCTGCTAGTCACAGAACAGGTATAAATGGAAGCCCAAACTCAGTCACAGTGGCAGACTGGTGGGGGCAATACTGTCCAGGCCTTGGAGGGCTACAGAAGGGATGCCCCCTGTGAGGAGGGAGGAGGCATGCTAGAGGATGCTGGGAGGGCATAGGACAAAGGGACATTCTTCAACAACTGTCCTGACCTGGGTGGACTCAAGTTTCAGCCAATAAAAATTTGGCTAAGAAAGGTATTTGATAAAACATGGAATCCTTTAGCCGACATTCATCACCTCCAAACATTGTTAATGCAAAATGAAGTAACAAAAATAGGGTCGTGAGTTGCTTTTATGCATCTAACAAATATTTATTGACTGTCTACTCTGTGCAAAGCGTGTGGGCACTGTACTTACTGCTGTGCAATTTCTTGAGGAACCAAAAGCAGGATAATACCAGGCCTGCCTTGTAATACATTGGGAGAATCATTCTACAGTTCACACGGGAACCCTGCCAAGGAAGACAAAATATGGCCCTAATCCTCCTTTCATGGAGCTCTCCGTGAAGGAACAGTGAGAGAAGCCAGCCTAACATTTATAAAGCGGGAGCCTCAAGTGAAAACTGCTTCTTGGAAAGACAGCAAGAAGGGAGGGGCCCAGAGGTTTGGAAACAGCACTTGATAACAAGGCTGAAGGGGCTGCTCCTTATGGGAATTCTAACATGTTCACTGAACTCATTGGTGCGGGAGAGACTGAGATTCAGAGATAAGCAGACCATCTACTTGAGAAACGGAATGATGTTTGCCTCCCAGCGCCTACCCTAGCGCAGGGACAGGACTCCAGGCTCCCCTGGGCTAGGGAGGTGGGAGGGAGTGTCTTTAGCTGAGCCTCCTAAGCATAGCCAACCACTTTGTCATCTCCAAAAACACACACTGGAAGAAGAGAGGAGAGAATGTTTGCACTGACCTACCTAATTATTGTTACGTTTGAGGCACCTACATTTCCTTATTAACACTACAGTTTTTTCGTTGCTCAGAAATTCTAGTCAAAACCACACCCTCACAAACAAATCTACCCTGTCACTCCCTTAGAAGAAAAAAGTACCCAGGACTGCATTTGATAAACAGTCTTCACATGATGAGTACACTCTGCTTCAAAGTGTCCATCATCAACACGGTATAAGTAACTTTCATCCTTGTGCCTAGAATGTTTTATGCTAGCCACTTAAATTCATCATAAGAAACTTGGTGTTTTACCATTAAATGATAATAGAATAACATGCAAGAGCAGCCATATCGATTATTCTGGGAGCTAAAGGGGCAAAACTTCAGAATGAGGAGCCTTAGCTAACATGTGGGACTGGGCCAGTTGAGTCTCTGGGAATGCATGGGCCAGAGCTAACCACTTCTCCTCCTCCTTCCGGTCCCTCCAGGAATTGCAACTCACCTCAAAGATCCCCTGAAAATAGGCACCCCATCACCTGCCCCCTGTATTTTCCCTTATGGCTGTACCTGAGGGAGTTTGGTTCAGTTAGATCAAAAGTGCTGATTTTGGCCAATAATCAACAAGAATTATTAAACCAAGCTACGTGCCCAACACTGCACTAGAAAGGAAGACCTAGTCTTTACCTGTCTAGGGTAACTTTAACTTAGAGACTTGTATAAGACTGTGCCCATGATTTTCCTTTATCTTTTAGTTTCTATTCCTATTTTAGTATTTGTGATCTTTACACTGCCAGAGAACAAAGACATACCTAACACATGTCCCAATTCACTATGTTGAGTTTACATAAAATTGTGGTTTGTGTTCTTTCACATTTATTTCCTTTTTTTTTTTTTTGAGACAGAGTCTCGCTCTGTCGCCTAAGCTGGAGCGCAGTGGCATGATCTTGGCTCACTGCCACCTCTGCATCCCGGGTTCAAGCGATTCTCCTGCCTCAGCTTCCTGAGTAGCTGGGATTACAGGTGCTCACCACCATGGCTGGCTAATTTTTGTATTTTTAGTAGAAACAGGGTTTCACCATGTTGATCAGGCTGGTCTCGAACTCCTGACTTCGTGATCTCGGCCTCCCAAAGTAGCGTTCTTTCACATTTCTAGCATTTACCCCATCACCACCAAAAATAGTTTTTGTTTCAGAACATGAGGACACTACATTAAGAATTGCCAGGGTGTCATCTGATGATATGAGTACTGGGAAGAGAGGGTGGGTGAGGACAGAGAAAGGGTACACGCCTACTTTGTGTCGCCCCTGTCACCTTGAGGCTATACTTACAACTTGGACAAAGACTACCAGATTTGCAGAAAAGTTAGAAAAGGAGGAAATACTGAATTTTAGAATAAGAAGCAACTTGGAAATCTTATGCTACATTTCATTCATCTCAAAAACCAAACAAGGGTACATAATTTGCCCAGCTCACAACCAATAAGGAGTAAAGCTAGAACACAACATCAGGTATGTCTTGCTCCCAAGCCTGGTCTCCATGCTGGGCTGTCCCTGGGAATCAGACATTCACATCATGGCAGGACTCAAACATCAAACGCACTTGTTGTCAGATCTTTTGCAATGATTATTTTGTGCTTGAGTATATATCATCTCTGTCTTATCCTCCAGTGGATTATGTGTCCTGACCTCTGGAGCGTCTCTCTCTGGTGTCCCTTCATGTGCCCAGCCATCTCCTGGGCCCTAGTAAACAGACACATGTTCAGTTGCTTTCAACTTTAGTAGTAGGGTGCTCACTCATCTTTCTGTTGTACTTTTCCTTATAACAAACTTATAACAACTTCTTATAGACATACACAGAGAGAAAGAGAGAGAGAGGGAGAAACTAACAATAGTTAACAATAAGAATCTGAATCTAAGGAACTGTGACTATTTTAAAAGCAGAGAATATATTTTAACTCATGAAGCAGAGCTGATCTGGAAATAATCTGGCTTCGATATGCCTCTAGTGTAACCCTTCGAATATAAGAACTCACTATCTCTAATTTCTTTTGTTGCAATTTTCCAATAAAATCTGGCAGTGGCCCAAGTTCTCAGAGGACTAATAGGGATAAGAATGTCCCTGATTTTCCTTCAAAATGAGAAATCATTTCAACGTGAGGAGTCCAGCCGCAACTGGCACAATCCCCAAGGGTCTCTGGATTTCAGGAGAGGGACCTGGGCCTCTCTCTGGCCATCCCAGCAGTCTCCCAGACTTATAATTATTCAGTCAGCAGCCCAGAATTGTGGCCTACTTAGTTTTCTCTAAAAGCACTTAAGGACAGTTTAATGAAAGGAAAGAGCAGCAGAGAAAGGGGAAAAATGCTTTTTTTAGGAACTGAACAAAATATCATGTTTTCTTCTCTCTCTCTCTTTTTTTCCCTTTTTGCAATATTTCTCCTCAGAGAAAATTATAGTCTTTAGGGCCAGCAATGTGCTGTGTATGTTTTGCTTATTACAGTGGTTAAAACGAGAACCATGGGTGATGGAGTATCATTATAGCATTCCTGATATCCCTGATATATTTGTGCAAACATAGTTGTGGGCAATGCATGGACAACGATGAGCCCGTGTTGTCTGGAGAAGTTTCTTCTCGTCTTTGTTTATTTGCACAGCCTCTTGCTTTACTCTGGAATCCTCCGTTTGTATTCCTTTTTACAGTTTTTGCCTCTTTAGACTACATTTTTCTTTAGTGTATCTTCTTTTCCACCTCCCTCAAGCAGCGTTGAAATGTTTCCATGCCAAACAATTTGCAAAGGAAATGGTTCAAGTTAGAAATGGAGTAAAATGGCGGCTGTAACCACAACGGTGAATTTCTAGTCGTTACCACTTTATTCCCTTTGGTTTGTGTCTGTGTCTCTCGCTATTTTCTGTTTCTGTCAGTAGGAGCCCAGGAAGAAACCTCCTTCTTCTATACAGGGCGCCAGAGAGCCAAAAAATAAAAAATAAAATCACAATACCGTTGAATAGCAATGCTGGATAGCACTGAGCCAAATGCTTTGAGACATAAAGGAGCAGCACCCTCCATTCCATTCCATGCTCTAAAATTGCTTGAAATGTACTGAAAAGAAAGACATGAAATATTAATAAGGACAGGCAGGTTAGGGGACATGGAAGTTCAGAGAAAAGGGGTCTCTGAGGGCTGGAGAATTCTAGGAAAGTCCCATGGAGGATTGGAGCCCTGAAGGATGAATGGGGCCTTGGGAAAGCAGAGAGGAGGGAGACACACTTTTTCAGGAAGAAGGAGCAGGGAGACTGTGATGACTGCTCAGCCAGGTCACCAGGGTTCTCAATGACGTGCTCAACACTGGGAGGCTCACTGGACTCTCCATGAGAGAGCTTCCTAAAAAAGCTCGACTCCTACTCTACAGAGATTCATGTGCCCACTTTGCTGGCCTCTGGTGCTAACAATGCATATTTTATGAGTTTGAGCCCTCTTCTTAACATTTTATTTCTGCTTGAACTCTCATTATATTCTGTTTGCAGATAACAAAAACTCTAGGATTCTAACAAAAGTTACAGATTCTCTTCCCAGAAAAATTAACATAAATACAAAGTTATGCTTATAATTTTAGGAACCCTCCTGATGTCTCCTCATGAAGCCCAGGTTTAAATGCCTTGACTCAACTGTCCTTGAAGACAGAGACTGATTTTTATTCATCTTAGCAGCCCAATGCCCCAAACACAGTAATTGGTCAATAAAGATTGAGTGGATGATACAAGAATGAATTCTGTCTCTCTCACTTTTTGGCCCCCAGGGACTTCCCTCAATCGGCCTGCCTTAGGCCACAAGTCCACATTACCTACAGATCCCAGGTGCCCACGTGGAAGACTCTCATGGGACCTACTCAGATCTGTGGTTTCTGCTCCTATCCTTGTGAATTCTGATAATTTATGTTGCCTTGATATCTATTTCTGCCATTTCACTTTCTCATACGAGAAATGGGTCTCAGTCACCTTGACACAGTTTCCAGTTCAACAGCACCCAAATGGCTCAAGAACTCAGAGGTGTCTCTCCAGCCCTGCAGATGGAGCTCCCCACTTTCCCATCCTTCCTTTAAAGACAGCATTCCGGCATTTGCCCTCTAACTTGAATGACCCACACCCTACTCCTTTATTTATGCTGCTAGTTGCAGAGCTCTCTTCTCTCTCCCTGCCTCACTCTTCACTTCTGCCTTGAATGGCCCAGGGATGGAGCATCTGCCCTCCAGACTCATTGCACCCTCCCTGTCCAGATCTGTAAGCGAAAGCCTTCGAACTTGTTTCCCATTGTCGTGGTGGACTGAATTTGTGCTTTCCACCTGGAGAACCAGGGACTGCTCCAGGCTAGTTTTCCACCCCCCACCCCCCACCAGCCCCTGCCAGAATGTCTTGTGGAGGGGAACAAAGGAAGGGGTTCCTAGCACCAGAGTGATGGTCAGGCAGGCATGAACTGGACACAACTCAGACAAGAGCCATGAGGGCATCTGCCAGTATAAACAAGGTTCCCATGTGAGGGACCCTTTGATCTGGGGCAGGAAAATAGGCGTTGGGCTCTCCACTAAGTAAAAGAAACATCCCGTGAAGGGCACACTATAAATACTATATCCAGCTCTACCTCATTTCCCATTAGGGCAAGGTTGCTAGCCACTCTGTCACTCTGGTACTGGAACCCCAAATTAGCTGGGGCCTCTCAAAACACCTAAAACTTGTCCTTTCTGTGAATCAACGTTCTCATTGTTATTTGACCATCTTGCATCTCATCTCCCAAGAGTTGAGCTGTCTGGCATCTATGATGGTAGCCAACCAGCTAAAGAAACCCATGTCAACATGTGGAAAGAAGAGAAACAGACAAGGCTTTCATTCCTCTCATTTCTTTTCTAGGTAAACCACATGCATCTTCACGCGTGCTCTCTGAAAGCACTGCCTCGATCTTATTTTCTAACCGCAAAGGGTCTCCCGTGAGGAGTATTGACACCTACTGGAATGAGATGCGTGTCCTGGGGAGGCAGGAGATGAAGATGCTCTGTGCCAGGAGGAAGCTTGCAGCACCTCTTTGGTCATACTCCATGTTTTAAAAAGTTATTTGAAATGTGAAAAAAGCAGTTATCTGAAATGTGAAAAAAGCACAGTTCCCTCTCAGAGTTATTCTAGAGCATTGTCTAACAAGCCTTCTGAGGAGTTGTTTGATTCTGTCCTGGAGATATATGTTTTTAAGGTATTTAGTATTGATCAAGAGCCCAAATTCTGTAAAGTTAGATGCTAATCTGTAGAAGGCTGATAGGCTGTATGACAATTTTATCTGGTAGCAATGCAAGCAATTTCTGTCTGTTAGAAAAGGTAACCCCAAAGGTTACTGTTTTATTGTCTTATAGTACATTAACTAGTTTTACAGTTTAAGTTTTTAATCTTATTTCAGTAATTTTTCTCTCATTAGCTATCTACACTGCCATCTTTTGTATTCTCTTTTAAAATAGTTTTAGCATCCTGCAGAATCCCTGATTAATAAGTTCAACAAATATTTAACTCGTGCTCACTCTATACTTGTAAAGGAATTTTTAATTTAATTTCTTGAAAACTATCAACTACATTTCAGCTATGGGCAGAGGCCAGTGTCAGGGGTCTTTTAACACCCAGGGTGCTGTAGACAAGCATCTTTCAGACTCTAATGTGTACATGAGTTACCTGGAACTTGTTATAATGCAGATTCTGATTTGCTAGTTCTTGGGTGGGGCACTTCTCATAAGCCTCCAGGTAAGGCCAACTCTGCCGTCAATGGACACCACTTTAGTGAGTCTGTAGGATGCAAACTGTCTTCACAAACCCCCCAGGAATCTGTGTCTTTCCCTATCCCCCACCTCCCTACAGTCACAGCAGAATCCAACAATCCTGACTTCTAAAGAACTGGGCCCGTGGATAGTTTCTGGGCACTGTGGGGGTGGTTTAAGTGTGTGTAGAGGGGTGTGGGTAGGAAGGTGGGGCAACATAAAGGAAATGAAGTGATTCATGCTCAACTACTATTGCCTGAGCATTAAATTCAATCATTGGGAAACCCAATCTCCCCACTGCAAAGGGAAATGTCCAACTTGGAGTGCTGCTCTCCAAGCAATACAGCCTCCACCCTCTCCTGATGGGACCCACCCAGGCTCTTCACCAAGGACCCCTCCAGAGCTGTCAAGTGCATGGGTAGTTCTCAGACTTCGTGTTTTCTATGGCTGTTGAGCTCTTTGCACCTCCTTTGGGAAGAGCAGAGGTAGGTCCCCTTTGTTTTTAGTGGGCACATTTCAACACTTTGGTGGCTGACTCTGCTCTGCTGTGTGCTTTCTTAAGTCATGGTGCACTAGTATTTTAAATCCTTTACATTTCTTGGAACCAGAGATCTCAGAGACTCCAAGAAACACACAATTTGTATAGTTCACTCCAAAATGGAGAGGCATGCATTCCCAGGGAGGACTGAGAGCTCTGGTCCTGGCTCTCAACAGCCAGTTCATGGAGTGGGCTCCAGTGAGAAGAAAGGGGGGTGGGAGAGAGAGAGAGAGAGAGAGGAAGAAAAGGAAGGAAAGAAAGAGGGAGGGAGAGAGGGAGGGAGGGAGGAAGGAAGGAAGGAAGGAAGGAAGGAAGGAAGGAAGGAAGGAAGGAAGGAAGGAAGGAAGGAAGGAAGGAAGGGAGGGAGGAGGAAGAGAGGGAAGGAGGAAATGGAGAAAGAAAGAAAGGGAGAAAGAAAGAAATAAAGAGAAAGAAAGAAAGAAAGAGGAGAAAGGTAAAAAGAAAGAGGGAGGGAAAAAGGAAAGAAAGAAAAAAAGAGGAGAAGGGAAGGGAAAGGAGAAAGGAAGTAACAGAGAGAAGGAAGGAGGGAGGGCCAGAGAGAGGGAGAGAATTGTTGATAGATCCTGATTTAGTCTTTTATTCTGAAAGTATATTCTGCCTTTTGGGAGGTGGTGTTTAATGTCTTCACTGAAATGACATTGGCTATATGTATCAAGTGTTTGCTTTGTTTTCATTTTTGTTTTTATGTCCTATCCTCGTTCAGTAAAATAAAAAGTTGGCAATCACATGTTCATCCTCCAATTTTAGGGAAAATTTTTCTAATCTGGAAAGCCACACACCCAAGAACCACTGACCCTGGGCTCTCAGGCTACAGAAGACATAGCCCCGAGTAATTTAGTCCCCTCTTCCAGCTGTCTGGAAAGCCAGCACTTTATTCTGCAGTATAGAAGCAGGTAACTTTCTACTAATCACCTCCCTGGTCCTCTTCTGCTCTTCTTCTCCTCCCATCACAATTCTGCCTAGAGGGAAGAAACCTTGATGAAACAGGTAACAAAGCCTCTTCTGCAGCCTTTTAATGCAAAGTCTGAAGACTGAGAAGGAGCTGGAGTTTGAAGGCCTGGGATTGAGCCTTGGTTTTGCCACTTGAAAACTGCATGCACTTTTATAAGTGCTGTAATCTTTTTGAAGCTGAAAATCTTTCAGAGTTGCCAAGATAATAAAATCAGAAACATACATAAAGAGCTCTGTAAAACATAATGTAAAAGAGCTGTGAAAATATAATCTATTGTTACAAACCCCTCCATCCCTCCACATGTCTACATGCACATGAAACACTGTTGAGTGGAGAGCTAAGGTTTCTGGTTCACTTGTACCCACTGTTGGTGTGGGGACAGTCAAATGATCTTAGAGACAAGCAATCTGATTTTCAATTATTTATTAGATTTCATTTATCTGGGGTCTGTTGGATCATCAAGAGCCATCCAGGTAACTGGAATGTGGTCAGTAACCCCTGCTTTAAAGAAACTGAGGTAAAGAAAAAAAAAGTATAGCTAACTCAGTAAGTTAACAGTTTCTCGAATGTTCTGACATAATCTCATTTAATGACAAAAGAAAAGTGAGTGCTAATGTTCCCAATCACACATGATACACAAAGGCTCGAAAAGTCACACCATCAGCAAGTGGCCAGTGATCCCAGTTCAGGCTGATTCAGAGGCCCTGCTGTTTACCCTATACTATCCTCAGGCTATCTGAGAATCAACACTGAGCCCTTACTCACTTGCCATGCGGGAAATTCTTGGATAGAGTACTCAAGCCTCAAATTGTACCCCATTCTACCATTTATCAGAAGTGTAATTCTAGACATGTCCCTTCCGATAGGTCCTGTACAATTCATAGAAGAAATATAAAATTTCTAATCATTTCCATGAAAGCAATTAAAAACAAACACACAAAAAATAAAGAAACAGAATAAAAAAATTCAAGGCTGGGTGTGGTGGCTCATCCCTGTAACCCCTGCACTTTGGGAGGCCAAGGTGGGTGGATCACCTGAGGTCAGGAGTTCAAGACCAGCCTGGCTAACATGGTGAAACCCCATCTCTACTAAAAATACAAAAATTAGCCAGGCATGGTGGCGGGCACCTGTAATTCCAGCTACTCAGGAGGCTGAGACAGGAGAATCACTTGAACCCAAGAAGCAGAGGTTGCAGTGAGCCATTGGCTCCAGCCTGGGCAATGAGTGAAATTCTGGCAAAAAAAAAAAAAAAAAAAAAAAAATTAAAAAAGCAAACACAAATAAGTTATAATCAGTAGGCTTCTCTACTGAACTCATTATTAGCCAGAACTTACTATTGCTTTAAATTAAATGTCAATGATCATTTAATCATTTACCAGTGCTACTTTTCTTGGTAGGACTAGTAAACGAAATTTCTTGTGCCAAAAGGGTTAAACAAAATATTTTTATACTATTTACACTGAACATTATCTAACTTGTTAGACTAATATTGGACATTATCTCATCAGTGTATGTTAGACGTAACATATGCATCTGTTAGCGATGCTAAACATCTAACTGGGGGAGTGGAAATATAATATAATAAAGAGAATGTATACAGGAGGAAAATTGAACTCCAAAATACTTTAAATTACAACATGATGCTTTCCACTTTATTTAATCAAGTCCTTTCTTATAACTCAGTTAAAACGAGAGAGAAGAGAAAGGAGAGAGGGAAAGTAATACTAAAATTTATTCCTAATTTTAACTCTGAAGTATACAATAATCATAGTGATTTGATGAAATAGTTTGAAGTTTCCAAAGCAAAAAAAAATAATAATAATAGTTTTGTGTTTCTTCTGCAAGGCTTCTCTTCAAAAAGACAAATACAGAAACTTTACCTTAATCATTTTAATATTCTGACCTAGGAAAATTAAGATGTTGGTAATGTGAACATGTATGTTGTAGAAATGGATGTGGATCACGGGTGGTGGGTATGAATGACAAGGGTCAGTACCAGAAGGTTCACTGGAGCTCTCAAAAACTTAAAGAACAAATTAGATTAACTTAATATTAATATTTCAGTCACATCTAGTGAAGTGACTCATGCTTGGACTCAAAAAGCCACGTCTGCTCTATATGTTAGTCTATGATTGACTTACAGATGGGAGAAAGAAACAGAAAATAAAATCTCTGCACTTAAAAACTCCTTGATGTTGTTTATCTCACAAGTCATCTCTCTTTTCTCCTTTAAAACCCTCCTACTCCAAAGTTACCAAAAGATGGTGAGAGCCAGCAATGACTGCCTCACATGGCAGCAATGGAAGCCACACACCCTCTCCATGAGGACGTTCCTGTCCTCAATACAGGGAACTTTCAACTCAAGGGAGATCTACTAGAACAGGAGCCAGCCAACTATCTCTGTTTTTCTCGATAATGTTATATTAGAATATAGCTACACTACTTGTTTATGCATTCTCTAGGGCTGCTTTTGCAATACAAAGGTAGAGGTAAGTGATTGCAATTGAGCACATGTGGCCACAAAGCATGAAATATTTGCTCTCTGATCCTTTACAGAAAAGGATCCTTTGTTTGCTCCTGAACTAGAAAGAGCTCCAGATTTGGAGCACTAAGATTGGCATTTTATAAACTCCAAAGCTCTAGTTCTCAACCCTGTTGTCACTCTTGCACATCTGAGGGAAAAACACATATTTTCATCATTAATTCTGTCTTACCCCTTAGTAGAAAGGCTCCCAGCATGCACATACATGAGCAAAGAATTCCTAAGAAGCTAGTGAAATGTAAGCTTCAGGGTCACTCATATGCACAAGGCCTTGGGAAGGGCCCATGTGAGGTGTTCATATAGTTACCTGTTTTTGAATCATTTGAAAAAGTAAGATCCGGAGACTATTGTCTTTTTCCATTCCAGTTTTTCTCCAATGAGTCTTTTCCATATGTTGGGTACTGCTAGGATGCCCTTGGGCATTTCGAGGAGCCAACTAAACAGAAGTTGAGATGGGGAATTGGGGATATTTGTAGCTTGGGTGTAGTGGGATGTAGAGAAATAGACAGAGAGAAAGACATTTCACAGTCTCTTCTTTGTATGGTTACGTTACTGCTAGTACCTCCCAAGATAGGAATGACTTGTGGGAATATTTCCATTGCCCACCATGCTGACCCTTTGGTGTTACGACACAAAAGTGCAGGCTTAGTGGTCTTAGTGCTATGTGAACATGGTTCTGGGATACCCATCACTGAAAAATGCATGGTAGTGGAGGAGAAACAGGTTTTGAAATGTGTAAATCCAGAAGCTAGTCTGTGGAAAATTCTTCCAAGCCCTTAAGTTCATGTATGAAAGAAACTTGATAGATTTTCCCAAATCTGACAACAGTCTTAAAATGTTGAATGACACTATTAATGCAGGTTGTGATGCTGAAAGAAACTTTTCTACCAATGATTGTAAAAGTCTCAATCAATGATGCTAAGGTAAAGATCAAATTATCTTTCCATAGAAAACATTACAACATTGTTATTGTATGAAGACATGGTCAGAGTATTCAGCCAACAAATGTAGGATAACTGGTACCATAGAGTGTGTCAAACTGCTAATTAATAAAAATAGTATGTTGTTGTCTGGATTTTGTGGTCAGCTTTTTAAAACTCCTGATTTCTTGTGATTTTATTTTTATTCAAAAAAAGTATCATAATTATATATCCTTTTTCATAAATAGGGCCCTCCAAGTCATGTAAGCTTTAGATCCACAAAACCAGTACTACTGACATACTTGCACACGCTGGGTTCTTTCTCAGTTTTTTTTTTTTTTTTTAAATGTTGGCCATCATAACCCACTATATGGAGGCTGTGGCCCAGTAATGGAGGGATTCACAGCTGAAAAACAGCCTTAAAGAGCTATACAATGAATTAGTAATGTAAGTGAATCCATTACTAAATGGATCCTGTCTCACTCCAAGCTACCTTGCTACCTGGTAGATGGAAAGAACACGCATCTCAGAACTAGGCTGATCTGGGTCTGAACTTGAACATAGTATTGAAGTTTCCTAGCCTAGGTTTCTGCAGCTGTAAAACAGGGAAAATTGAACGAACTTCATAGGGTTGTCGTGAGGGTGAAATGTGAGGACCTGGGACCTCTGTTCAAGGCAGAGTCCAGAACCTTCGTACAGCAGGTCTCTGACACCGGCCATTCCCTTCTTCACCATGCGCGTCTCCTGGGAGCCACCAGCGGCTCATGCACAGAGAACACAGCTGGCAAAGAGACATTCAGAGGAAAGCCTCTGTAATTAATGTCATATTCACTCAATTTCAAGTCTAGACAATATTTTTCTAAAACAATTGCTTCTGAGGGCCAATAATGAAAACAGAACAATGTCAGTCATCAGAACTCAGAAAGAGAAGGATAAATATTGCCTGACAGGTCCATTCTAACTTTGATCTGAAATTCTGCATTCTTCTGGGAGACTTGTAGTAAATGATTTCCACACTTCTCCATGGCTGTTGGTCCTTGCTGTCCACCGCCCTGTACTTTAGAAACAAAAGACAAGAGTGCCAGGAGAAGATAGCCTTAAAACTCTCCTTTAAAGGATTCAGTAACTGGGGTAGCAGATGTCAATTGCCCTCCAGATATCACTGTCCTACATATAGAGTGAGCTGAGTACTCTGAAAGCTATGGGCAGCCCCAAATCTTGGACCCAGAGTATATCCCCAATCAGCATTCCAGGGATCTGAATTTCCCATCCTTATGCTACTTGAGGTTGATCCTAAGGGTGGCCACCTGCTACCCTGGGGCAGCTGAGAAGAAAGTGAAAGGGAATTGCAATTTTTCCTGGTATTGGGTCTGCTGAAGGGGGTCTCTATTCTTTCTCATCTCACCTCTACTCTCACCCCATCCTCATTCTTCCTCACAAGTTAAAGGCAGAGATTAGGGAAGGCACTGGCCACAGCCACCCAAGTATCATGACTTGTACAGGGTAACATTTTGATGGAACTCTATGCAAATGGCACCCCTGGAAATGGGCACAGTTGTAGTCCAGGTGCTGTGGCGTCTGGCAAGTCTATATCATGCTGTTCCAGGGTGATGCTCCATGTCTGCCGCATAATATGTAAAATGTTAAATCTCCTGTCCAGAGAAGTTTCTTCCCATCTCCCTCCATAGAGAGACTGTGACTGGAAACAGGGCAAAACACAGAGAGGCTGACAAGAGGAAAAAGGTAAAAAGAAAACCAGAGGGAGACAGAACGATGAAGCAGCAGCTTTTGTTATAGCCCCAGGGAATAAACCAATAGCTCCTTAGTAAACAGAATTCAGCAAAGAAGTCGGCAGATGTTCCCATGAACACAGGGCACAGCACAGGGACAGACCACCCGACGCTCAGACTCCATCAGATCCTGGCGTTTTGTCACCCAAAGGAGCTTCCCTGGTCAACAGAGATCCTGGGAGTCATTTGTATCTGCCCCACTACCCCAGATTCCCATAGTGGAATGAGGAAAGTCCTCCTGGGATCCAACAGGAAAATATGCATTCTCCCCTCCTTCCTGGTTCAGAAGCTAGCGATACTTAGGAGACAGCACGAAAGCACAGCTCAACCCAAAGCAGCATGCCATCTGGCATGTTCACTCACCAGACACCCAGGAACCCATTTGAAAGTCCCCTTCCATCCTCCAAACATAAGTCTTCCTCCTGCAATTTCCCCAACCCAGTCAAAAATCCCTTTCTCTGTTGAGAGTATTCTCAGCTAGGTACAAAGGGAAATCTAATGTAACTAAATCTTACTCAAATGTGAGTGACTGATGATCTTTTTCAACTCTCCCAGGAGATTTACATTGTAAAATACAACAAGATAAAAACAAGGAAAGCAAGAACCATGATGAATCTCCATTGGGTAGGGTTCCAGGTAGGGTGACAAAGGGAAGGAAAATCTTCAGGAAGGGTAGAAGAGTTTGGAAGGCTGAGCTGGTCTCCCAGAGCTCCTTAAATCCCATCATGAGGGCACCTGCTTACTCTATTCATGTTGCTTCTGCTTCCAGGAAGTCACACCTCTCCAAATAGAAGAAACCCGACTCATCTGTTTTCTGCCATAATATCTAATAAGAGTCAGGTGCTATAAGGCAGGGGTTCTCAAAGTGTGAACCGCAGGCCAGCAGCATCAGTAACACCCCAAAATGTGTTAGAGAGGCAAATTTCCAGGGCCCCTCCATAGACCTACTGAATCAGAAACTCTGGGGATGGGACCCAGAAATCTGTTTCAACAAGCTCTCCAGGGAATGTTGATGGACAATAAAGATTGAGAACTGTCTATATAGGGCATGATGAACTGGGAGCCTTCCTCTTCCACTAGCTTGAGCAACTCAGTTCACCTCTGTGAACCTCAGTTTCCCCAAATATAAAATAATATGACTGGATTTATTCAGTGTTCTATGGAAAATGGGTTTCATCAGATGCTTCGTGAAAAAATTATTTTATTATCAAGTAATCCTGGGAAATCCCTTCTTAGACATCCATAATACATGTTAGCCTATTAAAGACTCCCCAGATCCAACCATAAATAAAGAAACTTGTTTAACTGTGTTTAGCCCTGTGCTTGCCAGACACTTTTGAGTATGAATTCTCTTTCTTAATCACATCCATTAACATCTGGAACAGAAGGGTTTAGGTGATTGCCAGGGTCTCTCCCTCTCCCAGCTGTAGCATCCGGCAGGTCTATGTCGTGCTGTTCAAGGGTGATGCTCCATGTCTGCTGCATCGTAAGTAAAATCAGCTCTGAGGAGCATCTCAGTTCACACAGAGCAGCCTGTGCCCTCTACCGGAGTTTATCCACATGGTAATTTATGCCCATTCACTGATTTTGTTAGTGTTACATACAATCTTACCCTTCCCTGCCACCTAGAGAAAAACCACAAGACAGAGGAGAGCATTAAACAGTTCCAGGGAAAGAGGTGAGAGGAGTGAGGAATAGGAGAGGTGAGGAAGTCATCCTGGGAGTGGGGGTGGGTTATCAGGACTGAATAGCCGTGCCCAGCCCAGGGCAAAATTAAGGCTATGACAGCCTTCACCTCTCTGCAGGACTGTTGGTATCACTTCACAGTTTCTTGTTTCTTAACCCCTGCCTTTCTTAGAGGACAGAGAAAATGAGTCACAGGCATGGAACACCCTGATCTCTGAAAGCAGATGATGCCAATTATCATAAACATTATTAATAATCATTATAATACTCTGCAATTTACAGAGTATTTCAGCATATATTCTTTCCTAATCTTTGCAACAACAAGGCTTTGAAGTAGAAATTACTTTTATCCTTATTTTGCAAATAAGAAAACAGAGTCATTAGTTGCACAGCCACAGGCGAGAAATCCAGCCTTTGTGCCATAGCTTCTAATAGCCTGTAACTGAGGATAACTGGATTGAATACCAAGGTTCTTCTACCACAAAGGCACATATCTACTCTTGTAAATCAATTTCCATCTGAAAGCACTCCTTGGTTTGTGCAATGTTGAATTAACTCCATGCCTGCCCATTGCATTCCTGACAACAGGCAGTACACCCACTTTGTAGTAATAGGAATATGGTTTCTAGACTTGATTAAACCCAATTGAACCCAATTCCTCACACTAGTTGTGTGATTTGGGGTTTCGTGAGATTAATTGTGTAAAGTGTTTAGCACAGGGCATAGTAAGTTCTCCCTAAGTGTCAGCTACACATCCATCATTGGAAGAAGACAAATCTTAGCTGAATTCAGGTGCCAGGAAAGATAGCAAGCACTAAAGTGATGAAAAGTCCCTGACTATGCCAAGACCAGGAGACAGGTAATGCAAAGAACATTGAATATGAGACTGAAGACTTTGGTTGAAATCTTCACTTTGCTGCTTAATTCCAGGTGACCTTGTACAAACAACTAAAATGTTTGCTTTTCTCTTCTGCTTCTTGGGGGTTGTAATGCCTGACTTGCCTTCTATACAAGACTATTTGAAGGTTAGACAGGCCAGGCATGACCGCTTGTAACAGACACTGTTGACTGCCTACATAAAAGTCATTTACTCCAACTTCTTAATAAACAAACCTCAATTTTATTCAGGTATCTACCTCTTCCACATGGTCACGAACCCTAGGAGGTGTGTTCTGGTTAGTGTAAGCTCATAATGGTGGCTCCATTCCCTCTGCTAGTGGCTGGTAGAAAGAAGGGCCTGTAATGCAATTCTGACCACTGAGATGTGAGGGGAAGTCTTTGAGGGGTTGGATGAAAGGTTTCCTTGCTTTTATGAGGGGGCATAAAAGGAAGTGGTATCTTCTTCCCCTGGTCACAATCATATCTAGATGACCATACTGGTCCTGTTGCTGCAGACATTTTGCTACCATGAGGGGACATGCTTGAGCATAATGCCACCTCTCTGAGGATGGCAGAGCAGAGAGATGGAAAGAACCTGGGTCTTCAATAATGTCGTTGAGCCACTTAATTAACCATCCCTGAATGTGCTGTATCTGGAACTGCCACATGAAATAGTAAATGTATTCTTTGCTAAAGGCAGTGAAGTCAGGATATTGTGTTGCTTGCCACTGAGAGCATCCTAATACACACACTGATGTGTGTTCTGCTGCTGTAAAGTACCGGCACATAATACATATGTGACACACATATAGTTACACATAAACTATTATTTGTATTGAATGCTCCAAACTCACTCCTTAAGTGAGAGGATATTAACAAACTGCCAAGAAAAGTCAGAGTGAGTTGTAGCACTCGGGTAACAAGGCACAGATCAGTGATGGGGATGGAATCAAGGTATAACATGAGGAGGCCTAACTGAGCTTCACAGTTTATTTATCTTTAATGATATTTAGAACTATACCTCCCTCATTTTTTGTGTGTTTAACAAATGATGAATGTACCAAAGAAATTAAATATATATATTATAGATACATTATATATGTATATGTGTTATATACAGTAATATACATATGTGTATATTATATGTTATATATGCACATGTCATATATATGTTATGTGTGTGTATACATATACAACATAATATGTGTTATATAGGCTATATATAGCATATATGTGTGTTGTATATGTGTGTACATGCATATGTATATATACACACATACACATGAGGAACATATAAGGAGAAAATTCTGCCACTTTACCAAATCACGTGTATTCTCCTTTGCCCTCAGGATTTCCAAAGCTCACTCACATCTATTGTGCATCAGAACATGGGCAAACCAACTGCGTGAAATAATTTGGAAGTCACAAGTCCACTGTGTCTATTTTTTTTAAGTGAAATGGAGAGATGCTGGCTGAACGAAGTGTTCCATTTTCTAAACAGAATGCTTTATTTGGCCAGGCCCGATATGACCTAATGATGAAGATTCAATTGCATCTGAAAGGAAGATAAATTAAAATATAAGTTGTAAAAGTGCATATTCTTACTAAACTGAACATGGGAAAGGATTTTCTCTTCTAATAGCTGTCCACTCTTACTGTTCTCTCTGGTTTGACAGAAAATGGTAAATGTCTTTGAAATTATTTAAAATGTTGTGGGATTGTGTTTGTTCTAAATTTTGGATTGAGAAGGCAGACAACTGTTCCTGGTAGGGAATCAGGATAATGTCACATCTTGACTGGACTTGTGGCTCCCAGTAATGGGAGAGCATATGCTTGTTCCTGACATATAGTAAGTGTCCAACAGATACGTTTTAAAGAACTGAAGTCCAATATTCTGTTTATCCTAGGCAAAAGGCCCTGAGCATCACCGAAAGGTGGCAGTTTCATGTTATATGGAGATATTTGAGAGGTAATGGGTAATAAATTAGTAGAATAATGTATTCACTGGCAAAACCTATGCTTTTTCAAAAACGTATGACAATGATAATTGATGTCCATGATGAGCTCCTGGATTCACGACCTCTAAGTACCTTAACTGGAAACATTATTATAAAAAGCATGGGACTGGGAGTCTACTGAACTGGGATTCTACCCCTGGTTTCCCCACTCACTAGTTTCATGGCCACAGGCAAGAAATTCAACCTTCATGCCATGTCATAGCTTGTTTATTGCCCAAGTGAGTGATGACGATAGTGCCTACCTTATAATGTGGGTGTGAGGAGTGATGGACATAATGCATGGAAAATACTTGCCAAGTTCCCTGGCATATTAGTTCTTGTTAAAATCACCTAAAATGTCATAAATAAATACATACATACATACATACACACATACATAAAGTGGGCCACAGCTTTTGAATCTAGTCTATGATACTATTTAACCTAGTTCTGTATGACCAGTTCATAGATGATACACACATGGGAACTCAACTAACCAGATTCTTTGATAACTAGAGCACATGTCTATTATTATACTTATCTTATTGTATCATCATTATCAGTCTGCAGATTTCTCTATAGCTAGAAAGTGAAGATCACAGTGGCATGAACGCTATTCATCATTTTTCTCTTCAATACACATCTCAGCATTTGGCACATAATAAGCACTTAATAAACACTGTACTCGTAAAACGAGTCAGTGAGTGAGTAAGTGAATTTTGCCTTGGGCCAGACCTGTTTTCTATAAAATATTAAATGATTGACAGGGAATCCATTGGCAGTTACTAAGATAAATCAAGATGAAGCCACTACAGAGAACCCTCTCTGGAGGCTAAAAACTATAGGCTCCCATTGCTGGATCTGCTGCCAGATGAAAACCACATTGTGTGGCAATTTACATTGTGTTCTTCCAACATCAAGAGATTCAAGACAGCCTGGCTCCTGCCATCTTATGAACAATTCTGCCCCAACACACTGGCTACTGTTCTCTCTATTGAATTGCAACTTTTTCTTTGGGATATCGATAAACAGCTGCAGAGTCAAATTAGTACTGTTTACTGTCAAATTATGATGGAAACTGATCCTTTCTGTTCTCTGTTTATAGCGCCTGTACTGCTTGTCCCAAACCTCCAGAGTAACTAAATGCGAGTGGACGGCTTCTGACGGTGGATGCTATCCCAGATCAAACAGAAGGCAGATTTTGTTTGTCTTCTAAAATAAACTATCTTTTCAGGTTCATGGGCTCAGAATAACAACTATCACATTTCGCCAGCTGTTTTTTATTCCTTTGCTAATTTTACAGCTTGGTCTTTCAGAAGGAGGGCTCTGTCTTTGTTCCATTCCTATGGTGCTGGTTCAGTGCCAGGGGAACAGAATATTCATAGAAGTTTAGGAAGCCAAGAGAAAGAGGAGAGTATGTTTGTGATTTGGATGCATGGATAACAGTGTTCTAAAGACTCATCATGAAATAAACAGTGTTTATTGTCAAAACCCAAATACTGTAGCAATCTCTAAATAGTAGAGTTTTTAAAATCCTGGTTCTATTACCTAATATTTGTTTTCCTTCCAAGCTCTTCACCATTTGCATATTCAATAAGCAGACCTTCAAAGTATTCCTCTAAGTTCTTTTTTTAAAAGATTGAACAAGACAAAGATAAGTAGCCTGTCACTTAGAAATCATTTGCAGATTGACATGATTTCACCAGTCATTACTTTGGGGACATGCATATGCAACTTGTTTTAAAACCAGTCAAATACATTGCCCTTCTGCTTGTACTTTTGTATCTTGTTCATCAGCCTGTTGTGAAGAAAAATCTTGCAAATTGCCTCACTGGAATCCAGGTACTCCACTTCGGTTACATTTTCTGGATGAGTCAAACTACTCTCACAACAAAGAGTGTAATATTGTGCTGTCATGAACAGGTTTCAGGGAACCCATGCTGGCTCTTGGTAATTACTGGAACTTTCTTTCATGCTTGCAAACCAACTTTTCAACAGCTTGATCTAGAATCTCACCCCAGGGCCCTATCACATTGATTGTTCTGCAGTTAGCAACTATCTTTTTACCCTTTTCAAAAATAGGATCAATAATTTGCCAAATTCATCTAATACTCATCCTGAAAAAGTGAATTTACATATACCATATAATTTAATCTTCATGATGATTTTATAAGGTGAGTACTATATCTCCACTTTATTTAAAAAAAAAAAAAAAAAAAAAGAAACCAGCACTCAGAGGAGTTAAGTCCTACAGCAAGAGTTGGAAACCTGTTTTCCATTCCTACTCTCAACTCTCCTGCCATTCCCCCTATCCCGGCTTCTAAGTCATCTCTGATGTGACCCCACCCTTGCATTTCAAATTTCCACTCTTCTTCCATTTGAAGTTCCAGCCAAATTAAGCTACTACTGAACTTAAACATGTCTGGTACCATCCTGCGTCCATGACCATGCCCTACCCTTTACCACATAGTTAGGTTTCAGCTAAAATATCATAACTTCCACACATCCTTCTCACATGAACACACACATATATACACAAGCAGAGCCGTTACTATGGCTGCCCAGTTGTTTGACCATGAATAGAAAGAGCCCCTTACTGGGAGGGCCTTGGGCCTTTTGATCTTTGAAGCAAATGAGATCAATCTGAGGAAAGAACTTGGGGGACCCCAGGGGCTGGGGCAGAATATCTAGGGATACCAGGCTCAGCAGACACAGCCCTTCAAATACCCTGCATTGCCTTCCTTCTCTCATTGGTGCTATGCCTGGGAGCACAGACTCTTCCACATTCGTGAAAGTAGTGGAGAAAATGTCAAATCTGCACAATCCTCAGCAGGGTGGGAGCAGCTAGAACCCTTGCTGTTAACATGTGTACTTATAGTTTCCTCAATCTGTGAGATGCTGGAGCTTCTTATCCAATCCACCATTCATTCCATCATGTCTTCAATAAGAAAATATTAACCATCTACCATTGAAAAACACGAAGGAGAGTAAAAAGATGAATAAGAAATGGTTCCTAAGCTCTAGTTTATAACTTGGTGTGAAAGATAACCTCAAAGATCACAAATTAAGGCAATAGTACATAAAGGTCCTATCAAGCATACAAAAACCAAACAAAACGCTTTCAAAGTTCAGAAGAAAGGAAGTTCTTTCTATTGCTTTTTTTTTCTCCTTTTTTTTTTTTTTTTTTTTTTTTTTTTGTTGTTGTTGTTGTTTTGAGACAGAGTCTCGCTTTGTCACCCAGGCTGGAATGCAGTGGCGCGATCTCGGCCCACTGCAAGCTCTGCCTCCCAGGTTCACGCCATTCTCCTGCCTCAGTCTCCTGAGTAGCTGGGACTACAGGTGCCTGCCACCACGCTCGGCTAATTTTTTTTTTTGTATTTTTAGTAGAGACGGGGTTTCACCGTGTTAGCCAGGATGGTCTTGATCTCCTGACCTTATGATCTGCCCGCCTTGGCCTCTCAGAGTGCTGGGATTACAGGCGTGAGCCACCGTGCCCGGCCCTGTCTAATGGTTTTAGAGGCAAGCTAGAAATGGAAGAATGGGAAGGATTTTAGAAATAAAGATGGTTGCAGGGACAGATGCATGAAGGTGGAGGTTGCAAGAGGTATTCAGGCAATGACAAGTGGATCTTGGCTACAGGACAGGCTCCATGCAGACCACAGGGACTAGTAAAGGGAAGACTGAAGACAATTGCAAGCACCAGGCAGGTGAATTTGCATTCTTCTGGAAAGGTGATGGAGAGCCATTGAAGGCTTGTGAGCAGGGGGGTGACATGATCAACACTATGTTTAGGAAAGCTAATCTGGTCATCACATGAAATGGAATGATGTGGAAAGAGCTACATGTATAGCTTATATGTCACACGCTCTGACTTCATTCTGGTTGCAAATCCTTCTGAAACATCCTCTGACTCTTCTCACCATCCCTTGTTTACTTACATTCACCACAAAATATAAGAAAGCCTAGAGTGGAATCCCAACATCTTTTTTTTTCTTGTTTATTTTTTTCTTTCTTTTTTTTAAAAGAACAATATATCTGTACTTGTTCTAGTTATTTAAAAACGGCTATGATTGAGTCAGATACGCTGTTAAAAGGTGGAAGGAACTTCAAACTGAGGGCTTGGATCTGGTATAGCACAAAGTTCATTTTCATTATCATCATCACCACCTCTAGCAACTACTGAGGACTCACTTTCCACTAGATATTAACTATAAACTCATTTAAGCTTCATAATACTATAAGCTAGAGGGAGGTGGCTGACTTTTCCACTTGATCAACACAACATTTTGCTTCTAGATTCTTTTTGGTGTATGCATAGCTCAGGCGCAGAATAGAATTTCCAACCTGCATCCTGGAAACCAGCTCAGGGCTCAAGCTGGGTATAATCTGGTGTTCTGGTTTGACTTTATCTTTGGACCTCATGAGTATTGAGATCTGGATTTCTTTCTTTTATTCTTTAAATATTTCTTGAGCATCTGCTATGTGCCCAGCATTTTGGCGAACAAGACAGATGTGTTTCTTGCTCTTATGGATGGTTTTTCTTGGAATGCCAGAAGGAAGAAATATTTACCCCCCAACTCATGATAACAAGAAAACCTGGTTATAAGACTTGATTCAAATGCTAATTATTCTGAAACCTTAGCCAAGCCTTTAAACCTCCCAGAGCCTCAGTTTCCTTGTGTTTAGAAAGACAGAAGTCACCTGGAGGATATCAGCCTCTATCAGAGACTATGATTTTCAGAGTTTCAAAAAGTGAACTCACGCTGTAGTCAGATGCCTTTCCCATCCCCCTGCCTCAGCCTTTCTGCTTTCCAGGGCTGGAAAGCTCAGGCTTCAGAGGAGCATACTAATCACACTGCAAGCCCTTCCCCACTGGTGCTAATTGGGGTCATTCTTATGTGGGCACATCCACGTCCCCAGAGGGCCGGATAGGTCCTGCCTGGCTGTTTGCTCAGTGTCACTCTGAACCAAAGCCTGGTCCATTTAAACTTGACATCATTTCTCTGTTTACTTTACCTAATGAGCGAATGATTTACTCCATAAAAAGCACATTTTGGAGATTGGGTGGGATTCAGGAAAGGCAGATGCTGGTCCTTCTTCCTAACCTGGCCTATGAGCTGAATTACTCAGTGAGAGGTGATGTCATTCCCTGAGACACACGCCAGAGACCTGGGAATAAATAAAGCTGCTGTTCTCCTCTCATTGGAAGAGGTCATGCTGATGGAGTTATGCAGGATTCTTCAGAGAAGGGAACCCAGGAACCTGATATCAATCTCATTATATAAAGACACCACAGAGTCTCTTTGAATGTAGGACTCTGTTGACCCACAGTGTGCCATTCAATTGGAAACAGGATTGAGTAAGACAGTTGCAAATCACAAAGCATTTAAGCCATTCATTCTCACCCTCCTCTACTTGCTCCAATATGAATATGCAACTTACTTTGTTCAATGACATTGGCAGCTGCCAATCTCAAAGCCATTTTTATTTTTATTTTTCATCTCTGGTTTCAGCCATGCACCCAGAAGGTTACCTTTTCCCCTTTTTCTGCAATTAAAAAGTTTCATTAAAAAAAACAAGAAGTTGATAAGAAGATAACTTCTTACACTAGAAAGCAGAGGGAAAAGTATGAAGTATGCGAAGAAGTTACTTAACACCTTGGGCCAGTCAATATGTTCTCTAAGCCTTAGTCTGTCCATTTAGAGAATGGGAACAAGAGCTGAGAAGACTTGAACAAAATATCGTGGATAAAACCGTAACGCTCTTCCCTTCACAGATTTACTCATTCATTCAATCAGTGAGTGCCTACTCTATTCATCACAGGAATAACTTCTAATTCTCTCAAAAATAGGAGAATGCATACCTAGCTACCAAACCTATTAAAATATACTTGAAAATTTGTTCCCGTCACTCAGTGTTTAATAATCATATCCTCTGAGTAGCCCTTTTCTCTTTATCTGTCTCCCTCACCCTCCACCCACTAGTACAAACTTCAGTGTGGAGAAAAATATCTTCTCTCAATGGCCCCACCTCAACTCCCTTCTCTACAAATCTTTTATTGAGTTCAGGGAATCAGATGGAGAAAATATGTCTTGAGAAAAAACACACATGAAAAAGAATGGATGGCCTTTGATTGATTTAGCTCCCAGTTAAAAACTCAAAGGACATCAGTTTATTCAATCCCACAAATGCCTAGCAAGGATCTATTAGACATTCTGCTATGCAGTGTGGTAGCTCAGGAAGAGTTGGGTTCTAGTCCTCTTTCTACCACTAATTGGCTCCATGACACTGGCCAGCTCCACTGTCTCTCTAGGCCTCCTCCTCTACCAAGGGGGCCTGGAATGAGTGGCCACTAATGACCCTTCCAGCACTAACATTTTATGATGCTAATGAGCGCAGGGGAAAGAAACTGAAAACCAGCTCCTGCAAAAATGGAATTACTTTGCCATTTCTGTTCTTTATTTGATCACAATTACTGAAATTATGTAGAACATATTTCTATGTTGAGTCTAATTACAGAATTTTCTAATTTTATTTTTTGTTGTTCCCATTTGAATCCAGCTTGTTTTTGTTCATTTTCTTGGGTGGAAACTTTTTAGCACTGAGTGCATTTTTATGAGTGCCTTTAAAAGGGAGATTTAGATGTAGTTCCTCTGCCTTGGTATGGAGGACTCTGAAATTTACAGGAGAAAAAAAATATCCAGTCACTTTGAATTTAGGTCAAACCAAATTTTAATATCCAAAGAATTTAATCAGAAGGCTGGAGTCTACATTACTGCTTTAAGATACCAGATTTGGCATGTGTTCTATTTTGTTATGAAGGACCTTACCCATCTCAAGGCTAATGCAGTATATATTAGTATTCAAGATCTCAGGAAATCTCATTCTGGTTTAAATTTAACTCTATATACTCTAGTATTTGTTAAGTAGAGAACTCCCTGCTTCATATGTAATCTCATAGATCACATCAGATTTATTTCCCTAGTTTAGGGTGATTCAGGAGTTACCAAATGGTTCAAAACACTCCAAAGCAAATGTGATAACATCTCATGAATTCAGATCTCATTAATTTAGGGTTTATATATCTTGAGGGTGCATAGGCAAATAGTAGTGTAAACGACTTTTAAGGAAGGTTGAATGTTCTTAAGAAGACATTGTTTTAAATGCAGTAACAATATCTTTAGCATTAAAGAAGGTGCTAAATACAAATGATCCTAAATTAATCTCCAAAGTTGGTAAAGTAGCCCCTCTTTGCACAATATATATTTAGCCATTATTTGCGACACCATTTATAATTAAAATTATTTCTGAAACATTTTACAATTCTAGCTTTTTTCCCTTTGGAGTGTATTGGTGCCTCAATTTAATAGAAATTTATAATATTGCTGCTATATAGTATACCACATTGAAAAATGGAACGTTTGATCACATTTGATCATGGTGCAAAATTTGTTTTATGTGACTCACTGAGGGTAATGATGAAAGCACTTGTGGTGACAAGAATATTTGAGGTGAGTTTGGGTAAACAGAAGGAAAACACATCGTGAAAAGATTCATCCAATTATCTTATTACCGGGCAAGTAAGGCCCAGAAGGGCAAACTGATTTGTCTAAAGTTCTGCAGTCCAGCATGAAGTGAAGCAAGAACAAGAAAGCATGACTTTTGACTCTTAGTTCAGGCTTTTCCACTACCCTGGTCTCTACTTTCCAGAAGCAGCTGACTTCCATAGAGACCAGAGTAGTGGAAAAGGGTCCTTCCAGGCCCATCTTGCATTTCTATAAATGATCTTATACTGACCCAGTATCTTAACTTCACACACCCCCTGAATCTCTAGTTTAAGGTACACTGAGAGCCCGCCTACAAAATTGCTCAGTTTCCCTCAAAATCAGGTACTCGGCCGCCTCTAACACTCGTTTGTGTTCCAAGCCATCTGACTCAGTGGTAGCCTCATCTAGACCCAATTACAGTAGGGGGTGGGGGATATATATATCCTGCCATATTACTTAGCCTGACCCTTCAGCCCATTTCCACCTCCTGCTCACTGGTGAACTAAGAGAAAGTGGTTATTTTAGGGAAAATGCACTGGGAGGCCACCAAAGCAACCTGGATTGCCTTCAAGTTGAGCTCAAGAGCCGCAGGCCACAGTAACCTGATTCTTGAAATATTCACCACTGATCCTGGAAGCTGTTTTCTTTCTGGTTTGTGATTTTCAATAGGATTCCAAACAACCAAAGGGGGATAGAGTCGGCGGGAAGAAGAACAAGCAAAGAGAGAAAAATCCCTAACCTTCCAAAACCAGACATTTATCACAGTCATTCACACAGTGACCTCAAGGGAGGTCACTGCTACTTTAGAGCTGGTGACAGTGCTGTGGTGAGCACCAAAAGGCATTTTTGGCCTAACAAACCAATTAGCTGATGATCATATCCACTTCCTTGTTCCTTCCTAAATTTCTTAAACATGTGTTTCTTGGAATCCCTCTTTTGCCACATAAACCCAAGTGACAAATCATCACCCCCGAAGAGCCAATGCCCCACAACAAACCACCAGCATCTGTTGCAACTGCCAGAGGACAGGAGCCAGCGATAAGCCAGACTACCAAATTTGGTAAAAAGGAAAAAAAAAAAAATAGAAAAGAAAAGAAAAAAGCTGTTTGTGCTGGCTAAGTAGTATATTCCAAAGTGCAACGATGGCACTGGCTTATTTGCAAAATGTTTTGAGATCTGTTACAGTTAGGAAGCTTGGCGAGAGAGAGGACTGTCATCAGGGACAGGCTGGCTGGCTCCCAGGGAAGCAGTAGCTTGACGAAGTTACCGCAGTCCACATGTTGGTCCTCAGCTTGGCAGGTCCAGCAGTTAGAGTTAGTCTGCACTTATCCAGAGAAGAAAGATCAGTTTCTTGTGGACTGGTATTTGATAGCCAAACATATAGTGGGTTGATATCTAAACCAGAGACTAGTCTATTAAGTAACAGTAGAGCTGACATCTTCAGGAGCCAGTGTGTCCCTTCTTCCCTCCTGTACTATTTAAAATGCTCTTCCTCAGACACCTGGGAAACCATCCTAAGAATCCGAAGGTGGCTAGCCAGACAGCCTTGATTCAACAAAGGCAGGAAGATGGCCCTAAAAGACCTTTCACCCCAGTCAAAATGCCTCTTTCATGAACAGGCCTAGATGACCCCTGCATATTTCTGTCTTTCTACAATTCCAAGCTGCCTGCCTCCCTTGTGTTCTCTTTCGTAAAGCCCCTGGAGCTGGTAAGTGGTAGAGCCTGTATTTGAAGCCGTCTCTGTCTGTCTTGAAAGGCTGTGTACTCAGCCACTTCAAAGATGTCCTTGGTATTTTCAGAGAGTCTGAATCTCCTCCACTGCTTTGGTTATTTATTTTTTAATGGAGAAAGTGAAGGGTGGGACTATTGTTAGCCATGGAAGAAAGAGGAGGGAAGAGAGAGGACAGAATAAGGTCTGTGCACATTTAGAGACATGGCTCTGTTACTAAACAAGAATCTCGTTTGACACCTTTGTCTCCCTCAATTCTAGAAAGACAGGCCCAGAAACTTCACCTGGTTGCCTAAGTCTACATAGCCATGGTTTACAAGGATGAGAGCAAAGTGTCTCTAATCCCCTTGCGTTGATGACATTTGAAACCTCTCTGCACATAACAAGATGCTGATGGATTAACTGTAATGCTGGAGAGGACAGAGAATCTCAAGACCAGGTTTTTTTTTTTTTTTTTTTTTTTTTCTGTTAAAACAACAAAAATAACAACAACAATGAATAAAGTCTACCTTTTTGGGGTTAATCTTTCTAAAATGCTTTAATTCATTCTCTCTCTGAGTAATTAAGGTCCAAGAAACATGACTGAGCCTTTCTTAGATTATTGAATATATGAATGATCACTACATAATATTATAGCTGTAGCTAGAGTTGCTATAAGATTGTTCCAAACCCTGGGTTTTTTTTCCCCTGTCTCCTTTCCCTAATGCAAACCTTTTTTGTGTGTGTGACTTTTCCTTAAAGTTAAGGTGAGTTAAATTCTAGCTATGTGACAATTATGAGTAGTTAAGCTCTCTTTAATTAGAATTTTGCAAGCACAAGGTCATAGAAAATAATAATCTATAGCTTGGGGGACTGTAGTGATCATATAATCCAACAACCTCATTTCATAAAAGAAGAAATGAGCACCAAGACAAAAGTGATTTACTTCTGTAAATTTACTTCACTCAATCAATTAGTAGCAGAGTGAATATGTAAATCACATCTAACTACAGGTTGATTTTTTTTTTTTTTCACCCAGTGGGAATGAAATTAACAAATGACCTGGAAAACTGTCCCATTGATAGGGAGGAAGGACATGGGCATGTCCTCATGGCCTTCTATGTCTGTATGAAGACCTCAAATGCTAAGAGGTTTCAAATACCATGAACTCAAAAGAGATTAGAGACACCTTTACCCACAAAACCATGGCTTTGAGGCCTTTGAAAACAAGGTGAAGTTTTTGGGACCCTCTTTCTAGAATTGAGGGAAACAAAGATGTTAGACAAGATCCTTGTTCAGTAACAGAGCCTTGCCTATTCTGAGCACAGCTTGAGACCCTCTATAGAGAGAATAGGGAGCAATGGAGGAAAAGATTCAACCTCACTGGTGGTCAGAGCTCCAGGAGTGAGGCTGGGCACAGAGCGATGACTGAGACAGAGGGAAATTGGTCTCAGGATCTCATCTGGGGCTGGGCTGTGAAGCAAGGTTTGAGGCATCACAGCTAAAAGAACTAGTGAATATTAAGAAGATCCAAGGAGAAAAAGCCCAAAAGATGTCCAGAGATTACGGGTTGCAGGAAGAGGAAGCCTTCCAAGGGCTGCCTGAAGATGAGCTCATGGTGGATGCCAGGATGTCTGTCCTGCAGAGTCTGACAGGTGGACGGGGAAGCCCTAGCTTGAGTTACCTTCTCCCATTCTTCCCACCCCAACCCTTCTTCCCCCACCCCGCCCCATCAGATTCAGCAGGACCTCCCTCCTTCAAGTAATAGTTTTAATCAGGCATGGGAAGAATTTTCCACAGCACAGCTTCTGGTTCCACCCGTTTATTCTGTCTTCCTTCTCCTCCATTACTCTCTTACCCCCCATGCCAGGTTCCCTAGGGCATGGTGAAAAAGATGACCTTTATCCTGCATCTTTGTACCACAATAAGGGACAAGTCCACCTAGCGGCTAGTAGGGGTATCCCTGCCAGTACTGCCCCAGGACAGCAATCCCATTACTGGGTATATACCCAAAGGATTTTAAATCATTCTACTATAAGGACACATGCACATGTATGTTTATTGCAGCACTATTCACAATAGCAAAGACTTGGAACCAACCCAAATGCCCATCAAAGAAAATGTGACACATATACACCATGGAATACTAAGTAGCCATAAAAAAGGATGAGTTCTTATCCTTTGCAGGGACATGGATGAAGATGGAAACCATCATTCTCAGCAAACTAACACAGGAACAGAAAACCTGCATGTTCTCACTCATAAGTGAAAGTTGAACTATGAGAACACATGGACACAGAGAGGGGAATATCACACACTGGGGACTGTCAGAAGGTGGGGGACTAGGGGAGAGATAGCATTAGGAGAAATAGCTAAGGTAGATGACGGGTTGATGGGTGCAGCAAACCACCATGGCATGTGAATACCTATGTAACAAACCTGAACATTCTATCCATGTATCCCAGAACTTAAAGTATAATAAAAATTAAAAAATAAAAAACACATACATAGAAAAGATGACAAACAACCCTAACATACCCTAAGAAACCTGAACTCATGTATGCCCAACTCTATTGCCCTTTAGCCAGATCCCCAAAATGCCCAAGGCTGCTTCAAGGTCACCTAACTGGAAGGAAGGTGTGATGGAGGAAAGATTGGGAGAAAAAGTGATCTTAACTGGTTGTGTTAAAATGGCTTACTTTTCCAAATTTTACAAAGACATATGAGCACTAAGGCCCTCCTGTGCAAGGGGTGAGGGCAGGGGGAGTGAGGGGGAGATTCGAAAGCTTCAGTCTCATCAGCTTCACAGTAAATCCAGGCCTTAAATCTGGAAATGGCAGACCCATTGATAAAGCTGAATACGTGCTTCCCCGTTCCTCAGCAGGCTGGGTCACCTGACATCTGCACCATGAAGCAGATCTTCTTAAGTTTGTAGCCAGAGGATGGCAGTGGGGGTGGTCCCAGATAATCCTTAAAATGAATCCATATGTGGCTGGATTTGTCTGATGAAGTGGAGGAGGGTGAGGAACCAAGACCAGCAAATGTCTATATCCAGGGGTTGATTAGCATTGTTGGGGAGGAAAGGAAAGAGTCTCATGTCGGTGTGGGAAGCTGGGAGAGGAGGGAGGAAAGTGTGGTGTTGCATACACATGTTCACACACACACACACACATACAAATGCATACACACACACATACCAACTAATTCCAAACTCAAGTCTGGACACTGTGGAGACGGGTTACAATGTGAAGCCAGAGCAGAGGGTTTCAAAGGACCTAGTAAGTCATGGGCACTCACGTGTTCACCCAGTCGAGCTCCAGCAGGCTGAGTGTGTGACAAAGTGGGGTAGTGGCCCCTCCATGTCTGAACAGAACACAGCATGGCTCTGGCAGGGTGAAGGCTGGCAGCAGTCAGAGGACGTGGCCCTGAACATAAACCATGGTATTTCTGCAGGAGGTGCTGGAGCAGGGGCAGGGAGAGGCAGCCCAGGAGGTCGTGCGGGCAGAAGACATCATTGGGGGGCCAGAGTGACAGAGGACACCACACAGTGACCACGACTGGCACACATGACACATCTTTCCAGGACTCCCAAAACGGCTGGTGGGGCTCTACGGAGGACCGAGGCCTTGTGTGAAGAGATGGGAAAACGTAGTGAAGACCCTATTGTTGCCATCGAGGCCAGAAAGCTTCAAGGTTCATTTCATGGACATCAGCATCTCAGCCTGCTTTGTAAGAACTCCATCTGAGCCATATTATTGATCTGAGTTTGAAGGCTAAAGAAGGATATGATGACCCTCTCCAGGCCCAACGTTTAGGGGAGAAAGGGTCAGATTAGAATGAGATTCAACTTATTCATGCATTCCTTCACTCATTAAATATTTATTGAGCTTCCACTACGTGCCAGGCGCTGCTGTGGGTGAAACAGAGAGTTCCAGCTGTTAGACTGCCGAGGGAATCAGTAATCGCTGAGTAAGGAATTGGATTGCTCCATCTCACTTGCTCTGGTGTGCAAGCTGTGGCAGGAGGCAGCACCACTTAATGGTAAAGATTCTACACTCTGGAACCAAACAGACCTAGATTTAAACTCATAGCCCCCCCCTTAGCAGCTATGAGAACTTAGGGGATCCACTTAGTCTTGCTGAGCCTCTGGTGTTGTGGTCCTTACCTGTAAAATGGGAATAATAACAAGATGTACTTCTTGGGTGAGCATGAGGATTAGAATGTAGAATCCACATAAGTGTTTAGCACCATTCCTGGTGCACACAAGGGCTTGGTAAGTGGGAGCTGTTCATATCCTATTCACATTATCATTCTCCCATGCTCCCCATTTGGAAGTTATACTGCAGTGCAGAGCTGTGAGCCAGACCAGCACACATATGATTGAAGGAAAGAAGGCACAGCCTTCAGCAAGCATCAGCAGGAGACAGTGCTGTGGCCTCAGTGGTACCACAGCCTGTTGTCAGCAGCTGTGGGGATGCGGCAACCAGCTCCTGCACCATAGAGAAGGAAATTGACAAATGCCATGAAGGAGCTAGAGAGCTGCACACATGAGCATGCAGATAACACCTTCTGGAGACTCTTGGGAAAACTGGAGGAGGGGGCTTTTGGAGGGTGGTTTGGGGTTCCTGTGGACACAGGTGGGGCCAGAACCGAGAGCTGAGCTTTGTTGGCTTGTGTTTCTCCCTCCATGTTGGAGGCTGGGAAACTGTGGGCTATCACAAAAGTACTCTCCTCTTATCAGTCCTGGGTAAGGAGGTGGCACTGACTTGGTCCTGAAGAATGAATAGGAGTTTGTCAGGTAGGACACCAAACTGTCTAGGGAGCCACCACAGTCCTGCAAGGGAAGGAGGAAGGAAGGGAATGGGAATGAAGTTGGAAAGTTAAATTGGAGCCAAATTGGGAAAAGCCTCCTATGCCAAACTCTACTCAATTTTGCAGGTTTTGGGGGGGCCACTGGAGTTTTATAAGCCAGAAATGGAAAGCAGATAGAGCAGTCAGGTATGCATCCTATTAAGGGTTCCCTATGGCAGTGTGGAAGGTAGACTGTGTATGTGTGAGGGGTAGGAGTTAGGGTGTGAGCAGTAATCAGAAAAAAAGTCAAAGTTATCAACATTTTTGTGTACTGAGTGCTGCCAGCTGGCACACGAGGATGTGGTTTTTTTTCTCTCTCTGCAGGTTTGCTAACCTCCTTTCTTTCTCCTCCTGCAGGGAGCTCCTGGTTCCTCTGATTCCTCCTTCTAAGAACACATAGACCAGACTTGTATCTAGGCTTTCTAGAAGTCCAGAACAAGGCCACCCCTGAAACAGCTATGTCTCAGAGAATAAAAAATCATTCAAACTAACTAGAAGGCAAGAACCATTCATTACCAAGAACCGTTCTAATACCCTAGATATTGGAGTCAGCCTAGATATGAGCACCCGGACCTAAGCCATGTATATATGGGTAGAATGAGTAAGACACACTGACCTGAGAACCTGAGAAATGTTCCTCTATGCCCCAGTTGGTTCTCTTTATCAAAATGATTTTTCAATTGGGAGAGAAAGAAGAAGAAACTACAACCTGGGCTCTTTGACTCTTGCTTTTTATATGACCAAAAGTGTCAGAAAGACATGGGGCAGTGAGCTGGGAGATGAATGCTTTTTGTTGGATGCACAGATCCTGAAGCTTCCCCATGTCTGGCTCTGTAGAGCCTGCACCCCCAGCCAGTCCCAATCCACAGTCCCTCTGCCTCCTCGCTGAGCCAGGCCATATCATGCTCCTTCTTGCTTCCCACCTTGCCCAACACCGTCAGCCATACCCAAAATACCCTTCTTCATCTGTCCTCCTCATCCCATCCATCCCTCAGGTCTGGATCACTCTTTACATCTTCCATTGGTTTCTCCTAATCAGGCTGGTCCTTACCAAAAATAACAACAGCAGTAAGGACAGTCATCCATGCTGAGCCCCGCCAGCTAGACACTGAGAGTGCTTCGCTCAGCCGTGCACTCATTCAACACACTGTCAGGATGCCTACCAGGGGTGTGGCTGTGCACAGAACAGACAGGTCCCTGACTTCGTGGCATTCTACAGTGCTTCCTGTCCTCACAGGGGCCCTGGAAGCAGGCTGCCCTGTTCTCATTCTGGACACAAAATTTAGGTGCAGCAGGCCAGAGGACCCTTTGCAGTGCTGTACTGCTAGCGGTGGAACAACCTTTAGATGCTGGTCAGTGTGACAAACATTGCCAAACACTAACACCCAGGGCCATCCCCTACTGTGTGTTCAGCTAGCATCATGTCAGACCTGAAGCACCTCCCATATTTCCTTATTGTTTGGTATGGGATGGATTTAGCTCCTTAACTGAGGTCGTTTAAGGCTGGGCCCAATCTTGGGTGTCATTATTTCCTGTAACACCTAGAGCCATGCTGAGTCCAAAATACTTGGAGAGAGAGGCAAGGCAAGCCTTATCTGGCTCCCAAGCTCCTGTTTGTTTTTACCCATAAATTCAGCCACAGAGGGAGGGCCAGGGGATCTCCTGGATACTGCAGCATCTGCTGGCTGCCCTGCTTGTCTCCAGCCCCCACTGTCTTCTAACCCTTTAAAGCCCATCTAACACAGTGGGGGCACGGCGAGTTCAGTTGCTACCCAGAATCTTCTAAGGGTACTATGTAATCATGCATGTATTCTAAACATAGTGAGGCATTCTTTTTTCTTCTCTCAAGTAAATAATGAAAAACAAGTCAATCATATAGCATCGATCTTGTGCCAGGCATTGCTCTAAGACAGGGGTTTTCAGTCGGGTAGCATCAACATCACCTGCAGGCCTGTTAGAAACACCAACTAAAGGGCGTTCTCTGGGGCCCTGCAATCTATGTTTTCACCAGCCCTCCAGGTGATTCTGTGAGCACCAAAGTTGAGAACCCACTGCTGTAAAGGCCTTTCATGTATTAACTTGTTTCATTCTCACTCCAACCCTATGAAGTAGGTTCTCATGTGAAATCATATCAATACTTTGTAGCTGGGGGAACTAAAGTACAGAAGTTTGTCCACTGATCAAACCAGGATTCAAATCCGGACAGATGTACTTCAAATCCCCCAGTGGGGGCAAGAGGGCTTAACCTCAGGGAGTCTGGGGACCTCACATTGCATCTCTCTCACCACTGGAAAAATATCTAGAGACAAGAAGCTGACAGGCACATGACAGGCCTCTGGGAGTTTAGTTGGGCAAGGACATGCCCGGCTTCCTGGAGGTCATGTGAGTCTGTGAACCGTGGTTGACTTCAAGGCAGGAAAGAACAATTTGACTAAGTGTCTGAAGCTGGTGCTGTGGAAAGAATAAAGCACTTTTCAAATCTTCCTCTGTCAATCCCAGGTTGTTTGATAATGTGCTCCGCTCAGGATCTGACACAGTGATGGAGAGCTCGGTAGGATGCCGCCAGAGCCCCTGCCACAGAAAACGTGGGGTTTATCTCAGACCAGGGGCCTCAGTTGTCCCATCACTGTAGAGCTATTTAATTTAAAGGAAAGTGGCTGACAGGGCAGAAAGAGCATCCGGGAAACACCACCACAAGGCTCTCAGGTTCAGCTGGGATTCTCCATCTGGGGTCCTTGGGGTGGAGCTGAGGATGGCCACCGTGAAATGGTAACACATTCCTACGGCTGATACCATGCAATTTTCTTTAAACGTATGCTTAAAGATTTTACCAGCTTTGCGGATTGGGGTAGAGAAGAGGAGAGAAGAGGCAGGGAGATAAAAAAAGAAAAAAGAAAAAAACAAAGACAAATAATAAAGATATGAAACTGATTGTGGTAAACTAAGCAGAGCAGGTAAAGAGCTTTCATCTTCCTTCTTCTGTGCTGGTCCATCTCTTCTCTAAGGAAAGGGAATTAACATTGCTGAGAACCTACAATGTGCTGGGTGCTCTCCACATACCCCCTTGCTCAGTCGACACTACCACCTCCCAGGCATGTATTATCATTGTACCTAATTTGCAGAAGATAGAAGAAACAAAACTGTTCTCAAACGTCTTTCTGCTTACTGCCATCCCAACACTTTCAGCTACGTCACGTTATCTTGAAGATGTCTTGATTCTTTTGGCTGCAAAACAAGTCCCTAGATATAACAATAAAAGATACTTTTAAAATGTATGAAATGCCCCTTTCATTCTTCCCTTGTCCCTGCACCTCGTTCCTGTACTCTGTTCTCTGTTCTGTGTTCTCATCTCATTGACACATGGACTTGTCAAATTAGTCAGTCCAGATGGGAATATTCATTTATTTATAAGGACGTGAAATGGCATTGTTTGTTTGGGGTGGGGAGAGGGAAGGATGCAAGGGCAGATTCTCTGGCCCCGTCAAAAACTCACCATAATGGTCAACCCTTACCTAAACCATGAGGTCATATATTCATTCATTGAAGGAATAGTTATGAATTTTAAAATTTTTGAAATAAATCCTGAAGTTCAACATGGTAGATTAGGCCTACTTTTACCTCTCCTTCCTCCCCAATCCCATTGAAATAACAACACATAAATGCAAAAGAATAAATTCATAACCAGCATGAACGGTTCCAGCTGCAATCCAGAAAATTTTACAAATACCTGGACCAAAAGAAGATGGGATCATATCGACAGATAAAACTAAGTAGAAAAATCTACATCCCAGAACCACATGCAGGGGGAGAACTGGCCTGGAGGTGGAGCCGCCGTTCCCAGCAAAGCCCTGCAGAGGCTCCCAGATCAGAGCCTTGGGGCCACAAGCAGGGATGGACTGCAGGGAGATTAATGAAAGGCCTTTCTGAGTTTTATAACTCCCCGCCCTCCTCCTCAGAGAGCAACCGGCAGCCATCGCATTGGTCTGTGTAAAAAAAAAAAAAAAAAAAAAAGAGTATCCGTTTGGTCTTGGCTTTGGGAACATTCTTCCCCTCAATGTTCCCTGTTCAATGATATGGATTTGGTCATACTACTTGGTTCTGCAGCATATAAAATTTTCATAACCAGAATACTTCACATTCATGTATTGCTTTTCTGTTTTCCGAATTAGCCTACAGACAAAACTTGGGAGACCTAGAATATAAATTGTATACACCAGAAGTAAAGGCAGAAGGAAATGTTACAGCTCAGAAAAGGGAGATGGGAAGGTGGTGAGGGCCAGGGACCCCGGGTGTGCTGTTGTTGGAGATTCCAGTGCCTGCCTGTGTCAGGACGGTTCCAGGCCTGGCGAGGTATGGAGGAACCAAACAGATGTTCTCAGCCCTAGCAGCACGTCCATTCCCGTCACAAGCCAATAGATTCCTCCTAACAAATCCCAAAGTGAAGATTTTAGTAGGTTGTTTAATACCTATAAAAGTAGCCACAAGAATGAATGGGGATAATATCAGTGTGTACAAAAATCCACGGAAGATATGAGACAGTGTAAATGTGCTAAAAATCCGTGTCAAAGTAGGGGGGCGTGGATACAGTTTAAATAGGACTATTTCCAGAAATAGATTATAAAGTAATTATCGAAGGTTGTGGTGAGAATTACCAGAATTAAAAAGACATGGCTAAGGAGTTACACCCAGGGCATGAGCTCAGAGCTGGGGCAGAGAGACGTACTTCCAACAGCCCTTGACACTTCTTGTTCATGTGTATGCATTACTGTTATAAATAAATTAAATGATTAAAAAGCAGCTTCACCTACCTCAGGAGGAATGCAAGGTAGATATTATCATTCTCATTCTCATTTTACATATGAAGAAATAGGAGGCCAGGTGCGATGGCTCACACTTGTAATCCCAGCACTTTGGGAGGCCGAGGTGGGTGAATCACCTGAGGTCAAGAGTTCGAGACCAACTCGACCAACATGGAGAAACCCCATTCCTACTAAAAATACAAAATTAGCTGGGCATGGTGGCACATGCCTGCAGTGCCAGCAATTCAAGAGGCTGAGGCAGGAGAATCACTTGAACCCGGGAGACGGAGGTTTCGATGAGCCGAGATCACACCATTGCACTCCAGCCTGGGCAACAAAAGGAAAACTGCATCTCAAAAAAAAAAAAAAAAAAAAAAAAAGAAAAGAAAGAAAAGAAAAGAAAAGAAAAAGAAAGAAAGAAATAGCAGCCAGCCCTATTGTGTGATTAGAAAACAAGTCTCCTGATCACTGGCTTCAAATTCTGCCTGCACAACCCAAAACCTTCTGCTTTTGGATGCAGACTGACTAGGGTTGGAATGCTCAAGTGACTGCTGTGAACTTTGAGAAGTTCACTGTTCATCTTTGAAAATAGGGAGAATATAACTACTACCCCTCTCTGGGTTATGCTAATCACCTAGCACAGGGCCTGGTACAAAACAGGCCCTCAAAAATGTCAATTTCAGCCAGGTGTAGTGGCTCATGCCTGTAATTCCAGCACATTGAGAAGCCAAGGTGGCTTGAGCCTAGGAGCTCGAGACCAGCCTGGACAACATGAAGAAACCCCGTCTCCACTAAAAATAGAAAATTTAGCTGGGCATAGTGGCACATGCCTGTAGTCCCAGCTACTTAGGAGGCTGAAGAGGGTGGATGGTTTGAGTCTGGACAGTCAAGGCTGCAGTGAACAGAGATCTTGCTACTGCATTCCAGACTGGGAAACAGAGTGAGACCCTGTCTCAAAAACAAACAAACAAACAAACAAAAACAAACAAAAAAAACCTGTCAGTTTCTTCTGTGTTTATTTTTAAACCCAGCCAAAATTTGTAACATTAATATCATTTCTTGATCAGGTCGTCTTTCTTCTCATTTCATGTGATGTGTCGAGAATTCTGACTAAATTGAAAACAGTTCACTCTTGGCCATATCAAAGGATTTGTCACGACTTAGCAAGGTAGAAAATGTCAGGTTTAAAACACGTGGCAGGAAGATGTGATTTCATGGACATACACAATCAATGGTCCAAGTAGGTGAGTGTCTGTGGTTGTGGGGTGAGGGGTAGTGGGAAGGGTTTTACTTTCAGTCTCCTGAATACCTCTTTCCCACTCACCACACTGAGAGGTCACCCTTTTTTACACCTGGAAGAATTGTGGATCTCCCTGGTTCTCTGTGAAAAAGTCTAAGAGTCCCTAGGCACACCCACCAGGAAGCAGCAGCTGTCCAGCTTAGAGAACAGTATCCTGGGACTAGACCACTGGAGAATGGCTTGGGCACAGATAGGGGAGGAGAAAGAGGGAGGAAAGCAGAGAAGCACTGAAGGAGAAGGCACCAGGGACAATTCCCCTAGCTCCACGGGTTTCTTCTGCTTGTTATAACCTGTGAGAAGCAGAACCTCCTCCCAAAGACACTGCATCATTAGCATCCAAGAGCTCACATGGATCAAGCACACAGTATATGCTAGGTAGGCACTGTACTCATGCTTCACAGGCATTCGCACATTTAATCTTCACAACAATCCCATCAGGTTGCCACTATTATTCTTTTCATTTTACAGATTAAGAAACTGAGACACAGTCATATCTAAGTCACACGGCTGTGTGATAGAGCCTGGAAATGAGCCCAAGTAGCTTGACTCCAATGTCAAACTCTGCACCACCGCATTAGAAACACACTCCCCATGCAGAAACACACACACACACACACACACACACACACACACACTCTGGGAGGCCTCTCAGGGAACTCCTGCTTTCACAGACTGCTAGGTGCCAAGTTCTGCTTTTTAGAGCCAGTGAGATAAGGAGAACTTGCTCTATTTCATGTAAGAAAGCTTATCTGTTACTAACATAGTAGATTTATCCTCTGTCAATCCAGAAGAAAGAACCAGACCTGAAAGGTGGCGCTTGTAGTAAGAAGACAGTAGCTCAACATAAACAATATGAAAAGAAGGGCTGCTCTGATAGGTAATGAGCTCCTAGTCAGTGGACGTGTTTTTGGTTTGGCAGCAGCAGTCTAGGAATGAGCAGATGGTCTATATCCTGGGGACGAGATTGGAAGAGATGAGAACCAAAGCCCCTCCCAGCCCAGGCAGTCAATCTGAACACACTTCTCCAGACCTGCTGTTGCAAAGCAGTGTGCCGGATCAACAGGAGATGTATGATAAATAAAACCCGACCCAGCCTCTCAAGAGTTTACAATGTGATTCTCAGGTTTTCCAATATCATCTTCATAGAGTTCCTGGAGGAATTTAATAAAGAACGGTGAAGATTCATTCCTTTCATCTCCTAAGGGTAAGTCCGTTCTGACCTGCCCAATAACCCTTTCTCTTCTCTGTCTGCTTCCGGAGAGCACTATGAGGAGTCCGTCTTATTTAAAAAAAAAAAAAAAAGTAAGAAAGAAAAAAAGAAAGACACATGTATGATATGTTCTACATCTTTGCCTCTGAAGAGGAAATGCTCTGTGTTACTGTAAATAATAATTTGCAGGTCAGTGAAGGTTGTTAAATGCCCCTGATGCCTTTTCTCACTTCCCTCCAGACTCTCGTAATTACTATTGCTCTGAATCCAGCGGGCAAGATGCACATTTCTCTGTCCAGGAAATGACAGCAGCAGTGTGGTACCCTATTCTCACTTCGGGGAAAGACTGTGTATCTGCATATTGAGCCTGTCCGGAGTCCATGTCAGAGCCAGGTATGTGCCTGCCTGGAAATAGCCCCATGGAAATGCAGCAAGTGGTTGCCCAAAAGACCTGAGGCTGCAGATCATAGCCCCTGGGTTCTAGAGCTGGCTCTACCATTAGCTGCGTGACCTCAGACAAGTCACAAAATCTTCTGGGACTCTGTTTCTTCATCCGTAAAGCCAAGAACACAGCCCTTACCATGACTCATAAATACTAATACATAATGAGAACTCATTCATTTATTCAATATCTCATTCAAACACATATGAATCATCACTAAGGACCAGGCACTGTTGTAGTCCCGGAGGGTACAGTAGTAAACAAACCAGCAAAAGTCTCCCTTTCCCTGGAGTTCTGGGAGAAGCAGATAAAGAAATGAATAAACAAAACATACGGGATTTCTAAGGGCTTTGGCAAAAAGCAAAGCCTAGAAGGGGAAGGAGGAGTGCTGAGGACAAAAAAGGCGTACCCTAAGAGGGTGCCATTGAGATATAGACTCAAAGGAAGTAAGAAGGTGAGCTGAGAGATCACTGGGGAAAGAGCATTCCAGATAGTGGAATAGCCAGTGCAAAGGCCCTGAGGCCAGAGTGGCTGAAGCAGAGTGGCCGGGAGGGATGTAGACTGGATTAGAAAGGATGTGGAACTGAATAGGGTAGGCCTTGCAAGGCTTTGGACTTCTCTGAGACAGGAGCCACTGGAGAATGTTGAGCAGAGCAGTGACATAACCTTCCTGGGGTTTTAAAAGAGTCTCTTCAGCTTCTGTGTTAAAAAAAAAAAAAAAAAAAAAGAGAGAGAGAATCAAATAACGTATTTCCCAAGGTGTTTTGAAAAACACAAAAGTACAACATGAAAATGAAGCACAGTAAAAACTCAGTCCTCCAAGCCTCTCAGGGAAAAAGTTGTCCTGGAGACCAGGTGTGGTAGATTAAATACAGCTGCAACTTCACTGCCACTTTCCCCACTAAGAGCTCAAGTTTATTTCCCCTCCCTTCATCTGGTTTGTCCTGCAGCTGCTTATCAAATACGGCCAGAGTATTGCTGTGCCAAATCCAGGCCCAGCCTTTTAGAGGACTGACAGTTTCCTGTCTCTTCTGCTTGGAATTCTCACTCTTGGGACTGCTCTTCTCAGAACCCAGCTGCTATCCATGGAGAGGCCATGTGCAGGCACTCTGGGGGCAGCCCCAGGAGGGCTCCCAGACAACAGCCACCATCAACCAATAGCCATGTGAGCAAACGCTCTCAAGATGTTCCAGTTCAATTAAGTCCCCAGATGACTTTACCCCAGCCGACATTCTTTGGGGCAGAAGAACCTCCCAGCTGAGCCCGTTTAACCCATAGCATAATGAGACAGTAAAATATTTGTTGTTATAAGCCACTATATTTTGGAGTGCTTTGTTATGCAGCAATAGATAACCAAAACTGCAGTTTTCTAGAGTTCAGAGTCTACCCAGTAAGGTATCAAAACTTGAAAAGGAAAAATGTTAACTATAATAAATGGAAAACTTTCTATAACAGAATATGCATCTTACTTCCTTCCTAAACAGAGTTTACCCACATTGATTAATCTTTTCTTGGTGATTCAAATGTATCCATGTAAACATCATCATGTGTTTGTCTTATTTGTAATGATGCAAAGATTTCCTAAGGGTCTATTGAAATAATTGGGGTTTTCTTCCTTATACTAACTGGCCCTGCACCTGTTTTCTTCCTTAGGTATTTTTAAAATGATCCCTCCTCCTTCATTTTTCTGTTTGTGCCTGTTTATGTCAGCTTCTCCTCATGCCTTTTCTAATTTGTCATATACATTTTGAGTGGAAGAAACTTCTTAGAGTAATTTGAAAAGTATGAATAAACAGGCTTAGAGAAAGGGCCTGATTCTACAAAAGGGCATGACTTTATGTTTGGGGATTTTGTGACAGCAGTTTTGCTTATAATCTGGTTCTTCCCAATATTCCGTATGAATAGGGCTGCTAGATGACTGAGTGTAGGATGGAGGAGAAGTTTGTGTTATTCCTGTAAATGTGTTTAGATACTAGTTCATAGAATCACAGAGCCGCAAGAAACCTTCCAGAGATGTTTAAATTCCATTCCCTCAATTTACGCATGAGACCCACAATATTTGTTTGACTTGCACAAAGTGAAAGAGTTAATAGCAGAAGCAGGATTAGAGCACAGGCCTCTGCCTCACAGGGCAGTGTTCTCCCACCAGGTCCTTCTGAGCACAATTTGTCCTGTGATCTGTAAATCCCGAGTGAGGCAAGGAAGCCCAAGAAGTACATTCCTATGAGAGGTCATGAAGCACAGGAGAAAGTTCTGCTCAGCTGTGCCACTTACCAGCCACATGATATTGGGCAAGCTGCTTGAGCTCTCTCAGCCTAATTTGTTCAGGATAGTGAGTTCCAATATTCAGATTGTTATGAAAAATAAATAATACATGCCAAGTATGAAGCATGGTGTCTGACACTCAATTATTATTCATTTGATGATTGTCATTTTTCTGTTGTGCCTTCTGTTAGCCTTAGTCCCTTAGAGCAGATAAAGTGTGAGGCTCCTTGGATTAAAGACTATACCAGCCTCTCCTTCTCCCCATAACCTTAACTACTTGATAGGAATAGTCCATTCCCTAAACCCTTCCTTCTGTGGGTGGCATTGCAAAGATTGCCTGGTGAAGAGTTCCACTAAGATATGCATAACTTGCAGAGGTGGAAGAGGAGCTGTTGGGAGAGCTCAGCCCAAACAGAATCCAGGTTAGCTGATTCGTGTTTTGTTCTTGTTGTTGTTGTTATTTGAGACGGAGTCTCGCTCTGTCACCCAGGCTGGAGTGCAGTGGTGCAATCTTGGCTCACTGCAACCTCTGCCTCCCAGGTTCAAGCGATTCTCCTGCCTCAGTCTCCCGAGTAGGTGGGATTACAGGCATTTGCCACCACGCCTGGCTAATTTTTTGTATTTTTAGTAGAGACAGGGTTTCACCATGTTGGCCAGGGCTGGCCTCGAAATCCTGACCTCAAGTGAGCCACCCATCTCAGCCTCCCAAAGTGCTGAGATTACAGGCACGAGCACCGTGTCTGGCCTGATTCATGTTTTGGGGTCCTACTGCTGGATTAGGTCTTGCTCTGGGATGGAGAAGAATGGTGGATCGCCAGACAGCGAATGTTGAAGAAGGGACACAATGAGATGCCAGCAAAGAGATGTGAATGCCTCCCTTCCTGCACTCCTCCTCCCACCGTCAGTGCTCTGAAGACTGTGAGGCCTCCAATACTTGTTTTGGAGAGATTTTAGTCAGTGCTCAGAGGAAAGGGGTGGGGGAGAAGAAGGCCAGTAAATCAATAACAGATCTTTCTTTCCATCAGCTGGTTTAAAGTATTGAGCCAATGTCAACCAATCTAGAATTTCTAAGTTGTAAATTTAAAAATTGAATAGTAAGATTTTTATCTGAGCTGCTTCGTGAAAGCCACTATTCAGAGTCTGGTTTATCACACTCCTCACGTAGTCTGAGCTAAGGTCTGGGGTCATGCCAGTCTAGGGAATTCAGTGAGAACGTTTTCATTTCTACCTGGCTCAGGCTGTGGGGCTTGGATAAGGCACTCCTACTGGATCTTTGTGATTCTCCTCCAACTTGTTTCCCTCAACAGATTTCCTGCACTGTGAACTAATCATGCAGAAATATTCAGAGCAATGAAGGACACTGCAGGGCCCTGAACAACCTCATTGTCCAGGATTAAAGAGTCAGTCGGCATATCACATATTCAGCACTATACTAGACACTGTGGGAAATAACAATGATGTCAGCAACAACAATAATAGTAATGACAATTAATGTTTATTGAGCACCTACTGTATGCCAGGGACTCAACTAGATACTTTTCCTAAATTATTTCTGAGTCTTCGAAAAATTGGATAAAGTGATTTTCATTCCCTCTGTTTTATACACAAAAAAATGAAGACTTAAACAAGTTAGATAAGTTGCCCAAAGTTCTAAAAGTAGAGAGAATAGGGAACTATATATGATAATTTCCTTGTCCTTGAAGAGTTTTAGAAAACACCATCTGTCATCTGATATCCAAGAATATTCTCTTGCTTCTAGTCTCACATCAACATTCATCCAGTCAATACGTTTTTATATAGTGCTTAGTATGTGTATCTGCAAATACCACCTTGACAACAGAGAGAAAATACACAGAATAATTATTCACTCAACTCTGGGGAATGTAATGAAAGGTCAGAGACCAAAGTCAGTGTGGGCTGGAGAAGTAGGGGAAGGTTTTATGGAGGAGTGGGACTTGGATTGGGTCTTGAAGGATAAAAAAATTATTCAAAGAGCATTCCTGGCCGGGGGAACAGGACAGGCAACAGCACTGGGGCATGCATAAGCATGACCAGGGGAAGTACACTGGGAGGACACAGAAATGGCATAAGTGGAAGAAGAAGCTATTCGGATGCCCTGGGAGACTGGACAAGAGGATGGCATTCATCTAGGAATCTATTTGGGCTATTGCAAATGATAATCCAACGCTTCAAGTTTCTTATTATCCAAAGATATGGAGTACATTTAAAAGTAAATGATGAATGAAAACAAACAATATTATTTTGCAATAACATTTAAATTGCTAACTCTTCTATAAGAGAAGCAGTCTACCAAGTTAAGGAGTGGTTAGGAAGATTAGGAAAGTGTTTCTGTCCCTCACTGAGAATTACACTTTTTGTGTTTTTGAGACGGAGTCTCACTCTGTCGCCCAGCCTGGAGTGCAGTGGCACGATCTCGGCTCACTGCAAGCTCCGCCTCCCGGGTTCACGACATTCTCCTGCCTCCACCTCCCGAGTAGCTGGGACTACAGGCACCCGCCACCTCACCCGGCTAATTTTTTTTTTTGTATTTTTAGTAGAGATGGGGTTTGACCATGTTAGCCGGGATGGTCTTAATCTCCTGACCCCGTGATCCGCCCGCCTCAGCCTCCCAAAGTACTGGGATTACAGGCGTGAGCCACCGCACCCAGCCGAGAATTAAACTTTGTCCTCCAAAGATTCGTGTGTGTGTGTGTGTATTTGTTCTGACAATACCCCAGAAAACTAGAAAAATAAGAAAGTGTAACTTCTCCTCACCCTTATGTAAAAGGCTCAATGGGGACCACATTTATTGCGCCCATACCGCTCATAGATTAGTCTAAAGGTCTTGGAAGGTCAAAGACTACCATGGCTGCTATCGTACTTTCCCCCAGTAACCTCCCAAGAGGGCAGATGATACCACATTGAATAAATCCAATTTAGGGGAAAACTCCTGTCGGGAAAAGGGTGGATCCTATGGTAAGAGAAGTTTCTATAGGTGGAGTGGCTTTCTCAAAAATGTAGAAATTTACACAACAGAATTAAAAAGAAGAAAGTACTCTTGAAAAGAGGCAGTGACTTAAGGACAAAGACAGAGGAGCAAGATTGCAAACTGGGAACACCTTCAAGGGAACCCTTCTAGGATGATTTAACTTCTTAGGTATCCGTGCTCTCAGAAAATTAGATACAGGTTAAAATTGTTTTCTTTTGTGGCAGAGACTGTTAGCTGTCCACCTTGTGCTTCCCTTCCATTATACAAATTTCCCTCTGGCAAGTGACTGCTCAACCAGGTGTCTCATTTCCAAGCTCCCCTACATCTAAGTGGGGCCGTGTGGAGTGTCATATGGAGTCTTCTAGGGCCCCGACTGCCCTGGGCATGAAAAGGTCTTTTTCCTTCAAATCCTCCCTTGCTTCTTCACAGGAGATCAATTCAAAATAATATTTCAAACAGCAGGATAATAATAACTTATACCAAAATTAATAACTTATAACTTGCTCACCTGTATGATCTCATATGATACCACACACCCTATAATGTGGCCATGGTATCACCTACCATTGTCCCCATTTTAGAAAGGAGGAAACTGAGATTCACATCTTATCAAAATCTGATAAGTGGCAGAGCCGTAAGAAGCTAACGTGCCTCTGGATAGATGCTCCCTAAAAGAGAGTTGGTGGGTCTTTCCCAGGGAAATTGCTGTGCTCTGCTCCATGTCACTGCCACTGTCACAGACACCCAGCTTCATCGCCTTCCGTCCAGTTGCTCCCGTTAGACATTTCTACCATTTTCACACCCAAAGAGGCAAAAGACCAAGAAGGAGTCCTTGATTCCAGTGGTTTAATGTTGAACCTCAAAATGATCATCGAAAATGTAGAAAACAGTCTATGGCCATACAACCCTGAACACGCCCGATCTCGTCTGATCTCGGAAGCTAAGCAGGGTTGGGCCTGGTTAGTACTTGGATGGGAAAATGTAGAAAACAGTTCAGACTAAAGTCAAAATGTTGTGGCAGTGAGCTAAATCTCTTAACATAGGAATCTTTGCTCATGTTAGTCGACCAGCTCTAAAATGTAGAGGCACAGAGTTCCGTTGCCTCTAACATTACATTTGTTCAATCAATTGATAGATGGGTTTAAAGCAGTGTCTCTTGATCTTTTTATTTTTAGACTCCTCTAAGAAGTCTTTTTAGATATTTTCCCCCAATCTCCCCATGAAAATTTAATGACATAGATATACTATATATTAATTTATGTACTATGGCCCTTTGAAGGGTCACAAACCATTTTCACATCCCCACCCCCTGAATTAATTTGCATCCCTTAGGGGCATTGTCAACTCCTCTCCTGCATGGTGTAGAGCATTTGCTTTGAGTGAGGGATATAAAGTGAGGAAATTGACCAGACCCTTGCCCTCAAGAGCATACACTCCAGCATGAAGTGGGCTTTGTCTTACATCATCAACAACCGTAGGAAAGGAGAGAAGCCAGAGGCCCTGGGTTAATTTCTGTGTAAACCACCAAAGGTGATTTTAAAACCCTTCTCAATCCAGGAGTTTAGTAGCATTAGATTGGGTTTCAGTTCTGAGCCATCATCAGTGGAGGCTCTACATATAGAAAAATTGGCAAAGACCTGCAGTCTGTGTGGAAATATGGTTGGGAGGCATTCACCACACATTTATGGCATGAAGAATAATTTTTGCTATTAAAAAACTGTTTATAATGAAACACAAGACAGAATGGAACAAATTCCTCCAAAAAATGAAAAATGTTTTTTTTTTTCAATCACTTCTATTGAAAAACCATTCAGCCGGATTTAAATAGCCAATCCTACTCAAGATAATGTTTCAGTTTCTTTAACAAGGGAAAGAATTTGAAGCTGAAAAGCCAACTGCTACTTCATTACTTTAATGAAAATCCCCTCGAATGCTATGATCTACTCAATCCTAGGCTCATAGGTTGAGTCACAAAGAAGTAACACATTCTGAGAAAGGGACTGAGTGGGGAGTAATTCCATTCCACGTTAGCACTTTAGAGCAGTGCTACTTCAGTGCTTCTGGTGGGCGTGAGGGAGAAAATTAAACATGAGCCACACTCCTTCATTCAGCAAGTATTTATTAAGTGCTACTATGTGCAGGCACCATGTGAGGTGTTTAACAACAACAAAAAGAAGCCCGTTAGGGAAAGATTTAGGACTTCTCTAGCATCCAGAGCAAGCCTAGCCTAGTACTTTACACTTGGGAGATTCTAAATATATTATTGGAAGATTCTTACATGAAAGCAGGAGCCTTGAGTCCTAGATGTACCTCTGGGTTTAGCTGTGTGGCCCTTTGTCAGTTACCTAATGTCTCTTGGACATGATCTATTCATCTGAAAAATTAGGGCACTATTCTAGATACAGGTTCTCAACTATGGCTGTCACCCAGGGTACTTCAAGGAAATACTGATGCTTGGGGCCCTCCCATCTAAGACCTACTGACTCAGACTCTTTGGAAGTGGGGCTGGAGGGTAGGTATTTTTTAAAAGCTCTCCCAGCTGTACCTCCTTTGATAAAACTAAAGATAAAACCCTAGATAGAGGCACATCTGAAAACAAGATGGCAGCTCTGACTTCCTGACCACTCGGGCAATTCTCAAAGTAAGAGAAACAGGGCAAGATTTGCCTCCAGTACTTCCTGTTTTAGCATATTTATGCTTTTCTTCCTCCTTTCCCCCATTACCATCTGTTTCCTGATTCCCTTTCTCTCCTGACCCATTTGCTATGGCTTAGCACTTAATATACTTTTCTTCCTCTTTTGGCAACACGTATGGTAGCATTCATTTGCCGTTAAAAAAGAATTCATCTCCAGAGTTCCTCCTCTCAGGAAAGAAGACATATAACAGTAAAATGAAAGGCTTGATAACACTGAGAACATCATCACAAGCTTCAGGCAAAATAGGTTGGGACACTTAGAAATGTCAGGAGCCGTGCTGAAATCAAACCATGTAGAATACTACCTTCTCTGGCTATGTGTAAGCATCATATGCACTTGACCCCTAGTGGAAAATTAGACAAAAATTCTCCGAGATTTAACCTAAAATGCTAAAAAAAAAAAATGTGGAATGGATTGAGAAGTCTTCTGGTCAAAAACTGCCACCCAATGTTCAGACATCCAGGCCCATCAGATAATTTTACTTGATATTTTCCAATTTGTGGATATGCTTCTTTTAAAAAATAGAAGTTCCATTAAATTAAAATACCAGTTAAATTATTTCCATACATTGAAAACCCCATGTGCCTCTATAAAGTCCAGTTGTTTTAATTACCTGAAGACACAGCTGCAGATTTCTAACTTATATACACAAGAACTTATATTCTTGAACATAGAAGGTATTCAACTAATGTTCCCTTCCCTTTCTTAAGAAAGAAGTGTAGTTTACATTGTTAAAGTAAACACAGGACGTTTTTCTTCGATGACTTTCTTTCAGCCCCCACAAACCAAAAACCCTTCAAGGGGAGAGAAGGATTCCTACTCAACTTTAGTTTTCTATCACTAAGCAGAGTGTTTGTCACTGCAGTGAATGGAAGAATTAATGAATGAATGACTCCCTCAAGGAAGACTTCATAATTTTTTTGTTGTATAAACCAGCCTTCCTTCTTATTCCCAAACATATGTTTTTTCCCACCACAAGAAGACTTGTACTGCTTCAAGATTAAGTAACACTATGGTCATACCTAAATGCCAACCACACTATCTGCACTGTGCCATCCTCCCTGCCCTTCTCAGGTACCCATGAAGCTGTCACCCATGGTGATGGTGTGGCAGCCTATGATATCAACATAAAGAGCTTTCTACTTTGGGCATCCTATCTCGCCACATGAAAGTTCCCTGTAGTCTCAGCTGAGATAAGGTTAGTAATTCACTTAGATCTCATTCACAAAGTTGTTTTTGACTTTTATTCTGAAATAATTATATATTCGCAGGAAGTTATAGAAATATACAGAGAGGTCCCACACATTCTTCACCAAATTTCCTCCAATTCACCAAACTAGTGTCCAGTTGGCAGAATAACTTTTGCTTAGTATATTTATGTGAAGGAATGGGAAACAGGATGAACAACCATCCTGGTTTGCCCAGAACTGAGGAGGCTCCCAGAATATGGGACTTTCAGTGTTAAAACTGAGACGGTTCCAGGCAAACTGGAAAGAGAAGGTCATACAAGCACCATGGAAACATCCATATAAACTTGCTTAGCAAGCCATATTCGCTAGGGATAGAGCTCCATTGCTCTTTTTGGGCCTCCTCTAAAATTTGCTCCCAGTGGTCTCACTGTACTTCTATCTATTTAATGTCTCCTTCTGTTTGCAGGCCCTGTCCCCTCAATACCTGGATCTATCTTCCCCCCAGAGCCCTGTTTTAGAATTATGCTCTCATGCTTTCCTGAGCCCGTCTTTGGCTACCAAAATTTGCATTTGTCCCAATGCAGTGAAAATAGCCCTGGACCGGGCAGAAGTGGCAAAGGTTCTCATCTCTCTCCTACCACCAGTTGACTGAGTGACTTTGTGCAAACCATCTTTTAGCTCTGGACTTTTTACTCAGAAAATAAGGATACTAGTCTAAAACAAGCTTTCTTACCGTCGGCACTACTGACATTTGTGACCCAATAATTATTTGTTGTGGGAGCTGTCATGTGTGTTGTTTGTACAATGTGTTAAGTACAATGTGTTAGCAGCATCCTTGATTTCTGCCCACTAGATGCCAGGATCATCCTTAAGTTGTGACAACCAAACATGTCCCCAGACATTACCGAATATCACCTGTGGGGTGAAATACCCCTGTTTGAGGACTGGTCTACAATATTTTTTGTCACTTCCAGTTCTAAAAACATTTGATTAAATCAATCCCAAGTAGGTTACGCATGATTAATAGTTTCCCCTCAGCTTCCCAAGAATATTTGAAGAAGAATCTAGAAGAATCTTCAGCAAAATATTAAAAGCAGCCCTTTCTATGGTGGGGTCACAGAGGTTTAAATGTTCTTTCATTCCTCCTCCTCCTATTCTTCTTCATTTTTTGGTTTAATATCTACATGATTAATCCATTACTTGGTTTCTTTTTTTTTAATGGATGTTTAAAATTCAAATGAAATCAGTTTGCGCTATTCAAACACAGCACTAGGAAGCATGAGTTTAAACAGAAGAGATTACAGTGAAAACAGGGCCTTACAAAGTCACATCACTTTTCATATCGTTGTATTTATTATATACTATGAAATTCTTATGATGCACTTACCCAAATCAGATTGTTTCAGCAAACAAACGAGTTTTGAAAATACCTTTCCCACTAAAAGCAACCCATTTCAGGGCACCTCAGCTGGAATTAACCAAACCTCATCACCTCTCACCTCCCAGAAACAATCACCCTAAGGAGGTATCAGACTCTGGCACTCAGCCTGTCTGGCTGAGAGAGAGTCTTAGGGGATGAATTCTTGGAAAAACCTAAAAGCACTTTCAAAAGCTTGAGAATTATTCACTGCATACAACATGCTAAATATTTGATTGAACCATATGAAATTGTCAGTAGTTGACTGTTTCTAACCTACAAAAATTTAGATTTCATATGATTTCCCCCAGTAACATTCAGTAATGGTCAAATAGGTTAAGAAACCCAACCATCCATTGCAGTTATTCTGCCAGGTGATTTGACATAGGAAGTTGGTGGAAAGGTAGAGAGAAGCATATGGAGCCAAGTCTTGCAGGTCTCATGGTCTGACTTGACCCATGATGTCGCCAAGAGGAAAAGGCTAAAAATAGTGGCTCTGCCCTGTGCAATGTGCAAGCTCTTGAGGGAAGGGACCAGGTACTATCATTCAGGTCTGTGTGTCTCACTCTGTGCTTCTCACACTGCTTTATGCACAGCAAGGACCTGAGTGTTACTGTTTAATGGTTATGGGAGTAGGAACATCTAAAGCATATTGCATAATAAAATGATTTATTCTGACCTTCATTCATAGATTTCTTCTTCAAAAGTGTATCTATTACCTTGAATTTGCAAGGAAGAATGCTACACAATGTGGTTGGTTCAATAATTTTCATCCCAGCTCTCACGCAATTTCTAGACTACACAAATTGGACCTGAAGAAGTGGTTTCAACACTAGAATCCAAGCAAGACATGGTTCCATGTGAATGGCTTTATCATTGAAATAAGTGAACTGGGGAAACGCCTTTGAAGTTATGTTCATGACCCCAATTCCTCTGACAAACTACAAGGCACTGTTAAAGTGAAGAAAAATGTCTCATTGGAAGGGAAAATTATGTTCACTTCATTAATGATTAAATCTTATGCTTAGCAACTTCTTTTTGTACTCTCAAAAACCAAGAATTTGGTCTTATTGTCAAAGCTACACATTAGCAGCAAAATCTCCACAAATACTTCAATCTGCTGAAGTCAAAATTGAAGCCATGAGGGAGGCAAATTCTAAATTTTTTGGATTATTTTTGGGGTACATTTTCCCTTTTATAGCATTTATGACTTATGAACAAAATTGACTTGAATCAGGCCTTCCCACTGGTGGAAAGCCAATTAGAGTCATTCCAAATGACCAAAGCTATTAGCTTTGACTTGAGCTCAATAGAATAAATAAGTCATTTTTCAAGGGTGTCTTAGGCCATTCTGGCTGCTATAACAAAACCATAAACTGGGTAGCTTACAAACAGCAGAAATTGATTTTTCATGGTCCTGGAGGCTGGGAAGTTCAAGATCAAGGTACTAGCAGATTTGGGGTCTGAGGTCCAACTATCGGGTTCATCAATGGCACCTTCTCCATGTGTTCTCACATGGTGGAAGGGGCAAGCAAGCTCTCTGGGGTCTCTTTTATAAGGGCGCTAATCTCATTCACGAGGGCTCCATCATTATGACCTAGTTAACTTTCAAAGGCCCCATATCCTATTACCACCACCCTGGGGATTAGAATTTCAACGTGCGAATTTTGGGAGATACAAACATTCAGACTACAGCAAAGGGGAGGCTGGTCTTCCATTTTCTGTAAGAATTTCACCAAAATGCTCAAAGTCTGAAAATCTAACATGTTTTGATTATTTTCTTGTTTTGCCCTGATATTTGCATTGTTAATTGCTTCTTCTTCAAACATAGTTGACTGGCTTTAAGTGACTGCCAGAATTTGAGCAGGACCATTCATGAGAGGCACAACCACACACCAGCATGTGGTCCTGCTTCCTGGAACCTCCTGACTCTCATAGTTAGCATGATGGAAAAACCTCTAGCTGGAGCTCGGTTCCATCCTCTCTTCCTAAGAGAGCATGGCCTACCTAGCTTACTTTTTAAAATTCCTCTTTAGGTAGCCAAGATCTCCAGAGAAAAAGAAGACTACTGGGGGCAGTAGGAGGGTCAGGACAGAGCAAAGGTCAACAGAGCTCACAGCCCACCTTTCTGCCTCCTATGTCACCTAGGGCCAGTCACTCTCCTCCTGACCTCATCTACCAATCATAGAAACTACATTAGATAGCCTGAAGTTGTTTTAAATTTTAATTATCTGTAATTCAATGGCCAGTTATGAAAAAAGTATGCCTCTTTTTTTTCTGCTCTCCCTTCTTCCCTTCTCTCTCTCCCTCCCTCTTCTCTATACCTCTCTGTCTTCCCCTTTCTCCTCCCCACCTCCTTCCTTCCCTCACTGTCTCTCCTCCTCTTTTTCTCTCCCCTGCTCTCTCTCCTGCTCCCTTCTCTCTTTCTCCCCCACCTTTCTCTCCTCTATCTCTCTCTCTCCCCCTCCCTTTCTCTCTCCTCCCCCCTCTCTTCCCTTCTTCTCTCTCTCTCTCTCTCTCTCTCTCTCTCCCCCTCCCTCTCTCTCTCCTGGCAAATGTTTCCCAGCAGCCAAATAGAAGTCATTACCAGAAGCACCGCAGCTAAACAGAGGGAAATGTTTAGGTAAGCATTATAATGGGCATGGAAATAAAGAGACCACAATTCAAAGTGTAAGTCATCATAGATGAGAATGCACATGTTTGGGGCTAGTTTTATGAGAAATGAACGGGATGATGCTGCGCTGGCGAATCCCTGGGCTTGTGTTTTCTTAATGCCCGGAGTGATTTATTTTCTGGTAAACAGTTTTGCTCAAGTAGGGCATCCAATTACTACAAACCTTGTTTGGTATAAAAACTAACTGCATAGAAAAATATTGCCTTAGCAAGGTTTAACTGGTTGTTAATCCAAACATGTGGCAGAGCCCGAATTCCAGGGCTCAAAATATCCTCCCGATTCTCAGCAGCATCCGAACGTCCAGCGATCATAATCATCGCTCTCAATGAGGCGTGACTCAGAGGTAGCGTATGGAAAGAGGACATTTCCAGAAAAACCATGGTATGGAAACCAAGCCTGCTGGGAGAGGCAAGACCTCGCTTAGGTAAAAGTTCTGCTCTGCTCCTTTGAAGTGTGAGGTTGGGCTGCTTGGGGAGAATGTTAAGAAAGATGAAAAAAACTTTTAAAATCCTCCTTTCCACACAAATCTCTTCACATACAGCTCTGTTCCCTGGGATGTTTCATCACCTTAAGAAATATATTTAAAACAGATACAGTAAGAGTATCCTTTTATAAGTAAAGCAAAGTACTAGACTTTTATTTTTCACACACAAAAAAATTTTAATTGCCTCCTTCAAATTCTCAGGGTTTACCTCTAGCATCCATAAGACCTAATTGTCATACTTAAGATATTTTGCTTTCAAGCAAAAAAAAAAAGCTTGAAAGAACTTAAGAGAGAAAGAAAAAGAAAAGAAAAGGAAAGAAAGAGGGGGAGAGAGAGAGGAAGAAATCTGCTCATCAAGAAAATTTAGCTTTGTGTCAAAAATATGTCTCAAAATGAGAAAGGCAGGATATAAGTTTAATATCCAAATCTTCCCATTTCCCACCTCTTTTTCCATGGGGTTTCCTGCTGTGCTAATAGTTTTCAGTTGTCTCTAGGAGGTGTCCGGTGACCATGTATTCTGAGTACTGCAAATGCATACTTTGCCTGCATGTCCTGGAGGATTTGTTTAAAATAGTTTTCCTATTTCAAGGTGGCAGTTGGCAGTCAGAAAGATCCTAAACGACTTTGGAGCCATTTGAGTCGAAAGGAACGTGAAGTGTCAGCTTACCCCAGCACACAGACGCAGCGGCCCTGCCACAGGGCAGCAGGCTCCTGGCTCTGCACATTGGATTCCCTGCCACAGGCAATACACTCAACTCAAAGAATCATGGCGCACCAGGAGACTTGGCCTACGGAATCATTGGCCCCGCCATCCCTCTGCTGGCTAGCAGGCAGATAACAAAACCATCCCGCCACATTGATTCATGCAGATCACATTAATTTAAGAATTCCAAAGATGGGGATTTCATAATCCTTCTTGGTTGTTCATTCCAGTCTCGCAACCCTATCAAACAAGACCTTCTTCATCTCTCACCCTAATCTCCCCTGATGCAATTCTAGCCTCTCCGTTTTTTTCTGTCTTCACTAGAAATGAAAAACAGATGGACACCATCTTCTGCATAATAACCCGCCATAAACTGGGAGACCATTATTAAATCAACCGATCAACCGGGTCCTTGTCTTCTCCAGGTTAAACGACGCCAATGCCTTCAGCTTTCCCTCATAGTTGCTGGTTTCTAACTCATTATTTTCATGACTCTGTGTCACTCAAATTGTAGAGGCATGAACTCAAAATTTTATGAGGATTTGACTAATACTAACTAAATGCGTGTGTGTGTGAGTTTGTGTATGCTCGTGTAGGAGGGACGTTTAGCTCCCAGTTCCAACAAGTTATTTTTTTTTAACTTTTTTCTTTGTGAAGGATATCAAAAAGAGTTTATATAACATACAAGCACAGTAAAAAAATAAAATAAAATAAAATAAAACAAAATAAAATGACAGCGCATGCACCCACCATAACTTATTTTTTCTATTAAAACTGACCTTGTGTTGATTTTGCTTTATTTGAGAGGAGGTGGAAGGCGATTACATTTTAAATCACATTTACATTTGGATTTCACTGATTAGATTTTAAACCAATGATACTTTTTAAACTCTTACACACATGTTTGTTATAGCCTCCTTCAAATCTGACAAAATTTAGCCGAGGCATCAAAATTTTATAAGACAGCCCATTCTAAAAAGTCCTAAGCTACATCAAAAAGTCTTTAAAAGGGGGAATGTTTCCAAGGAGCCAAGTTTTACTAAGAGTCTTGTTCTCTATTATTAAAATATTCATGTCGGAGCTAAAACAATGTTTTCATCAGGAAATGTCAGGAAACAGGCCATTTAATCATGTTTCTCTCAGATGATATTTGATGGTATTGTTCCCATCATTCAGACAAACTGCCAAGAAGCAGATGTGCCTGGGATCCAGGCGAGCTAGAGATTCAAACCTCCCTGGAGTTATTGTCATGAATTTTCTACTTCTTATCAGTCCAAAAGACACCACTTCATGAAAATATCTGAAATTAGTAGCACTAACCAATCACCTTCATTTTGTAAGTTTTAGGAAAAAATATGTTAATGAGATGCCATTATATCATTGGTCCATAGCTTACCATTTATAGTCCATCTGAATTTCTGCTTGAGTCAAAAGCCAAAGAGCTTCCTGGAGATAAAGCCACAACTTTCAGTTCAAAGATTTGCAAGTGCTTGTTCTCAAGATTCTGATATTCCTACGTCTCTCATCACAGAGGGCTATCTCATGCCTAATTGCAGAAAAGGCCTCAGTTTACCTTCTTGGCTCTACTTCTTCCAGAGCTCTTGGTTGCCAACTTCCCATGTTGGAGAAAAGAATCAGAAGTAAAAGCTATGCTGCAACCCTCCCTGTGCCTATTTATTTTTTCTCTAGCAGAATGAGGTTATTTCTTGTTTGTTTTTGTTTTGTTTTGATTTTGTTTTTCCATTTAACCTCCCCTGCTTGCTGATTCACTCTTGTGGCTGAGACTGCACCTAATTTGCTTTGTGTTTACAGGTGCTTCTCTCGGGACTTGATCAAGGCCTGTGACTTGGTAACAAACTTATTTTTGTTTCTTTCAAGATTCCAGACCCAAACATTGAAACCGTTTTTGAACACAGACCTCAGCTGGCTTCATCACACATTCCCAGGAAGCTGTGCCCTGTTTGCTTCCTGAATCCAGTCCCTTTATCCAATACCCACCCTTTCCCTTGGCTTCTGGGGAAATATTTTAAAAACCATCTTCATGCTTCCTGAGAATATATAAAGACTATTTGTTTCCATTTTTTTCCTAGCTAATGCCTACATTTTATTCTTATTCCCATTGCTAACATTGAGAAAAACACTCAGGATTTTCTTTTTTCCCTCCTTGGTAACAACTTCCCTGTGGACAGTTCCTGCAAGGGTTTCACTCCACCTGTCAGAACCGATGCCAGATGACTTCCCATCTTTATAGTGCTCCAGGGTTAGAAACAGGGCTGGACCCACCAGCAGATTCAGTACAAGATCCAATGTAGGGTTGAGTTGGGCTATCTATCCTGGAAAAGAAAACTTTGTCTACTAGGGCCATCTGCCTGACACCATCCTGGAGTTTCAGGCTGGCCTTTTAAGAGGGAAAGGGGTGAAAAAGAGAAAAAATAATATAACAAAACTGATCTCAGCACTACCCATGGAGTCATTAATGTGGTTTCTAGCAAACTGCTCATAAAATTCATACCAGCAACTAATTGCTACCATGTTCTTCCTCATATATTCCCATATTAAATTTGAAAGAAAGAAAGAAAAGCCCTTTCAAAGTCATATTAATCCATGCACAGCAGTGGAATGCATGATCTAAAGTGAGCCTTTCGTATCACCACAGTTATGTGGGCTAGCTGTCAAATGGTGGATTTCATGTCACTTACAATACAATGAACAATGCCTTTGCGAGCCGCTGGCTCTGCCTGGGCCCAGCTCCCTTTACCCCGGCAGCACTAACCAGCACAGAGTGCCATGTGAGTGCACACATGTGAATGTCAGTGTATCAGCCTCCAAGCCATCTCCAGGGAATTCAAGCACAATCTTGGCATATATCTTTCTGCCTCCATCCCATATACACATTGGCTCGCAAGTCTGCAGAGGAAGAGTTGTGGCCAGTGGCCAAACTCCAGCTGCTGCCTTACCCTCCATGAAGATATTTCACTACATAAAGCCATGCAATGTGCTCACACCAGGCTTGCCTCAGGAAAGCTCTTATAAGGACTTACGGAACCACAGACTCAACAAGTTTATCATACTTTTTGAAACCCTTTCTAGTAGAAGGCGTCTTTTGGAATTAATTATTCCAAGCATTCATCTAAACTGGGCTGCTCCTCAGCTGGTCTGAGCTTGTGTGAATACATTGGTTGCTTATGCTTAGCTTCTGTTTTGATTGGACAGGTCATTGATAGCATGCTGATTGGGTGTGGCACCCATTCCATTTGATCTTGGCATCCCTTCTGATTGTCCAAACCAGTGTCAAACCGATTGTTGCATATTGTTAAAATGTATTAAATGCAATAAGTCTAGTCAAGAAACCAATATGTTCAAACAACATATCAGAACAGCTGCATAACAACTAGTCAAAGATATACTGGGGTCTGCAATGAGCAGTTAATCTCAGAAGGTCCTGCTGCAGTATGAAAATTTGACTCTCTCCTGGGTATATCAGGGATGTCATTGCAGAATCACTACAGATTACTGTTTCTTTTCTCCATCCACCCTGAGGGTTAAGCAGGTAAGCTACAAAGAACTGATGTAGGTCTTTCTAGTGGAGAAAGATAGCATACAGCATCTTACTGGAGGTACTGTAACTCTTTCTCCTGCCTCAGCCTCATGCCCTGTAGGAACTGAACACCCTTCATTAACACCTCAGACCCACTGTAGCCCCGAGCCAGCCCAAGCCAGGCAGTAAATTAGAAATCCTATCTCAATCAATAGGCATGTTTGGAGTTAGTTTGGATCATCATACAAGCTGATGGCTCATAGGAATTAGGTGAGCATTATGTGTCCACCAAGTCACTAACCTTAGCCCCCTCTTTGCAATCATTGCTACTCCATATCCCATTATTTCCATGGGGGTGAATGCCCTGCTCTGAACCACAGCCCACTGACACAGGTCTAAACCCTAACAGTGTTACTGATACCCTTTCCTCTAGAAATAGTTCAAGGCTTCTCTTCTCTAGGTGGCTTCTTCAATCCCCTCACTCTCTGCTTCCAAGAGGAAAAGCTCTGAAATCATAGAGTCTCAGGACAGACTTCAATCTCAGTTGTAGGCAGTGAAACTTTGGATGGGAGGAGATTAAATGGGCATGAACATGGCCAATTTCGCTTTCTCTGGGGTTCTTTTTGTGTGCATCCTCATGTCAGAGTGATATGTCAAAAGTGTCCTGACTTTAGTCTAGGTCTTGGATTAGACGAGAAATATGGGGTCCTTACAGTTCATACATGACCCAGCCCACTGTAGCGAAGACTATGGTTAACTATGGCCAGAACCTGAGTTAGAAATAAAGCATCTTTCCCTTGCCCCTCTCCCTTAGGAACCTGTAGCAATGATAAGCAGCTGGTTGAGTATTAGAAATTCATGAGTTTGAAAAACGCAACATTCTATCCCGGCCTATTAACATAGCCTAGGTTCAGGAGTCTGTTCACCATATGCCTCCCTACTGGCTCGGGTTTTGCTGCTGACAGACAAAAGTGCCTAGACACACAGGCACCCACCGCCCAGACGAAGAATATGCCTCTGCCCAGATCCTGTTGCTGTGGAGTTTCAGCTACCATGTTGGTATCTTAGGATGTTTTCATCAACACACATTCAATCTCAGTTCGGCCACGTCACTATGACACTTAATCAGCCCTCCTCCTTGGAGGCCAGTCCTAGAGTTGGCTTTCTACATCCTGACATTCCCCTCTTTTCTACTGTCCTATCTTGGAGGCTTCAGATTGCCTTACAGCCATGATAATAGAAGTGCTGGGTGTATGGACAAAAGTGGAATTGGCTTGAAGTAATTTGAGACCTTTCTATTCATTTGAAACCAAAGGATTGCAGAGGAGACAGATAATATAATGTCCCAAGTCTGTTGGAAATGTGTACATTTTGACCAAGACAAATACAAATCTCAAGACATTCCCTTGCTTACCTCAAGGCAATAGTCTTCTGCTTTCAGTCTCCTCCCCAAATGACATTAGAACTACCCACATCAGAAGGTGAGAGAAAGAGGCACAGGGAGGGGTATATTAGCAGACGGCATGGGATAAACTTAGCAATATTTGCGTCTTCTTGTGAGTGCTTGATGTCTTGTTAAGCATCACTATAAGGCCTATCTGGCTTGATGTTTGGGTTCTATTCCTACCTACAGGTAAATCCGAGCCACATTGATCCTACTTTTGACTAAAAGAATGACACAAAATATCCTAAGACATTAAGGGAATAACCCTACTAATAGATAAGGAAAGCAGAACAGCTGACACGTTGCTGGATGCAGAAAGGCAGGGGACTAAAATGCAGCCAAATCCTTGAGTAGCTTTGCTTCCACTCCCAGGATGTTTAGTGGGGAGTCCTAAGTATTCCTTCATTCAACAGAAGTCAAGCAACATCTCTACCTGCTTTAATAAAAATAATCACTCAGTTGAATAAACCCATATTTTTGCACAGGAAGCTCTCAGGGGAATATTTAAGAGATAGATACAAAAGATGAACATTCAATCAAACATGAAAATATAAGTTTGGCTTAACAGTAAGGAGAGTGTCAAGGAGGGCAATATCCTCCCTGACAGGGTGACCCGCCATTCCAGTTTGCCTGGGACTGAGGAAACTCTTGGGGCATGGAACTTTCAGTGCTATAACTGGGAGAGTAAAAAAAAAAAAAAAAAAAAAAAAAGAATCGTTGGTCACCTTGGTCCACACTGAGTGAGGCTAGTGACAATGTAAGAGTTAAAGGAGGGTATTTTTTAGAAGGATGGGACCAACAATCTGAGAGGGGTCTGGGACTGGTGCTGATGCTGTACATTTGGAGGATGACATCATGAAAGCAGAGTTCTCCAACTCCGGCTTTGCTTCTGTCCTGTCTGGAAAGAACAGTGATCTTCAGGTCAACAAGAGCAATATAAAAATTGGTGAAGGATCTCCCAAAGCTAAAGAGGGATATAGAGCCAGGATGAGCTGATCCAGCTGCCCAAAATGAAATCAAGAGTCCTGGCCCAGAAACTTAACCTAAGAGAAATAGCAATAGAAACTACCAAACCCTTGAAGACAATCTTCACAAATGGGGCCCTAAACTTGAGTATGCTCGATGTCTTCCTGGGAAGTTTCTTGGGAATGCAGATTCCAGGACCCCTCCTTCAGATAGGCTTATTTGATGGGTCCAAAGGAGGGAGTCTGAATTTTTAATAAATGCTCCAGGCGATTCTCTTAAAAGTGGACTTTTAATGGACCACTCTTGAGAAACACTTGAAGAATATTGGTGAAAAACCGATTGATAAACACCTATTTGTTGGTGGACAAACAAAAAAGACTAGAAATTTAAGAGAGAGAGGAAAAAATATATATATGTGTGTGTGTGTGTGTGTATTTATATATATATATATATGTATACTTGTGTGCGACATTTTAATTTTCAAATAAGAAATTTCTAAGGTGGATTTCTCAAAATACAGCCTACTGAGCTACTTGCCAGTTCCTATCAGATGCAAGGCATGGCCTCTCCCAGCTAGGACAATATGATTATTAGTGGCAAAGCCTGGTCTGCTGATGCCTAGTCTCTCTAAGAGATTTTTCCTCTGAACACACCTAAGCACTATTCTGAGCTATCTGTTTATTTGTTCGAAGTTGATGCCTTTACCCAAAAGAATGAGCCTGAAGATAAAAATCAAAGATGCCTTGGCAAACTGAAGCATAATATAGATATACATATCACTTGGGTGTGTTTTTGGTTATCAGTGGGCTAGACAGCTGCAAGTATGCAAATCAGAGCCCTAGAAGCCACACTGTTAAAAATGCCTCAGCTGGCACCTCCCCACCACCCAGGCAGCCCACATTCTAATAATGGCATTTCCTTCCTATCTGGTTGCTAATTCTCTGAGATGCAAACAAAGAAGAAATGAGAAAAAGAAGTGACCTGCCAACTAGCTCCACAGAAAAATTCCTCCCAGATTTAAGATTTTTATCTCTTGCTAACTTTGGTTTCTGAAATAATAACTAACATGTGCATAGCGCTTTATTCTTTAACAAGGTTCTTTCATGTATATTATTATCTCATTTTATCCTCCCATCAGTCCCATAAAGTAGGTAAGACAAATGATTTAATGACACTGGGTCCCTACAGGCTGAGATGGAGGCAGAGCTCAGATGATCAGAACTGGGACTCGAACTCGGTGTCCTGATCACAAATCCGAAACCAGTCCTTTGAGCCAATCATCTCTTTAAATCCTCTGTGGAAAAGAGGGCAGTACAAAGTACTTAAGAAGCTAATTAGTCCATTAAATAAATGGCTCAGACAGTTGTGGCTGCTCTTCTGATCACCGTTATATTTGTGTTTGCTTTTCCTCAAAATTAACTTCATTATGTCTCTGAGTTGGTAGATGCCAACACGTATCCGCAGGGAATTACATTTCTGCGCTGGAAGGAAGCTCCCTCTTGGATGTCTTGCAAGATCCATCAGGGAACCTGATGGAAATTGAGCCTGTCATTAATGAGACAGGGCAATTTGGCGCAGAGAAAACAAACCCCTAAAATGACTGTGTCAGCAACCCCCTTGCACTCCCCGCTGAAACAGAGTAGGAACCAGTTCCCAGAGGGCAGGGGCCATGTAGTCAAACACTCTGCCATGGTGCCTAGCGCAGTGTCACAGGCAGAGTGGGTGTCCAGAAGCATTTGTGGTATGAATGACTCAGGATGACCACACGCTGTGTGAGACAGAGGTGGAGGGAACAAAGCTGAAGAGCAATAAATCAGGGTCTGAGGGTTCTCATCCCAGCTCCAGTCTGACATAAAGCAATTTTCTCTTCTTTCTCATAGGTAAAGCCTCTAGCGAAGATGTGGACAAACTAACCATCTTATTATTGGAAAATCTATACAAAATCCCCCAGAGGAGGTTAGGCACTTAAACCAAAGTGGCTTGACAAGAGAGGGGGAAGTAGCTCAAATACAAAACTGAGAACACTAACCAGGAGAAACATCAGTTTCATTAGCTTGCCTTTGTAAAATGATCCTCCTCGCTAACCTGAGGTTGACTGTATGCTTAAGGGTTAAATGTATTACCAGCTGGCAAATGACCTTCTTGAGAGAGAAAGGGGAAGCAAGAGAGGCCAATGCCTTAGAAGTAACTAGTTTAATAAAAATAGTCTCCCCCTCACATTTCTGACACCACCGGGCAGTCACACCATCCTGCCTCAGGTCACCAGATGCAGCTCCGTGAAGTCAGAGGAAATTATAGAAATCCATCATGGCTGAGTTTTCTGACCTGGTTATTACTCGCTGCTTTTTATCTTCCAAACAGTCCCTAAATTTAATTGCCTTGTTGTAATGGATTAACCTCTGAGGTCCACAGTAGCATTTATATTGTGTTCAAAGGGAAGGTTGAGGGTTCTGAGCCAGTGTGGGGAGTGTGCTTTTATCAGACCAAAGCTGTCCTTGCTCAGTTCTGGGTAACTCCAGTAAACACTTGTCTGTGAAGGTCACATGAATGTCTAGGCAAAGAGAAACACAAAGAGACTCTAATTTGATCTGAAGGAATCAATGCACCCTCTCCAAGCTAATTTCAATATGGAGGAGAAGCAAGCGATGGCCACAGGGACTGTGACTCTGCAAATAAGTACTAAAAGCACCAGTTTTAGAAGAGGGACAGATGTGGATCTTTAGTTTTTCGTGTGTCATACATCTCTCTACTTCTTCTAGATCATTCTCATCAGAAAACAAGAAGCCCCTCCTGTCTCCCATCTACTAAAAGGACCTCTTGACCCATATTCCCATTTCTTTGCTATTCCTTAAAATAAGTTCTTTAAAAATATTAGCTATGCAGGCAATCTGTCACTTCCCTTCCATTCTACCTACACTTCTCTTGTCAGAGTCATCCACAACCTTCCATGAAGCCAGATTCCATAGACACATTTTTTAAATCCGTCTCCAGCACCTTTGTAGTAGCATTTGACACAAGACTGATTCCTTCTTCTTGTAACATGATTTACTCCTAGATTCAGTGTGAAACCCACCTTCTCCTTGTTTTGCTTTTTGCTTTCTGGCCATTCCTTTCCCAGTTCCACTTCTCTTACCCACCTATCAATCATGTCAGTATTCTCTCCTGGGCTCTCTTCTTGTTTCTCTCCCTCCTCCTTCCCTAGACATTCTCATCCGTTCCTATGGCTTTCAATGCCATCTGTATACTGATGACTCTAAAACATGCATCTCTAGTTTCTAACTTTGTGTTCAAACTTGAGACTAGCATATTCAGTTACTTGTCTGGCATCACTGATGTATCCCAGAGAGATCACAAACATATGCTCAAATCTATTTCTTCAAGTATTTATCATCCCAGTACATGGCATCACCATCCACCCAGCTGCTCAAGCCAGACCCAGCTGAGAGTCACCCTTGAGCCTACCCTTCTCTTACCACCAGTCTACTGCCAGTACTGTTGATTCTATCTCCTAAGTACATTTCAAAGAAATCTACTTTTCTGCATCTCTATTGACATCCTCTAGCTCAAGCTGCCAACTTCCCCTCTCAAACCCACAGCCAGTGACTCCCAATGCAGGCTCTGTCAACTCCACCTTACTTGCCTGTTTTCTGTTCCTCAAGTACACCAAGTTCATTCCCACCCCAGGAACTTTGCACTTGCAATTCTCTCTGCTCTGTCTTCTGATCTTCTCATGCCTGGTTCCTTCCTGTCACTCTGATAGTAGCTTAAGTATCACCTCTTTTGAGACCTTCCTTGCCTAACCAATCTAAAAAATTATGAGAGACTTAAATTCAAATTCTAGCTCCCTACTTTCTAGCAGTAAGGAAAAAATAAAGAGTGAGAATAGGAAGCAGGAGAGTGAACAATGTATAACACTAACTGATATGGTTTGGCTCTGTGTCCCCACCCAAATCTCATCTTGTAGCTCCCATAATTCCCAATGTTATGAAAGAGACCCAGTGGGAGATGATTGAATCATGGGGGCAGGTCTTTCCTGTGCTGTTCTCATGATAGTGAATGGGTCTCAAAAGATCTGATGGTTTTTAAAATGGGAGTTTCTCTGCGGAAGTTCTCTTTGCCTGCTGCCATCCATGTAAGATGTGACTTGCTCCTCCTTGCCTTCCACCACGATTGTGAGGCCTCCCCAGCCATGTGAAACTGTAAGTCCAATTAAACCTCTTTCTTTTGTAAATTGCCTAGTCTCAGGTATGTCTTTATCAGCAGTGTGAAAACAGACTAATAACATGAACCATGGTCTTGGGTTCAAGATCTGGCTCCAACACTACCTGTCTTATGAGTCTTTCCACTATATTGTGGCAGGTAGAAAGACAGTAGGTAAGATGGAAGGGCAACAAGCAAAAGGGAGTTTATGGTGGGACTGCTGTTAGACTTTCTGGCCAATATGTGAAGGAGGCTTCTGCCAAACAGAAATGACCACAGACAGCAATTATTGGTGGAAAGGAAGCTTTAATAAAATTGATGAAGATTTTATATCCCCAAAACAAGCAATAGAACACTCAGTAGTGATTTTAACTTATAGCCCCTTCCTTTGATCCCTAAAAATACACATGACAATTAAGAATACATAGATCAAATAATAATCATGACTGACATTCACTAAGGCTCTTATGCTAGCTGGGCACCCTGCTGTCAATATCCTGTTCAATCCTTCCACAACCGTGTGAGGTAGGTTTTCTGTTACTATTCCCACTTTATAGGAGGGAAAACTGAATATTACACTAAAGCTCACACAGGTAGAAAGCTGAGATTTGAACCCAGGTGTGTCTCCTCCTTGGGGCTATAAAATTTCCTGTAAAAAAAGACGTCTTGGGCAAGATCGGATTGGGTTCTAACTCAGGAAGTTAAGCAAAGTTCATTATTTTGGGAGAAGTCCTCTTAGAGGAGCTGAAAATCATGTTCAGTCTTAGTGTATGTGTTGGAATAGGAAAGACAATCAATCAAGAGAAGAGGACATGGAGCAAATATACCTGTACTGAGTGAACAGCCTATGGACATGAATAGTAGGGGACACATTTGGAAAGAATGGGAGGCTGCAGTGGCCACAACACAGTGTGCATATCCTGCCTTCCCTCCTTCCTTCATCCAATCATTCATTCCACAGATGTTCATACAATACCTCCTGTGTAGCATAGTCCTGGCAGTTTGGGGAATATGAGGGACAACCAAGGAGACATAGTCCCTGCCCACACATGGCTAGAGCCAAGTGGAAGAAACAGATATTAACAAATAAGCACAGATAAATGCCTTGTTTCTTTGATCTAAGACATTATCAATTGTAAGAAACACGACTTCATCACAGGCACACATAGTTTGTAAGATGCAGCCCAGGTTGGGAGCTTTAAACTATTGGGAAAGAGATGTAGATATAGCATATAATTGCATAATTGTGAGAAGTGCTATGAAGAAAAAATACAAAGCACTATAGGAGACGCTAATGGGGTGTGGGAAGGATTAATTTAGGCTGCAGGAATCATAGAACCCCTCTTGAAGGGAGTGAAGGATGCTGGAAGAGTAAGGCGGTTGAAGAAAGGGGCTATCATATGTGCAGTCCCTCAGGTAGGACTCATACTAGAGATGCAAGGATGTGAAGGGCCAGTGTGGCTCCAGGAGGGCCAGTGTGTGTGTGCGTGTGAGTGCGGGCAGTGCCAACAGAGTGTAGCCGTGGCCAACAGCTTCAACATGCGGGCTCTTGCAGGTTACATTAAAGACTCTGGGTTTTATTCTAAGTCCATGGAGAACCATCAGGGGTTTTAAAGCAGTAGAGTAACATGGTCCAATTCTTGTTTTTAAAGGTCACTCTGGCTACAATATGAAGAGCAGATTGTGGGAGCAATAGCAAAGAGATTAGTTAAGAGACACTAGCAGTAGTCCAGGAAGAAAGGATGGACTCTTCTTTAGGGTGTGGAGAGAAGCTGATGGATTTGAGACACATTTTGGAGGTATAATTGAGAATACTTGGTGATATTTATATACAGAAGAAGGTGTAAGAATTAAGGATAAACTGTCCAGTTTCTGACATGAGAACTTGAGTGAATGGGGATAACCTTTCCTGAGATGAAAAAGAACAAACTTTGGAGGTGAAGCCTACAACTTCTTTTTTGGACATAAGTTTGGAATGTTTAAGACAGTCCTAAATAAAGAGTCAATTCGGCACTTACACGTGAGTGTGGAGTTCAGAAGAGAGGTCTGGGTATCTCCATGTCTGCAGTTGGTGTCTTTAGATTGGGAGTTTTCAGCATAAATGATATTTAAACTAAGAGGTTGTCTAAGGAAAGAACATATTGTGAGAAAAAGACCAGAGTGAAAGCCTAAGGTGCCCCAGCATTTAGAGGTGGTGTGAAAGATGTAAGTCCAACAAAAGGGATGAGCAGAAATGGCCAGAGAGAGCAGGGGAGCCAGGCACCTGAGGTGAAGGCCAAGAGAAGAGAGTTTTAAGAAGCAGGGAGTGATCAATTATGTCAAACACTGCAGAGATGGTCAGGAAAGATGTACCCTTTGGATTTTGCACTGAAGAGACCATGCATCACTTTAGCAATAGCAGGTTTTGGCTTGCGGTGAGGAGAATACAGACTGAGATGGGCTAATGAGGAAGCGGAGGCAGACTGTGTAGGCAGTGCTTTCAGGAAGCTTGGCTAATGACGGTATATGGGAGAGAGTGGAAACTAGTGAGGGTGATGAGGTCAAGGGAGGATTTAGTTTGCTTTTGTTTGGAGAGCCATTTACCCAAGTGGAAAGCTAACACAATGATCCACACAAGAATGGTGGGCTGAAGATACAGGAAACAAATGACAACATTAGAAGGGTAACATTTCTGAGCCCCTAGGGAATGTTGCATCTAGAGCACAATGCAAGCCATATATGTAATTTTAAATATCTTGGTAAATATGTTAGCAAAAGTAAAATCAAAGGAGTGAAATTAATTTCAGTTACATATTATGCTCCACACAAAATATTGAAAATATTACCCTTTCAGCATGTAATCAACATAATAAATTATGAATGAGACATTTTGCATTCATCTTTATCCTATTTTACACTTACAGCATATTTCCACTCAGATTGGATACATTTCAAGTGCTCAATAGCCACACGTAACCGCTGGCTACCATACTGGACAGCCCAAGTCTAGAGCACAGGTAGAGACATTGACCTCTGATGAAGTAAACAACATTTTCTCCCTTGAAAGATAGAAAGGAACAGCTGCAGGAAGGTTTGAAGATTTGGTGGTAGGTGAATAAAGGATATTGGGAGGAATGTTCAAGACCATTTAGTACAACTGCCAGGACATTACTTAATCTTTCCATCAATATACTTCTGCTCCCTTGAAATTCCCTTTTACTTCCATACTACTTTGAGAAGTCACTGGGCTTCTTGAGTGATACAAGGTAGGCATATTTTATGTTGGAAAGTCTCCCATAATATCTTTTAAAAATCCCCTTTTAAGCACCATAAGGGATATTTTTATACATCATCTTCTCATAGCCTTGGAGAGACAAAGCATTTTTCAGTGGCAAAGGAAGTGTAAGTTCTCGATCCTAAGCCCAGTCTTGCCATTAACACTTCACTGTGCTGGGTAGTTCCCTTCATAGGGACTGATGGTCTGAGCAACAAGCATAAGAAAGATAAAGAGACCCTGCTAGGTATCTAAATGGCCACATGCATCATCAATAATGATAAGAACAACAATGACAATGATACTCACAGGCCCGGCCACATCCTCTTGGTGCTGGCAGTTGATGCCCCCTCAAATCTATGTTTCACTCATCTAAGGATCAGCAAAACCCCAAGTGTGAGTCTGCCTAGGCCTTTTCCTCCTCTCCCTTCAAACCCACATGTATCTTGAGGTAAATCTAATCCACATGTTTCTGATTCATTTACACTTAACTCATCAAAATGTTGTTTTCTAACAGCTATTTGATGGCCAAAAACTCTTTCTTAAAGCTCCTTTCTTAAAAATAGGATGTTGTGGTTTGCCAAGAGAAAAAAAATAAAGCTGGGCCCCAAAAGGTTTGAATCTGACTCAAAACTAAGAAATCTTGAAGTTGGGACCAAATTGGGCCAGAAGCTTTCTCATTATTCCTCATAACCTTTCTCCCCCAGGTGATTTTTCAACTCTCAGTTCAGTGATAGATAGAGTAACAATGCTTAGGCCAGGCAGGGTGCTGGTCCAGGATTGCATTTGACACTGGTCGCATTCGCAAGGGACATTTTTCAGTCAATTCACTTTTCCTCCCTTGAAATTCCCTTTACCTCCGTGGTTTACAGTGGGCCTCTTGTCCACTAAATGGCAGCTCCTTTACTCACCCCAGGGCGCTTTCTGCATACACAAACTGCTCCCCTCGGGTGGGGCTATTCATGGTACTTGGAACCATGCTTCTTTCTTCATTTCCTCTTCTCAATGAAAGCTCTGTGTCAAAGGTTTCAGGAAAACAAAAATCCCAGAGCATGAAGAATTTCATGGCCCTGCAAAGAAACAGAAAATACATTAGGTCAGATGTTAGGCTGATAAACTCACCAACTCCCTTTAACTTAAGACTTTAATTAAAATGACCCTTGTAAGGGGGATTAAAAAATAAACACTAATTTATGGTTTCTCTCTGGAATCCTGTAAAATCTACATGAAAACACTACTTCTGGTTTATTGTAGCTTCCTAAGACACCCTGTCCAGATGGATTTTATTCCTGCCATTTGGAATTAAGACAAATCTTCAGCAGCCCTCACAGGCATAGATACTCTGATCTTCCTCCATGTTTGTTTCTCTTTGGGCAGCTTCCAGACATGGGCCACTGGACGCATGTTACACTAGCAAGATGAGTTTTTGAGGTCTCTCTGCTGTAGGCGCAAACTGTGTAGTCTGGCAGTAGTAACTAGGACACAATAAATGTCCAAAAATTATGTGTTGAATTAATCTGTATCAAAAAAACTCAGTGGGTCTATGGATCTAGCAGAATAGAGAAGAACCATATTCATAGTTTGCAAAGCAAGGGAAGAAATGAAAAGTGTGGTGGAATAAGTAGAAACGCAGAGAGAAGGTACCTAGTAAAGTCATTTTGTAAACAACTCCAACCGTTGCCTCTCTTCCCAGCGAGCAATGAATGACAATTTCTAGAAAGTTTTACCAAGGTGACAACGGATAAGACAAGATAAGCCGGATTTTGTGATGTATATCAATCTAGAGCTATTTTGTTATACCTTCCTGGAGCAATGGCAGAAGCCCACACTTTGGTGCATAGAAATGGAGTTTTCCCCACTAGGAAGAAAATAGGATAATGGAAGAAATAAGGCACAATCTTTGGACTGGGAAGGAGGATTTTCCTGTTTCTCTCAGGCCAGTAGTTCACTGGGCCCAGACGCTAAGACATGGATATCCTGGATTGATTCCAGTAGTGAGGATGAGCTGTCCCTGGGAAAGTGGCAGGAGCCAGCAGCAACAGCAATGTAGAGAGGTGGCCAGTTTCTGGGCAGCCAGGATGTAGGACAGCAGCTGTGATGCCCTATAACTCAAGTAGTGAGGCCCAGTACCAGTACCAATCATCTGGTATCCAGTGCCAGTAGAAAGGTCAAGAGCAATCAGCCCTGCCTGTGCACTTGAGGTGAGCAGTGCCTCACTCTGAGGCTGGAGTCAAGTCATCACCAGTCAACACCCCCATGAGACAGTGGAGAGGCAATATCAGATTATTCCACACTCAGCCAGAAGCAAGATCAGAAGATGGAACCTGAGGGTTGTTCCAATCATAGCCTTCCACAAAACTCTCAGAGCATCTGAGTGGCATTTTGGAGATGGCCTCCAGAAAGTCTGCAGGCATGAACTCATGTTCTCACAATCTTGGACTTTATGAAAGCAGAACTTGGTTCCCTAGAAAGCCTTGGAACATATATAGGTGACATGAATAATGCCATCCTTAGGAGCCCCAGCCAACGATTTAGTTCCCTTATCTAAGACTGGCACTTTAGGATTCCCCCACATTTGACACCACCTGTCATCTTCTGCTATCACATAGAATCTTTTCCTGATGTAAAAGGATCAGAAATGAAGGTTAATTTGTATTTTTTTTAATGTAAAGAAGAAGGCAAAGCTTGTGTACCCTGAGTTATACTCCTTGATATCCACGGAATTTCCAACCTGGTGAGGTATCAACCCTTCCTTGAATTAACTCCTATTCCATGTTCAAGAGGATTACAACTATAGTACTTGGGGTCTCCCTTTGGGATGCTCCTCTCATGTATCTGGTAGACCCCTGGCCCCCTATTTTCTGTCCGCTCTTCATGAAGAGTGGTTGAGCTCCCCAACCTCTTCCTGTACTCTTTGGGATAGGGAATCTTCCCACATCCCACTCAATAACATGTTAAAAATGTCGCTTGCTGCTCACCAACTAATGGATATGACAGAAAATATATATATATATCATTTGTCATTTCTGCCCCTACCATGTGTCCTGAAAGGAGTGAATTCTGGAAACTAGAAGATCTTTTTAATAAGCTGAGCTCCACATTATGGTTCTCAAAATAATGGGCTTGCACATGTTGATGGCAATGTGATGAAAGACGTTTTCCAAATGCCTTTCACCAGGACTCACAATATGAAATACATTTTGCACTATAGTCCCCCACCAACACACACTATTTTAATTTCATTTTTAAAAATTTATTTCATTTTTTAGAAATGGCAGTGTCACCCACTAAATTGATTTCACAGCTCACTATTGGTTTATGATCCAGTTTGGAAAATATGGAAGTAGATTTGGGCAGGGGTCTGTGTGGGTGTGTGTGTGCATGTGTGTGTTTGTGTGTCTGTGTATGAGATTGTGTGTGTGTGTGTGTGTGTGTGTGAGAAAGAGAGAGAGAGAGAGAGAGAGATGGGAGAAAGAGACACAGAAGCGGGTAGGGAAGGGTCAGGAGAAAGGAAGGAAAGGTCTATAGCCTACGGGTAACTTTGGAGTAGATGGTACATGTTTTTAATGAGACTTTTATTAGTCTCCCCCTCTTGATTTCCAGTAAAAACCTACATTCCTCAGTGATGCTCAATGGAATGGATTAGCCTGGGGGACAAGCTGTATAACAAAGAGCTATGCCTGATTCAAAGTTGGCAGGGAATGAAACCAGAGGCCGCCCAGGAGAGCAGAAGTGTGTGGACTGTGTATGTTAAATGGTCAACTATCCACATTTCACAGAATTCCATGCAATGGGAAGTCAGTAGAATTTAGAGAATGGCAGGTGAGTGTTATGGAAAGAGGGGAGGCTGGGAAACCAGGAGGACTGGATCTTAATCTAGGGTGGCCTCTAAGAAGTCACTTTGCCATGTGGGCCTCATCATCACCCAGAAAAATGGAAGAATTCTAAGATTTGTAAGATCCTGTCTGCCTCTTTCAATGATTCCTACATTGTGTTCTTTATCCTTAAAAGCACACTTTGGCAGCACATACACCTTATCCTTTAGTTATTTACAGTCACTGAGATCTCCTTCTTATAGACCAAATAAAGTGTCATTGTTTATCTCCTTTGAATTTTATACCAAGTTAAGGCTCAGTCTTTGGGACATCTGCTCTGACACTTCCATACATGATATGCTTGTCCCCTTGCCACAGATACGCATACTCATGTACATGCATGTGAACACACAAACACAGACTGTGAATGTACTGGGTATTTGGCTGGGGGCACTGTGGGTGCACTGGTCATCTAGTTGTGAGGACTGTGGATGAACTGGTCATCTAGTAGGGGAGACTGTGGATGTACTGGTGATCTGGTTGGGGGCACTGTGGATGCACTGGTCATCTAGTAGGGGAGACTGTGGATGCACTGGTCATCTGGTTGGGGGCACTGTGGATGCACTGGTAGTATGGTTGGGGAGACTGTGGATGCACTGGTCATATGGTTGAGGGAGCTGTTCAGGGCCTGGTCATCTGGTTGGGGGACTGTGGATGCACTGGTCATCTGATTGGGGAACTATGGATGCACTGGTCATCTGAATAGGGAGACTGTGGATGAACTGGTCATCTGGCTGGGAGACTATGGATACACTGGTCACCTGGTTGGGGAACTGTGAATGCACTGGTCATCTGGTTGAGGGGAGTGTGGATGCACTGGTCATCTGGTTGGGGAACTGTGGATGCACTGGTCATCTGGCTTGTGGTACTGTGGCTTCACTGGTCATCTGGCTGGGGGACTGTGGATGTACTGATCATCTGGTTTGTGGTACTGTGGATTCACTGGTCACCGGGCTGGGGGACTGTGGATGCACTGGTCATCTGGTTTGTGGTACTGTGGATTCACTGGTCATCTGGTTGGGGGACTGTGGATGCACTGGTCATCTGGTTCGTGGTACTGTGGATTCACTCATCATCTGGTTGGGGAGACTGTGAATGCACTGGTCATTTGGTTGAGGGGACTGTGGATGCACTGGTCATCTGGTTTGTCCCTCCATATCCCTCTCCACCTGATCTCTGCCCTGAGGCTGATACGAGTGTATACCCCACCAGTAGTCTCCTGGGTCTCCTGCTGCCCACTGGGTTAGTGGAGAGCCCTGATGGGGTTCGGAGAAAACAAGGATGAATTCTGGGTATTTTTCTAGCTACTTATTCTAGGTATCCTGGAAATTTATTCTCCCACTTCCCTCCCTGTGAGGCTGCCCTGAGCTGCTATGTCCCTCACTCTTCTTCTCAGAACTCTCTTCCTTCTGGTTCTGGCAATGTCTTCTCTTTGCCCCTCCCTCTCCTCTCAGCCTGGCAGTGGCAATGACTCTGCTGCTTCCAGCCCTTGTTCCTGCCACCTCCCTTGTGGTTCCTCTGGATGCTCCCTGCATTTGTATAACAAATAAGCTCTTACAGAATTTGGACAATTCTAATTGCAGGGCACCATCTGTCCCTGTTGACACCTTATACAGTGTAAGAGTTATAAAAGATCTCTACACTTCATCCTTGGAAGCTGGTGACAAAAAGAAGTTAATGAGATTTTAGTTGCTTTAGAAGCCAGTAGTTACAAATTTTTAAAAATACATGTTTTATGAGAGATAAAATTTTCTGTTTTTAATAATATTAATAAATATGGATTAGGAAAATTAAATAAAGATAAAATTGGTGATAAAGGTATTAGAGAAAATGTCAGTTCTTGAAATGGTACAAAAGCTTGAATCATAAATTGATCAATAAACTCATGAATTTGATAAATGACCCTTATGGTCATATAAGTCACATAATCAGGGCACTATGTTGAGCCTCTTCTCTGTTAAAAAATATACGGTGTATATATTATATATACATACATATATTACATATGTGCATACATAAAAGCCCACCCACAATGAGGAAATATAGTGATTTATGCTATATATCTGTTTACATGATATATCGTTTTATTTGGCTAAGAGTATTAAAGAAACAACAAGTGTTGAACATTTCATTGATTACAGGCATATGTAATTTAAATCACATATTGGAATAGTGATGATTCCATAGTTTATTTCTCAAAAGTTGTGTGACTATCTTGAATATCTCAGGGGAAAAAAGTATCTTAAGTTCATAAAAAAATACAGAAAACTCTGAATACTGAATGTGCAGTCAGATTATGAAAAACATATGGCCAGGGCCCTCTGTTCACCTCTTCATTTCTTAAAAGAATTGTTCACAGCACTTAGCTCAAAGTTGTGCACCTAATAGATAACTGAAGTATGGACCTGACTGTTGATCAAGTTACACTAAGCCAAGTTAAGACCTTACTATAATTCTTTCATGTACACACACACACACACACACACACACACACACACATCTGCAGTCAGATTAATGCTTCATTTATCTGACATTATTTTTGTACATTTCCCAAGTAAATAAAGCTCATCCATTTAAAGTTACATTTCTTTAATTGGGATCACAAAACTTTCTAAAAGAAAATACACAGTACTCTACCTTCTTAAACAAAAAATTCTCAACATGGTGTAGACTGTAAACAGTGACTCATGATGGTTCCAATTATGAGCATCACTCATTTTACTGGGCCCTCACATTCTGTTGAGAATCTTTTAGAGATCGTCAGGCTATTTATTATTTTTAAGATGCTTTCTAAGCAGCGGAGGCAGTGAGGCCTCTCCCCTTCCTAACAGCACCTTACATCTGCTGACAACTTTTGTCCCCAGAAAAAGCCTGACATTTGGTCTCTGAAGAAAATATGTTTTCTGCCTGGGAAGGATGCAGGTATAGGATTGAGTCTGAGTATTGAAACAAATCTTTTGGTAACTGTAACCATCACCCTGATTAGATTCTTAGGGAACCAAAAAGGCAGCTCCACCTAGGAGTAAAATACGGGCAATACTCCCAGACTATAGCCCTCCTTATTTTGTCCCTCTAGGGTTCTCCTGGCTGCTCCATGCCCTTGCACCCTATAGAGAGCCCCGTGCCCTGCCTACTTAATCAGAGCACACAGTCTGCTCCCCTATTTATGGGAGAGGTTTGTTGGGTGAACAGCCTTGTTGTACAAAAAGCAAAGGAACCTTAGGACCAAAGATAATCTCATGTTGAAGAAAAGCTGATTCCGTAAAAGGATTGGATGAATAAAGACATCAGTTGTAATTCAGAGAACAGAAATGGCATTTTTTTTAAAGTATAATTAGTATCCACAGAGAGTTTTAAGAAGATAATGCATTCAGAAACCTAGAACAGGCTAACTACAAAAAAAGAGAAGCATTCAAAGAACAAGAAAGAATACTTGGAAACTTTAAAAGTAACAATTTTCAAAATAAAACAGCCATATCAACAATAAAACAAAAGTGCCTAAAGATGAGGGTGGTGGTCTGCAATCTACAACGAAGCAAACCACTCATAATGTAGAGCAATAAGACAATGAAATGGAAACTGGGATAGGAAAGTTAGGAGACAAAGAGGAGAAATCTACCAGATCCAGTATATGTTCAATAAAAGTTTTAGAAGGAGGGAACAGAGACAAGGGAGGGGAGAAAACAATCAAAGAAAGGAGGAATAAACTTTCCCTAGGTTGAGGAGCAGTAAGAATCTACAGATTGGAAGGGGTTCGTAAGATCTCAACAAAATGCCGGAAAAGATTCCACCCTGGGGATAGGAAACCTTACAGTATTTTAAAAAATAAAAAGAAAACTTTAAAGGTTTCTAAGAGAAAAAGTCTTTATAAGGGAACTTGAATCAGACTAACATCAGACTACTTGTTGTTGACAGTAGATGCTACTTGTTGCTAACAGTAGATGCTAGAAGTCAGTTAAGTAATGCAAATATACACATTTGGAGAGAAGCAAGGGACCCAGAAAATGCACCTGTGTATCATGCAAGGAAGCTGGAGGAAGACACTGCTAGCTATTTGCCCAATATAACTATTACCTTCTTTTCCTAACAGAACCCCAGTTTCTTGGGGCAGGGCGGTGGGTAACCAATGTATCCAGCTAGAATTATTTACATCACCAGACTCTCTTGAAGCTAAGAGTGGCCACGTAATCCAGTTGTGGCCAGTAAGTGTAAGCAGAAGTTGAGCTTGAATTGAAACTTTCTGGATGCCTTTTTCAAAAAATCAAACTTACTATCCTGACTGTTTCATGCCTTTGCCCTTTTCCCACCTCTGTTTTAGAATGTGGACTTGATGTCTAGAGGTGCACACTATCTTGTGAGTAAAAAGACCGAAGCATACATTGTAAGGAAGCTAATAGAAAAGGATGGAGAGAGCCTGCATCCCTGATGAAAAGCAAAAATCATGAAAGTATTAAAAGACTGTAATCCCAGCACTTTGGGAGGCCGAGGCTGGAAGATCATGAAGTCACGAGGTCGAGACCATCCTGGCTAACACGGTGAAACCCCGTCTCTACTAAAAATACACAAAATTAGCCGGGCGTGGTGGCGGGCACCTGCAGTCCCAGCTACTCGGGAGGCTGAGGCAGGAGAATGGCGTGAATCCTGGAGGCGGAGCTTGCGGTGAGACAAGATCTCGCCACTGCACTCTAGCCTGGGGAACAGAGCGAGATTCTGTCTTAAAAAAAAAACAAAAAGAAAAGAAAAAGTATTAAAAGAAAGGTGGGGAGATTTTACAAATAACTTTAGAGGAAAAAAAGACTGTTATAAGTATGACACAAAATTCAGAAGCCATAAAAAGATTTAAGGAAAATTTTAAATTTCTGTATCAGAGAAAATAACCCCACAAAAAGTCAAATAATTACTGATGAAATGGAAATAACATAATTGTAACTTATATCATAAAAAGCTAATTTCCTCAACGTATAGTGAGATCCCTAAAAATTGCTACAGAAAAAATTTTAAAAAAAGACTGAATTAGAAAAATAGGCTCAGTGGCTCACGCTTGTAATCCCAGCACTCACTTGAGCCCAGGAGTTTGAAACCAGCCTAGATAACACAGTGACACCCTGTCTCTACAAAAAAAAAAAAAAAAAAAAATAGCAAAAGATAGAACGTAAGAATCTTTCTTTGCCTAGCCCTAGATCCTGAAGATTTACTTCTGTGTTTTATAAAAGTTTTATAATTTTATGTCTTATTTAAGGCCAGTAGCCATTTTGAGTTAGTTTTTGTGTGAGATATGAGATTTAGATCAAGGTTCTTTTTTATGGGGGGGGGCGGGTGTTATGGGTGCCCAATTGCTCAAGCACTATTTATTGAAAAGTCTACCCTTCCTCCAGGAAATTGCTTCTGCACTTTCATCAAAAATCTGTCAGGCATATTTGTTTGAGTCTATTTATGGGTTCTCTTATTATGTTCTGCTGATGTATGTGTTTATCATGCCATCAATACCACACAGTCTGGATTACTGTAACTATAATATAAATCTTTAAATCAGGTAGATTGATTCTTCACCACTTATTCTTTTTTATTTTTTTAAGACAGAGTCTCGCTCTGTCACCCAGGCTGGAGTGCAGTGGCACAATCTTGGCTCACTTCAACCTCCGCCTCCAGGGTTCAAATGATTCTCCTGCCTCAGCCTCCCAAGTAGTTAAGATTACAGGCACCTGCCACCATGCCCAGCTAATTTTAAATATTTTTAGTAGAGATGGGGTTTCACTATATGTTGGCCAGCTGATCTCAAACTTCTGACCTCATGATCCGCCTGCCTCAGCCTCCCAAAGTGCAGGGATTACAGGCGTGACCACCATGCCTGGCCCTTCACCACTTATTCTCATTTTTCAAAATTGTTTTAGTATTCTAGAGGGGTTTTTTTTTGGCTTTTCATATATATTTTAGAATAATTTTGCTTATATTTACAATGACTATCTTGCTGGGATGTGGTAAGGGATTGAGCTAAACCTGTATATCAATTTGGGGAGAACTGACATCTTTACTCTGTGTTTCTACAATTCATAAACACAGTATGTTTCTCCATTCATTTAGATTGTCTTTAATTTCTTTCATTACCATTTTACACTTTTCAACATACAAGTCTTGAACATGTTTTGTTAGGTTTCCATTTAAGTATTTTATCTAGTTTGAGCACTTATAAATAGTATTGTATTTTGCTGTCCATGTGCTGTTTGCTAGTATATAGAAATACAACTGATTTTTACATGCTTATCTTACATTTTGTAATCTTGCTGAAATCATTTATTAGTTCTAGGAGTTTTGCTTATAGATTCTTTAGGATTTTCTATGTAAACAATCATATCATCTACAAATAGGAACAGTTTATTACTTCTTTTCTAATCTACAAGCCCTTAATTTTGTTTTTCTGCCTTATCCTTCAGCATCATATTGAATAAGAGAAGTAAGAGTTGGCATCCTCGCCTGTTTCCAATTGTAGGAGGAAAGTATTCAATCTACCACCTTTAAGTGTAATGGCAGAGGTAGGTTTTTGCAGATCATCTTTATTAAGTTAGGAAAATTGCCTTTATCCCTATTTTTCTAAGAGTTTTTCATGAATGGGTGCTGAATTATGTCAAATGCTTTTTCTGGATAATTGATATGATCCTATGACATTTTTTTTCCTTTAGCCTGTCTATATAATGGATTACACTGATTAATTTTCAAATATTGAAACAGTCTTGCATCCCTAGAAGATACAAAAACCAAGGATTATTCATGTAAATTGGTTGTGGTATCTTTGCACCATCCTTTCTCCGACCTCACCACAGTTCCTCATCTGCTGGAGAGGTTACCAACGCTGGCTGTGGTGGACACTAATTCAGGCAAGGACTGCCAGGCCATGGAGCTGGCATGTGTCATGTGGCAGCCAGTGTTCCAAGCAAGGAAGTGCCACAGATGCATCAGGCCCAGGGGAGAAGTAAGATGTGCCCTCCATGCCAAGCTTGCTACCTGCAGTGCCCAGTGAGGCACCAGCCTTCAGCTGGCCAATAATTCCTACTAGAGAACAATGTGGCTGGTTCTATGCTATGCCTATTCTAGCTATGCCTATAACCATGCAAAGTGGGAAGGAAAAATGTATCCAGCTATTATTGGAATGTAGTATTCATGCATGGAAACTCTCATGTTTGCTCACTTTGCCTTGCTACACTCTGAGAACTCATTCTGCATTTTTATTTGTGTGGAATACATTCTCTTCAACAAATCCCAGACTTTGCCACATTTATCCAGTGCTAAGTCATAAAAATACCCCTAGACCTTGAATATTGCTAACAGGTTAGGATAATGTGTCCGTGGGAGATGAAACTTGGAAGCAGTTCCTTTTAGCCCAAATTCTATATAACACTTAAGTAGCCTGGAAAAAGCAGGTAATATCTAGTGTGTGAAAGATCCTTCTCTGAATCTAGGACCTCTAAAGAAGCCAGAAAACAGAGGCAAATCTCCATTCAGAAGCAGAGGCCATCTGTAAATCTAATTCTCCCACATTAGTCATCAATAAAGGAATTTATACATGTCTAAGAAAGTGGAAAAACATTGTTCAGCATTTTAAACTGAAAGGGCTCCATTTTCTATGTTTTTCCCCTAATTAGTGTTTCTTAAACTGTTTTCATTATGTCTCACTCTAAATAGCCTTTTTAGACATGTATTTCTTAATTGTCTCCTTGTCTTCTCCAAGAAATTTGAGTTCATAGATATACTGTATATATTGTTGGGTAAAGTTGAGCTTTGAAGAGCCACAAACCAGTGTAATATCTAATTCCCTCCCCAGTCAATCTTAGCCCCTTAGGAGCAATATTGCCCCTGTTGAGAATGCATGTCCTAAACGAATGAGTGCCAAATTCTTCACTAGAGCAGAAGAAAGGAATAGGCTAAAACCACCTCTAAGTTTGCACCCATATCCTGTCCTCAGAATTACAATGACAAGAATTCTCCTTTATCTGAGTGCAGCTATTAGTGTGCATTAGTCCAGACTCAAGTAAAAAGGGATTTATTTCTATTAAAGAAATGTCAGGAAAGTTGGTGTCAGGAAGCCTTAAAAGACCTGGCAAGTCATCATCAGGCAGCTACCTTCCCATCTTCAGTCTCTTCTGGGAACATGAGTTGCCTTCTAAGTATGCTCCAGGTGAAGGCTCTCACCTGTTCCTGCCCAGGGCTGTGCACCTCCTGCACAGGTACAAATGCCTAAGTATCTCGATCACACAATCTTCCAATGATCTTTTGCTGTTAGACAAGAGTTATATGGAGCCATTTGTTGCAATATTTGATGGCTGGACTCCGATGCCATAGTTAAGTGGACCAGCTTAATTTAAGACATTGTAAAAATCTTGGAATTATATTTTGGGCTCCAAGTCTAACAGACTTATGGTAGCTGAGCCATGACATAGGTATCGGGGGTGGCAACTGTTATATATTAAAGTTGTGCATCTGATTTTACTCACATTAGCAGCTTCCTTGACACATTTCCACTGGAAGTGGGGAGCGATCACCATGGTGTCAGGTGGCAGAGAAACTGAAGCTTCGTGGTGGCAGCTCAGTGTGCTGGGAACTAGGATTTTCAGGAAAGACAATTGCTGAATTTGAGGAAGCTGCTAACATTCTCTCCACAAACTGATTTTATGAGGAATCTTGATTCATTAGATAATAAACATAAAACAGGTTCTTTTATCAAGTGTTACCAACTGGGCTCTGTCAAACTACCCTTTTTCCCTGGTGGGGGCACTCTTAGCAACACCCAAGAGGACAGCATGCCTTTCCTGTCTCATTTCAGTTCTCTAAGAGTCAGTGCTGTCAATATTAAATCTCCAGTTCCATATTCAACGGGTAGTGCTTCTCTTTCCACCTTCTCAGCCTCAGGGAAGACTATGCATGGAGCTTTACTGGATTGGCCAGGGGTGGACAGTGAGACACAGTCTCTCTCACATGCTTCCTTCCTCCTGTTGTCTCCTCTTGTGTTGGAATGGAGATCAGAGGAAGAGAAGGTGTGTATCTAGTACGTGAATGTCACAGTGAGTTTTCAGACATCACCTTGGTTAGTAGTAACTGCTGACTTGGTTCATTATCTATGAACTCAACCTGGTCAAGTGGTAGCTCCAACAGCCATGCTGACAAAAAAACTCTTCTAAGCATAGGTGGTCTCCTGGAGACTAGGCCACATCTTTCACTTGTCCTCCAGCCAATGGGTTCATCCACTTGCTCTGATGCCCCGAACTCCTTTGGTCTCTGGCAAGACTATTGAACCAAGTCCTAATTTCCCTTCCTAACCCCAAATCTGGGGCCCATGACATGTACAGGATCTGTTTTCCATTCTCTCAGGAACCAGGAACCCTAGAGGGACAGTCTTTGTTGCTGCCTGGTAGCATACCATGCCGTCTCTTTCTGCTGCTCTGGTAGCCCAGGTATGGGTTCTCAAGCCTGGTGACTGGATGCCACCAACAGGAAATAAAAAGCACAACTCCTTCTGCAGTTGGATTTACTTTCAAGAGTCTGCATAAAAATGCATGAGTGGTGTTCCACCCTTTGACTTCAAAGAGAGCAGAAGCCCCCTGGGAAGGGGAAGGGGAAGGGAGAATGGTGTAGGGGCCACATAACACTCCCTTATATAGGCAGTTTTATTCTACTCCTAGCTGCCCTTTGATAGCTATGGGAAGAAGGGATGGGGAATAATAGAAGCCATGCTTCTCAGCAGACCAGTGGTGATGTCTGACCCATTAATGACAAGAAAACAGGACCTCCTTCTCCCTGTTGTCTCCCTTCCAAAGCCTTTGACTCCTTTACCCCCGTAATGATGACTTGCAAATATGCCTTTAGGTTGTTGTCGTAACAGATCTGGCCACCGCTCCACCTGACCTCAACTCCATTGTTCAAATCCATTTGGCTTGACCTTGGTGAGTCAGTTCAAATTTTCAAGAGAGGGACTCCTATTAGCTCTGCTTTGGACAGAGGTTCATGAGGGATTCAACCCAATGTGGACACAAAAGCAGATCACCAGGGAAGAACACGTCTTCCTAAGTCTATTTATTCATCAAAGCTTATGGCTAGGGTGACTGTATCATAATATCAATGAAACTTAGGCATTTTAGAGAGTGAAAGGGACACTCTTCCCCAAGGCCAAAAGGCATAAGCTGGGACTTTCCTGAATAAACCAGGATGGATGTATGCCCTACACACAGGAACTTCCAAATAAGGAAGAGTAGCTAGACAAGTACACCAGGTACATTGGTGCCACAGTAAAACACATTCAACCAGCAGCAGAAGGTGAGACCATTGTTTTGTTACCATTACTATGTTGTAAATGGGTTTATATTTGATGATTTTCTATAAAAATATGATTCATATAGCTAGAGAAATAGAAAAGATATATAAAGATTAAAAGAATCATCGCCTCCCCATCTCTCTTCCCATTTTAAAACTATACTTTTTATTTCTTTAAATTGTCATACTGTAGTACAATATGTAAATACATATTGTATCTTATTGTTGAGCCTTGTACTTACGCGTGTTCAAGTTGCTTTATCCGTTTTCTTTATAGACTATATTATTTTAATTACAATATTGGCTGAGTTATGGTGATTTCTCTGGAAGAAAATCCACACCCCCACCTTGTTCTGTGGGAGAAGCTCTAATGCCAGGCATTTCCCCTCTCAGGGTGGCAGCTACCTGAATCTCAGACATAAAGCCTCAGAGTATTTAACTTGGCTTACAAGAGTCTCCTTGCAAACTCAAACTTAATGAGGACAGGAAAATTATTACAGAGGTGTTCTTGATGGCGTTCAGAGTAAGGGCACATCTGCCATTGGTCAGTGACAACAGGGCACACCCCTCTATGTGTCTCTGCCAACCTCAGGCTCCCGGAATTTCCCTGAGGTCTTGTTGGTCAAAAACCCAATAAACAGTCCAGGTTGTTTATTGGAGAGGGGCTCTGCCTCTCACCCACCATTCACCATTGCCCTGGGTGGCCTGGCCACCCTTGCTTTCAGGTTGGGAAAATGGCAAATTCAGGTTTATGCGATGCACTAAGCTGTCACCTGTAAAAAAAAACAGAGAGAGAGAGAGAGAAAGCCTCAAGAAATCAGTTCATCTGGGCATGGAAAGATGAATGCATTTAGATTACAAGGAACATAAATGGGTTATAGGTTTTGCTTTGTTTTTAAGATTTCAGAATGTTTTCGTGATGGTTTAAGCCCATACAAATACCATTTTTTAGACCACAGGTTGGCAAAGTATGACCTGTGGACCACATCTGGACAGCCGCCTGTTTTTGTAAATAAAGATTTATTGGAACACAGCCACACTCGCTTGTGTACATACTGTCTATAGCTGCTTTTGTGCCACAAGGCAGAGTTGAGTAGTTGCAACAGAGACCATATGTGGTCCACAAAGCCTAAAATATCTGCCATCCGCCCTTTTACAGAAAAATTTGCCAACTCCCGTTTTAGACCAACATTGGCACAATCTCATTTTCCTCACTAATTTAATAGGAGGAAGTTTATATATTAATGGAAAAATAGAACACATGGCCCTTCCTCAAAATGTACCCTCTCTCACATCTTATAAAACATGTCACTGCTTTTCCATACAAGAAGCATTTTTTAGAGTAGTGGTGAAAAACAGAGAGTTTGAGTCCTGACTCCATGCTCTCCAGCTGTGTGACTTTGGGCCAGTCCTTCAATCTCTCGTGCCTCAGTTTTTCTTGTCTGTGTACGGGGATTGTGATCATACCTAATGCACCAGGTTGTAACGAAGATTAAATGAATCGATACACATAGAGTCGAGAACAGTCCGTTCCCATAGTGTGGCCTCAGTGAGCACTGGCTTCTAATTGTTTGCTTTGTGTGGAGTAGCCATTCCTCTACACTTGACGTTCAGTGAAACACACATGTATCAGAAAAGGGGCAAGAAGGAGAACACGGAAAAAGAGAATAGAAATCCATTTTGCAATTTAGCAAGATCTAAGATCTACCCAGCCCAGTCAGCCTTTGCTTCCTTCTCGGAGCTGTTTCCCAGCTTGCTACACTGATTTTTATTTATTTTTCCTAAAAACCATAAAATTTCTGAACTGGATGCATTAGAACATGGCCTGCGGAATGCCTCCTGGAACATCTGAACTAACAGCTGGAGAGAATGACAATTCTTAGTTGCGCTGGAATCTGTTGAATTCACGATTCCCCCAGATCCAGTTATTTCAATTCACTCTCAGGCTTCAGTGGGCTCATTGTTCCTTGGATCAATGAATCACCAGCTTGGGCTCAGCACCCAGCCCTTTTCAAAGTGCTTAATAAATTAATGGCTGTCCACATGTACTTATCCATGTGCTGAGAAGTCAGACACACAAGGTTGAAAAAAAAGGCTGATCTGGGTTTGAAAACAGGAAGGCGAATCAGGCCTTTGCTCAAAGCAGGTCAGAATAATTTGCCCCAAGCACCCAGCACTGCGTTGTCCTTTGACAGGGCTGCTGAATCAATTAGCCTAATTAAATGAGGTGGAAAATTACTCCAGTAAATAAGTTGCCATGAAAGGTAAGTCTTAATTTGGCCTAAGGGAAAGCAAACAGCTCTCCCGTGTCTTGCCAAAGTCTATGAATGGGGAATAATTGGCAATTTATGTGTATGTGTTCTTAAGGCCGTGGGACAAATATGTTTTTGTTGACAAGCAGCTGAAGCTTTCCCTGGTATAAAGACAGGGTTTCTAATTAAGGGATAGTATAATTGCGTATGTTGGCAGAAATGTCACATATGTACCGTGGCTGCAAACATCAGGGCCTGCGACCCAGCTCATCGCAGGGGGTTCAGAACAAGATGGACCTCTGGGGCAGCACCTCACATCAGGCCAGTCATCGCTTCCTCCTCGGAGATGTTTCCCCAACTCGCTACACTGATGAGGACTCCATCACAAGCCACTGGGAAAGACAGGCTATGAAGTTTGAACATGTATGAAAAGGTACCTTCATCTCATAGAATCCACCGCAGGCCTTAAGAATGATGTTGGAGAAGTCTACGTTTTTTAGTGTAGGAAGGTGATTGAAATTACGTGACATGAAAAAATACATATATAATGGTCTATGTCAGTGTGGAGAGTGGAAAGTACGCATCTCCCTCTTCTGCAACCCAGGATCCAACCTCTGGGGCCAGCCTGCCCCAGCTCCATCCTGCAGGGGGAAATGTGAGATCCTTCATTACTGAGGCTCTAGGTTCCTGGGATATCTCAGAAAGGTGCATCTCCCAGCACAGCAAAGTTCCTTCCCTGTCATGTTGACTGCCTCATGCAGGGTAACTTTGATAAGTTTTCACACACACACACGCGCACACACACACGCACACACACACAAAGTCTGCTTTGTATGTATTTCTCAGAAATCTCTTTCTCAAAAGGGATGCAGGCTCAAAAGAAAGTAGGCTGTGGGGAGAAAGAAAATCCCTGCTGTTCTGGGTAACTAAAAAATTAAATTATTAAAACAATCACAGCATGTGAACTTCTCCCAACACCCTATTCCAAGCTTCTCAGTCAGACCTAGAGCAGGATCGTTCAGAGCCCAAGGGGCAGTGCAGACAAGCAAGGCCAACGTGGTGTTCTCAGCCAATTTGGCTTCCTCGGGGTTTTCCTGGCCCCTCGTGTACAGTGCAGCCCTTAAGCCCCTACTGTTTGCTCACTTGTCTATGAGCCCAGCTCAGTTCCATGCAGGGCTTCTGGAATCCTGGCCTGTGTCTTTCACTCTCCTTTGATCTAGCTGGGGAAGTGAATGATTCGTTAACGACCTAGCATGGGGCAGAATCCAGAGATCCAAAAGATCCTTGAGAAGAGTGTCCTTGAGGTGATGGGGGAAGGCTCTAGAAGAACCATCTTTTAATTGACTGAGGACCATGGCCGTGTGCCCTGAAGGCACCAGAAAAATTAGTGCCAGCCCCTCTGTATCATGACAGGGCTCTGTGTTTGAGATGGCAAGTTTACGTGGTAGCGTAGCATGGGGTTAAGAGTAAGAGTGTCTTTCACTTGCTCTTTCACTACCCAGAGGAAGGAGGGAGGATAGGGGAAAGAAGGAGGAAGGAATCAGGCAAGGAGTGCTAATAGTAATCCCATCATCACCGTGTGCTGTGCTCTTCACAAACAGTATCTCATTTAAACCTCCTCCAAACCTATGGGATTTATCATTCAAAACATGGCATTTAAAAATATGCCCTCTTGATTAAATAAAGCTCAGAAGTCATATAATTAAATGTTCCATTTGATCTGTAGCCCTCAGCCCATCCCTGAACTTCACCTCACCTCTGACATTTCCACCCCATCTGGAGCTTTATTCCGTCTCAAACCCTCTCCATCCCTATTATGAGGTTCAGGAATGGGGTAGGAGTCAGGAATGTGTTAAGGTGTCTTCCTCAGAAGTTATTAGGGAATATTTTAGAGCTGATATTTTTAAAGTTGATTTTAATTTTAATTTTATTTATTTATTATTTTATTTATTTAATAAATTTTATTTATCTATTAGATCTCCTTAAAAACAAAAGTAATCAATGAATCTTATAACAAATTAAATAATCAAATGATAAATGAAGAGTAAGTTAATAATTCCTCTCACAAATTCTGCTTCATGTGATAATTAATGCTAAAAGCCCAGTTATTCCTTCTTGCTCTTTCAAATATATACAAGCATCATAGATATAAATCTACATATTAAAGCTGACATTTTAATGGTTTTCTTTGAGTATCATAAAAATTTACTGTGGGCCGGGCGCGGTGGCTCAAGCCTGTAATCCCAGCACTTTGGGAGGCCGAGACGGGTGGATCACAAGGTCAGGAGATCGAGACCATCCTGGCGAACACGGTGAAACCCCGTCTCTACTAAAAATACATAAAAAACTAGCCGGGTGAGGTGGCGGGCGCCTGTAGTCCCAGCTACTCGGGAGGCTGAGGCAGGAGAATGGAGTAAACCCGGGAGGCGGAGCTTGCAGTGAGCTGAGATCCGGCCACTGCACTCCAGCCTGGGCTACAGAGCGAGACTCTGTCTCAAAAAAAAAAAAAAAAAAAAAAAATTTACTGTGAATGCCAAAAATGTCTACCAAAATGCCAAGTCAAATTGTCACATTACCACTATTTTTCCCATTTTAAAGATGAAGGAACTGAGCTCTAGAGAAATTAAATTACTGGGTCACATTCACCCAGCTAGAACCGTGCTGGCTGGCTGGCTTATGTGCCTGTCTTTCTACCACATAGCACTGCCTCACATTTCATACAGGACTTGGGGTTGAGCTGCACAGCCTAGAAGTCATCTCCTTACTCATCTTCCTACACCACTCTCAGGCCAGGGCTTGATCTTTGAGTGTCCAGGATCATGAATCTGCCTGGACCAGTTCCTTCATACCTCATGCCTTAATTTGCCTGGTAATATCCCAGGAGCTTACTGTGTGGGATTGGTCTGAAGAATAGACGGAAAAAAATAGTTCTTGTTAAACAAAAATATGAAGTCAGAACAAATGCTTCAAGAAAAAGCTTTCTTTTCTGACAGGTGCCATTTTTCTTAAACCCACATAGATTTAAAATGGGCCAGATGTTGCATTTTTCAGCATTACACAAGGATCAGGTAAATGGATCCATGGGACCAGTTCCTACTCTCCATTTCCTTTTAAGGTACTTAAATAATATGGGCACGGTCAGTTGTTTAGGGAAAGAGACAAGCTCTTGAGTTTGAGGTAATGAGAAGATCCATTGAGAAGAGTCCTGGAGAAGGGCCTGCACTGGACTTTGAAGGTACCCTCAGGCTGCACAATCTTCTCTGGGACTTGTGAGATTCTGAGATTCCTGCCAAAGGTCTGTTTTTTTCCATTACTCTTCATTGATGAGGTTTTGATTTGAAACCTGGATGCACAAACCAAGAGTTCCTTCTGTCTAAACTCAAGAGGAGAGTCACATGAGCCAGAGTTGACTCTCTGCGTTCAACTTTTTAGAAATGGTAGGGCAGGGAAGTGGCAAGGATTTTGTTTTAGTCTGTTAAGGGACAACAAGCTTCCAAGGTTGCATTTGAGGAACACACAAGAGGCTGAAAAGAACCAGTAGGCAGCTCCTTGTCCTAGCCCTGAGGTTACTCATGGATCAAATGATTCTAGTGTGTTCTCTGCCCCCTTCAAGTCTGACAAGCATTGACTGTCCCTTATTTCTTAACATCTGTTAAGATTTTTTTTCAATTTGAAACACATAACTTAATTTGAAAACAAATGAATTTTCTTAGAAGAAATAATACTTGCCACCTATTAAAGAGGCTTATTGCATTCCACGCTGAAACAAGTCGCAGGAACCAGGGGTTTAGATGGAGATGGGTAGAAATGAGCTGGCTGACGTCCCCTCTCTGGACTTAGCATTTCCAGATCCACTGTGACCTGATTGTGACATAGCCCTGTGGGCCTTGGCCACTTTGGACCCAGACACACATCTGCCAAGGTGAAGTAACAAACACTTATCCAGTCTGGTGGTCAGCAGGACAGAGACAGGCATCCAAAAAAAATTATTTTTGGCTGGGTATGGTGCCTCACACATGTAATCCCAGCACTTTGGGAGGCCCAGGCAGGTGGATCACTTGAACTCAGGGGTTAGACACCAGCCTGGGCAATATAATGAAACCCCGTCTCTACAAGAATGAGCTGGTTATAGTGGCCTGTGCCTGTAGGTCCCAGCTACTCAGGAAATTGAGGTGAGAAGACTCTCTTGAGCCCAGGAGGTCGAGGCTGCAGTGAGCCGTGATTGCACCACTGCTCTCCAGCCTGGCCCACATGGTGAGACCCGGTCTCAAAAACAAAGAAACAATTTTTAAGCCAGAAACCTACCCCATTCTTAAGTAAAGACAACAAGGACTCAATAACCCTATCTACACCTTCACCATACAGCAGAGTACTTTGAGCCCCTCCAAAATTGTGACACCCAAAGGGGATACAACCTGCCCAGCAGCCCCTCCACAAGGCTGAGGGGGCTGTCCTCCTCTCATTCCAGGAACCCAAAGCAGGCCCCAAGAAATGAGGGCTTTTTCAAAATAGCATCCTGGGGTCCCTTTTCACCTCTGTATCTCTGCAAAATCTACAAGGCTCTGTGGAGTTGGGTTGGAGCCAAGATAGGATTAACTGGAATTGTAGAAGTTTTCAGAATAAGCAGTTTCCTACTATTAGCAACTTCGCGCCCACAGCTAAGGCTCAACCCCCCTTCCCCTTTCTTAGCCAAAAAGGATATATATAATAATTCTGCTTTGTGAGATAAAGTGTGTGGGGTGTGTGTGTGTGTGTGTGTCTGTAGGCATGCATGTGCACAGTGGTCCATGTGAGCGCACACACACCTACACACAAGCACTGCACAGCCATATCCCTACCTTCACCACACTGCAGAGATGGACATGTTCCACTCCCCAGATACATATATATACACACACACACACATATATATACACACACACATATATATAGTAGATATTTATATATATATAGACAGTAGATGCTTATATAAGTGTTTTCAGTACATGTGTGTTTGTGTATGTGTAAACACAGGTATTTATCCCTTCTCTTTTTCCTCATTCTCCTCCAAAGTCTTCATCAAATCTAAAAACTGTTCTTGTCCATTTCTACCCAATCCAGACTTTCTGTTATGTCTGCTTCAAGTGTCACAAAACAGAGGTTAAATTCTGAGCCTCAGTGATTACATCTAGAGCCACTGTTTGGTGCTTTCCTTGCTAGCCTTTACCTGTCTGGGATATCGCCTACCAGTAGTCTCCAGAAACATGCCATCAGCCGGGAGGCATGGCCCTGCATCTCAAGTGTTTTTTCTGGGTTATGCTATAAATTTTGGCTGAGATATCAACACATGTCAACATGTTACTTTCAGTGACATGTTTGTCTTTTCTCTGTTAGCTTTGGTTCAGGGCTGTAAATCCATTTGGGGAAGCAAAGTGTCCAAGCCTAAGCAAAAGTCATCTAATACGCTTCATGGATTGTGGGATTTCTCTATGCCTGACCCCTCCTTCCGTCACTCCCCTCTCTCCTTATTTTCCTTAGAAATCCAAGTGAAAAGGATATTCAATTGGATATCCTTTAGTGATTCAAGTGATCAAAGTGAATTCAACTGGCAAGGCATAAATGAACACAAACCAGTGAGCTCCCAGTGACCTCTGTCCTTGGTTGGATCTTGATGAGATCCCTCCCTGGTACCCACATTTGCTGCCTCTAGGGAACTGTAGCCAAATCTCCTTTTTTTCCATCTGAGCTCTGAATTTTTTTTTGTCTTTTCATTGACAACAGTAGTCTGTGTCCAGATTTTAACCCCACTTTGTCTACTCTCTTCTTTCCTTTTTCATTATTCAAAATAGCTTTGATCTCCTTGAAATAGGGCTCTGGTCTACCTGAAACATTCCTTCCAGGCGTTCTGAGAGCTCCAAAGACTCTCCTCTTGCCCCAGGGGGGCCGCTTCTCCAATCTCTTCCTTTTGTCCTTGACAGAGCGAGTTCCCTTGGCTGTGCTTTCATTAACTATAATGGAGAAGGAGGCGCCACAAGCAACTCAGCTCAAAGCTGTGGCTTATGAAAAGTGATCTAAAAGGTGTGCTATACATTCCTCAGGCCGGCTGAAGATGGCTAGCAGAAAGTCGGTTTATAGGGAACAAAAGAAACACTACTTTACTGCCTCTTTATAAAAAAAAAAAAAGTTCTCAGGTTTTGAACAAATAATATTAATGTACAGCTTGAACACACATCTTAACCATCAATCTTAAATCTAAATCAGTTTTGGCTGTTCCAAAAACCCATTTGCAAAGGATGAAGACTTACCACGATTAGGGTATCCTAAAGAATTAGTCATGGACTCTGAAGAAATCAATTGCAGGAGACAGCTTACGGCTGTAAAAAGAGCAATAAGTCAGGAGTCAGGCAACCAGGATGCTAAGCCCAGAGCTGTGAGCATGTTATTTAATTACTTTAGGTTTCAGTTTCCTCATCTGCAAAAGGAGAGGGGTGAACTTAAACCTCTAAATTTCCATGGGTTCCAAAAATGTTTTGAACAAGTAAACAATATTAAAATAAGCTAATATTCTCCCAAGGCAACTACTTTGCAGGAAAAGTATATATTTATTTGGATACACAAGTTGTAGTGTTTGTTTTTAAAAATTTTTTCATTGCTTTATAGTCATACCTCATATATTCCAGCTTCTGTTAGAAGTCTTTTATGACTCTGTCATTCATAAATTTGTCCAAACTCCTTTTTAATCCATTTACATTTCCTGTCTGTACAGCCTCTCAGGGTAATGAGTTCCATAACTTTATTACGTGCTAGGAGAAGTATTATTTCCTTATTTTCCCTAAACTTACCTCAAGCTTCCAAACTGTCTGCTTGCCTTGTATTTCAGAATTTGATGAACAAGTTCACCCATAGTCTTTGCTTTATAAAATGAGATTAAAATCATTTTAGTCTGCTACAAAAAGCAGCGGCCCACCCCACACCTTCCCCTAATTATTATAGTTACTTATACAATAAATGTGGGTATTGATGGCATAAGGAAGTCCTGGCTCCAAATGCCTGAGAGTCAGGAGAGCCTGGAGGCCTAAAGTATAGTTTTAGAGTCAGACGGGCCGAGGCTCAGATTCCAACTCTGCTGCTCGCTGGGCAGTCTCTCTGAGCCTCATTTCCCCATCCGAAAAATGGGAAACAGTATCCACCTCAGACCTTGTTGTAAGAGTTAACTAATACAATTTTTGTAATGTGACTAACACAGTGCTAGGTCCATTGTAAATATCTCCCCGGATCGAGTGAGTTTTTGTGATCATTAATGAATGTCAGGACACTAGGTAGCCCTCTAGGTTCTAGAATCATTGCTCATATTGTGAACAGGGCCCAAACAACTGGTTGACAAAGAACAATCTCAGCTTCCATGCAGGAGATGATAGAAAAGCAGGGTTGGAGAGTGAAGTTTTGGACAATAGAAAGTAAGCAGAGTTTAGGAAGAGATCTTTGGCAGCAGATCCACAGAAAACCTACTCTCAGCTTGAACTAAAGTGGCACCAGACATGGACAATAAATATTTACAAGGTGCTAGAAGATATTTTAAACCAAAAAAGAAAGGGGAAGCCAATATGCTCTTTTCAGAGCAATGGCCTATGGGTCTTGAGAGTAGAAATTCCATTTCTAGCGCTTACCAATCAGCTGTGCAACCTTAAGCAAATCAATGCCTATATCTAAGTCCAGGTTTCCTTGCACATAAAATGGAATTAGTCTGGTTCACTGACTTATAAACTATGCTCCTTGGAACCTGTATTAGGGAGAAAAGGAAAGAGGTGGGCAATAAGGATAGGATGTGAGTCCTCATCCCAAATTCCATCAAATAGCCATACTTGTAAAGTCCTAGAGTTGACTCACAAAGGAATATGGCATGGAATCAAAATTACTCTTAAAAAACCCTAAATCACCCAAATGTTTGCTGGGGGAAGTACAAAAGAACAAAAACCAGGTGAGGAAGAGCATCTCCCATCTCACACTTACTCTGAGGTATGCCGTCATTGAGCCAAATTTCTTTCTCTCTCTCTCTCTAACACACACATACACACACACACACACATATATGTATGTATGTAGGATGAAATCTGTTTGAATGCATAACCTGATGTTACTACAGTGAGCTTCCATTTAAGATTTAAAATTTGGTTTGTAAAAAGGCTTCCCCAGTTATAAAGAAGAATAATCGATACTGCTAAACTAGACACTGGGGTGCTTTCCACTCTAACGGGCTGGGATTCCAACAAGAAGAATGTAAGCTTGAAATTCAGAATTCTTATTAGAGGGGTTTGGAAAGAATCCATTCACGTAAGAAGAAATTGGGACAATTTGTACACCTAATCAGACAACCAACAGGTGCGGGAAATGGAAAGAAAATAAGCCAAAATACGTAAGCATTTCTGGAAGCATAACAACAACAATAAAAAGAAACACTTGGCATCTCGCAGATTCATAACCAACTGGCATCCCCACAATCAACTAGTTACAAGAGAGGAATTCAGGAGACTCTATAGGCTATTCCCTGAAGACAGCATCCCAATGTGTAGCTAGGGCCAAAAAGGCCAATAAAATTCTATGCACATCATCAGCACGATTGCTTTTTTGAAAATATAGACAATTTATCTGATTCCTGAATAAAGGCATGGTGCAACCCAACCGGGGTAATTTGCATTGTTCTCATTCCCGCCACCCCCCACCTCGACCCCCAAAAGATGTAATGAGCTGAGCAAAGCAACCCAGAAAACAAAGAAAGCAAACACAGCAAAAGAAACAAGAAACAATGAATTGAGGCAGGGAGAAATGGAGGCCGGACTGAAGCATGTTAAATAAAGGGAAACTGAAATAATTGAAGTGATGGAAGTTTCTTTAATCGGGAACATTTAGAAGGGATATTACTAATATCCACAAAATTACAAAGGAGAAAGCAAGGTGGTCATGGGTTTTCCCATGGCTCCCTTCCTTCCTCACACTCATAGGAGTTTAGAGAAAGTAGTTCTGGGGCCAGACTAACAAAAAGCATACCCTATTTATTCAATAAAGCAATATAAATTTAAAGGATACATCACAGGTATTGTGTGATACATCACAGGATACATCACATTTATCCATGGGAAATACATGGAAGTTGTTATTCTATAAAAAGAATGCAGCAGATGTTATAAATATATTCAAGAAAGGTTAGAAAAAAATACAGATAAATTTGAGAGCTTTATTGAAAGAAAATGCATCTCTTCGTATATCTTTGCCCGAAGAATAGTCAGTTTCTTAGGTAGGGGAAGTTGTCTTCTTCAACCAAAAATAAGAATCTGGACAACATTGCTTAAGGGTCTTTGCATTTCCATATTAGTCTGCTGACACCTGGAGACAGGGATTAGGTCTTGTACTCCTTCATACCCATCTAATTCTCCTGCTAACACATTGTGTTGTATATATTCAACGGTCATTAATGTTTGCTGAAACAAATCTAATTGCATCGATTCATTGGAAGAGCTGGCAAATACAGTCTCTCTACAAGCCCTCTTGGTACTTTCAGTGGTCCCCTTGGCTACATAAAATCAATCTCTAATAATCATTACATTTTTGTCATCTGGAGAACGTTCTTTCTTTTTTAAAAAACTTCTTTGAAAAATCCAAGCTATTTAGTTTCCCAAGCGTTCCATCTAATAAGCCTTTTAGAAAAGCATGCAATTTGAATAACAACAGAATAAATTCAACCTTTGCCTATTTGTGATACTAGGAAACAGTCAGGGCCAATCAATTTCAAAACAAATCTCAGGGTTAGTGCATCCAAATAAAACAGCGGTCAACCAACAATTTTCTTCAGAGCATGACTGTTGGTGATGAGCCTGAGAAGGAAAAGGGTTATCCATGAGCTATCGGGATTTGTCATCATTTCCTTTGAGAAGCAACCAACTGAGACAGAGGAGATGGAAAGCCTCAACCTAGTTCTATCATCAATGAACTGTGTGACCTCAGATGAATGATTTAGCGTGTCTGGGCCTCAGTTTCCTCATGTGTAAAATGCAAAGGTTACTGACTAAGGTCACAATACACAAATCGAGGAATTCTATTTACTTAAATCTATTGATCAAGGAAAATACTGTTTTCGGAATGAAGTTTTGATTTCTAATTTTGAGAAGGGAAATTTTCTATCATACTCTAACTTAATGTAACAGCTCCACAAGATGTTTGGAAGGCTGGAGAAGAGAGAGAGAGAGAGATTGTGTGTGTGTGTGTGTGTGTGTGTATGTGTAATATGGGGTGGGGAAGGTGAGGAGGGTTGGATAAGGCAAGAGTTTAATAATAAGCGCCCCTTAGGCTCCCCTCATTCTGGAAAAAAACAGTTTTCTCACATCATACCACATTTCCATGTTCATATTTATCAATGGGACAGCCCTCCAAGAAGAAATATTTCTTCCGAGAATTTTCTCAAAGCCCACCCTTTACTCCACCATTGGATGAAAAATTCCTAGAGAATGGAGACCTTAGGCAGCCATCCTGAAATGGTTCAAGAAGGGAAAAAGCAGAGTCCTATGTGAAAAGAATAGAGCTAAGAGAGCTTCTTCAAAAGAAAGGACTGTGGAGAAACATTACAAGTCTTGCAAGAGAAGTAAGAGTGATGTGGCTCATTCTAGACAGCTACAATCCCAAAAGAAAACATAAGGCTTCCCCCAGAAGATCCTTCAATCCTTCTAGAATTCCACATCCTCACTAGGCACACAAAACGAAAATTAGTGCATCATACACCATGCAGTGACACACCAATAGAGAATGGCAAAGAAAATGAGAACAAGGGCCTGGCGCGGTGGCTCAAGCCTGTAATCCCAGCACTTTGGGAGGCCGAGACGGGTGGATCACGAGGTCAGGAGATCGAGACCATCCTGGCGAACACGGTGAAACCCCGTCTCTACTAAAAAATACAAAAAACTAGCCGGGCGTGGTGGCGGCGCCTGTAGTCCCAGCTACTGGGGAGGCTGAGGCTGGAGAATGGCGGGAACCCGGGAGGCGGAGCTTGCAGTGAGCTGAGATCCGGCCACTGCACTCCAGCCTGGGCGACAGAGCGAGACTCCGTCTCAAAAAAAAAAAAAAAAAAAAAAAAAGAAAATGAGAACAAGAAAGGGCCTGCTCCTGGAAAGGCTCATGGACCCAGAGAGTCAGCACTTGGCACAGGGTAAATGCTCTAGAAATGTTTGTAAATAAGCAAAATAAAAATTAAAACCCTTATTGTTCAAACCCCATGTGAAATATAAGCCTGCGACACACATTTTGAAACATTATCAGCATTGTTATCTATAAGATGTTCTCCATTCATATAAATAATAGGCCTGAGCTGTGACTGTGCTGTAACAAGACCAGATGGGGAAAGGTCTTGTTCACTTACAGCAAACTTCATATGAATCGAAGGTATGCTTTGCCCTGTGGCAAAAGAAGACAGAATAAAGTAGCATGTGTGGCCTCTGCCCAAAAGAAGATCACAATCCAGTTGATGAGGTAAATTATACAGGTGCCCAAAGTTAAAGATCTACCCAAGAGATGCCATTTGACCATACAGATGGGATGTATTTAATACAATAGGCAAGAAGATAGAGAACAAACTGAGCGCGTTAGGGAGGCCTTCACAGAGAAAGACTTTGAATGGTAGGCATGAAGGGCACTGTGGAGAGGAAAAGAGAGACTTCCAGGAAGTTGGAAGACTGAGTATAGGAACCCACATCAGAGGAGAATGAGCAATTCAGGCAGGCTAGCATGAAGAATCACCATTTGGCAACTTATGCTATAATGCTGCAATAACTGGGTAAATGAATTGGATAGGCTAAGCAACTCGGACTTCATCCTGTGAATAATAGGGAACTCTTACGGATAAGCAGAGCAAGATAGACTGTTGGTCACACAAAATTCCCTAAGCCTAAGATATTGATCATTTCTATCAGTGGTAGTCCTTGCACCAAGTAACCAGGGAAACACTACCCAAGGGTGCCCCCCTCACATGAGGTCTTAACAGATCTTCTTCCTAAGTTAAGGGCACCCTGGAAACCTTGAACAACATCTTAGAATTAGAAGAAATCTAAGAAGTTACAAAATGCTACTCTTCAAACAGTGCAGAATTTTTTTTCTACGAGATCCTCAAGAGCGGCATATTCCTTGGGCTGGCATGGTACACTGCACACAAGAGGAACTCAGTAAAGGTTTGTGAATAAGCAAAGTAATCCAACCATTTCTTAAACAATTCTGATAATCTGGATCTCCCTTGCAGGCTTGGGCAGCATTTAATCATTAGAAAGTTCTTTCTTTATTTGAGCTTAGGTCTATCTTCCTATTTCTACTACCCATTGGTTCTAGTTCTGTCATCCAAAGAAACATAGAACAAAACTACTTATTCTTCCACATGACCACTTTTTGAATATTTGGAGATACTTGTTGCGTCTTCTTAGTCTTTTCCTCTTCAAAAACATCTCCAGTTCCTTTTTAGAGCAAAGAAACCAACGTGCTGTTGTCAATAGTGCTGTATTCTCCTGTCTCTCTTTAATTCACTGAGAAGGATGGGTTGCGTGAAGGGTTGGATTATAGATTTTGGAAAGAGAGGGATCCCTCCAGAGGCTAGACACATGAATCCCTGAACTTTTGCATCTGTGCCATGATTCTCAGTGGCATGTTTTCCGCCCCCACTTGCAGCCAAGACTCCCAATGAGCCCGATCTTTTCTCCCCACAAGTCCCCACGTCCTCATGATGTAGGGTCTCTGGGGGTTTGTCATCCTCCCCCACTTCCATTTTCAACAGATGGCATTTTTGCAGGTAAGAGCTTTGTCAGCGTCCCCTGGCAGCCTTTGCTGCTAGTCTCTCTGTCTACTACTCTAAATCGCAGCCATTACCATTTAAGCCCACTTCCTCCAGGTTGGTCCCCAGCGCCTTAAGCAAGCAAGAGCAGCTGGTTCCTCATCCTCTACACCATAATCCTTCAAATCCCTGAAAACCTTCATTAAATCACAGTTCCACCAATGTCACCACACCCTTAAGCTTCAGGGAATGCTCTGCCACAAACCTGCACCTTCTAAAGCAGAAGATCACCGTCAGCATTTTGAAAAAACAAAATAGAAAACACCAGAGTGCATGATACTCAGTAAATGTAAATATTGTTTCTGGAATTTTTTATATACATTAATACTTTAGTTATATACATATATGTCCTATATCCATATACATATATATTCTTCATGCACTGTGATGAAATGTCTTTCTTATTATTGTGGGTTACAGTCAAAAGAGTTTGATGAACACAGATTTTCCCCAGCCCAAAGCTGTGGCTGTCCCTAGTTAATGTCTGAGCCTACAGGGCTATCTAATAAAAAGAATACTAGGTCAAGGCCATTAGACTCTGGGTTCTCAAGGTAGATATCACATCTCTCTTATTCATGAAGGCATCCCTGCATCTAGTTTAGTATCTGCACAAAATAGATATTTGCTAAATGAATGAACCCCAGTCACTGGCTAGGTGACCTGTGGGACTCAGTCCCCTACTTATAAAATGAGTTTTTAGCACTTTATGATGAACTCTGAGTCCCCTGAAACCCAATCCTAAGAATCCAAGACCATCTCTGGGTCCTGGAAAACACTTTCGCCATGGCAAAGGTTGGCTCTGGTAACTTCTCTTTTCCCCCAAACTCACACTGTACAAATAACCACCTCTGGGTAGGAAGTGTGAGGATAAGCTGGTGTTGAAAATGAGCTAAGAAAAAAAATAAAGCAAATCCTGCCCAGTGTATGTCAGGTTGTGGTTTGTACTAGATTAATGAAAGCCCCACATGGCATAATTGTGTTTACAGTGAGCTTATAGGAGTTTTCCCTCAAGGTAGGGAAAGGGGATCGGGTTAAACAAATTATTTAGCTTTTCCTGACCTGACCTGGCAACAGTGATGGGGAGCAGTAGCTGAGGAATGGCCTTCTCAACGTCAGCCTTAACTATGCTCACCTCGAGCTCCTTTGAAACCAGACACTGATCTTCCATCTGGGAAGTGGAAGATAATTCTGAGGCCTGAAGCTCCAAATTGCTTCCGGTGGGCAAATTGTGTGGAAGTGACTTCCAGCTACAAGGGCAATAGTATTATAGGAATTAAAGGTCTTGCTTTTTGGATAGCAAACTTGTAGCAAATAGCAAATCTGATTGTCTAGAACTAGAATCTATCTCTTTATTTATTATTGTTACCACCTCTTCTTCCCGAAACAGAAACACTTTATGGAGTTACAGGCCGCCCTCTTCCCCGGGAGGGTACTAGCCTGCACTTCTATTAGAAACAAAACACAAGTTGTATCTGGATGCTGAATTTACACAACAAAAATCCAGTTTGAGTTAACGTTGACTGAATGAATTCAATGAACTACATGTTGCACTGACACGTTTGACTTTGGTCTAAAAGCAAATTAATTTTAACTACAGTTTGGGGAGTGTGGATATAATTTTGCTTTGTTTTTATGGTTGACTTTTTTCTTTTCAGTCCATCTATAGACACTGCCAATTCTCTTTAGTCTCTGAAGATATTTTTAGGTATGAGACTGTACTAACAGGATGTATGTAATTTATTGGCAGAACTTTTCTGTCAACCCGTCAGTCACTTTTTATTTCAAATTACGTGGGCCCAACCCAGGTCTGGGATGCATTCACATTAAATGATCGTGGATCGTTTATTTCAGAAATGATAGGTTGAAGAAAATGTGCTTTGCATATGAGAAATAAAATCCCACAGCACATCCAGTTTCCTGTTTCCTTGAGAGCTTCATTTTTCCATTTGGCCCTTATTTAACTTTTCTTCCGTCTTACTTAAAGGTCTTAAAAGGATCCAAATTCAGACCAGGAAAGTCCTAACCACCCACTCCTGGCCCTGGGTTGTGTAAGACCACTTTCCCAGAGGGCAGGAGGGAAATCACAGTCACAACTGATGTTTTCTAAAACTCTTGGGAGTTCAGCAAGGGAGAGAGATGAGGTGTTATGACCCACATTTTGCAGGCCAAGAGACCTAGCCTGGATTAGGTGATGTGGCCAAAGTCACAAAGCAAGGAAATAGGGAAGCCAGAACACAAACACTACTCACCTGTCACCAAATCAGGTGTTCTCACGACACTGCACTCTTTTCCTGGAAATAGTTTCCATGGTTTGTGAGTCTTTTCCTAGTTTATTTCACCAAGCATAGAACCTGTCCCAATCCAGCAAATTCTTATCACCAGGGTTCAGTCAGAGAAGCATAACCTCTGAATGGCACGTGTTCTGGGATTGGGCCCTTTGCAGTCATGGAAGTGAGCTATATAGATTATGTCAGTCATCTGCTTGCTATCAGGGTGGGCAGGCAGAAGGGGAAGGCGGGGAAGTAGGGGAAGCCAAAGACAAATAGGAACCCTGTGCACCTCTCACCACCTCCAATCCAGTGATGCAAGGGGTGTGTGGGTGGAGCTGCACTCACACCTGGTCCAGGAACTGGAGAAGCTGAAGCAGGAGGTCTGTGGGAGCTGGAGCTACCCCGGGCCTGGAGGCTGCCCTGGCGATGAGCAGACCAGCCATAACACACTGACAGCAATTATACAGGGTCTACTCTATGACAGTTTTCACGTACTGTTTAGATTGTATGTATTTAAGCTTTTTGTAGACGTATAAAGTACATATCCTGAATCTTGCATGTAACTGTGGTTGACTCTGACAAATGCATATGTCCATGTAACAAACACCTCTATCAAGATATAGCATGTTTTCATTACCCCAGGAAGTTCCCTCCCAGTCAACACCCCTCCCCAACACTACCAGAAGCTACCACTGCTCTCATTTCTTTCCCAACAGATTAGCTTTATTACTAGACTAGTAGTACTAAAGACAATCTCTTAGCTTTAGTACTAGTACTAGTTTAGTTTAATACCAGTACTAAAGCTAATCTATTAATCTAAAGCTAATCTGCTGGGAAAGAAAACTGACTAGTACTATCAATAGATTAGTACTAAAACTTTATGTAAATGGAATCATACTGCATTTACTCTTTTGCAATCTGGACTCTTTTACTTAACATAATGTTTGTAAGGTTGTCCATGTTGCCAGTGCTGGTAAATCATTCCTTTTTATTGCTCAGTAGTATTTCATTATATGAACATGCCAAATGTATCCATTCACCTGCTTATGGACATTTGGGTTGTTTTTATTTTTGGGCTATTATAAAGAGAGCTACTATAAACACTCTTGTACAAGACATTTGGATGGGGAATATGTGATTTCTCTTGAGTACTTAAAAATGGAATTACTGAGTCATAGGGTAGGAATATGTTTAACCTTATTACAAGCTGCCAAACTACTATTTTGCAAAGTAATAAGTTACAGGCTACATTGCGTCCCTCTAAAATTTATATGTTAAAGTCCTAACCCCTAGTATCTCAGAATATGACTGTATTCGGAGATAATGTCTTTAAAAGGATAATGAAGTTAAAGTGAGGTGGTTAGAGTGGGCCCAATCCATTATGAATGGTGTCCTTTTGCAAAGAGGAGATCAGGACAGAGACACACATGGAGGGGAGGCCATCTGACGACACAGGGAGAAGACAGTCATCTACCAGCTAAGGAGAGAAGCCTCAGAAGAACCAACCCTGCTGACACCTTGATCTCGGACTTCCAGCCTCTAGGAGTGTGAGAAAGTAATTTCTATTGTTTAAGCCATCTAGTCTATGGTACCTTGTTATGGCAGACTAATACATGGTAGTGCCATTTTTATACCTCCTAACAGCCATGTATGTGACTTCTCGGTGCTCCACATCCTTGCCAAGACTTAGTGTTGACAGCATTTTTATATTTAGCCATTCTAGTGGGTTAATAGTGCATATAATTATGATTTTCATTTGCATTTCCCTGATAACTAGTGATGTTCAGCACTATTTTGTGTGCTGCTAGCCCAGGGGTCCCCCTGCATCCTCACTGGCCTCTTTGCAAACCATTTTCCACAAAAACATCTGATCCCTTTTACCATCTAAAATCTTTAAATGACTTCCTATTTTTATGAAGCTAAAACAGAACTCTTCTGATGGTTTGAAATAAGGCCCTGCATGGCTCTCCACTCCATGCACACTAGACTTCTTCCATCCCTTGTTCTCTCCTGATTTCTCCTGCTGTCGGAACTTTTGTACACTATTCCTTGTGCCTGGAAAATGATGGTTTCTCTTCCGTATTCAGACAATGATGGCTTCTCTTCCTTAGTGAGCCTGTAGCTCATTTCTTCAGGGAACCCTCTGTCCACCTTTCTAATTAGATCCTTTTCCTCTCTTAGTTGTAGTATCTGTCCTTTACAGCCAGCAAAAAAAAATTGAGGGAAAGAAAATACCTTTTGAAGTTTCTTCTCCCCAATTTTTGACTGACACAGTCATGTTCACATTCTACTGAAGTCAGTTTCTCTCTGAAGCAGTCATGTTCACATTCTATGGAAGAGAAGCTTATTAGAAGACAAATCCCAGAGCCTAGGGCACAGTGGATTAGTGAACTGTGTCTCCAGATATTGGCTGAAATTTGGGGCCTGGAAAGACAAACTGACTTGACATTAAAGAGGGCATGATGTGGCAGCATAGGGCTAAGTTTACAGTTTTCCTTTCTTGATTTATTTTAACATGAATCCATGCTCATAACAATGCTGATTTCACACTTATAACAAAATGTTGAATAGGAACTTGGGAAGAAGGCAGGGAGGTCTAATTTAAGGGTGATGTCCCATAGTAAGACTGGTCCCAGTCTTTAACTTGTACAAGACACTCCCTGAGGATTTGTAATAAATAAACATGGGGGGAGGAACAAAACCTCAAATCCAATACTATGTCTATGTCTTTAGAGTTGTGAACAAAGATATTGAAAGCAATGAAATCAGCACTCAAACCATGGAATTCAGCTTGCAAGGTTGTCATCTTGGGGGAATCCACTCTGTTTCTTAAGTCTCCATTTGTCCTATGGCCCTAGGGAATAATTACTTGTCACAAAGGTAGAAGTCAGTTCCCCCTGTCTCCTGCCACAATCCAGTTTGTGAAGAATATAGCATCTATGTGGAGTTTAATAACCTCCATTGACATTTTTGTGAAAAAAAACAAAAGCAAGTGAATCTAACCCGGAAACACTGCCCATTATAATGTATCTTATACAGGAATATCTTATAATCTTTATTCTGTTTAACTAGTAGGATTTTTTAGCATTTCATTACACAATGTTTAATTTATATTATTTATACACATTTCAATAAATTTAGCATAGAGGGTATGGATAACATCTTCTTTGGAGGACTTTACTCTTCTTAGTGGTAGATATTCTTTATTTATGTGTTCTATACTTCGGATTTTGAAGCACTGAGTTTGCAACATTGTAATGAAATAAAAGCAGTTTTAGAAAATTAATATGAGAAACTGTAAAAAATTTAATGAAAGGGGATGCTGTTTTATCAAATGCCTAGGATGTAAGACTGAAACCCTTTAAGTTTGGCTTGAAGATTCCTAGCAGCCTAGGCCAAAAGGAGATCATGATGCCTTCTAATGAAATAAAGTATTTCCCTGGTGCTAAAATGTGCTTGGAATGTTACACAGAGCCCTATATATAAAACCCAAAAATGCAATTATGTCTTCTGTTTGAGTAACAGAGAAAACACAAAAATTGTCTTCAACATAATCCTAAAATAAAAGCTGAGGGTACAGTATCCATCAAGATATATATTTCTTCAGGAACCTTGAGCACCAGCTTTGCTCTGATAGTGTAGGCTTGTGATAACTAAGATCCTGTCATGATGCTGGGCAAAAGCCAGTACTTCTGATGTTAGTTGCCAGGGCAATGGCAAAGGCACCAAAAGTGAAAATAAGATTTCTCCGGGAAAACATGAAACTCCCAAGTGTCATAAGTAAGTGTAGAAAGAGGCTTTCTACCTTGGCATAAACCTGAGCTACTTGAGGGTAACTTGTATCCTGGGCTTCCTTCTGCCACCAAGATGCAACTTTAAAAGTCTCAGAGTATTTGTACCTGGAGGGAGAGGTAAGAGGGTGGTGCAGTCATCCAACCCAGGTAATGGTCATAGGTGGTCATTTGACAAAATCATTGAACTAAGTGAAAGCTTTGTATCTATAAATCATAATTTTCAACACAGGAAAAACAAGCTCCTGCAATGAAGATTGTATCACAAAATTAAACTCAATGTTTCTAAACAAATTTGTTCCCCTCTTTTTCCTTATTTGTAACACACTCCCTCAGCAACTTTCACCCAAAAAACTTCTGAATAGTCACTAAGTACGGATTGTCATTGAGGTGTCATTTGTTTAATCTATCTCTATATTTTAATTGGTATGTATAGGCCATTTATATTTAATGTAATTATTAATATGGTTGGATTTAGGTCTATCATTTTATTATTTTCTGTTTGTCCTTTTTTAATTCTTCTCAATTTTCTGCCTTATTTTGGATTATTTGCATATTTATCTTTTCACTTTTTGGTTATATCTCATTGTACTTTCTTAGTGGCTATTCTACAAACTACACACCTAACCTTTCACAGACTGAATATAGTTAACATTTTATTTTCAGTAAGATGTAGAAGACTTCAGGTAAAATGTAGTTGCCTTACCACTATATGTCTCTTTAAATATCCCTTTTTAATTATAGTTGACATATGTATTACATTTGTATACATTTCCCACCAACATAATTTTTGCTTTCAATAGCCATACATATTTTAGGAAACATAAGAGAAAAATTGTCTTATATTACAGCCAGATATATACCATTTCTATTGCTCTTCCTTCATTTTCAAAGTATAAAGTTTTTCCCTGATATTCTCTTCCTAAAAAACTTCCTTTAGCATATCTTTTACAAGTCTGCTGGCAAAATTACCTTCCTCTTTATTTCATCTTTATTCTTGAGGGCTTTTAAAAAATATGGTTTAACAGTTCTGTTCTTTCAACACTTTGAGGATATTCTTCCACCATACTTTGGCCTCTTTTGTTTCTGATGAGAAATTCACTCTCATTCAAATTTGTGTTGGCTTATATGTGGTGTTTTTCTCTAGATGCCTGAAACTTTTTTCTTTATCTTTGGTTTTCAGAAGTTTGATTTTGATATATTTGGGCTTGGTTTTCCTTAAGTTTCTATTATTGGAGTTCACAGAGATTCTTGAATCCATGTATTTGTATTTGCACTACACTTTGGAAGTGTTCAGACATTATTTCTTCAAATTTTTCATACCAATCTATTTATCTTATCCTTCTGAGACTCCACTGATATAAATGTTGTTTTGATATTGTCCCATAGGTCCCTGACAATCTATTCCCCCTAGATTTTTTTCTTTTTTCTCTATTCTTTAGGTTGGATAATTTCTGTTAATCTGTATTCAAGTTCACAAACTCTTCTCTGTTATCTTCATTCTGCTATTGAGCCCATCCAATGAAATTTTTATTTCAGATATTATATATTATACTTCTAAAAATTCAACTCCATTTAATTTTTTTTAGTTTGTATTATTCAATTGAGACTTTCTCTCTTTCCATTCATTTCAAAAATGTTTGCTTTTATACTAAGGAACATGACTCTACAAGTTGCTCTAAAGTTCTTTGTCTGATAATTCCAACATCTAAATAACCTTGGGTTTGGCAACAGCAGATTGTCTTTTCCTTTGGGAAGTGGTCCCATTTTTATGGGAGTTTTTTTTCTTTTTTTTTTTTTTTTTTTTTTTTTGTACACCAAGTAATATTGGATTGCATCTTGGAAATTTGAATATTATGTTGTGATCCTCTAGGTTCTGTTAAAATCTTTGAAAATTTTTCATCTCTTATTTGTTTTATTACACAATCAACCACCACAGGTTCAGTTTGCAGTCTTACCTTGCTTTTTGTGGATGTTGGTTTTAATGGTAGTTCAATTTTCATGGCCTTTGCACTGCTGTTTGTGTCTGCACCACTCAGGGGTTAGTCTGGTAGGTACTTGGGCAGTTTATATCTTAGCTCAGTTCTCAAATACCTTAATATACTTCTCAGGTTCTTACCCACACATGCATAGTTCAGGGGCAAGCCTGAGACTTATGTTAGATTATCCATGACATTTGAGATCTTATCTTCTAGCATTCTTCTCTGATGCATTTCCTCCAAACCTTCATCTTCTAAAGACTCCTTTAAACAGTTTTTCTAGCCAGAAATATGTGTTCCTCTCCGAACTTTAGCCTCCTATGCTGTCATGCAGTTTTGCATGATGGGTTGCCTCAGAGAAAAGAAAAAAGAAAGAAAGATAGAAAGGAAAGAAAAAGAAAGAAGGAAAGAAAGAAAGAAAGAGAGAGAGAGACAGAAAGAAAGAAAGAAAGAAAGAGAAAGAAAGAAAGAAAGAAAGAAAGAGAAAGAAAGAAAGAAAGAGAAAGAAAGAAAGAAAAGCAAGAAAGCAAGAAAGCAAGAAAGCAAGAAAGCAAGAAAGCAAGAAAGAAAGAAAGAAAGAAAGAAAGAAAGAAAGAAAGAAAGAAAGAAAGAAGGGAAAGAAAAGAAAAGGAAAGGAAAAGAAAAGAAAGAAAAAGGAAGGAAGGAAGGAAAAGAGAGGGGAAGGGTAGGGAGGGGAAGGGAGGGGAGGGGAGGGAAGGGAAGGGAAGGGAAGGGAAGAGAAGGGCAAGGCAGGGCAAGGCAGGGCAAGGCAAGGCAAGTTGCTTATTGTATTTTGTCCAGAGTTTTTAGTTGTCTTCAATGGGAGAGATGTACTCTAGTAGGCCTACTCAATCTTGATCAGTAGCAGAAGTCCTCTGGGAAGTTTATAAATACGAAAGACATGAAGCTATTCAGATTTTCTAGTTCTTCCTGTGTCCTTTGGGTAATTTGTATCTTGCATGTGTTCATTTAATTTTAGCTATCAAATTTGTTGGTATATAGTTGTTCACAATATTTCTTTATTATTTTGTAATGTCTTACAGTATATCCTGATAAATTCTCTTTCATTCCTTATTATCTGTTTTTTTTGGGGGGGGGGGTTGTTTTGTTTTGTTTTTTTGTTTGTTTTAATTTTTCTCCCTTTACCCTGATCAGTTCAAATCTAAGGCTTAAACAACTTTGGTGATTTTTTCAAGCAACGAATATGGAGTTTTGTTGATATTCTACTTAGTTGTTCATTGTTTCATTAATTTCTGCTCTTAATTTTACTATTTCTTTTATTTCACTTATTTAATATGTCCTTTTTCTAACTTCTCAAGGTTGAAAGGTTAAATTATTGATTTTACACCTTTCTTTTTTCTTAGATATGCATTTAAAGCTATAAATTCCCTCTAAGCACCACTTTAACTGCATCTCACAAAATCTGTTATTGTGTTTTGCTTATAAGTCAGTACAAAATGCTTTCTCACTTCCCTCGTAATTTCTTCTTTCATCCATGTATTATTTGTGATGATTAATTTTCAAATATTTTGGAATTTTCCAGTCCTCTTTTTAAAATTTATTTGTAATTCAATTCCACAGTAGTAAGAATATATACTCTATACGATTTCAGTCTTTTAAATATTTACTGAAACCTGTTTTGCAGCCCAGAATAAGATCTGGCTTAATTAAAGTTTCAGATCTTGAGAAGAATTTACACTCTGCAGTTATTTGGTGAAGGTATAAATATTAATTAGGTCAATTAACCTAATTGATATCAAAACTACCAATTATTGATAGTTTTAAGGAGAGTCTTCAATGTCTTAACTGATTTTCTACTTGTTCTATCAATTACTGAAAGAAAGTGTCAAAAATCTCTGATTATTATTGTAAATCTGTCTTTTACTTCCTTAGTCCTGTAAGTTACTTGCTTTATGTATTTTGCAGTCTAGTTATTAGGCACATGTATATTTAGAATTATCATGTATTTATTATGCATTGACCCTGCTATAATTTTGAAATGTCTCTCTTTGTCCCTGGAAATACTCCTTATTCTGAAGTCTGTCTTGTCAGATACTAATAGCCATGCCAACTATTTTATAATTAATATTTGCCTTGTATATCTTTTTACATCTTTTTACTTTTAATCTATATGTATTTACAATGAAAGTGGGTTACTTACAGGCAGCACAGTTTTGGGTCTTTCTTCTTAATTCAGTCTTAAGAATCCTACCTTTTAAAAGAAGTGGTTAGTCCATTTACATTTAGTATAATCATTGGTATGGTTAGATTTAAGTCTAGCATCATTTCTATTCATTTATTTGTCCTATCTGCTGTTTTCCTGTCTTTTTTGGATTTGAGTTCATTTTGCCGTATCAGTTGGCTTTTCATCTATTCCATCTTGTGGGGTTTTTTGTTTGTTTGTTTGTTTTTAGTTAAGATTTACAATATGTAACTTTAACATATCATGTTCTGCCAAAAAGCAAGATTTGATTATTTCATGTATAATGTAGGAGCTTTACTCACCTCTTGTACTTTGAATAAATTTTAATTCTCCATTTGTTATAAACCCCAAAACATATTGTTGCTATTTTTGCTTTAAGCAGTCTGTTAGTCTTTAGGGAAAACTAGGTAAAAAGAAAAAAAGTCTTTTACATTTACAATATATTTAGCATTTCTGGATCTCTTTATTACTTCTTCTAGCTCTGAGATTCTACCTAGAATCATTTTCTTTCTGACTGAAAGTCTTTAATTTTTTTTCTGGTGCTGGTTTGGGAGGTGACAAATTCTCTGAGCTTGTTTATGCTAAAATGTCTTTTATTGTACCTTAATCTTTGAAAGGTATTTGCATTTTTGTGGGATACAGAATTCTTCATTGATTTTTTTTTCTTTTAGTATTTTAAAGATGCTTTCTTTTGTCTTCTGGGTTGTGTTGTTTCTAATGAGAATTTAGCAGTCAATTTTATGACTGTTCTGTTTGTAGAATGTCTTTTTTCTTTTATGAATTTATCTTTAGTTTTAAGCATTTTGATTATTATATGGCTAGCTTTGTCTTCATTCTGCTTAGGATTCATTAAGTTTTTGCCCCATTCTTTCTATCTTTTCTTTCTGGGATTCCAATTACACACATTAGACAACTTAGTATTGTCCCACAGATCACTGATGCTGGGTTTGTTTGTTTGTTTGTTTTTTGGTTTTTTGTTTTTTTTTTTTTTTTGCTTGTTTCTTCTTTCTGTATGCTTCATTTTTGATAATTAATCTCCCTGTTGTCAGGCTCATTGATCTTCTGTTCTGCAGTGCCCAATATATTGTCAAGCCTGTATATTGATTTTTTTCATACCTGACATTGTATTTTTTAACTCTAGAATTTCCATTTGATTCTTTGTTTATGTATAATTTCCATTTCTCTATTGGATTTCCCATTTTTAATATATTTCATATATTTTTAGAAATCTTTGACTATATTAAAATAGGATTTTTTAATCCTTGTCTGCCAATTTCAACAGCTCTGTGATCTGAGTTTATTTATATTGATTAATTTTTCTCCTAGTTATAAATCACATTTTCCCATATTTATCAGTTTTTTTAATTGCATAGTGGACAGTGTGGCTACTACATTGTTTTAAGGCTTTGGTGGACAAAATCCTTTAGAAAGAATATACCATATTTCATTGATTCTAAGAAACTAACTTTTCCATTTTAAGTTTTCTGAAATTAAGATGCATCCAATAATTGATGGCATATCATAATTTAATTTTTCTTACTTTTACATAAATTGGTAGTAGATTTTTAAATTGGTGGCACTTAGATTTGATGAAATATGGTACTAATGTTCATTCCACCAACAACACAGGAAAGTTATTCTGAAAAAATTCATCAACATCAATAATTTTTTCCCAACATAATAGATGAAGAATATATAACTTTATTCCTATTTGTGTTCCTTGATTACCATGAGGTCATTTTATAGATTAAAAAACCTGGGAATGAGGAAAGCAATTAACAACCTGATATAAGTCCTTCCTCATCCCCTCTACCCTACATACTTTGGGCTAAATTTTACTAATCTGGGAAATACAAGAATCTCAGGACAGCTGCTTTTTGCTATTTTTCTCCAGGCAAAACAAAAGTAGTAATTATGTACTGTGAGGGCAGATTCTCAAGCCAAGATGCATTAGAACATGTACACAAGTTGTTAAAATATTGACAATGCTTTCTATGCAGGTTGGTAAACAATCACTGCCTAAAGATGCCCAAGTGTTCCAAGACATCTACAGCTATCCCAGCCATTCCCGTGGTTCTCCAAGACCATCCAGTTATCCAGCAACGAAAGGATTAATGTCTAGTTCAGTAGATATAGGACCCTTTGAAACCTGCTCCAATTCTATGATCAACATCTTTTTGTTTGGTTAGTGTGTGTGCCATACTAGTTACTGAATCTTTTGAATATCACCCCTGTTGAGTATCAAAGATTAATTGGCTAAACTGATCCCAGCTTATCTATTCAGGAACAATTCAGTGGAAGAGGAAAAAGAATAACTCAAAAGTGGCAAGAGAAAATGTATGAAAGAGAAGTCTGTGTGCTTACCACATTGACATGCCTGGGATAGCCAAGAAGTATCTTGAGGCTTCAAGACCTCTGGGAAAAACATGGAAATTCAATCAATCAGACATCTGCTGAATGCCTGCCAGTGTCCTATGGAGTATTCATGGGGGAGCAACAAGGGCACAAATTTCCTTCATAGAGGAATTTAAGATCTAGTGGGAACAGGAAGGCCACGATTGTACAAAAGGGTCCCAAAGGCAACCCTTCCCCCATTTCATATTATTGGCAATGGTTAGCCCTTAAGAGAAGCCAGATGAGTAATGGGATGAGAAAGGCATTGATCTGCCATAAATCCTCAGAGCTACCACAAGCACTGCCACCTACTCTTTGACCTTGAAATATATCCATTGAAAGAAGCCAAGAAGTGGATATCATGTTCAAAAGTGGGACAAAAAACAGGTAGCCTAGAATCCTAAATGTTGTCCCTTAAAACCTTTCATTTCACTCTTTGGGATTTTGTTTGCCTAAAAGATAAATTCTGTTTATCCTGTTGGTCATTTGGTTAGCATTATTTATTGCCTACTTCAGGAAGGGCACAGTTTGGTTCCTGAAAAGCCATACAGACAGTAGGGCAAGGACAAAATGAGACTCAGAACAACTGAATATCTGATGTTTTTACAATAGGAAAGCATCATGAGCTTTGTGAGCATTTCTTCAAGGGAATTACATAGTGTCAGAGTAGGAAGAGATTCACGTCTGAGTTAACAAAGGAGAATCCCAAGACCTGAAGCATTGTCCCATTTCTGGCCCTTTAAATATACCTGGACTTCTACAAGACAACATACCAGGTACATAAGAACTGGTTTGCATAGACTCAGCTGATCCAGCCTCAACAGTTCCAACTCCAGATCTTTGCCTAGGACCCATGCTTGATCGCCTTTGACCTGCTGCTGCTTCTTGATCTGCTGCTGCTTCCCTGGCTGTGTACTCAAACTCTTCACACAATGCCTTTGATTAATTACTGTGCTTGATTTAGGAGAAGACAGAGTCTGGCCTCTTGGATTTCCCAGACAGACCAATATCACTCACTGAGTGCAACCCCCTCCTGCCACCACAGCTCATGCACTGAGAAGAGACTTGCTAAAGACTTAGACAGAGAAAGCCGATAGTAAAACTGCACCCAGAATCAAGGCAAATCATTCTGCAAATACCAAGTTCTTCCCTTCCTCAAAACTGAAGCAACTTAGCAACAAAAAAAATTCTGCAAGTTAACAACTTTCCTACTATTTGTGGGAGAAGGAAAGATCTCTCTAGTTCAGTAATGTTTTGAAATACCAGGAGTTTTCAAGGTGCAAATCACTACATTTATATTTACTTACAGTGTAGAACCTACAAAAGAAAGATAAACAGCATAATACAACTGTAAGTAAACAACAACAACAAAAAAAGTAAGTTCACGTTCTATCCACCCCTATCTCCACCATTGTCACCACCACCATTCAATTAAACACTAAAGCTTTTTAAAAATCATACCTGCTCTCCAGGATCTTACAATTGTACTTGAAATGATAAGTGTAAAAACTAGAGATAAACTAATTATCATAAGTTATTTTAAAAAACACTTAATTCTTTAACTTTTTAAGCTCTTGTTAAAAGCATTAAAATTCTAATTCTTTTAAAATGGATTTGGAGCATCTAAGATCAACACACCATATTATTTTGGTCAATTTAGTCCACCAGCAAAAAAGCAAAGTAGTCAAACCACTGATTTAGAATTGTATGGATGCCTCCAAAAAAGTAAAGCAAACTGATTATATAAGGCTGCGTAGATGCTGCCAAAAAAGTCATCACCAAAATTGCCCACTTTTCATGATTGTAGAAACACAGGCTTATTGAGGAATGTCCATCAACAATGATAAAAAAAAAAAAAAGAACTTCCGTCTCTCTCCTGCTTTGTACTGGAGGGTCGGTTAGTAAGAATCTCAGATGAGTAGAGAAAGACCTATTAAAAAATTGAATTCCTGTCTACACAATGCCAAAACATCTAGAAAGTCTGGTTTAAAAAAAAATGTCAACCCAGATGTTTGGCACTGCATAGACAAAACATCCAGATGACTGGCTGAACTTGTGAATAAACTGCTGAAATGCACCAGATGTTCTGGATTCTTAGGGCTTCAAGGCCTAGCAGTCCTTGGGGACATCAGGAGAAAGCAATTGTCCCCACTGGACCTTCACCACCTGCATGCCTTCCCTGGAAACTGCAGCGGGTGTGAGCAGGGTTTAAATTAAAAACGTCAACAACCACCTTAGAAAAACCAAGTGAAAAGTACAAGAAGGGCATAATGTGATATCTATCTGAAATCCACATTTTGGGAAGTCACTGAGTCACACTGATCTTGAGGCATTGTGGTTGTACTTTTAAAGATTTTTTTCCCCCTCAAGACTTTCTCTTTCAGCCCAAGCTCTGGCCTACCCTTTTCCAACCCAGGGTGCTGTGGATTGTTTTCTAGGCAGCCGTTGAAGCTGAAATGTAGAGCCTTCTCTTTCCCCATCATTTTGCCTCTTCATTGCTCCTTTCTTCATACCTCGTTTTATGGCTTTCCTTTCCTACCATGTGCAAAGTGAGAAAGAGAGCATAACAATCATGCCAAGGATTCTTCTGGTACAGCCGAGAAATGGGCAGCCCTGGCAGAAAAGGCTCAGTGCTGGCAATGGCAGGGCCAACGAGGAAGGAACGGCAGGCACGGGCTACAGAGATCCAGGCACAAGGAACAGAGACACTGCAGGATGCTGCCCCACCCAGAGGACACCCGAGGGGCTGGTGGCCAACGGGGCTCAGAGCGGCACTTAGGAGGATGTTAATTGACAGGGTGGGACGGAACCACAGAACCCGGAGTCTCCTCCAGCCAATTTGTCTAAAATGGCGCTTGCAGGAAACTGAGGGCAACAGAAAAGAAAAAATCTCAAAAAACACCATGTGATTACTAAGCTCCCAACTGTATTTAAAAAACAGCTTTGGCTTCCGGCAGAAAGTTCTGCTATGCATTTAATCTGTTATATAATTTTTGTTTTCAGAAAGGGGTTTGTTTTGTTTCTTTTTTAAAATGTCATTAAAAGATTTCCTTCGTGTCAGTATTTTCTGGGCCTTCCCTGGGACAATTTATGCTGTTTTGTAAAAAAGGAAAGAGAGAGAAAGAAACGAAACGAAAAGAAAAGAAGAAAAGAAAAGAGAGAAAGGAAGGAAGGAAGGGAGGAAGGGAGCAATGAGAGGAGGGAAAGAAGGAAAAGAAAGGGCAAAGACAGACTTCTCAAAACAATCTTTCTACTGCCACTGGAGGGGGACTTGACTCATTAGGATACAATTAATAAGACATGGGAAGTGATGTGGGAAAGAAAATAGAAAAAGAAATAATTCCTCGTTTTCCTCATGAAGTTGGTTCCAGTGTTTGCTGGGAGGAAGGAAATCAGAATACTAACTGGAAAGTTAAAAGAACATCAGTTACACTCCCACCTCAACCCCAAGACAGACGGGACACACCCGGGTTTCACTAATACTAAAAGATGGCAGAGACAGGCAGGAAAATTTAAATACAAAAATATAGAGTATTATTTTCCTCTCTTTGGATTAAATAAAAATCCCTTCTCCTATTTCTAACCACCCCCCACCTCTGTCTTCCTTTCCCCTCCCCTTACCCTCTCTTCTCTCAGGGATTGGCTTTATTTAAAAAACTATATTTCTGCCCAGGCATTCAAAAATGCTGAGTGCCTCAAGCAAAGTAGTAGAATAAGCATGTTTCTTACTGTTTCTTGGCAACTCTGAGGCCCAAGACCTGCTTCCAATTAGAGATCATGTGGCTTCAGTTTAGTATTATCATGAAAATGAAATTACCACTTTAGAAAAGTCAAGTTATTTTGGAAGTGAAAACTGCAGGTCAGAGCCCACCAAAATTCCAAAAAATTTGCTCAAGAAACATCTTGTTGAAGGGTCAAAAAGGCCTGGCTGATAAACATCCTGGGGTTGTGACTTGTGCCATTCCTCTAGCGGGCCTCCCTTGGCCCTATTGTGAAGGTCAAGCTCATCGTCTTGCAAGAAAAGGCATCCTTCTGATGGTAGGTCCAAGCTTACCCTGTTTGCAGAGAGACAGCACCAGCTTCTCAGCTCTTCCTGCCATGCTTGAGCTGCTGATCTTGACCACTGCCCCGGCTGGTACATACCCACCTTAGCTAGCTTTTTCTCTCTACTAAGGTTTATATCTTCCCTCCCCAACAAGATTGTAAATTCCTGAGAGCAAGGTCCATGTCTTTCCTTTTTTGTAGTTACATAAATTGTTAGAATAGGAAGGAATCTCGTCCAATCACTTAACTTGAAAGCTAAGGCCTACTAACTAGTTTCTGGCAGAAACATCGTGAGGACTAAGGCCTCTGGCTACATCAGGATCCTCCCTGAACCCACAGACTGCCTTACCACCAGGGTGAGCTTGAGATGCTTTATTGACTAGACATGGAAAACCTTGCATACCAACACAATGGTTAAGACCCTAGAGATTCAGAAGCACAAGGTTCAATCCCTGGGGCCTCCACTAACTACCTCTGTAACTTGAGACAAATTGCTTTACTTATTTGAGCCTTCATTTATTCATCTGTAAAACTGGGAAAATATAAATATCTACTTTGTTGGTTTACTGAGGATTAGACAAGAGAATATATGGAAAGTACTTAGTCCATGTGCATACAGTTAGTAAGCATCAAACAAATGGTTATTGTTTTGTTATCATTATTATTACTATTATTATATTATTTGGAATGTGTTTGACAGAACCCAAACACAGAAGTGTGTCTCTGTGTGTGTATGTATGTGTGTGTGTGTGTGTGTGTGTCTGTTTTATAGAAAGCTCCACAGCATGTCCTATGAAAACATGGGTTTGTTTAGAGGAAATGGCCTGTGTCAGCTTTCTGGAACCACCTCTGTGTCAGCTTTCTGGAACAATCTCTGTTATTATGAAATTCCAGGAACTGGAATAAAATAGCAAGGGAGTGGGGGAGAGAGCCAATGGGTTCTTCACAATGCAACTTGAACCAACCAGCTAGCAGCTCAATAATTTGTTGAACACACATTGTGTATCAGGCACTGTCAGATGCTTTAGGAAATTCAGGAAATGTTAAACACAGGCTCTTCAAATATGTACACTCTAGTTACAGATACAGGGTGAATGGAAAGAGAACTGAAATTCCAGCTATGTGTAATGTGTCTCATGGGATCTATTGACAAGTGCTAAAGAAGTTCAGAAGAAATAGAGATGGTTTCCAGGTGGTATGGGCAAGGAAGATGTCATAGAGAGGGTGAAACTTAAGGTGGATCGTGAAGGACTGGGAAGACTCAACCAGGTAAAAGATGAGAAAACAGTGTTCCTTGTGCTAAGGGAAAAGTCTGTGCAAAGGACCAGATGTGGAAATTTCGAAGTGTATTTAAAAACAGTGAGACCAGACTGGCTAAAGCTAACAGTACATCTAAAGGCTTAGGGAACGTAAGAGTAGAAGAGTTTCTTGGAAATATACTGTGAAGTGCTTTGAATGCTTTGCTTATTACAGGGCCTCAATATGGTTGTGCATAGAATGGTGCACCTTAGCATTTTGCAGTGTACAACCTAAACAACTGTACTTAGCAGTTTGGCTAATTCTTTGGAATTCATCCTGCAGGTAGCCATGAGGCACTGAAGGTTTTTGAGTAAAATGTCAGGATTTGATTTTTATATAGGATGTTGGGGACCATGCACTCAACTTGGAAGAGTTTTGGAAATGAGCAGCAAGTCAAAAATGATTCACCACCAATTTGGGGGTGGGAAAGGAGAGAAACTGTGGTGCTTTAAAGCCCTGGCTTTTGGCATTCACAGTCTGAGTACCTTTGGAGTCTAAGGAATCCTGATTCAAATGAGAGTTTCTGAACTGACTGGAGGCAAAAACAAACAAACAAACAAACAAAAAACTTTAGAGTAAAACATATCATAGTTGACTAACCTTTATTATTGTGAGTTGTTCTGGAATTCTCCTTATCTAATGGCACAATTTCTAAGGGGGCTTAGGGGAGGAGGGGCAGGTTGTGGGGCTTCGAGGAAGGCAAAAGGAACCGTGGTACTATCTAAAACTCTTCAGAGAGGCGGGAAATGAAGGAGCAAGTGGTTGAGAGGAGGATTGCGTCACAATTACTCCATTTTCTTTTTTGCTATCTTTGAGAACAATTGTTCTGTGGCCTACATCAAAAATAGAGACAAATCCATAATTGTGCCAAGAAAAACTCCCCTGGATATAACATAACACTGAGTCTAACATGAGGTGGTGGGGAGCAAAGAGGAGGTGTATCACAAAAGAAAACAACAGTGTGTGGTCCTCCTCACACACACTGGCAATTGATGGGTGACTTTTGGTTTCACAGGTTCCTGCCAATACAATTGAACCCTGAGCCTTTACTCAACAACCAGGGTGACCCGAGGCTCCCAGCAACCCCTAGCTCCAGGGTCCACATACGTCATGTCCCCCACTGAACCCCAGGGAAGACTGAAACTCAAAGGAGACCAGAGAGTTTCTGCAAGCCGGAAAGGTGTGAAACAGATGCTGGGGTGGAGAGTCCCAGAGGATGGGGATAGACCTGTGCAAGTTTCTGCCACCAATTTGTGGATTCAAGTTTGATCCCTCATTTGCAAATGTCTGTGTAAAAGACTCCATTTCCCATTGAACTCAATGGAACATGACTTAGCTGGCTGGACAAAGCATCCTGAGGAGAATAGCAGCTTGCCCGGGACATCACAGGAAACTTACAGGACCCCTAAATGAGTCCCACTGCTCAAAGGCAGGAGGACTGTGTGGAGGGACGGGATCCCACAGCCACACCAAGAAAGCCTCTTCAGACCCTGAGAAAGAAGAGAGAGGCAGGGAGAGCACAAGGTAGAGCATGGCTCTTCCACACCCTCGAGGACAACAGGACCAGGGTCCCCACCTCACCACTCCCCCATCTACCACACTCAGACATGCCTGGGAAGTGCGAGCTGTTCTCTCAGAGAGACAGGCCCAGGCAAAGCCCTGCTGACCCTGCAGCTTTCCCATCCCAGAGCCTGCCCAGCCCAGGGCAGACCCCTAACCACCCAGCCACAAGGTGTGCCTCGGGAAAGAAACAACAACCCGGGATTGCTGACAGGCAGACCAGCGTCAGCGACCCAGAGCAAGGTTCTGGACGGCTGGCATTATGCTCCACAGCCACCACCTGGGACGGCAGTGGGGATTAGCTGCATTTAACTGTTTTCTTTCATTTCTTTTAAGTGCTGCTTGGCTCATTTCAACCAGGGGCTCCTGAAGGATTGCAGAGCACTGCAGAGGCACTCCATGTACTGAAACAGCTGAACCACAAGAGGAGTTCCCTGAGGCTCTTGCCGCTGGTCAGCACTGCTCAAGTGACACACAACGCATTCCCAACTCCCAACTCCCTCTTTCCTTGCCTTTTTCTCATAACACAAGTATGTGTGTGTGTGTATGCATGTCTGTGTGTATAGATACAAATGTAGATATACAGTATATAAAACCTTACAGCACAACACAGTATAACGTAGCAAGTGATAATACCATACAATATAATATCCTTATATACCACCATTGAGATCAAGACACTGGATCTCAACCAACTTTTGGACAACAGTCCGTTTTACCAACTCCAGTTCACTGGAAGTCCAGAGCAACGTTGCTCTGAGATCTCTGCCCCTACCATCATTCTCTGAGGAAATACCAGTTGTACTTCCCATCAGTACTCCAAATGTTCTTTGTGGATAGATTTTTTTCTTCTCACTTCACAAAACCAGGAGCTTCCAGGTTACATGTACAGCCAATCATCAATAGGCTCCCCAGCTTTGGCAAACAGTTCATCCCAGATCACGTCTTCCATTCAGCAAAAGCAGGTTCACACTTGCAGATGGTGGAAGAGTCTCCTCTAAGTGCCACTGGCCCTTCTGCCTCCCTTTTTGACTCCCTATTTGCCTCCTCATCTTCTCCTGCTGCTAATGTTATAAGAATGAGCTGTTCTTAATGAGAACACATGGACACAGGGAGGGAGACATCACACCCTGGGTCCTGTCGTGGGGGCCGGGGACAAGGGGAGGAAGAGCATTAGAACCAATACCTAACGCATGCGGAGCTTAAAACCAAGATGATGGGTTGATAGGTGCAGCAAACCACCGTGACACATGTATACTTAAAGTAAAAACATAAAATAAAATAAAATAAGAATGAACTGTTCTCCCACACTCTCACCTTCACCTATGTCTAGATGTTGATCCCTAACTCTCCCTGTATAATAAAGAAGAAAAATTTTGCCAAAAGTGCTCAAATATCTCTGGGCATTCAAATCATCCATTCAGGCTACAAAATCTGAACTTGTGGATCACCCAAGCCATCACCATCACCCCTAAGTCACCCCCATCTCCTATTGCGACTACAACTCCTGGTGGGCTCAATGCTACATCTGACTGTGTCAAATTTCTTCAAGAGGTCTCCCGTTTATTCGTTCATTCTCAAATGTTTGTTGAATAGCACTAAGAGCTAGGTGCTGGACTGGGTGTGGTGGCTCACATCTGTAATCCCAGCACTTTGGGAGGCAGAAGCTGGCGGATCAATTGAGGTCAGGGGTTCGAGACCAACCTGGCCAAAATGGTGAAACCCCATCTCTACTAAAAACACAAAAATTAGCCAGGCATGGTGGCGAGCACCTGTAATCCCAGCTACTTGGGAGGTTGAGGCAGGAGAATTGCTTGAACCCGGAAGGCAGAGGTTGCAGTGAGCCGAACTCCTGCCTGGGCAACAAGAGCAAAACTCTGTCAGAAAAAAAAAAGAGCCAGTTGCTGTTTGTCCTAGGCCACAGTAATCAGGCCAGTAAGTAAAACTGACAAAGACCCTGCCCTCCTGAATCTTACATTCTGATGGGGGAGAAAGATAAGATAATAAACAAATGCTGCATAATAGAGGCTCATGAGTACAAAAGATAAAAGCAGAACCAGTGAAGAGAATAGAGGAGGACCCAGTGGATATCACTTCAGATGTTGAGGGGCTGGTCAGAAAAGCCTTTCTGAAGGGGAGACCCTGGTGGGGGGTTGCAGTGCAATGTGAGAGCATGGCATGAGGGTATGGCATGGCATGAGGCTCACCTATGAAAACAATTCTCAATTCTCCTTGGCAGTGGAAGGCAGTCATACATATTAAACTCCCTTTATTATTGCAACGGGGAACATCTGTCACATCCTTTTACACCCGTCAACGCATTTGCTTCTCACAAGTCCATGGGGTATGATTCACATTTTAAAATGCTGCAATGGAAGCCTCAAGAGGGGAAGGGACTACCCAAGGCCATTCAGAGAAAACCCAGTGGCAGAGCTGGATTAGAACCCAGATCTTCTCGTGACCAGCCAAGCACTTCCTAGGAGAATAGATCTTGTTAAACAGTCTTAACCTCGGGTATGTTTGGCTTAAGACTTCCATCAGAGGTATGTGCCTCAGAACTGACAAAAGTGCTCACGTACATATCACTGTCTGTGCGGCCCTCATTCCCTTCCAGCGTGACCTGAAACTGCTGCATGGTTACAGATGGGCTAATGAGTTACTGAATTACCATAAGTACCCTACTCTTTGGTAAATAGGAGCTGGCTATAGTCAATAAAAAACTCAAGAGAAAGGAGATAAAGAGCAGCATGTGCAAACTACGTGTACTACATTTGCTAAAACTATGAGTCCTATGTAACTTTGGACAAATCTTTTTCCATCTTTGACCTCAGTTTTCTCTTTTGTAAAAAGAACATTTTAAATTAGGTGATCACCAAGTTTCTCTCTGTTTCTGGCATCCTACAATCCCATGCAAACATATAGATTTGAGTAAGGACCCTAAGCAAGCCCTTTGGGGATGTGCCACGTTGTACCTGGCTAGAGAGACTCTCCTGGCTAGAGATACTACCTTCCGTGATTCCTTTTCCCAACAGAGGTGCTCTTCCAAGGCTAAAACACTTCCTAAGATTTTCTGAGGTAAAGGATGAAGTATGTTGATGTCTTCTAAATCAGTGTTCGTTGTTGATTGGAAAACTGAGGCAAGGTAAAGCCTTTGGGGATGAGGATGAGAATAAAAGGGAGGAGCAGGAAGGGGGCAGAAAACAAGAAATGGAGAAGAAAGATAAGGTAAAGAAAAGGAGATAGAAGTGGTGGTGGTGGGTGATAGAGGGGTAGGAGCAGGGACAGGAGATGTCCTAGAAAACTATTTCCTAAGCTTTGTGATTTGCTTCTTGTATAAGGCATATAGGCTTCATTAATAAGAAAGAGTGTGTGTGTGTGTATGTGTGTGTGTGTGTGTGTATTCTGAAGTGTGCATTAATCATACTGGCGATGAGCAGATGAAATCAGTGATTCCCCCAACTTCCTCTGAAATTTACTGGAAAGACCACATATATGATGTTTCTTCAAACTGGCACCAATATATTCATCCTTCGTGCAGCGGTTTCCTATTAAGGTTTCCAGGATAGTTTCCTATTATGATCACTCCTCACTCTGGGATGCACCCCCATATTCTCTTTTCTTATCCAACCCCATCACTGGTGTCTCCTGCTCTCCTGGAGGAGCAAGTTTTGTTTCATCCCCTTAGCTAGCTTCAGCCAGGGAAAGCTTTCATGTCTCAGCTTTCACACTCTTTCTGTAAGCATTCTCTGTGAAGGAAAAAACATGTTTTCCTCTGCTTTCACACTACAACATCAACACAGAAGGCTTCGGTGACCAAATGTGTCCAAGTTTTTCCCCACAAATCAAGCAAACAGTCAATTCTGCAGCAGATACCAGCTGGGTGTCCTTGAATTCAATTCAATCCTGACACCATCTGCCTGGAAGTAGCATCAGATCCCACAAGTTGAGGGTTCAGCCCCACAAGACTGCCTCCCTCTACTTCAGACACCAATCTCAATTAAAAAGTTGTCACCTATACTTCTATCTGATCAGTTATAAATTGGGGACCCCTTGACCCCCTTTTGGGATTTGATTAATTTGCTAGAGCAGCTCACAGAACTCAGAGAAACAGTTGATTACATTTACCAGTGTATCATAAAGGATATTACAAAGAATACAATGAAGAGGTGCATAGGGCAAGGTATGGGGGAAGGGACATGGAGCTTCCATACCTACCCTGAGTGCACTGCCCTCCAGGAACCCCTACGTGTTCAGCTATCCAGAAGTACCTGGAACTCAGTCCTTTTGGGTTTCTATGGAAGCTTCATTACAAAGGCATGATTGATTACAACATTGGTCATTGATCATCAATTCAACTTTTATCCTTTTTCTCCTTCCCAGTGGCTGGTGGATGGGGCTGAAATTCCCAACTCTCTAATCCTGCCTTGGTCTTTCCTGTGACTAGCTCCCATCCTGAAGCTACCTAAGGACCCCCAGCCACCAGTTATCTCATTAGCATACAGAAGGACACATCACTTGGGAGAGTCCATGGATTTTAGGAGTTATATCCCAGGAAATAGGAGGAAGACCAAATACATATTTCACAATATCACATTTGTTATTCCACTTTCTTCTTTCTGGTTTCTTTTCCCACTGAGGTCTTTCTACTCATTTGTCTAGGTGCACCTTTACCTGCACCTAGAGCATTCCAATCCTACAGAAATAATCTTCAGATTGGCTGTGTGTACCTCTCTGGGGAACCAAAGACTTTCCAGAGGGATACACAAATGTGAATAAATTGGGAATCATTTTCCATATCCTTGACTCCACAAATGCTCTTGAACTTGCTCCCCCCCAAGCCTGCCATTCTGCATCTGCACTTCCCTTTCACAGACAACATTTTCCCTACTTGACAAAATATGGCATATTTCTTGCCCACTCAGATGTTGCTTTGGAACATACTTTGATGAGTATAAATCTCTAGGATATCAAACAAGGGGACAATTCAATAATGCATGGCTCCTGAAACGAACCCTTTGACAGCAAAACAATGAGGTCTTTAGTAAGAATTATTGAAGGGCCAGAACCTTATTTCTTCCAAAACAAAAAACAAAAATAAAAACAAACAAACAAACAAACAAAAAACAAAAAACAATGAATGGCATAGCTCTGTGCCTTTAACTGTGTGTCTATATACCTGTCTGTGAGTTAGGAATGGATGGTTGCCACAGGGATGCACCAATTTGAGTTGAAATTTTAAGTCATATTTTTTTTCTGGCAAAAAAAATAAAATAAAATAAGGCTGGCTGATTGTCTGACTGTGCGAACTGCCTTTGCCAAAGTGATTTTATATGACTGGGCATTTTCAAAAACTGAATGAGTTCTAAGGTTATGACAAAAATATTTAAAGCACATATACAATATGTCAGAAATTACAACATCTGCAACTATTAAACTTATAATGAAAATGTTTTAGATGTTGTGATAGATTGTATTTTTGTTTCTATTTGCTGCCATCCTCATACTAAGACTATACTTGGGTCAGGTTTGGTCATGTGACCTTTTGCCCATAGAATGTCAGCCATAGCTGCACAGAAGCTTTAAGAGTGATCACATGGTTCTGGCAGAGCTATTTTATCTCTTAAAAATGCATGTCCCAAACAGCAGGTGCTTCTTCCTTGTGGATCCTGGAAAAAAGTAAGCAAGAAATAAGACTTTGTTTTTAGAAATCTAAGATTGTATTGTATATATTATATGCTTAATTTTATATATTATATGCTTAATTTATATATTATATGCTGTTATACAGCAGCATAACCTAATTAAAACTGACTAATATATCTGAGAGACTAAATACCTTTTTAAGTTTTATTTAAAGAGTATGAGGGCAAAAATGTTACAGACCAACATTTTAGATCAATGACCATTTCCCATTAAATAAGCCACCTTTTATCCATTCTCCAGGCTTATTAATCAAATATTAGATGTGAGCCCTAGAGATACAGAAGAACACATACTCCTCAGTCTCAAGGAAATTACAGTCTAATACAGTAGAGACATACAAGCAACATACCTCACTGCCTGGTGAGGATGACCACGGATATGGGTCCAGAGAACAGAGATATCAGAGAAGGGAATGATTACATTTATATAAGGTAGAAAACACTCAGGAAGAATTACTGGAGGAGATGTAGTAGGGAAGGACATTTCAGTCGCACACAAATGTATATATAAATTCCTAGAGATGTAAAAAGACATGGTATGTTTACAGAACTAGAAATATCTGATATTGCTGGCATTGACTTTTCAAAAGCAGTGGTGGGAGATATAGCCTGTGGCAGACAGATCCTAGATCCCTGCCTCCCGGTATTCATGACCTAGTATATCCCTCTCCCTTTGGGAGTAGGAAGGACCTATCACTTACTTATAATCAATACAATATGGCAAAAGTGATGATATGTTCCTCCCATGATTCAATTACATAAGACTCCTAGAAGACTAGCTTGGAATCTCTTTCCCTTGCTGGCTATGAGAAAGAAAGCTGCCATAAAGTAGTGGAAGCTCACAGTGCAAGAAACTGCAGGAGGCTTCTAGTAGCCAAGGATGGCCTCAGTCCTGCCACACAAGGAAATAAGCTCTGCCAAAAATTCAAATACGTGTAGAGGTGAATTCCTCCCCAGATGAGCTTCTGATGAGATCACAGCCCTGGCCAATAGTTTGATTGCAGCTTGGTGAGACCCTGAAGCTTACAACCAAGCTTAGTTTTTTTCCCAGGCTCCTGACCCATAGAAACTGTGAGATAATAAATGTGAGTTGTTTTAAGTCATTACGTTCATGGTAATTTCATACACAGCAATAGAAAACTAAAAGACATCTAGAGCTGTGGGAAGAGGCTGTGCTAAAGAGCTCAGCTGGGAACCTTGGAAAGAACTCTAAAGGAAATGATTGAAGTAAGATTGGTAGAACTTTGACCTTTACCATTCTTGTATGCCTAATATGCTGACTACACTTAGTACTTTGATGAACAGGTGAATGGCCACCAAAGAAGTCTTCATGGAAAAGTCAGATGTGAGCAGGTTCTGAAGGAAGGCAACAGTTAGATAACTACTGAGGAGCAGAGAACTTTCCTATGGGGAGCAGGGGAGTGCCAGAGGTGTGGCAATGGAGTAGGGGTTCAGGAAACATAAAGAAGACCTGTCTGTTAAAGAGAAGGGTGGGAGAATATAAATAAATAGTAAAAAGATGGATGGGAAAATGGGTTGGGGCCAATTTTTTACCTCAAAATCCTTAAGATCAACGTCCTGTCAAGCTCTTATGTTCTTAGCCCATCCACGATTACCTCACTCCTTATTTACCATCTTTTGGTAGCTTCCTATTATCTTTGGTATTAAATCAATACTTCTTCCCAACACCTACAAGCACCGCCTGATGCAGCATATCTCTCTTGACTCAATGCATATCCCCAAGACCCCTAGTACTCTGGGCTCATTTCCTCAGAACACCCAAATTCTCCTGTCCTCCTGCCCTTGGGTCCTTCACACAAGCCAGGATGGGTTGACGGAGTAAGGTGAGGGCACATTCCTGGCAAGACTTCCCCAAACTCTCTGCACCCCAGTTTGGAGTCCTTCTTTATCATATGCTCTCATGATACCTGCCTGCTTCATGGCCTGTACCATACTTGTACACGCAACCCTGGGGATGAGTTGTTGAGTATCTGTGGATCTCACTGGGACATATGAGACCTAGGCTGTGTTGCTCACCATCACATTCCCCAGAGCCAGCATAGTGCCTGTCACAGAGCTGGCACTTGATAAATATTGCTCCAATGAGTGTATGGATCTATGGGTCCACTCTCTGCTGGAGTTTAACCCAGTATAAGTGACAAGAGTTGAAGCTTGAAACTGATGCTTCTACCACTCACCTCGTGCTGGGCTTCGTACCCAGAGGATGAGATGAAGCCGTGTCACAGCAGCTTTCTACTCACTCGCCTGGGACAGAGGGGCCACTAGACACAAGGACACACCATGAACTGACGGTGCATAGAATGCTTTTACAGTCATCCCTCAACACGAGGTGAGGAAAGTCACAGGACAACTAAATCATACCCATTTCTAACAATTCCATTTCTTATTACTCTCAGAAAAACAGTATAAAAAAAGAATAAGGTCTGGCTTGGCATTTTTGCACACTATAGCTGCATAATGCTTTTATTGGCAAGATGTCACAACAAACTTATGCATTTGGTTTTTTAAAATCACCATTGATAGATAAGAAACCAGGAGATTTTGATATGCCTAGGGTCACATGGCAAATTAACAGGGGAACTAAGGTTCAAGCTAAAAACCACAGGAGAGTCAACATATTTATTGAATAGGCTTTGTTCAACTGTGAGCTCTTGGGTTACATCTGGTGACTTCATTCCAATTGTATGTAGACTGAGAGAAACCCCAGTCTGGCCGAGGACTTATTAATTAGAATGTAAGAGGATTTAGGACGTTCTAGGGTTGATGCCAAATTCGGTGTGAGGACAGGCAGTGAGTTAAGAGGAAATGAATGGCTGAGAGGGGCGGCCTTTTTGAGAGAGAGAACAGGGGAAAGGAGAGAGCTGGTAGAACTCAGCCTGAGATGCAGGGCCTGCCAAAGAGGTCCCAGTGCAGGGAGAAGTGGGTCAATGTTTGGTGCTTTTAGAAACTCAGAAGAAAAGTGGTTTAAAAATGGGGCCACTAGGGGCGCCTGTAGTCCCAGCTACTCCGGAGGCTGAGGCAGGAGAATGGCGTGAACCCGAGAGGCGGAGCTTGCAGTGAGTCGAGATCGTGCCACTGCACTGCACACAACAGTCTGGGGGACAGAGCAAGACTCCTTCTCAAAAAAAAAAAGGGAGGGGGGGCCACTAGACTGGATTTAATCCTGACTTTAGGGCTTTCTTTCTGGGCAACCTCAGAAAAGTGACTAAATCTAGTTAACTAGTACCTACCTCATGGGGTTATTACAAAAATTAAATAGAGTAATTCAAATAAAGTAGAGATGGAACACTACAGATGCTCCTTGACTAACAATGGAGTTACCTCCCAATAAACCCATTGTAAACACTGTGAGTTGAAAATGCATCTAATACACCTAACCTGCCAAATGTCACAGCTAAGCCAACCCTACCTTAAACATGCTCAGCACATTTACATTAGCTTACAGTTGGGTAAAATTACTTAATGTAAGCCTGTTTTATATTTAGGTGTTGAATAACTCATGTAAAACTATACCATAGAGTACAGTATTGGCTGTTTACCCTCATGGTCGTGTGGCTGACTGCAAGCTGCAACTTGCTGCTGCTGCCAGGCATCACAAAAGAGTCTCAGATGGCATATTGCTAGGCCAGGAAGAGCAAAATTTAAAATTCATTGTCTGGTTTTTACTAAGTGTGTATTGCTTTTGCATCATTATAAAGTAGAAAAAAAATTGTAAGTTGAACCATTGTAAAACGGGGATCCATCTGCACAGCCTGTGGATCAAATTGAGTTCACTCCTTGTGAACTCAATTTCATAAATAAAGCTTTATTGGAACACAACCACGCCTATTTGTTTACATATTTACATATGGCTATTTTTACACTCAGTGGCAGAGTTGAGTAGCTGCAACAGAGAGTTCACAGCCTGCCAAACTGAACATATTTATTATTATCTGGCCTTTCCAGAAAAGTTTGTGACCCTTACTCTAAAGCAATTAATACACATTTAGTAAAATACATTAGCATGTAGCCTGGAACAAAGTAAGTGCTCAATAAACATTAGTTCTTATTATCTAATCCCATCCTGTCAGATGTAGGACCAGGTTAGGTAAGTGATTTGCCCAGGAATGCTAAGTTAAATAATAGAAAAGAAACAGGGCTCAAGAAAGAGGATTAGGTGCCAAGCCTGGGCTATCAGAAGACCTAATCCAAGCAGGGTGTGTGCAAAGGGCATAGGAAGTTCAATTCCAGGAAATCTACATGTCAAATCCAGTGTCTTGTGAACTGAACTGGATATACAAGCAAATTTTATTGTAATCAAGAGTAAAAAGGCTATGGACAGAAACTTTCCTAAGATGTGTTTCCTTAACAAGAAAATCCAGGAAGAGAGGCCTGGAGAGAAAAGTTTTCAGAAAGGATGGCTGTGGCAAGTTACCCTAGAGTGATAAAAACCAGCTAGCAAATGTTCATCTAAATTAAATTTGGGAACTGTCCATTCATTGCAGTTCATGATTTACATACCGGGAAACTAGATTTAAAATATTCTATTTAATTTGTGTTTTGTAACCCTGAAAATACAATCCAGAATATAAATAATGAAAATAAGCATAGACAGGTCAATGATACCTTTGTACAATCAAATTATCATGTAGGTGTGTCTGAGGTGGAGGTGGTTATTGCATATAAGAAGTTATATCAGGAGTTCTTGAGTAAGCATGCAATTTTAACATGAAACAGCCAAACTGGAGACAAAAATAATCTTGCTACTAGTTGTTTTTGTTTTGTTTTTCTTTTGCTCACCCAGTGACGTCCAACATAGGGATGGCAAATACTCTTCATGTAAATACTTGTTATATGTACTTCCACTTCTCTACCCACAGTAGACATTACTAACTGTTCTTGGCACAGTTTCTCACTGATCCCAGACTGCTTCAGAAGTCTCCGGAGTGTCGTGCTGTATGAATCTACTATGTAGCTTTCAAGATGAAACAAAATTACCATTCCCAGATCCGTGGTACATGGTAGATGCTTATTAAATTTTTATTGAATGGTGATGAATAGATAAATGGATGAACAGGTAGGTGATTCAACTGTAGACCTCTCCGAATGCAGCAGACTGTTTTGTTTGTTCATACCATTGATCACAAGAGAAACGAAGTAAGGTGGAGTTGGAGCAGGGCTGGGTATTTACTGGAGAAGAACAACTCCAGCTCATGCTTGGAGCCTTGAAGTCATGGTGACAACTACATCTCTAAACGCCCGAATACGGGAGAAAATGGCTCTGGAACCAACTTGTTGCAATTGTCCAGAGACAAGAGTTACTACAGTGAAGCCTCATTCATTTGTTTGTTTGATAAATCTTCATTTCATCAGTCAGGCTCCCAGCAGGATGTGAATAATGGAGGAAACAGATAACCTCAGAGGGAGTCACTTTCTGAGTTTAATGAAGAGACTATTACCAAGGACAGTGCGGTATCCTGGGGCTAGAAACGGTGGGAGCCATCACCCTCCTTGAGCCCAAGAGGAGCTGCCATTTCAGTAGAGGGGCTCAGCCAACCTGTATGCAGGCTTACTCCTGGTTCCTCCATGGGCTGCATGAAAGGGAAGCCAGGGGCAAGGGAGCCCACTGATATAGTTCGTTAAAGTCAGCTTCCTGGCCCAACGAGGGAGGAAGGGTAGGGAGTGGACCTGGAAGGACAAACAAAGTAGATCAACACAAAACTGGGCAATAGCATTGAGCAATACTTTGTCCTAGACACTGAGGGCTCAACAGTGAACAAAACAAACAAGGTCCTTATTCATAGGAAGCTTAGAGTCTCAATGGGGGAAGAGAAATGTTGAACTAATTAATATTTTAAAATAAGATGATTTCAAGATATTTTAGAAAACACAAAGCTAGTGGTACGTAACAATATTGTTTCTATTACATTTTCTAAATTAAAAAATGAAACGTCACCAACAGATAATGCAGATGCCAGGAGACAGCGCTTGGCCTAATTGGTTGTTTATTCTTAAAAAGGAAACCAGGCACTATTTTCCTATCTTGTCTTTTGATCACATGCTTGCTTCCAAAGTCATTCTCTCTTTGATAGTTTGAGAAAACAAATTTTTGGTTTTGGAATGGGCGCCTTGTTTAATCCTGGTTTCTGCAATCTTGGTAAATTAGGGAGAAAGATATGTCCAGTGGGCAACACAAGAATGTTTTATTTGCGTAAGAAAAAGAAAATAGCTTTTTTTTTTTTTTTTTTTTTTTTTTTTTCTGAGTTGCAGGAATAGAGTGTTGACCATATTTTGGTGTTTAACATCCGTTCATCTCAAGAAACTTTTTTTATTTCCAATCTGTTCTTGATTCTATTCAAAGAGAACTATGACACTTCTCTCCACAAATAGTATTTTAAAGCTTATTACCCTATTGGCTCTTTCTTAAAGGTTATGAAAGGAAGCTGCTTTGGCCAGAAGTTTTGGAGGTTTTCTTTGGGGGGTACCTGAAGGTTGGCAAGTGGGCAGGGGTGGGATAGAGGGAGAATGTTTATCACCAGGACACCAAGTTCTGATCCCCAAATCACAAGCCATGCCTTAAGTTAGGAAAATGGAGAAGGGCTGGCTGGACTTCAGAAAGACATGCAAACAAATTTACCATACGATGGGTTCACGATATTAAAGTAAGTATTCAGCAATCACAAATCTTATAACACATTCCAGAACAATCGAGTGTGTGAGAGAGAATGAGACCTCAAACCAGCTGAGCCAGTATTTAAAGCCTTTTTAATTTAACAGAACCCATTTTTTATGGTATCCAGGATGTGTTTCTGGCTTTTCAAGCTGTCACATGATCTCTTGTCCAGATGTGAGGGTGTATATCTGGGACTGGACCAGCCAAAAACCGCAGCACTTTCCTTCAGCTTGTAGCTTGTTACTGTAACTCAACCGTACTCCTCTCAGCTACAGAAGCCCCACATTAATATGTGGTACAACAACAATAACACAGGAGGGGATAAAGTTAACCAAAACATTCACATGAATCTGGAAAAGAGGAGAGGCGCGGGGCGGGGCGGGGGTGGAGAGGGAAGGAGAGCCAAGTCAGATAGGTTTATTTGTCAGCTCCACACAACACTGAAAATGAAACCTCCAAGTGTGTGGTGGTCTGAAAACTTCCCTTTTTCTCACCTACTGTGAACAGCTTTTACCCAAGGACAAGACTTCCTGGAGCTTTCTTCAGGAAATTAGCAAATGCCTCTGTTTGGAACGTCAGGTTGCAGGAACCCACAGCAAGGCCAGAAAGTGCCTCAAGAACCGCAGAGTGTAGAGCTTCTCCTTCAAAGAAATTTCTGGAAACCCAGGCCTTCACCACAGATGGAGCAGAAACAGGAGGGAGAGGGCAACCGCCTGCCTGCCTGACTTTGCACCTTTGCCAATGACCTCTGGGGGACCAGCCCATCAAATTGCTCAGACGTCTTCTGGCAATCAGTTATATTCGTGAAGCCGTGAAGCCGAGGTTTCTTTGTGTATAAAGTGGGGACAGTAATAGAACCTGCCTGGAGGGGATGTTTTTAGGAGTAGAGGAAAGCACTTAGAATCTTGCCTGCCTCCGTGAGTGCTTTCATTCATTCTTGAATCCACAAATACTGACTTAGCACCTACTACCTCTCTGAACAAAACAGACGAAGATCCTGACCACAAGGAACTTACGTAAGAACAGGGGGAAAATAACATAATAAACAAGAAAACAAATTCATACCTACAAAGGCAACATGTGCTACGGCAAAAAGGAGAGAAAAAGCCTGCTCGGGGGACTGAGGCATCCGGGGAACAGATGCCATTTAATAAAGTGATAAGGAAGGTGGCTTTTAAATTAATTAAACAAAGCAAACGTTATTTATAATAATCTTGTCTTAATTCACAAAGGACGTCTTTCACCCCAGTGGGCTCTTCCACCCTATCTCTAGTCCTAACACGTGGCTTCATTAGCATGGATATGCACAGCCGGAGAGTGCTGGGGGGCCTCAGAGGCCTCCCCCATTGAAGATCCTGCTCCCCTTTCTGCCCAGTCCACCTCGGAGGCTCACCAGGCCTAGAACTGCACCTCTGACTGGTCACAGACTTGGAACAAGTAGCCCCTCTTGAGCACACATTGTGCAACTGGCTCCGGCTGGCTCATCCTTAAAGCAGAGAGGGTAAGGCAAGTAGAGCTCCATGTCCCCTTTCACGCTATTCCGATTCTCCTCTAAAGGGGCACGAAAGGTGAGAGCCAACGATGTATTAAGAGGAAGCCTTGTATTCTTCTTCGCCTTAACTCCCATCCTTGCAGTGCCACAGAACAGATGCCAGAAGAGAATTCTATCCTGGGCCCTCCCACGACATACTCTGCTTTCAGGACACTTTTCCTTCTTCCTTCAAGTGTCAATCCTTCCAAATCCTCTGTGCGCTGCTCGGTTTGACTTCAGCTCCAGTGGTGAAAGGGAAGATTTATTTCCAAAACGTTCTGTGGAGAGTGTTTCATAGAAGATGTATTGTTTCTAGCAAGATCTTCACCAGGGCTGAGGAAGAGGCAAGAAATTGCCCCCAGAAATAATGCCACATTTCTTGGAAATCATTGACTCTGCAAAAGAAATAAAGAAAAAACCTATAATCATTTCAGTTAAGTAGTATGCAGGTATCTATATTTTATGTTTAAATACATCTGGGTATGTGATACAATGCACATATACACACGTTAAATCGTATAATCTCAGGGTCAGAAGGGGGCTTATAGTAGAATTTCCTCTCTACCTATAATGCACTGTGAATTATGCCTGCATTAAGTGTAACATGGGTTACAGCCAAGGAGAAATATCTACCCAGCTGCAGTCCAGCCAGTCTACTGAAATTCTGCAGATGGCACCTGGCAAAGCCAGGACCTTAATTCACAGCCTAAATTATGACAATTAAATTAATTTCAAAGTACTTTTATTTAGTTTAAGGTGAGTTTAAAGGCAAAGAGGTTAATAAAAGACTTATTGAGTTTTAGCAGTGGTTCATATCTTCAGCTACACACTAGAATCACCTGGACTGTGGTATTTTTAATTCATACCTATAGAGATTCTTATTCACAAAGTAGTCCAGCATGCATTACGCTAGGTTAATTTTTGCAGCAGTAAAATATTCTGCTTATAATAATGAAAATTTGTAGCAAGAAGCCTTGAGTATAATTAGTATAATTTCCCCTCAATATGTCTAAAATGAAATCACTCTCCTCTACACTCCATACTCATACTGTGATTTTTTTTTTTTTTTTTTTTTAGTGAATTGGGATCTAGACTGGTGTGCAGTGGTGCTGCCATGATGGCTCACTGCAGCCTCAAACTTCTAGGCCCAAGTTTCTGCCTCCCAAGTAGCTGGGACTACAGGCACACAACCACACCGAGTTAATTTTTCTACTTTTTGTGGAGATAGAGTCTCACTATGTTGGCCAGGCTGGTCTCTTACTCCTGGCCTCAACTCATCCTCCCACCTCAGCCTCCCAAAATGCTGGGGTTATAGGCATGAGCCACAATGCTTGGCATGCCCTGATATTTTTTATTGGCCTTTGCAGAAGGCCTTTTGATTCATCTTACTGCAAAAAGGTAAAGTAGTTGAAAGAATCATAGTCTAGTAATCAAGAAACATGGTCTTCTGCTGTGACGCCAATAGCTGTATGTGTCTGTGTTTACCTTTCTGGCCTCAGCTTGCTCATCCATAAAATGGGCAGATTGTCCAAGGTGACCTTAAAAATCCCTTCTTTTAGAAAGAGAGCATTGAGGTTGTAAAAGGAGTGTGGATTTTGGAGTCAGAGAAATAAGAGTTCTATTCCCAACTCAACCACTTCCTAAGCAGACGACCTTGGGCTTGTCTCTGAGTTTCAGAACAGCCATTGGTAGGCATTTATTGGGAAAATGAATTGAGATGTGGAAGCACTTTTGCAAAATAGATGCAACTACATATTCTTTTTTATTCCATTTGATTCCCTTTCTCTCCTCAGACCCCTCCTCTTACTCCCCGAATTAACAGAGGATTCAAGTAAAGTATGAGTTTTTTATTTTTTTTTTGAGATGGAGTCTCGCTCTGTTGCCCAGGCTGGAGTGCAGTGGCGCGATCTCGGCTCACTGTGCCATTCTCCTGCCTCAGACTCCAGAGTAGCTGGGACTACAGGCGCCTGCCACCACGCCCAGCTAATTTTTTATATTTTTTAGTAGAGACGGGGTTTCACCGTGTTAGCCAGGATGGTCTCAATCTTCTGACCTTGTTATCCACGCCTTGGCCTCGCCTTGGCCTCCCAAAGTGCTGAGATTACAGGTGTGAGCCACCACGCATGGCAGAGTATGAGTTTCTTAACCAAAGAAACCCATCCAAATGACAAAAGGAAATTTCTACCTTGCACCGTCTTCTGTCCAGTAGAATTATTCTTAGATTCTAGCCATGTGATCCAAGAGAAACAATTGTTTCGGCATGCAATCGGCAGGCTCTCTACATTCAATTCACTTCCCAGAGTTGGTGATTCCCTTTGGCGCCTTGCAGGCAGACATTTTAGGCTATGGGTGGGACATTTTGGCGGCAAGCCCTCCGTGGAAACCTCCAAATCCCATTCCATAGTCACGCACTGACTTTTCCAGTGTTAGATGAATCCTACTTGTCTCAGCCACTTCCTTTAATCTCATCAAGAGCAGGCCCTCAGAGCAGCCATTTTTGGGTAAATCTATCGTTTCAGTCTTTTCATGGGAGGGAAGAGTCTCTAGTGAGAGAGGAGAAATGAAAGCTAACATATTCTTATCATCCCTGAAAGGCCTTCCAATAGCTTGGGTTTGCTGGGAATTTGCCCAGCCCTCCATGTGGAGGGCTTTCTACCTTGAATGAAATAATCCGCTTGAATAGCCCAACAAGTCAAATCCAATGGGAGATAAGCCAAGCATCATTCCTCGCCATTTTTAGCCAACTTTTAACTATAGAATATAAGTTTGGTGTCTGGATTATTTCATGAGCCTGGCCGTTGGAAAAACATCTAAATCTGACTTTTTCCCTGAATGAATATGACTTGGGGTGTGGGGGTGGAAGGGAGAAGAGAAAAATGAACTGGAGCTGTGTGAAATTTGACAGTTTCAGTTCACAGGGGTTTGAGTTAACTTCTTTCAGTTTCAGCTCATGCAGGCTTCCCTCCTTTGGAGAGAAGATTTGACTTTCAGGTTGAAAGAAGCTAAACGGAGCCAAAACCACATTATTTGACGTATTTTCAGGTTGAGTCGAGGAGAAGAAAGAAGTGGAAAGGTTGCCCCAGCCTCATTCCAATTTCTTCTACAAAAACTCGCACCTGGTTTACCTCCAGGGTTTCTGTTTCCTGGTCAACTTTCCTCCCAGCGAGATTCCAGTTGAATTGTGAACCCAAACCCCTACATATTTAACTTATCCTGGAGGCCCACTCCCTGAGCTCCAGAAGAACAGAGTCAATCTGAGGAGGGACAGGGCCTACCTTGAAAGATCCATATGCCCCCCAAATACCCCTATTGCCCCTGCTGACCTTTCTAAAATCCCCCTTGGGGCCAGGGACAGTGATCAGGAAAGAATTTGGAGTTGAACTCCACTCCTGCAAATTACTATCTATGGGGTCTTAAGTGGGTTAATCACCAGGCTCTTGACACAAACCTTAATGATTTTTTAAAGTTCTAAAATTTGTCTTATTGTAACACAAAAAATCGCATTTTTCCCCCTTTGTGGTGAAGTCGACACACTTAGTAGAGACTCATTCCTCTGTTACTAGCCTAGTCCCCAGAAAAGTGCTAAAGGGTTTTGGAGGAGTTAATTTCTAACATTAAGAAATGTTTAGAAGAATGGGACACTGCTAGGCCCTTGACGGGGGTAAGGATCCACAGTTTGACCACAGAGAGAAGACACCCTCTTACAAATGTACAAATCTCCCCTGAAAAACAAAAGTCCCCTCACCAGCCGCGGGGACCGCAGCAGTCCCTCCCAATCCTACCCTTGTCTGGCTGAGCCCATCATTCAGCCCAAATCACATCTGTCCTCTCTGAGGTCTTGGCCTGAGGAAATGGGTCACAGAGTGGCAAACACCCCTACTCCACGCTACCTGGCATTTCCAAATAGAAGAATCAAGGGAAAGAAGGAGAAAATATATAATCTTCCACGTAGGGAGAATAACTGCTTCTAAGGTTGTTTCAATTTCCAAAAATTAATTTGCATATACCCTAAGAAAATTCCTGCTGCAGGTGGAACTACTTTAGGTAGTGATTACTTATTGGATGGAAAAAGAGAGAGCAGATAGAATCCAGAATAAGAAGAGAACCTCTAATGAATATGAATGGGCCCCAGTCAATAAGACTGTGGTTTACCAGATGTTTTGAGTAACCAGCATGTCCATATTACATAGTTAGAAGAAGAGACTTGGTGAATCCTATCAGGATGCTTTTCGGGGGGTTTTTTGCTTGCTTTTTCTCTAGAAGAAAAGTAGCTAAAACTCTCAAAGTCTGACCTGAACTTAGTATTGAATCAAGCTGACTTTTGATGACATAGGTCACAAGAGCTGATTCCACAAGCCACACATGGTAGGCAGCTCTTTACAGGCATATCTAAGATGACTGCAGACAGCCCAGTGGCTGAGCAGCCAAGGCACACATGCCCACAGTGCGGGTGGGAAAACTCTACCCTGCTACAAGGGCCTGCTAGACCACGGCTGCAGGAAACAAGGGTTTTGGGAGAAGGAGGTAGTTCTAATAAAAAACTCTGAGGCACAAATCCAAAACGCTTCTTCGCCTGGATCAAAAGACTCCCTGTTATCAAAGCAAAGGTTGTAGAGCTGCCTTTCTCCAAATTCCGTAAATCCCCTGCAGCGGTAATTACTAATTATCCCCCAGTAGCTAGTTATTGTGTCTCTCTTCCACACTACTAAGATCCATGATTTTTTGTGCCGTGCCTGGATGCCAGATTAAAGACCATATTTCTCAACCTTGTTTGCAGTTAAGTGTGACCATGTAACTCAGCCCTTGCCTTTGTGATTGAAGTGGTGTATATAACTTGCTGGAAGTGGTTTAGAAAGCCGGGTTGTGCCCTTTCCTCCTGACATTTCCCTGCCCATTGACTGGACTATAGATATAATGGTTAGCACTCCAGCAGCCATCTGGGACCATGAGACAACCTAGAGAAGCCACACATAATGGAGGGCTAAGATTAACGATGCCTCTACCTCTGACACCATGAAGAGCCATCAGAGCCCTGGACTGACCACCTCCAAACTTCTTGAACATAAAGTGTAAATAAACTTCTATCTTGTTTAAGCTGCTACTCACAGCTAAGTCTAATTGTAATTGATACATTTGCTCGATAGGTTACATATTTTCTCCCTTTATTTCCTCTTCCAACAATTTCAGTTATTCAATTAGCACAAATTAAAATAATAACTAGCATTTAGAGAGTGCTTATTGTGGGCGCGCCACTGATCTAAATACTTTATATGAATTAATTTGTCACAACAACATATGAAGTAGGTACTTTTTTCTGTTCAACAGTATTTATTTTTATAAAAATGTTTGCAATAACAAAATATAGGAAATAACCTATATTGGTAGGGAAATAATTGTGTGTATATGTGTGTGTTAAAAGAATTATGCAGTTCTATATATATTGATATAGAAAATTCTTCCAGGTGTGTAGTTCAGAAAAAAAAAAAAAAAAAAAACTGGTATCAAAGTGTATTTTTTACAAATCAGAAAACCAAGGCATACAGTGCTTGAAGAACTTCCTTGAGGTTACTTGTAAAAGGTTCTTGTAAATGGTTTGGTATCTGAATCCAGTTTATCTGATTTCAATTGTGAAAAATAACAGAGAAGGAAGGTTGACCTGGGTTTTCACCCACCCATTGAAGTTCACAGGGACAAAGGAATCTATCCACTGAGCAGAAAATTGGATCAGATGACTTTTGAGACCCATTCTAGTTCTCAAAATTCCATAATTCTATGAATAGGCAACATTGTAAGATCCTTAGGTAACCAATAAAGATTCACCTACATGCCTTACATGTCTCTTCTGGAGGGAAAAAGAATAAACTGTTTTAGATATATTTTCAATTTAGATATACTATGCCAATCTTTTGTTCCAAGAGGATTCTAGAGTCATCATAAAACTCAGTCAGAACCTACATTTCTCCAAGTTTCTGGTTAATCAAGCCTTTTCTCCATCCACTCAGGATTCATTCTGTCAAGAGCAACTGAGTTCTTTCATATTCAAGTCACTGTGCCACATGGTCAGGGAGATTTAAAGATAAAACAAAACAAAATAAAAGACATTATATCGTCCATGCCCTGCAAAAGCCTATGAACTGTTAAAAAGGGTCCTGTAGAGGAGTCTTAGTCTTGAATTTAGTAGACCTTTGTTTGCCTGGACCTTAGGAAAGTCAGTTTTTCTCTTTGAGTATGTTTCTTTATATTTGAGTTGGGATTGATAAGACTTAGCTCAAAAAGTTAGAAGAAAGATTAAGTAGCAAGAGTAAAACGCATTGTAAATAAAAAAGTGTTGTAAACACGTAATTCTTAGCTGCTCTTCCTCATCTATGCACCACCTTCACATACACTTTGTCTGTCTTAATTCCTCATTACAATGCTGTGGGATATGTAACATGGATAATATTATCCCTATGTGACAATTGCCTCAGAAAGAAACCAAGATGCAGAAACATGAAGAACCTTGGTCAAGTTCACACCTGTTACATAGCAGAGTCAGCTCTTAGAGAAGACGCCAAAGCTGAAATCCTGGCTGTGCCGTCTCCACAGAGTGAAGCAACAGAGACGGAACCTGGTGATTAAGAACGTGGTCTCTGCACTATTCGCAGTAGTAAAGACATGGAATCAACCTAAAAGTCCATCAACGACAGATTGGATAAAGAAGATGTGGTGCATAGACTCTATGGAACACTACGCAGCCGTAAGAAAGAATAAGATCTTTTCTTTTGCAGGAACATGGATGGAGCTGGAGGCTATTATTCTTAGGAAACTAACCCAGAGACAGAAAACCATATACCACATGTTCTCACTTATAAATGGGAGCTAAATGATGAGAACTTATGAACACAAAGAAGGAAACAACAGACCCTGAGGTCTACTTGTGGGTGGAGGGTGGGAGGAAAGAGAGGAGCAGAAAAGATAACTATTGGGTACTAGGCTTAATACCTGGAGGATGAAATAATCTGTACAACAAACCCCTGTGATACGAGTTTACCTATGTAACAAACCCTCACATGTACCCTCGAACCTAAAATAAAAGTTTAAAAATAAATAATTAATGAAAATAAATTAAATAAATGTTTACCAAAGAACACGGGTTCTAGAGCCAGACTCCCTGAGTGTGAATCCCAGATCCACCTCTGCAACTCCTAGGACTCTAGGAAAGTGATTTACTCTCTCTGTGCCTTAGCTTCCTCATCTGTAAAATGGGGATGTGATAAAATCAGAGGGCAGTGAAGGTTAAGTGAGTCTGCAACGTTTTGCTCATGTATTGGAAGTTTTATTTTCAAATATCTCCATTACAAATGGCATCTTTCCTAAAGGACCATCCTGTACCAGGTTCAGAGGAGCTTTGAAGTTCGTTGTCCTCTTTTGCCTATCCTTCCTTCAGTTCATGGATGTCTGGTGTCCACACCTTTAGCCATGGTCCAAAACCTCAGAAGGGAAAAGGACATTACAAGAAGCACATTGCTTCCTCAGCTGGGAAGCCAGAACCGCTGGCTGTGAGCTCACCCTCTGAGGGGCATTTCCACCTCTGAACAAGAAAGAGTAGACTCCACTGAGCACCAGAAGCAGAATAGGAAGGAGAGACCAACCCCTGACTGTCCAAGCTCAACTCTTACCATGTAAACACTCCCTGGCTGTATGCAGACAGCCATGGCCACACTGGTGTATACATTTACATTAGAGCGAAGCGGATGAATTGGCTCAATTCACTAACACTCTTGTTTTATTTGGAGCCATGAGCACTGGGCTGCCAAGTGAAATGGCTGTCTTAGAAAGCGCTTGTGTATTTTAAAGAAACATTGCATGCATTTTAACCAGAGATTTCCTCTGTGTGTTTATTTCCAATAGTGTGAGTGCCAAAGGGTGGTAAGTTTGCTGCATCTCAGCTGTGGTTGTAGGGGTAAGATGAGGGGCCCGCCTGAGGACACTGAAAGATGGGAGACAGGAGTAAATTGGAAGTCAATGGGGTTCATCGATTCCTCATTGTTCGGCGGGGGGCAGGATGTTGGAAATTCTTCCGAAGTCAGGGTGCTTGCTGATGATGTATTTTGTGCCAGCCATCATTGTAATGCTTCCTGTTTGAATACTGCTTTGCAGATTAGAATTCCTTCATACACACTCTGCCAGTCACTAGGCAGCAGGAAGGCTGCTGGTCTTCTCTCTTTACATCCTGGGGCGTGTGTAGGGTGACCCTATGCTTGGTTAGGGGGCACAGCCTGACAATGACAGGAGCCACGCCTTTATAAAACTGCTGCCATGTCCCCAGCATGTAATCTTGGACAGGTGACTCAACCTCCCTCATATTCCTATTTAACGGCTTGTGAGGATTAAATGAGTTAAGGTGTATAAAGAACTTAGGACAGTGCCTGACCCATGATAGTCACCTGACCCAATTGAGAATGCAATAAACATTAATGAAAATAACAATGATGAAGTTAACGATGATGATAACGATGGTGACAATGATGATGTGAAGATGGCGAGGATAGTGAGGACACTTCACTCTCCTCCTTTTTGGTAAAATAACAATAACATACTCCAGTCACTTAAGGCCAGGAAGCCACCTGATGGGCGCTTTATAACATTGTGTCTAATCTTTACAACTCCTATCTTATAGCTGGAAAAACGGAGGTTCAGAAAGGTTAATGAACTGGCCTGGGGTCACAGCACTAGTCAAAGGCAGAGGATTTGGATCTGTCTATCTTCAATCCATGCCTTTTCTTCTATGTCCCACTGTGCACAGCTCCATGTCATCTTCTGGTCATTGGAGTCACCTGAATACTCTCTTTTAAAAGTTCACTTCTGAACCATTTATCCTTCGTCTCTGCATTTTTGTTTCAAATTTGTCTTTACTTTTATGCCACATACCAGCTTATATTCCCAGGCTTCCTGTTGATTATATCCCTCATTTGCAAAGTGTCTTGTGAAATTCCAGAGTTTGTTCTGAGGTTGCAGGCTACTTCAATACCAGCTTGGAAATCCTGGGTTACTTGGATAATGTATTGATTAGAAGTGACAATGGCATACGATCTATTTCAGCAGCCTGTAGAAACTGAGCCACTGGCATGTGCCAGGCGGAGTCCCACATGCAGGGCAATGGCTCCATTCTCACAGGCCTACATTCTGGAGCATGATACATGCAAATCCCAATACATAGAAGAGACATAATTATATCACCTCTATTTCACCAAAGCTGCATTCTTTATGGGGAAAACCATACATTTTAAAGCATTCATGGTTTTGGCCCAGTCTTGAGTTCAAAATAGCAGAATCCAGCCCCTGCTGGGAGAGACAAGAGTAGGGAGGCCCAGGTTCAACTCTTGTCTCTTCTTTTCTTGCCTGTGACATTAAGCAAGAATTTATCCCTCTGATCTTCACATTATTCCTCTTCAATAAAGATAGTACCCAATGTCTCCATAACAATGCCTTGCTTTTACCTAATACTTTTAGCCATCAAATATGTTTCACATCAGTATCTCATTTAATCAGGCCAAACCTGGCCACCCAGGTCATGTGAAGCATCAACTCCCTGGATCTCCCTAGAGTACGATGAACTAGTAGCCAACAGCCCACACACCCACCATTGAGTGGCCCCACCCCCTTGTGCAGATCAGGGCAGAGAATTCTAAGAACTCGGACACCACCAGATGTTCTGGTTGAGGATTTCTTCAAGTGTACGCACCTTAGAGTGCTGAATTCATTTCCCACCTCTTCACTTGCTAGCTGTGTGACCTTGGGAAAGTTACTTGACTTGTCTGTACCTTGGTTTCCTTATTACTAAAGGGGAGTGATCATATTTGGGGTAGCTTTAAAGATTCAATCAAATAATGAATGTAAAGAATTTAGGACACCAAGGAATTAAAAATTGGTATTTTGAAAATAGCTAATTCTTATCAAGTAGAGTGAGGAGGAAGAAGAATGGGGGGGCTCAGGAGAAATAGGAAGTGTTCAACATACCTTGAGCATTGACCATATGAAAGGACATGGTAATGTATCCTTGCTTCAACCACCCACAAAGAGATGGACACCTTCTAAATGTCTTAGGAGTGGATACAAATTGTCTAATTTTACAGGTGAATAAACAAGTAATCATTCAGAAATACTAAGATACTGACATCACACAGATAGCTAGTGAGTTTCTTGAAGATGGGAGCTATGTGGATCTTATTCCCCGCTGTATCTCCACCCCTTTCCTGGAAGGTGGCTGTTGCTGGATTTGTTTGCTGTTGCTTTGCCTGCTTCACCAGGCAGCATGTCCCTCCCAGAGGAATGGTGAGTGGGAGATGATGCCATGCCCAACTAATGGGCATGGCAACAGAGAGAGATCAAAGCTATTAAAAACCCTACTTACCAGGCTATTCCTGTATCCCTATGGCCTACCAAGGATATGAAATCCCACAGGCTCTTCCGCGGAGCTCTGAACTTCAGCTTCACCTGCCTCCACACTAGGAAGAAAGTGTCACCAGTGTCACCACCATGCAGTTGTCCAAAAAGCATTTCTCTCATGAAAACGGCCTCCTCCCCGACCCACCAGCAGGAATGATGCCCAGTGCACAGCTCCAGGCTTCTACCTCCGTCTCACCTTTTACTATCGTCTCCACTCGCATCCAATAACTCCCCTATGGTGGCACTTCCTTAAACCTGAAATTTCCTCCTTCTCCCTTAAATCTCAGGGATTAAGACTCCGGTGACTCCTGACTGATGCAACTTCTTGGCCTAATCTTGCTCCATTCTGGGGCATTGCTCTCCCCTCCTCACATGCCTCCCTTTTGCTCACCTCATCCTCCAAGGCCCATCCTTCCTGAAGCGAGGGAGTCCTAAAGGATGGACTTCTAAGGTGGATGTTGCAGGACCCAAGCCAAGGTCACACAGTTACTGGGGCCCTTAGGCACGGCCACAGTGGACAACAATAGAAGGCAGTGAGGATTCAGGGCACAAACAGGACAGAGCCAGAGTTCACAGGAAAAACAGAATAGATTGGAGGTTTCGTGGTGAAGGGCCCACATGAGCTCAGTCAATAGCCAGGAGGATTTTGACAGGTACAACTGGGCATAGAAGGAGATGATCCACCAGGAAAACCTGAACCAATCATTACATCTGAAAAAGGACTGGGGTACATGGGACTAGCCTGATGGTGAGACAGAGACCCTGATGCACCATAATGGTGAATGACAGCTCCCTAAGGCACCTGGAATCTTTAAAAACATGGGTTCCAAAGCCAAATAGGCATGGGTTTTGCTCCTCCCTCTGCTCTTTTAAGCTACAGCACCTAGAGCAGGTCACTTAACCTTCCAAGCCTCAGTTTCCTTATCTCTAAAATGGGACTGTCATTATCTCAACAGGATTGATAAGGAGATTAAATGGCAAAATGTACATAAATCCCTAAGTCCTGACTCTAACCTATGTTCTGAGCACATAAATGATTCTCCACTGCCTTTGGGATCAGATGCAAACCCCTTACTCTATGACTGTAAGCCTTTACACAAACACCATTAGAGTAATTTAATTTTATACTCAGAAATTTATTTTTTTAATGATTTTCAGAATACACACTACAAGATATAAAGCTCAACAAAATCTTGCTGGTAGAAATATACATAAAAATTTGCAGTCCTGTTCATAGCAGAGGTCAGGATTTGGCCAGCATAAAATTGTCATGCTCCTCAGTAGAGGATAAGAGTGTATAAAGGAAAACCCTGGACTCAGGAGTTGTCTGAGGGTCCCTCTGACTGCAAAATTCAAAGTTTCACTGGAGCAAGGCCAGGAGGAGTGGAAGACAGAATCAGACACCACTGAGCCTGAAACGGATTGAAGAATGACTATTGTCACAAGGATTTGTCTTCCACACACATTTTGCCTAAGTCTGGCTCTGGTCCTGGGCCACACAGCAACAGGAAGAGCCATATAAAAGGAGTAGCAGGTTGTAGAGGCTGAATTGCTTCTGTCAGCCTTGTCATAAAAAGGGCTAAGAAAATGCTGGAGTTCAAATGACCATCCATATTCTAGAACATTCCAGAATCTTCCCAGGAGTTCTCAAGCCATTAGCCAAACTGAAACATGGCACCAAATATTTAATGGGAGAAAAATTGTTGCCATCTTTTGCTTTCAGAAAATCTGCCACAAATTTCAGGACCTGTCTTCCACCTGCCTTTTATCTCCCCTCCCACTGGAGCCAAGTGCACACAGGATTCTGGCAGCTTCCTCTTCCCTCATACCAAGTTCTAGCCGTCTCAAGAACCAAGCACCTACCACCACTGCTTCCACTGGCTGGACTTCCAGGGGCACCCTGCTCTTGGTTGGGTATGATGAAAACTACAGCAACTGAGAAGCAGCCAGGCCTTGGCCTCCTTTCCTCTGCCCAGAACATCCATCTCCTGTCACATCCATCCACCTGATTGACCACAAGCCCCTTTCTGCAAGGGCAGGTTAAGGTCAGAGCCAAGACAGCTGCAGGAAGAAGCTGGATGACTTGGGGATCACCACCTGGGCTGCCAGTGCACTTCGGTCCTGCTGATGCCTGGATCCTGGTCAGGCATCCGAGATGCAGGCACTGGAGCTCAGCTGGCAGCCCCAGCCTCTGATGAAATTAAGCCCCAGTGAAATCTGAGCTCCCCACTTCTTGGGCTGTGTTGACTCTGGGTGCACCTGTCCTATTCATATCTGTGCCTTCAAAGAAGCATGTAGGATCAGGGAAGAGGTGCCCCAGGCCAGTTTGGGGAGGTGCCCAGGAAACTGTGCCAGGTGCATACAAGACACCAGGCTCACAAGGTCAAGTGTGGGAATACTGGGTGGCCCAGGTAGGTCATAGCCTTGAGCCATGGACACGCCCTCCTCCCATCCCCAACCTGAGCCAGCCGTCTTAATAATGCCTATGTGTAGACAGCAAGGAGGCTAAGTAAAAATATGACTTAGTTCAGTTCAGGGAAACTTGTCCCTGAAACTACAGAAAGAATCTAACCCAGTTTTGAAGAGGTAGAAACAGACAAATGTCATTTCCTCTCATTAACTTCATTGTGATGGATTTCAAATACCTTATCCGTCCACTCAAGGAGTAGCTAAGATGATAAATGATTCCTGAGGGCAGATAAACTGTTTTAGCAAGAGCACTGATCCCAGACCCGAAGACAACACAGGGATTTCCCTGAGCACAAGCCTCTCCTCCCAGAGCTGCTGCTCCAACCTCCCCGCTTCGGCCCTGTGGCACCCAAGATGGCAGCCCTGCAGCAGCTTCTATGCCAAGACTGATTTGGCAGAAAAGCCCTTGCCTCTGGACTGGCCCAGGACCAGACTTATATTAATACCTATTACATCATCACAGTGACTGGCTGGGGGAAAGTGAACGCTCTTAGGATTGGTTGGCTAAGGTTCTGAGTCTTGCATGGTTTAGGTGAAGAAAGAGCTTTCTTTTTCAAATCTGGCTGAATTATGGTTTTATACAGTTTCAACTACAACTCCTTTTTTTTTTTCTGAGATAGAGTCCCACTCTGTCACCCAGGCTGGAGTGCAGTGGTGTGATCTCGGCTCACTGCAACCTCCACCTCCCAGGTTCAAGCAATTCTCCTGCCTCAGCCTCCCAAATAGCTGGGATTACAGGCATGCACTGCCACACCCAGCTAATTTTTTTGTATTTTTAGTAGAAACGGGGTTTCACCATGTTGGCCAGACTGGTCTCCAACTCATGACCTCAGGCAATCTGCCCACCTCCGCCTCTCAAAGTGCTGGGATTACAGGCGTGAGCCACTGCACCCGGCCTACAACTGTTTTCCTAATATTTATAATGCAACAGGACTAAGATCCATGTTGACTATAACCAGGAACTGCATAGAAGGCAGTGTAGTGACCCCCACCTCCATGGTGCCTACTTAAAGGACTCCAATGGCCCCTTAACAAGCTCTCTCCCAAAGACTTGTCACAATCCAAGGAATTACCATCTTTGGAGTTTCATTCCTTTGGGTTAAGATAGTGTCCTCTGTCAAAATATTAAAATTCTTTGGAGGGGTAACACATTGGGTATCTCCAGCATCCGAGAATTCATTTATCACACTTTCATCACCCTCACCCCGATCATCACTGGCTGCCCGGCACTGCTCTCCCCTCCTTCCCATTCATCCTGTCCTCTTCTGACAGCAATTGCTTTTTAAAACAGCCCACATCAGTCCCTGTCGCTTTCCTTTCTAAAATGCTTTGCTAACTCCCCTACTCTTACAAATACAAATACAAATACAACTCCTTAGGGTCCTTAGAATTGAGGTCCTCTTGTGTGGTTTGGCCCCTGCAGGGAGATCACGGCCCTTCAGTTTGGCACACCCCACCCCTAGCACCTTATGCTGCATGCCAGGCTCCCCAGCATTCCTCTCGATAGCCAGGCCCTTTCACGCCTGTTTTCTCCCATGCGCTTCCACTGGCATTCCTCCACTTCTCCTGAAGAATTCCACCCCACCCTTCGAGATCCGCCTGATATTTTATCTGGATTGTTCTGGGTTTCCAGATCCCACCTCACTCTGGGCACTCTGTCCTGCCAGTCTTTTCATCCCGAAGCTCTGGAGACCGCATTTGTGACATGGTCCCATGTTATATGAATATAATGGGTATTATATTCCTTTATGTGTGTGAGTGCATAAAATGGATATAATAATATTCCTTTCGCCCTTTCAACTGGGAGCTCTTCCTGGGCAAGAACTACATCTTATTCATTGTACTCCACTGTACCCTCAAATCCCAGCACCTGGTACATAGCCTTCCACAAACATGTGTTTTCTTCTACCCTGACAGTCAGCTGGGAGATTTTTATATGAGAAAAGGGAGCAATGTGGGGTGGGGGCAAGGAGTAGAGTAGGATAAAAGCAGTCAGTACATTGGCCTAAAGCCCCAGGCAGCTACTTGAAGCCTGGGTGAGGGAGGGAAATCCTAAAAGGCCGGAACCCAGGACAAACATCACCAACCTAGTCATGTTCTCCAGGCCAACCAAAGCTTAACAAACAGTGCTAGCTACTTAGAGCTTTTTCTTTTTTTTTTTTATTTCTTTCTTTTTTTTTTTTTTTTTTGAGACGGAGTCTTGCCCTGTTGCCCAAGCTGGAGTACAATAGCAGGATCTCGGCTCACTGCAATCTCTGCCTCCCAGGTTCAAATGATTCTCCTTCCTCAGTCTCCCGAGTAGCTGGGATTACAGGCATCTACCGCCATACCCAGATAATTTTTGTGTTTTTAATAGCGATGGGTTTTTACCATGTTGGTCAGGCTGGTCTCAACCTCCTAACATCGTGATCCGCCCGCCTCAGTCTCCCAAAGTGCTGAGACTACAGGCATGAGCCACCACGCCTGGCCTACTTATAGCTTTTTAAAACCTCTCCGCTAAATTTACATTATTTCTTTGATTCCCAAGTTATTTAGTAGTATGTTCACATTTCCAAATGTGTGTGTGTTATCCTTTTGTCATTAGTTGCTAACTTAATTGCATTGTAGTCAGAAAATATCGTCTATGTGTTCCTGATTTCTTTATTGCCTAAAGTGTAGCCGGTTTTTATAAACATTTACAATGGGGAGAATATGCAAGACCCAAGTGTAGGGAGTAGGTTCACCAAGTGGATCTTGTTCATTGAGTTGTTCAAAGGCTCTTCAGCTGTACGAACCTGTGGTCTGATGGATCTAAAATAGATGTGTTCAACATCCCCCACAGTGATGGTGGGATTCACAGTCACTCCTTTTAGTTCCTTCGACCTTTGCAAACTTATCTGTTCTCACTTGCCACAAAGAGGTGTCAGCTCCAAGGAGGAGAGGGTTTGCAAACCGCAAAGCTTGGTGTGCAGGGCATCACCAGCGAAACTTTTTGCAGCACCTATCGTCATCTTGAGAAGAATGAAAGCCTTTTCAATAGCTCTGTAGGTCTTCCTCTCTCACCTTCATCACCATCACTCCCCATCATGGAACACATACCGTTCGCAGACGCTTCTCACTCAGTTCCCGGTTTTCTTTGGAGGTGCCATGAGTCACAGAGGGAAGAGCCTTGCTCAGATTCCTTGTTAATAGAACTGCAAAACCTGGAGCAGAGCCCAGGTTGGTCTGCCTCCAAAACCTATGCTTTTATGATGTTGTGTTTCATTGCTTAAGTTGTTTTTCTAATAAGGAAATATTTCATATACATATGTAATAATATACATAACACTACATAGAAGGCATGAAGAATAACAAAACAAAACCCATGCCCCCACCACAAAGCCTAACACAGAGCCACTATAAATGCTTCTAAATCCTGTGTGCCCTCCCAGTTCTGATTCCCTTCACCTCTTCTCCAGAGTAAACCCTTTCCTGAATTTTATGGGGTTTTTATCACCTTGCTTTTTTCTCAATAATCTTACCATCTACGTACATATAACATACGTGTGATAATATATTTTTTAAGTTTTATAAGATTCTGAATCTCATAGAAATGGGTTCACGTTACATATACTCTTCTGAAACTTGGGAGTTTCATCTGTGTTGATGGGCTGGAATTCATTCCTTTTTACTGCTGTATAGTATTCTACTATATGAATGTATCACTATTTAGTTTTTTTACTAAATAATGTTATTTACTAAATAATAATATTTTTACTAAATAATATTAAATAAATGATGGACATTTGGTTTGTTCCCACTTTTTGCTGCAATGATGGTGCTATATCATTCTGATATCTTGGTGCACACATGCAAGAGGTGCTCAAGTGTATAAATACCAGGAGTGTCTCTTAGTCAGCTTGGGCTGCCATAACTGAAAGCTATAGACTGGGTGGCTTAAACAACACAAATTTATTTTCTCACAGTCCTAGGGGCTAGAAGTCTAAAATCAAGGTGTGGGTATAGCTGTGGTGTGGGCAAGGTGTGGTGAGGGCCCTCGTCCTGGCTGATAGGCAGCCTCCTTGTCTACCTGTCCTCATATGATGGAGAGAGAAACAGCAAGCTCCCTGGTTTTTTGTTTGTTTGTTTGTTTGTTTTTTGAGATGGAGTCTTACTCTGTGGCCCAGGCTGCAGTGCAGTGGCGCGATCTAGGCTCACTGCAACCTCCGCCTCCTGGGTTCAAGTGATTCTCATGCCTCAGCCTCCTGAGTAGCTGATATTACAGGCACGTGCCACACACCCAGCTAATTCTGTGTATTTTTAGTAGAGATGGGGTTTTACCATGGTGCCCAGGAGAATCTCCATCTCCTGACCTCATGATCTGCCTGCCTCAGCCTCCCAAAGTGCTGGGATTACAGGTATCAGTCACCACACCCAGCCTTTGGTGTCTCTTTTTATAAGGGCACTAATCGCATAATGAAGGCCCCACCCTTATGGCCTCATCTAAACCTAATTACTCCCAAAGGTCCCATCTCCAAATACCATCATGGTGGAGTGATAATGGGGGGCTTCAACATATGAATTTTGTGGGAAACACCATTCGGCCCATAGCAGAGTGGAGTTGCTGGGTCGTGGTATGTACATCTCTTTGACTTTATGAGATTTTGCCAAACTGTTGTCTAAGGAAGTCAATTCAAAATCCATGCTCCAGACCTACTTCTTCCCAACTCAGTCACTCACCTCCTTCAATATGCCTGTCAGGAGCATCCTTGAGCCATATTCAACATTTTTTCTGTCTAAGAGCTTAGGAATTTTTCATGTGTCATGACCTGTTTCTCTCCCCTGCTCCCTCTCTAACTGGTTTGTCTCTTCCCTCACTTTGAAGGTCTCTTCTCCTGTCTTCCCAGCAATAACACCGGCTGAAACACACCCACACTCCACCTGTGCTCCCTCATCTGGAGAGAAGCCACACCCCCAGGAATGTGGACTGCTTCCAGGGCAGAGCATAAAGGAGCATTTGTCTCTCAAAGGCACCAAAAGAAATGGTGTCTAAACCTTCTTATAGTTAGCCACCAGGAATGAGCCAGGCAGTTATTAAATCAGTGGGCACTGAGACTCGTAGAGGTGGAGGAAGTCCAGGAATCATTATCTAGTCCAGCCCCCATCCCAGGAGGAAACAAAGGCCCAGCATCACCAGGCCAGTGAGGTGCAGCTGTCCTGGAACCCTAGCTCTGTGTTGCTAAGCAGAAGTTGCCATCCAGGCAGCTTGCAGGAACAGGGGTAATAAAATTATGCTATTTCTGGGCTTTGCATGCAAACAGCTAGTGCACACCATAGTCTAAAATTGTTTTAAAAAAAAAGATTTGCCTGCTCAGGGAATTTATTATTGAGGGCTAGTTTTAGGCTCAGCCAAATCAATGAATGATCAATATTTTATCACAAAGGGTTTGTTTATAGCAAGTCACAATTAATGTCTTGTTACCCACTTTTCCTTCATGCATACAATAAGTGTTTATTGAGTAGCTGCTATGTGCCATATTCTAAGCATTGGTAACATATCAGAGATAAAAATCAGGTTAAAATTCCTGTCTTTCTAAAACTTACTTTCTTGATTTTTTTTTTTTTTTTTTTTTTTTTTTTTTGACAAGTTCTTACTGTGTCACCCAGGCTGGAATGCAGTGGTGCGATCTCGGCTCACTGCAACCCCTACCTCCCTGGTTTAAAGGACTCTTGTGACTCAGCTTCCAGAGTAAATGGGACTACAGGCGTGCGCCACCACACCCAGCTAATTTTTGTATTTTTAGTGGAGAGAGGGTTTCACCATGTTGGCCAGGCTGGTCTCAATCTCCTGACCTCAAAGTGATCCACCTGCTTCAGCCTCCCAAAGTGCTGGGATTATAGGCATGAGCCGCCACACCTGGCCTCTAGAGCTTACTTTCTAATGGGTGATGACAGACAATAAACAAGCCAACAAACATAGCAATATGTATGTGCGTGTCTGTGTGTGTGTGTCAGGTGCCAGGAAGCACTATGAAGAGGAGGAAGTAGGGTAAGAGGGTGGAAATGCCAGTCAGCAGAGGGTGCTGTCATTGCTAAGGGCACTGTGGAAGGCTCCTGGCCTGCCCTGTTAGAACTTTGAACAGAGGGAGAGGAAAGATGCCACACGGGAAACGCACTTCAAGTTGAGGAAACTGCAAGAATAGAGATCTGAAGCAAGAGCCCTCCTGGTGTGTTCAGAGAAAGAGCATGGAGACTCATTTGCCCCAAGCAGGGTAAACAAGAGAGGGCCTAGAAACAGGTGAAGTCAAAGAGGTAATGGGGACTGGATCACGTAGGGCCTTGCAGGCTGTGATCAAACCTTTGGAGCTAACTTAAGTGGGATGAGAAACTCTATCAGTTTCCTAATGCTGCTGTAACAAAGCTGTAAACACACACACTTAGTGGCTGAAAACAACACAAATTTAATATCTTACAGTTCTGGAGGGGAGATGTCTAACACGGGTCAAACTGTGTTAAAATCAAGGTGTCGGCAGAGCTGTGTCCCTTGCTGGAGCATCTAGAGAATCCCTTTCCCCGCCTTTGACAGCTCCCAGAGGCTGACTGCATCCTTTGGATCTTGGTTCCCTTTCTCCATTTTCAAGGCCAGCAATGAAGGGTCAAGTCCCCCTCACTTCACAACTCTTTAATTATTCTTCCATCCCCACAACTTAACTTCTCTGACCTCAGCCTGGAAAGGGTCTCTGCTCCCAGGGACTCATGTCCCCAAGACGTGCCACCCTAGGTTGTGTTGGACACCCCCAACATACCTTTTCCATCTCAAGATCTATACCCTATGTCACGTTTGCAAAAGTCCCTTTTGCCGTGTGAGATAACACCCTCACAGGCTCTGGGCATGAGGCTGTGGACATCTTTGTGAGCCTTTAATCTGCTGACCACCATCTACGCTGCAAGGTTCTGGGTAGACAGAGGAGTAATGTGACATGACCCGCTTTCCAAACAGCTGCAGGGCTGGGAATAGGCCACTGGAAGCAAAGGTGGAGGCAGAGAATACAGTGAGGCAGCTACCACAGTTACTCAGATGAGAGGGGAGGGTGGCGTGGATAAAAGCAGTGGGACTGTGAGGAGCAGTCTATTATGGGCATATTTTAAAAGGAGAATCATTAGGATTTCCTGACAGATTGGATATCGAGGGTGACAGGAGGAGAAGAGTTGGGGTCATTCCATGGATATTGTTCAGTGCATGGGGAAGCAGAGTTACTGTTCATGGAGAAGGCTCCCCACAGAGGTAGGAAGACATGACATCATGTAATGATTCCACTCTCCAAAGTTCAGCTATGCATCCACTCTGGCCTCCCAGCCTTCAGGATCTTACATTTTAAGCAGGGAAAAAAGACACACAAGGTAACAGAATTGATTATTTGCATCAGACCTTATTCCTACAAATGAACACTATCTCCAAAGCTCTCATCTTGGGAATCCATATACATTTATTCCAAGGCTGCTGCCAAAAGATTTTTGGAATCTCTTTCTAGGAATCCAGTTGATTTATAGACCATACAAGAAAATTGGCCTCGTCATTTCTCCCTCCAAAGGTAAGTTTATAAAAGCATTGACTTTATTCACTGGATCTCAACTTTCAAAAATTGAAGCCATTTTCCCCAGGATGACCATCTGCTGCCACAGAGGATATTCACATGTACAGCTGTGCTGGTGTCATTAGAAGTCAGCTACAGTTTCCAGGCAGGACAAATTTCCTTCCACACACCAGCACCTCTTCACTGGAAATGAGAACTACCACCCTCCTGGAGCTCCAGTTTTTATGCTGTTAACATTGGGCAGGAGGTGAAGGGGCGCATTGTGTTATTCTGTGATACTGGATCATCCACATATCTTTAAAGAGACATTTGAGCTCATCTCAACACCAGGTATATTTATGTTCTCTGAAGCTACTAGTTTGTTCTGATGTTATGGTCCCAGTAAATATGTAACTAATTTTATTTCTTGCTTGATTCTAGAGACTACAAAATCCTCCAGACTAAGATTGCTCAGTGGTAAAATGTGGGCGATAACAGCATCTTCTTCATATGGTCGTTTTGAAGAGGAAGTCACATATTTCACAGAAAGCGCTTCACATAATGCCCAAGAAACTCTTGAGGTGTTCTGGCCATGATTGTTATTCTCCATCCTCGTGTGTGAACACAGTTACTAGATCCACAACCCACCTTTTGTTTTTCCTTAGAAGAACCGATTTTTTGACTCCAGCTGATTTTGTTGTTTTCTTCTCATTCTTGTCCTGTTTTCCTAAAGTTCTGTTTAAGTAACCTGTCTGCCCAGTTGGGTGGGTGAGCAAGGTCTTCTTTTCCTCCATTCCCATCTCTCCTCTACCTCCCAGGACCATCCTAGAGGCAGGTAACGGTCCTGGCTGAACCAGCCTCCTCTGCTTCCTTCATGACTGACAGACAGCTGGAATTCACCTGCATAGAATAACACAGGAAATTTACAGGCTCAAGTTGGGACATGGTCTCTGCATCTCTCTAGGTACTAAGGAGGAGAGGCAAGGTCTATCTATGTAAAATTTCGAATGTCCATCCCTTTCTATGAAACCAGCCTCCAAGTTTTCTATTAATCTGAGAAAGAAACACATGCTAATGCCAGGGGACTTTTCTTCTCCCACAGGGAATTTTAGGAACAAAAACAGAGGGCTCCTCGAGTCTATGGCTCATGTGTAAAATCTGATTCACCAGTGGCTCAATTGTTTGGAATTTTAGTCCAATGAAGGAGATAGTTTTGACCAGAATGCCCTTTAGAAGCATTCCCTCACCTATTGAATTACAGTCACTCATTTTCTCTAGTTGAATACAGGTTAGAGTGGGCCCCGGGGCAGCTTGAGGCTCCTCTCCACCCATTCTTTCCCTTTCTTCCCCACTGTCCCCAACCCCACTCCACCCTTAAAGAGGAATCATATACCCCAGGTGATCAGATCATTGCCCAAATTAGATGACAAAATAGATTTTAAAGTGCCTCACCTCACGCTATGCCTGGCACATCATGGGTACTTTATGAATGTCAGTTTAATTGTGTTTCCCATCTCCCACATTTGTCCACCAAAACTATAAAGTTCGAACCCCAACAGACCATATGCCAACACTCCAGTGGTGAAGCTCCCCATCCTACGGAGGCTTCCCAGCCCGTTTATTCCATCTCGGTACAGCTGCTGATGGACCAGCCATGCCTGTCTTTCTTCCTGAGGCTCCGGACTTTGTAGAAACTTCCAACCGCTTGATTTGACAAATGACTTTCTGAGTGGAGGGAGGTTTTACATTTAATACATATCATAAGGGACATCAGAGCTATGCTCAGGAGATCAAATACTTTCTTCAGCTAAGAATGTAAGCATTATCCCTATTAATATCTTTCCAACAAAAGCCCTGTGCTCCCCACCCCCATTCCTCTATGATCTCAGTTTATTAATGTCGCAGGCCCCTCCCCTGTCAAGCTGTCCTCACCACAGACTCTCATTCCAGCCTGATGTCTACCCTCTGTAGAACACACCTCCTTGGCAAGCATTTAATGCAAGAAGAAAAAATCCTCCATCATCATAAATTGTAAAATCAAACAACTGAACACCGTCCCCTGGGAAATAAATTCTGAAGAGTTAAGAAGGGAAAAGAGAGGGCTATGATTATTTTAATCCTATTCCAGATGCCCAGGTACTCTCCCCAAACAAAACCCAAATTAAACATGAGCCTTATTCAAAGGGATAATGACAACACAAGTGCAGAAGACAACATTTGGCAAATAGTAGATGCTCAATTAATGTTTATTTAAAAATAAGTGAGTGCATACGTACAAAGCAATGCTGTGTGCCATGCTAGGCCAAGCCCTAGCCTGACCAAACAAAGTGAGTTATTGTAACTAGAGTCCCCACACTGAGAGCGTGCTCTGCTGTTCAAAAGCGCCTTCATGCTCATTAGTTGGTATGACTAATGCAGCATATCGAAGCTTGCACCTGGCCTTGAAGGGATGTACCTCTCAGAGGTCCCTCAAAGAATGGAATAATACAGACACTCACAAACACTGAGACACTTCTGTTCTCACAACATTTTTGAACCATCTAAAGACTTTAAGACCTCTATCCTTACCACAAAAATTGTTGAGATTGGGAACGCAGAGCACACCGATTCATTATCAAAACTGGAGTGCATAAAGACCTCTTTTTTACCACCACCACCAACAAAAAGTGTCAGAAGGGTACTGACATTATAAGGTGGATACTTCGGATGTAGAGGTCAAAAGGGCAAAAACGTACCAGCCAGAAAATTTCTTTTACTTAGCCAATCTAACCCTGTAGTCAATGACAAAGTAATATATCTCTCTGGGCCTCAGTTTATACATCTGTAAAGTAGGAACAAAGAGGTTGGCTCCACCTACCTACAAGGGTTCTTGAGAAAATAAAATTAGATCGTGTGAAAAAGATCTTTGAAAAATCAAAACCTATACACATAAACCGACCACAATAGGTAAAGGGCAGATGATGTGAAAACCAAGGAGAGATGGTTCTTGGTATTGAGTTAAAGGGGGTGTCCTTTCCCAAGATGGTACCAGGTAATAGGAGCAACATCTATGAGGTCATCACAGGTCATGTTCTGGCATCGGAGGCAGCGTATCACAGGGTCAGGGCATATTGCCTAGGGTCAGAGCCTCCACCGTCCTGGGTGTGAATACCAGAGTTGCCATCTACAAGCTAAATAATATCATGCTGGTTTTTTGGCCTCCCAGGTGCTTTGCTCCCTTGCCTGTAAAGTGGACTAATATCTTCTCCCTCCTAGAAAACTGCTGTACGAATCCAATGAGGTAACTGAGGCCAGAGCATGCAGAGGTGCTGCACAGATGTCAGCTCGGCCTGAAAGCACATCCTTTAGAGAGACCGTTCCGCTCTCATAGACCCTCTGAGGAGGAGAAGGCACTTCCTTGCAGCTTCCTGTGTAAAGTTTTCTCAGGTTTTGCCTCATTTCTCTGGGTTTCCGCCCGCCACTCTCCCTGTGGCACCTCCACAGCCTTGGAGGGTCGCATGCTGGGAGGCAAATGGCCCTTTGCCTCATGCCCTGTCCCCCACTGTTGGAGCTGGTGCCCAGAGGGAAGGAAGAACAGCCTGGTGTGGTGGCTGGCAGCTGGTGGCTGCCTGATCCAGATGCCATCTCTGGCCCAGATGGCTCTAACATTTTCCAGTAGCCCCCAAGCAAAAGGGTGAATCAGGTGAGATTCTCTTGCATGGTTTTCCCATCAACATTTCAATATCCTCCCCTCAAGGCCCAGATTCCCCCAAACGTGATGTACTAACTTGTTCACTCCTGACCACATCCTCCTCCCATCAAATCCTCCTTGGACTCAGAACTCAAAGACCCAGAAGGAAGGTAGAGATCATAGAGATCATCTCATCTGGATCCTAACCTGGGTCCCTGAGCCCCCTAAATGTCCTAGCAGGCCATAACAGGGGTCCTAGAGGTATTCTTCATATTTTTAAAGCCATTCATAAGCATATGAGTGTGCTACACATGAGACCAGGCAGTCTAATCATGCCTCCGGTGCTTTGCTTTTGGATGGAATTATATCCACTCACCGTGTTCACTCTGGCTAGCTGGTATTAAAGTTTCTGATTACAAGTTTGTCATTTTAAATGTCAACAATTACTCTTTTAATAAATGTTGCTTGTGTCATAGACAGGCTTTTTTGTCTAAAAGAGAATCAATAGAGGAAAAATAATAAAAGGGCTCCTTTGAGGCAAAGAGGTAGAGAACCAAATCACCTCCCCATTTTACAGATGAAGACACGGAGTCCCAAGTGTTTCCCAAATTCATGTGGCTACTCTGGGGCAGAAGCAAGAGTCTAGCCTTGGTGTTTTTCCTCCTGCTACAGCACTGCCTGTTCAAGCTGTTCTGCCACATCCCGGGTTCTCACAGCCCTGCCAATTATCAAGCAGCACCTAATAAGAAAACTACTGTCTCGTTGGCCAAGTGATGTACATATGTCGACAAGTCTTTCCTAGAACTGTCCTGTCCGTCAGGTAGCCACTAGACACATTTAACTATCTACATTTAAATTAATTACCATTAAATACAATTCAAAATTCAGTTTCTCAGTCACTCTAGCCACATTTCAAGGATTCAGAAATCACATGTGGCTGGTGGCTACCGTATTAGACAATGCAGACATGGCTCATTTCCATCATTGTGTAAAGTTCTACTGGGTAGACTGCTACAGATGTACTGACTCTAACAGGGAAGGCCCCAGCCCTGTGACTGGGGGAGACACGAAGGTGCTTCTCATGGTATCAGGCTTTCTGCCTGGACTTACAGTCTAAGGGTCACCAATGACCTGGGGCCAGACCACTTCTGACTCCATCCCTGGGGTCAGTTGGAACTGCAGTAAGTCCACCCTGGTCAGGGAAGGAGACCTTGCAAGAGAACCAATCAGAAGGACCACCTTCTCCTTAGACAAGCCCTGTGGTTTCCATGACCAGAAACCACGTTCAAGGTTCAGTTACTCTGAATATTTATGTCACTCTGTCACAGGGGAAAGAACACTAAAGGGGAGTCGGGAGAGGTGGGGTTCCAGCACCAGTGTTGCCTCTTACCAGCTGTGTGCCTCCAGCAAGGCTCCCCTCTCTGGCCCTCAGTCCCCCACTAGGTAAAGAACCCAGTCTTCTGGAGTCCTAAAATTCCACGCTGACCCCATCATCATTTCATTCCTCTCTCTCCGGTATGTGTCTTATCTTTCTTGAATGTGTGCATTTACAGAATGCTTCATCTTAATCAAGGGAATAATAGACAGGGCAGGGGAAATTACCTTGGCGACTCCAAAGTGTGTGTTAACATGGAGAAGGAGCTGAAAAGATTCTAGGGCAGCAGAGGCTGTCGGTGTACTGTTTTCCATGCAAGAATCCAGTAGAGGGGGATATTGCATAGAGGCGAATTCCGAACAGGCTTTGCCTTCAGCTTGTCATTGTTGGTGCCCAAGCTCAGCGGGGAGGAAATGTCTTTTTCGTCCTTGCGGGACCTCACATCTGCTCTCTGTGTACCAGGACTCAATGAGTCTCAGCTAAAAGCCTCTGGATGGACACAGGAAAACCCCTGGTGTTCTTTCTGTGCATTTAACTCTAATGAATTTTCCCTTCCCATTTCCAAATTACAAAATCAAAGCTATTTTCTCAGGTGCCATATTTAGCAGCTGTCAGAAGTTGGAATCTGGCAAGATCAACAACTTTTGAACAGCTCGAAATTCGCTAAAGTCCCAGATGGGTTTTCCCCTTCTCTGCCCTCCCGCTCCCTTCTCAGAGCCAGCTTTCAGAGTCCACCTCGGGCGCCTGAGACCCAAGCAGTGTGCCTCTTTCAGTAAAGCATGGTTTTAAGGAAATAAAAACACATTTCCCTTTCACATGCCTCATTGCCTTATTTTCCCTCTCATTTTGACAAAATGGGACTCTGCGGTCCTCCTCCTCAGATGAAGGCTGATCAGCAGCCTCGGTCACTAATCTCTCACCATCTCCTTCTACAAATGAGACTCACCCAGTCTCAGCACGACTAAGAGCAAAAGGTTCGTCAGAATTTCCAACTCCTGTGATTTCTCCCTTTGGTTCTTCAGAGATAACAATGAGAGTAAAATATGTAGAGATGAGAGTAAGACACGCAGAGAAACCCTGGCTATGAGCGCCCACAGTGGGGGTGGGGCAGTAGCCCTTGCAACTTCACAGTGAGATTCCACAGAAGGGCTCTTTCCCTTGTAAATACCCCACTTAAGGCTTAAATTTCAAGAAGGCCTGGATCCAGCCTCACCAGCCTCACCTTATGCCAGGCTTTCTGCAGCGCTGGGAGGGAAGGGTGGAAGAATGCTGAGATCTCCGGCAGTCACACCTTTCATGAAAAGCAGAGACACCTGTCTTGATGTGAAGCTGTGGATGGTGGCTCAGCTATTGTCTCAAAGCAATCAAAGAAAATGTCTGTGATAGGTGGAGGGATATTTTGTTCCCCAAGGCTGGTTCTCCAAGCTGAGTAGACAAAGGTGCAAGAAACAGGGAAATTCTCAAGCAAAATAAAGTGTATTTGCCGGGAAAGTCTATCGGAGTGAGGATTCTCAAAATATTTTCTAAAGCTCAGAAATGTTTGGAGAACGTAGCCACAGTATATACAGAAATAAATGCCCCGTTTTCATTAGGAGAGCCTGTGTGTATAAAGGGACGCATCCAGGCTTTGGGGCCAGACATTGGTTCAAATCCCAACCCTGTCACCTTCTACTCAGATAACCTCAGACAAGTCACCTAGAACCACTGAACCTCCATTTTCTCATCTCTAAAATGTAACGGCACCTACTTTTACAGACTTATGGCAAGGAAGAAACAAAATAATCTATGTAAAAACACTCAGGGGCCGGGTGTGGTGGCTCACCCCTGTAATCCCAGCACTTTAGGAGGCCAACGTGGGTGGATCACCTGAGGTCAGGAGTTCGAGACCAGCCTGGCTAACATGACGAACCCCATCTCTACTAAAATACAAAAATTAGCCGGGCATGATGGTGGGTGCCTGTAATCCCAGCTACTTGGGAGGCTGAGGTGGAAGAATCACTTGAACCTCGGAGGCAGAGCTTGCAGTGAGCCAAGATTGTGCCACTGCACCCAGCCTGGGTGACAGAACAAGACTCCATTTCAAAAAAAAAAAAAAGCAAGCACTCAGCACCATGCCTGGCATATAGTCAGCACTCACCAGATGTTAACTGCTATCATTACATTGCTAATAAAATAATACCACAACATTCCTCTGAGTGTAGAGATACAGACATACAAGAAAATCCTCTCTTTCTACAAGAAATGTCTTCAGGATTAAAATTCTGATGCCTGTACGACTTAAGACGAACCCACAAGAAAATGTCATGGGGGCTGTGATACATACTTCCTAAATTTTGTTTCCTGTTCTACCCAACAGCCCTTGTGTTTTTGGAGTTCTAAAACTGAAGCCATGTGGTCAGTATAAATGGCAGAGTATTAATCAACTGAAAATAAATATCTCTGAGATCCAAGGGCAATAAAACCCTGTGGAAGTACCCACCGCCAACCCATTACTCAAATGCAGACACAAAGAGACTGCGTCTAGTCCTCATCTTCACCGTGATGACCCTGCGTTTCATGCAATGGAATATTTACAGCATCATAGTGGAGCTTGGGGTATGAGTGGGGCATCATGCCGATAGCCCTGTGTTCGGTGGGACACTGCCCTGGTGGTGCAACTGGTGCATGCTTCAGTTCTCCTCCTTGATCCTCAGCCACACTCAAGTCAGTATTTGCTGCGCAACTCAACGGTCCCTGCTGCCCCTGCTCATGAGAATTACCTTGTCATGTAATAAGTACCTTCCTTGAGTTCATGAAAATAAAAAATAAAATTTTTAGAAAGGAAGAAAGAGCATCATTTCCATGTTTGAGGACCTCAAGATTGGTTAGAAATTAACTATGATACCTGCCCCAAGTGGTCAAGGTGTTGTCCAATAATAAGTTGTCACCAGTCTGAGTGTGGTGGCTCACGCCTGTAATTCTGGGTCTTTGTGAGGCCGAGGTGGGTGGATTGCCTGAGCTCAGGAGTTTCAGACCAGCCTGTGCAACACGGCAAAACCTCGTCTCTACCAAGATACAACAAATTAGCCGGGTGTGGAGGTCAAGACAGGAGAATTGCTAGAACCTGGGAGGCAGAGGTTGCAGTGAGCCAAGATCGCGCCACTGCACTCCAGCTTGGGAGATACAATGAGACTCCATCTCTAAAAATAAAAATAAAAATAAAAAAGTTGTCACCAATAATTGAAAAGTGGGTTGGTTTATTCATTCATTTCTAATCAAGCAGATGCCACAGTGTTATTTGATACTAATATCTGACCTCTCACTTCAAAAATCAGGAAACATTTCTTCACATGGTTCATCTCACACCATGAGCCAATGGCCTCTTTCTGGGTACTCATGAGGTATAGAGCCTAGCATTACTAGCTTAATAATAACAACTTTTAAAAACCTAGATAATAATAAAGTGAATAAAATGCCTCAGATATTGCACTTCACTCCATTCCCTAAGTCAACAACTACAGCAATGCTGATTTGAGTTGATTAGTCCAGTTCATGGGCAGACCTGGAGCCAGCTCAGCCCCACATTTAGGTAAGATCTGAGAGGCGCCAAGAAACTCACCCTTGGTGGAGGCATTCCAACAAGTTATTCATGTTTTGAGTGAAGGGAATGGGAGTTTGGAGCTTTGTTTGTTTTACCTTTTTGTAAAGCAGTGGAAACCCTCCTTCAAACGAAATCTCTGAGGGCCCCTATATAGAAGATACTAGCACATTCTTAAGTAGTATTTACTCTGTGCCAGATGTTTTAACTCATTTAGTCCAACAATTCTACAAGGTAGATACAGCGTGCTGTTACTCTTCACACTTGACGGATGGCAAAACTAAGGCACAGAGAAGTTAAATGATCTGCCCAACATCACACAGCTTTAGGTGCTAGAGCTGGGGTTCCATCCTGTCTGGACTGGCCCCAGAGCCCACCTTCTCATGGATCACACTGTGTGGCCCCAGGGAAGAATGTTTTTAAGGAGGCATATAAAATCAGAACAGCTCTGGCTGGAGCTCTGAGAGAGGGCAGAGAGTTCCAAGCTCTCTATAGTGAGCCTCAGGCACATCCAAGGAAGATGAGGACTTCATAAAGCCACTGGATTAAGATTTTCTCTACCTAAGTTCACTTTAAGATCGCATCTATTTCTTGAGGAATAACAAATTAGTGCATCAGTAGGAATCTCTCTCCAATTACAAGGGTCTTTAGAGAATGAAACTTCGGACAGGTAAGTGGTGACTGGCAGACCCTGTCTGCAGGGCAGGGGTGCGGAGGGCACACAGGGCTGGACTCTAGTCTGGACAGTAGGAGGGGAGGGGACTGAGAGAGGCAGTGCCTCCAGGACAACCAAGCCTCTACCTGACAGGCAAGCTGGAGGTCAGGCTAACAGCAGTGCTTGTGATGAGTATGTGAAAGGGCCTTCGGGCAGGCCACTGTCTGGGTGCTGAACACTAAACAGCAGGTGGCTCCCTGGCAGAGACATAGCGTGACTAGAGCCGTGGGGAGTGGGTGAGGAGAACAGTCTGACGTGAGAGCGTCAGGGCTCCCCCCATGAGGTGACACTCAGAGTTTCGGTTTTTATCTTGATAAAAATTTTGCAATTTTCACAATTGCAGAACAAATAGAACCATGACTCATATTTCACAATTTGCCTGGCAAATTCACTATGCGATCATGTTTCTGACAACTACATGTTTTCCAGGGGTGAGGGGACATCAGGATAGAACATTTGGCCTAAGGGGCATGTTATAATGGGGGACAGTGGGACACACATTGCCCCCATCTCATGTCTTTGGTTCAATACCAGAAGCCAGTGATTCATGCTGTACACAGGTCTCAGTGGACCTGGGAGTACATCACGAATTCTGAGGTATCCATGTGTATATTTTACTGTCTGACTTTTAATCATCTCTGAGCCACATTTTCATTCTCTGGAACTTCATGGGATAAATTACTTGAGGTTCATCATTTAAAATTTATTTTGAAATTTGAATGGCATGAGTTTGAGTAGCAACTTTCAAGATAATGTAATTTAAGAGATGATGATACACGTGACGAAATGTGACACTTTAAAGGAACAATTAATACACCCAGTGAAACTGAAAAACCAGAGTTTCGCCCTCTGGTTTCTAACTGAGGAATTGAGTCAGAAGTTCTGTAGTCTAGAACGGAAGAAATAGACACGAGGACCAACTCTGTGTCACCTGTAGATAACACCTAGTACCACGTCAGCAGCATGAGATAATGAATTATTATTTGTCAAATGAATGATAAGTACATATATGCAAACACATAAGCATACAGTCCACACAAGCTGAAATGCAGGGCCCAATCTTATCATTCTTAGGGACCATTTCCCCATTCAAAATGCGGATAATATTTTTCCTTTTTTTTTTTTTTTTTTTTTTTTGAGATAGAGTTTCACTCTTGTCGTCCAGGCTGGAGTGCAGTGGCGTGATCTCAGCTCACTGCAACCTCCGCCTCCCAGCTTCAAGCGATTCTCCTACCTCAGCCTCCCGAGTAGCTGAGATTACAGGCATGCGCCACCATGCCCAGCTAATTTTTTTGTATTATTAGTAGAGATGGGTTTCACCATATTGGCCAGGCTAGTCTCAAACTCCCTACCTCAGGTGATCCATCCGCCTCGGCCTCGCAAAGTGCTGGGATTACAGGCGTGAGCCGCTGCGCCCGGCCATTTGTTCCTTTTTAAACATGCGTTGATTAATCTTGGAAATAAGGTTTATATAGAAAGCAGAAACTTATCTTCCAATGGTTATATCTCACATTCGTTCAGCGCCTTTTACTCAGATCCCTTGAAATGGTCCATATTTTTTATTCTCAGAGCACCAGTGGGCTGTTAAGCCCCAAGGTAATGGTGATGTTTTCCCATATCTCATGCCATCACCTTTTGCACTCTCCCTTGGGTGCTCTTGTGGAATAGAAACCTGATTTCAACAAGAGACTTGGTGCTTACCAGAGAAAGATTCAGTTGAAAAATAGTCTGAAACTAGGATTTGTTGAGTTTGTCGATCTGGGACAGCTTTAAATCATCAACATGTCATGTAATCCTTCCAAACCACCCAGCGTGGCAAGTGCAATTTTGTTCATTTTAGGAGATGAAGAATTGAGAGATATCCAAGCCACAAAACAGGAAGGGACAGAATTGAGACCCCAGGTCAGGTTGAGCCCAATACTGTGGTCTTTATATCAAGGGCTAACAGTCTTAGTGAAGATGAGGGTGTCGCCTGCCCCCTCTGCAATGTCAGTACCATGAAGGCTCATCGCACCTCAATTTTCATCATGTAGAAATTTGACCCCTTCAATGCTGCAGGGGCCTCCCAACAGGTCCCAAGCCCATGCTTATTCCCACCCAGGCCATCCCCCACCTTCAGCCAGAGTGACTGCAAGTCTGGTCAGGTCACTCCCTTGTTGAAATCCCTTTAACACTGCCCATTACACTCAGAATAAAGGCCCAAATCCCCATATGCCAAAAGGTCCGGCCTGACCAGCCCTGTCCAACCCTTTGGGCTCCCCTGCTCCTGCCCAAGCCTTCTGCTCCCCAAATATGGGAATTCACTTTCTTCTTCCTGTCACAGGGCCTTTGCATATGTCGTTCCATCTCCCAGCGGGTTCTTTCCACCACAACACCTTCCCACTTTCTCTTGTCTTAGCTTAAACATCCCTTCCTCAGACAGACCCCTCACGATGACCTTCTGCAGTGCATTCCAGAGCCCCCAGCACCCATCTTTCATTTCACTCACCACTGTTAGATCAGGATAATGGTTTACATAATTGTTTGTCTCATGTCTGTTTCACACACTGCCTAGAGGAGGAGGTATGAATTAAATGATACCTGTGAGAGCAGGAACTCCGTCAGTCCCACTCATGTCTATGTTTACCACCAGTGTCTGATTCAGCACCGGACATGTAGGAAATGCTCAATAGATGCTTATTCCATCCATGAGGCAATTCATCACCAAATCAGGACACTGCTAACCTAGTTTTAGGCCCAAGGTCTTGTAATCTCCAAGCATGTTTACCATCTGATATCTGATTGGTTCGCAGTTTTATCAGAACCAATGTGTGAGAAGCTGGCGGAGCTGAAGTGTAACGTGCATTACAGGAAATCATTTACCACTCTGGGATCCCCTCTCCCCACTATGTTTTAATAAGCTTAATAATAGCGACAGCTAACATTTATTAAGTACTATGTTCTCACCAGTACCTTAAGAGACTTTCATACAACCTAAGTCCACATGGCACGATCTGTTTAACTTAAGCCAGATCCTCTCCAAGCTCCGTTCACCTCCAGAGGCTCCATCTCATCTACAGTAAAAGCCCAAGTTCCAGGCATGGCCTGTAAGGCTCAAAGGATTTGCTCCTCTCTGACCTCATCCTCAGCACACTGCCCATCTCAGTGGTCTCCAGCCACACCAGCAGCCTCCTTGAAGCTCCTAGAATACACCTGGCAGCTCCCTCACAGGGCCTGTGTGCCTTCTGTACCCTGGGCACAAAATGCTCCTGCCCCAGATAGATGCAGTTCTAGCTCTATCACGTGCTTTAAATGTCATCTTCTCCACAAGCCTTCTCTGACAGCCATCCTGTACTCCCTCAGCCCCTTTCTTGCTATGTTTTCCTCCATCGCATACCACCATCTAACATACCATTGCTACTACCTATCTGCTTATTCATTGCCTGCCTGCCCCCTCTACAATGTCAGTGCCACAAAAGCAAGGATCGTTGTCTGTTTAGTTCACTGCTGTGTCCCTACTGCCTGGTGCATACAAGGAACTCAACAAATGGACGTTCCATGAGTGGATGTTCTCATTTCATCCTTACATTAATCCTGAGAGGTACGCACATCACCCAAACACCTTACTTGCCACCTTTTCTGCCAAGTCTACTACTGCTCCTGTACTTGGTTTGCTGGTCGGTGGCAGAAAAGAGAACCAGGAAACTCAGGCCTCAAGATATTCTGGGTTCACACCCTCACCCCCACAAAGCCTGTCTGAAACAGGTGCCCTGTTTCAATTTCCCACTTCTCTAGTCTAGCCAGAAGTGAGTTTCCTTATGCATCAGTCATTCATTTGTACGTTGTTTTCCCGACATTTGCTGGAGATGAGGCCCCAGGTGAGTGAGGTAGGCCCCACCCTTGGGGAGCTCAGAACTAAAAAGCTGCCTCCATGTCTCAATGGCCACTTCAGATTCTTTCTGCTGCACCATTTTCCTGTTCATTTATTTTTCTAATTTCAAATATAGATTTTGTTACCTTTCAAAATATGAGGCATTTAAGAAAAGAGGCATTTTAAAATAGTGCTCATGGCTAGGACTGAGAGAGATTCTTTCACGCCTCCCTGTCTCAACCTCCAGGGACGAAATGGGTGCAGCTTGTTCTCAAATAGGAAAATTCAGAATTTTTCCAAAGCAGGCAAGGGTTGTGTTTCTGCACGTAGGACAGGTTTCGAGCCCTGGGATAATGGTGAACTTCATCACTTTCATTTCAGATGCCATTTCTCTGGATTCTTTCCGCAGCCATGACTGCTCAGCGTTGCTATTAATTCTTCCAAGCATTTTTGCCCAATAAACACCCAAAACATGCTTTTCACCCTTACACCCACTTCCTGTCCTGCATCTATCTACCTCTTCATCCCTTCCACTAGCTTCACATCTCTGTTGTTTTCAAAGTTGTCCCTTGTATTCTAGGAAACCCATTTCTTGTTTCATCAAACCATTCTGTTCTCAAGTCCCTCCCTCTCTTTAAATCCCTCTTCAACCATCAGCAGAATCTGCTGCTGCTGCCTCACAAGGAGGGCCCCTCCACCTCGAAACCCTGGCCTGAGAATCTGAAGGGGAAGGAGTAATCGAACTGAAATTAAATGTCAGTTTCAGCTAACCTGAGCAAGGCACACTTTCACCAGAGGGGATCACAGAAGCAAGAAATGAGGACCACTTGTCCCCTACACTTATAGACTAGACTGTCAGGGTCATCACCTGCTTCTGAATAGACAAGGTATGGACTTGCTTACTCACTCAGATTAGAGGAACTATCAGGGCACCACCGTACCCTCATTAGTTCATTAACACAGTCCTTCACGCATGCAGCAAATAGTGATTGCAAGGTTTATTTCTTTGACTGCTGGAGGTTTTATAGTCTTTCAGAATGCCCTATTATGTTGCAAATAGTCTTGAAGAGTCTTACGTCTTTTTTAATGAAATTTAATTTGATACAATTCAGTTCTTCCATTTGAACTTCCATAGTATTTTGTGACATGGTAAAAGAACACTGGACTAGGGTGAAAGAGAACTAGAGAAAAATCCTGTCTATTCTACTTGCTGACTGATTAACTCCAGGAAAGTCACCTGACTTCTTCAAGCTTCAGTCTCCCTTGTCCATTAAAAGGGTGTGATACCAGCTACACCACCTACATCAGGGGAGTTCTGCATCCCATGTACAATCAGCAATCAGCAAGATGCCTGACATACAGCGGCCTTTCCAAAAACATAGATGAAACTGAAGAGACTCCAGTTAAAATCAGTCAGTGGTAACAAAGGGTCTTTTTGCCGAGTCGAGCATTACAGAAATGAAAGCTTCATCTCTACTTCACAAAATTTTCCTAAGATCCTTCAAGACCTAAGTGAAATGCGATTTTATTCATGAAGTGGTCCCTCCCTCCAACCCCAAGATAGAAAAGAGCTAAGGAGATTGAGTGGCATCTGGGACAAAAGGTCACACCTAGGAAGTGCAGCTCTCTGGAGCAAAGCTCTTGAGAGTGGCCAGAAGAAGGGATTCACTGCAGAAAATGGAGTTTGGAAGCCCAGGGCCTGCCAAAGAGGAAAGACAAACCAAGGACCCAGACTGAAAAAGAAAAGGAAGGCTCTGAGCCGTGGAGAGCAGACATGGAGCAGAGAGGAGATCTGAGAAACAAAGCTGGGTGTTGATGTGGAGCAAGTAGAGTGGTGTCCAGGGGCAGAAGACACTGAGTGCTTGGAATATTCTCCTGCATCTGAATCGTGCTGGACAGAAACCATCCCACCCTTTCTCAAACCCCATAGCACTTTGTACTTCTCAGGGCACTGCCCAAACTGCCTGTCTTTACGAGTCTTTGAGGATGTGCGTATCTTCCCTCCCCTACCAGAATATAAATTCTTTGAAGGCAAGAGCCAGGTCTCACACCCTTTGTACACCCTTCCCAGCCCACACCTACTGCCTAAACCAGTGTCCTGCATGTGATCAGTATAACAAATATTTGTTTAATGGATTAATAAAAACATTACACTCTTTGGTTTCAAATATGACCAAATAAAACATGACCCAAAATACTACTAAACCTTAAAAACTAATTGTGCACATGTACCCTAGAACTTAAAATTAAAAAAAAAAAAAAAGAAAAAGAAAAAAACTAGTTTACTCCTCTAGCTTCATCATCTGGGTTTTGAACTTTCTCCCTATTCTTGAACACTTTACAGCATACTTAGTTTTGTTATGCAACAAAATCACTGCTCACTTAACTATGTGTTTCATACCAAATAGTGTAAGCATAAGTACCATTTATTGGACATAATGGCAAAATAGCTACCTGTTGGTCAGACGCATTTGGCACCCCTTCAGAGTGTGAGTTATTGCTAAAAAGTGGCTGCTACTCTAGGACTACATTTCCCAGCTCTTTTTGCACTCGGGGGAGTCCATGAAACTAGTTCTCATCAATGGTATGTCAGTGAAACTAGATGAGTCTCATCTCTAAGTCAGGACTTTTAAGAAACTTCTTAAGCTTTTAAGGAAGCTTCTCCACTCTCTCCTTCCTCTTTGCCACCTGGAAGCAGAGGCTTTGAGGTTTCAGGGGATGCAGAAGTCACAAGATGAAAGCCACAATCCCTGAGTGCCCACAGGGAGAAAAGCTCTCTGCTTTTCTCTATTTAGATGGACAAAGGGAAATCACAAGATGGAAGCCTGGATCCCTGAGTCACTACATGAAGGAAAGCTCCGCTTTCTCCATTTGGTCTATCACATAGTCAAGAAATAAACTTTAATTATGTTATCTGCTGGAATTTGGCATTTAATTGTTAGAAAAGCCAGTGTCACCTTAACACAAGTACCTACTGTCTGGCAGGTGATTCACACAAATTACTTTCATAGAACACTTGCAACAGTCTTGCATGGTAGGTACTATCACTATCCTTTTTATTTTGCAAATAAGTAAACCAAGACACAGAGAGGTTAAGTTACAAAGGTTAAATTAAGAAAGGTTGTCACAGCTAGTAGGCGCTGGAGCTAGAATTTCACTGAGATTTGTCTGGCCCCAAATGCTGTGTTTTCTCCCACGACATCACACTGCCTCTCATTTATCAGTGATCTTGGACTCTGCCTTTGACATCATTTTTAAATTAGGGGTTTCTGGCCTGATTCTGACCTACACTTTTTAGAAGCAGTTGAGATATATGTCTCTGCTTTCTGTCACTGAGCTCTGACCATCACCTGGAAGAATTATGTATTCCAAGCCCTGGAGTGTTCCCAAAGACTGTACTTTCTTCCTCATCTGTTTTGACACAATTATTTTACTATCAGAATTGAACTCTTTCTCTAAGTAAATATTTAAGCTTTATACTGCTTGACTTCCATTTTTTCACCAGTTGGGAAGGGTAAGAAGACAATTCATTATGGGTTTAGGGTGGGAACAAGAAAGACAGTGGGGGAAAAGGGAAATCGTATGGGTTCATCAAATCCCATCTGGTCCTTGCTTGTTTCAGAAAACCCTCTCAGACATTTTGTTGATAAAATTTATGCCACCCATGGTTATGTCTGTGTTAGTTCTGTTTCTTTTTCGCTTTCTGACTGAGGGATAAAAAAGTTCAAATGACTTATCCAGAGTCATACAGTGTCAGTGGACAGAACTGGAAAGCAAATTATACTGGCATGCAAAGAAATAGAAAGTAAGTCAATATATAAACTCATCTGCAAAAAGGAGCTTGTAGAAATTGGGTACTTTTTTTGGATTCTTTACATATAAAATACCAGTTATCCAACGTAGAAAGAAAAAAAGAGTAGGCAGCCCCAATTTGTAAGTAATTGAAACCAGCTCCTTTAGCTGCTGGGTGAGTAATCTTTCTAAAATGTATATACGTGTTGACTTCTTAAACCATATTAACTATTCTTGGTGACTCAAGATAAAAACCAATTGTTGAATTAGATTGTTAGGGGATGATGCCTTCAGAGGATAGTGAAGAAAACAAGGCTTCTTATACTAAATATTCTCAAAGTATTACTGGTTCAGTGCACTCCAGGAGAGCAGAGATTTTGTCTTTAGCTGAAACACCTGGACCTGCCTGGCACAGAGTAGTTGTGCAATAAACATTTGTTTAATGATTGAATAAATGGATGAGTGTTTTGCTTTCTAATCATTTCATCTCCTCCCTTTATATCACGTTCTTTGTTGTCATCATTCCCTGTGCCCTTAACTTGCTATTTCTAATTTGTTGTGGGTCAAGAAACTTAAAATAAATTACATAGATAAAAGAAATTGTAATATAACTCAATAGAACTTCTAGAACTTTCTGCAGTGATGGAAATGTTCTATGTACCCTGGGTACTTACCACTTTTGAACATTTGAAGTACAGCTAGTTTAGCTAAGAAACTGAGCTTTAAATTTTATCTAATTTTAATTAATCTAATTTAAATTTAAATAAATTATGTGACCATTGGCTACTGTACTAGACAGCACAGATTTTGAACTAGGTGCCAAATAAAAGAAGGACTTGTCTGAGGGCCAAGGGATGGAGATTTTGAAAACTGTGAAGTCGTTTCTTTTAACTTCCACGCTGTTATTAACGAGTAATGAAGCAGGTCACAGGGCTCTGCAGGATGCATAGGAGTGGAGTTGGGCAGGTTGATTTGGCTCACGTTGCACAGTTCCGCCTCAGTGATAATATTTAGAAGGGCTAAAAGTAAAAAGTGGATAAAGCTCTGTCAGGGATGTTCAGAGGCCAGGTGAAGCCAAAGGAAAAGCTGGTCTATTCAGAGAGACTTCCAGCATGACCTGGCACCTTCTATCCTGATCACTCAAGGCAGAGAGCACCGCAGTTACGTGGAGTTGTGTTTGTTGTGTTTGTTTGTGTGCATTTTTTTTTTTTTTTTTTTTTGAGATGGAGTTTTGCTTTTGTTGCCCAGGCTGGAGTGCAATGTTGCAATCTCAGCTCACTGCAACCTCTGCCTCCCGGGTTCAAACAATTCTCCTGCCTCAGCCTCCCGAGTAGCTAGGATTACAGGCATGTGCCACCGCACCCGGCTAATTTTGTATTTTTAGTAGAGATGGAGTTTCTCCATATTGGTCAGGCTGGTCTCAAACTCCCGACCTCATGATCCGCCCGCCTAGGCCTCCCAAACTGCTGGGATTACAGGCGTGAACCACCTCTCCAGGCCCATTTTTGTGCATTTTAAATCCTCAGACTTTCTCACAATATTTTTTAACACAATATTTTAAAAAACACACACACACACAATATTTTTTAAGCAATCAGTATGGCTTAAAAGCTCTTCTGTCTCTATCCTAAAGAGAAAGAGTCACCCTACTTTAGTCAGGAGGTCTATTATCTGACCACCTAAGAAGCTTTTCAGGAGCTTCTATGTCCTGCAGGGATGATTTGGTGGCTTTCTGAGTAGAATGGAGGCAGCTGTGCTGCTGGAGGGAGTCCACCCTTTGCATCTTTGTCCTAGGTTTCCCCTGAAGCTAAAACAATCCCAGCCATTTAGACATCAAGGAACTCACACTGAATTCAATGTCTATTGTATGCAGAAATGGCTTCTGCCTATCTCTACGCAGGGAAAGAGTCTCAGTGACTGAATATTGTCACACACGTATCTTTTTTGCTGGTCTAGAGGACATTGCTTATATGCGACCTGCAGGTACACAGCAATGATCTCACCCACTTACTTCCTAATAAAAGAAACAAATTTGGTCTTAACCACCCACACTGCAGCACCGGGTCCTGTTTCATGACAAAATCCATGCAATTCTTGTGTTTTTAAAAAATATATATCTATACCTATGCATAGATATAGATGCATGTGTGTATGTAATATAAAAGCAGTAATTGATCATTAAAGAAAATGTAAAGATAAACAAAAGCATTCAAATACCCTTATCCAAAGACAACTCTTGGTTAACATTTTGTTCTATTTCTTACCTGCCAGTCCTCTATGCATAGATGAGGAATTTTCCCTTCTTAACCTTGTTGGAAGCGTTTTATATTCTGCATCTTGCTTTTTGTTATGAGTGTTTCCCTTGCAATCATACGGACTTAGCAAATATCCTTTGTAATACCTGCAAAGTATTCTGTTAAGTGGAGTTAACAAACATATTTAATCATTCCCCTCTTGGAAAAGCATTTGTTTTCTAACACTGCCCTTTTATAAATTATGATAGCAAATAATTTTGTGTGCAAAGGCTTTTCTCCACACATACCAGCTTTGGAATACCTTCCTTAGGATAGAAGCGTAGAAGTAGAAGTTCTGAGTCCAGAGTTATGAGCATGTATTAAAATTAAAGTCCCATATTTCCAAGAGTCAAGGTTCAGGGTAAACAAGCAAAGCCAAGTTCACGAGCTGATAATCATTTGACCTTCTCAGTATTCTAGCTCAGAAGTTCCCAAACATAAGACCTACTGCAACAGGAGTGCCTGGGCATTTATTTAAAACCCAGATTCCCAGTGAAACATGAGAGTTCCCTGATCCCCTCCTGGGACTTTTGACAGAAGTGTGGCTCATTTGCTTGGCTGCAGCACCTCAAACCCTTTACAGGAGGGAGAGAGCATGCAGACGGGCAGGTGCAGGAGACAGGGTAAGTGATTTTGGGCTCCGACCCCATGGTAGCATCTAGGGATGTGTTACAAGTAATGCTCTCTCAGCAGTTACCAGCCACGAATGGCTAAGTGTTAAACCAGTTCAGTGGAGAGTCAGTGTGCTGTCCTTTTACACCCTGCCCTCTTGGTACCCAGGTCCTTGTTTGGTGTCCAGGAAGAATCAGGTCACATGGACTTGAAGGATGGTGAATGTGGGGATTTTTATTGAGTGAGGGGAGTGGCTCTCAGTGGGATGGATGGGTAGCTGGAAAGGGGATGGAGTGGGAAAATGATCTTCCCATGGGGTTCGGCTGTCCTGTGGCCAGTCTCCTCTCTGACCATCCCCAGCCAAACTCTTCTTGATGTTCAGACACTCCTTCTCTTCTCTCCTTCTCTGCTGCACCAATCTGCTGCTCTGCTGTATGGAATCTGGGGTCTGGGGTTTATATGGGTACAGGATAGGAGGGCGGGCATGGCAAGCCAAAGGGCCACATTTGGGTGTGAAAACAGGAATGCCTGTGACCATTTAGGGCTGCAGATTTCTGGGCTTCAGGGTGGGGCCTTTGCCAGAGACCTGCCCTCTTCTGTCCAATATTTCCCTGTCCTCTGTCTGTATCAGCAGGACCCACCCCAGACTTACTGATTCAGAATATACTGGGTTGAGCATGAGTGGAATGCTAACAGTCTCTAGGTGAGTATTTAATCATGACTGCTTCTGGACAAAGGAAGCTCCAGGCAGAAACACATTTTGAAGAACAACTTTACAAGCCCTTTTGTTTATCTACTATTAAAACTATAAATAACAGGCCTAATCCTAACCCTGCCACATGGCAGGGGAAAAACCTCATAATAGCAACCAGTATACTTCTTAGTTCCTTGTACTCATTTAATCATCACACATAAAAATATAAAAATTCACATCCCACTGATCAAAAATGCTTCGGAAGTTAGCTGTTTCCCATGTAGATGTTCACTCTGTTTCTCAATATTTCCCTCACTAAGCCTGTCTACAATTTCCTCTGCTAAGACTCTAGGATCTTATTTCCTCTTTATTGGAGGATAGAGAGTCTCATCTGTTTTTTTTTTTTTTTTTTTTTTTGAGACGGAGTCTCGCTCTGTCGCCCAGGCTGGAGTGCAGTGGCGTGATCTTGGCTCACTGCAAGCTCCGCCTCCCGGGTTCCCGCCATTCTCCTGCCTCATCCTCCCGAGTAGCTGGGACTACAGGCGCCCGCCACCTCGCCCGGCTAGTTTTTTGTATTTTTTTAGTAGAGACGGGGTTTCACCGTGTTAGCCAGGATGGTCTCGATCTCCTGACCTCGTGATCCACCCGTCTCGGCCTCCCAAAGTGCTGGGATTACAGGCTTGAGCCACCGCGCCCGGCCTCATCTGTTTTAATTATAAGTCTCAAGGACTTCACTGGAATTTTAGTAATATAACAGTGCCACCAAAGCTAAAGTATTTGGAATCGTTGATGAGATCCTCTAAAGAAGAAAAGCAAACCTGACTTAAACCCAGGATGGGCAAAACTCTCAAAACTCACCCTCTCCCTGAAACCGACTGTGCTTCTGTGGTGTTCCTTTGATCAGGGCACAATGAATTCACACAAACCAAAACTGAGAAACAAAGAGAGAGAAATCACCTCAAAAGCAGAGACCAATTTTGAAGCATTCAGGAGGACATGAGGCGAAGGTGGGTATGATCCTAAAGGCTACCACCCAATAAGGCTTGAGGGGAACAGCTTGCCTCCCACATCTCGGCCCTGGGTCAAAAGTCTCTTTCTCAAAGGAAGCACTACAAAGCGCTGAAAAGGTGTCTGAGTGTTAATTTGTCTTTTGTGAGAGGTTCTACTGCTACTATAAATCACTGTGGACCATAAACAGAGCCTCAGTGGAGGTGTCCCTGAGTTGCTTGAACTTGTTGAGACCTGAAAAAAAGAAACTTCCACCGATGAAGGTCAAGGGAGGACTACGTACGTTCCATTTTTAATCACTTGAAGTGGTTCAAGAGCAATAGCTCTGGTGGCACGAAATCACCCAACAAAAGTGAACCTGGCACCTGTGGTGCCCTAGTAGTTGAGAGATTTTTAAGGAAGCATTTCTCAAAAGCAGGATGCATTGAGACCCAGACGCTGAGGTTCAAAGTTAAAGGGCCCAGGTCGGGAAAGAATGACATTTAGCTATCCAGTTTCCTTTTCATTGTGTTTGTTTTTTGTTTGTTTGTTTTTTGACAGGGTCTCACTCTGTCTCCCAGGCTGGAGTGCAGTGGCACCATCTCAGTTCACTGCAAGCTCTGCTTCCCGGGTTCAAGTGATTCTCCAGCCTCAATCTGCAGAGTAGCTGAGAGTACAGGTTTAATGCCACCAAGCCTGGTTAATTTTTGTATTTTTAGTGAAGGCAGGGTTTCACCAGGCTGTTGGCCAGGCTGGTCTCGAACACCTGGCTTCAAGTGATCCACCCGCCTTGGCCTCCCAAAGTGCTGGGATTACAGGCATGAGCCACTGCACCCAGCCTAGCTTCCTTTTAGTATTGGCCCAGCAGTCAGCCAAATCCAGATGAGTCTGGTATGAAAATGAAAGGATGGCCAGGGATGCTGGTGACCTGGTGAGGTCATGGGTGTAACTTCAAATTAAGAAAGTCACCCAGGTTTTAAAAGTGCCCTACCCACCTCTCCAATCATCCTCAGGCTGGCCTGGCACAGTACACCAGCTCCAGCATCCAATTAATAAGTGCTCCCAGATGATAGCAGACACAAGGGGAGAAAAGCCAGGAGCAGGCTATCTTGATATAGCTCATTTTCTAACTTCATATTGTTAAGATGTCCCTTCTCTTTAGAGTGTAAAAGACCTGGAGAATCCCAGGCCTAACCTCCAAAGATTCCTAGGGTGACGCCCAGGAATCTGTGAGGTTAGCAAGCCCCCATCTCTACCAAGGGATTCTGATATTGGTGGTTCAAGGACCTACTGTGACCAAAACCCTCTCCCAGGACCCCATGTCTGGCTCCACTCATGGGCCCCAAACAGAATGTGTGTAGTCAGGGTTGAGTAACCCGGAGATAGGCTCTGTGCTCCTGGGGTGAAAAGGCCATGGTTTTGTGGTCGTTCTTTTGGAATGCGTTGCAGAAGGAGGACTATGCATTTGTTCTTTTTTGTTCTTTATACACGCAAGCTGATGACTCAATTCTGACAGCAGCCTTCTTGTAAGACGGCTTCCGCCAGGCCCCATAAGCAAAAGATTTAGTCAAGTGTGTTAATTAAGGTAGGGCTGTATTAACTGATTATGGCTTCACCTCACTCTCAAGAGTGTCCTTTTCAGATTGTATTATTGCTCCCAAATATTAATTCTCCCCTCTCCACTCCTCCAGAGCTGCTGCCAACACAGCTTTCAAGCAACATAAGCAAGAGGTGAATGTTTATTTTTTTAAACCATTGAGTTATTGAGACTGTTTGTTACCACAGCAAAAACTGGCTAACATAACCCTGTTCCTTGACAGGTACAGAAGTAAAGGACATTCTTTCACCAAACATACTTCTTTTAAAGACCTACTATGTGCCAGGGATTATTCAAGAATAAATGTTCAAACCTTACAAACACAGAATTTGACCACACCTTCCAACTCAGCTTTAGTCCCTTCTTCAATGGAAACAAGTCATGTTACTCCTCTACTTAGAACCCTTCAAGTGTTCTCCAGCTAACTCAAATTAAAGCTTAAGTCCTCTATAGTGGCCTGCAGGGCCCTACACACAGTCTGGTTCTCATCACCCCCATGACTCCATTTTCTACTACTCCCTATGTCCACTTTTCCAGCTGCCCTGGTCTCCTTGCCATTCCTTGAATACACTGAGCATGCTCCTACCTTAGGGCCGTTACACCTGCTGTTCTTTTTTCTTTGGCTGTTGCTCCCCACAATATGACAGGGCTCACTTCCTCACCTCCTTTAATGTCACCTGTCAAATGTCACCTTCTCATTGAAGCCTTCCTTGACCAACCAATTTGAATTGTAACTCTCCCCATACCCTCCCTATACCTACCCCCGCCACATCTCACTCCACTGCACTCACCACCATCAAAATGGTGTGCATCGGCAGTTCTCAGAGTATGCTCTACAAGCCCTGAAGGTTTCTGAGACACATCAAAACAATTTTCATAATAACATGAAGCCATTATTTGTCCTTTTTCCCTTGCAATATATGTCCTTTTTCTTCTGCACTTGCAGTATGTCTTTTAATACTCTGAAAAATATACATAAAGGTCTTTTGCCACCTACCAAACTGTGATAGTTGTCTCAAGCAAAAGTACTTGTATGATTGTTTGAGTTGCAAGCTGAACCAGCTGTTTTCTTTATATATATATATATATATATATATATATATATATTTTTTTTTTTTTTTTTTTTTTTTTTTCACAGAAACCCTTTCTGGAGATTTTTTTTTTATTATTATTCCCTTTTTATTTTTGAAGAAACTAGAGCTTAGAGAGTTTAAGCAATATGCTTGCCTAATAAGCTACAGAGCTAGGATAAAAATGCAGGTTTATTCATTAGGTTACATCATTAGGTTACCTTTAAAATTCTGGCTGGGTGTAGTGGCTCACGCCTGTAATCCCAGCACTTTGGGAAGCCGAGGTGGGCGAATCACCTGAGGTCAGAAGTTCGAGACCAACCTGGCCAACATGGCGAAACCCCATCTCTACTAAAAATACACACGTACAAAAAAAATTGGCTGGGTGTGGTGATGGGCACCTGTAATCCCAGCTACTTAAAGGCTGAGACACAGAGAATTGCTTGAACCCAGGAGGCAGAGCTTGCAGTGAGCAAAGGTGGTGCCACTATACTCCAGCCTGGGCGACAGAGCAAGACTCTGTCTCAAAAATAAATAAATAAATAAAATTATTTCCATGTATAACACGCCATGACTATACCACATTGTAGAAGGTCTGTGGTGATCACAGACCTCTTGTGGTTAATGGTGTTTGAACTTCAGAGTTACATAAATATAAGAAGTAGAAACAAATGTGTTGGGCACCTTATATGCCTCATTTCTAGACATCTCTTTTAATACCATTCTCTGTTTATTCCTTCTGGAATTCCAGTTAGATATTTGCTGGATACTTCCATTTTATCCTCCACGTATTTTAATCTCTTTCTCTTTTTTTGCTGGATCCTATGTAATACCCTCAGGTTTATCTTCAGTTTGCTAATTCTTTCTTCAGTTTTGTCTAATTATCTGTTCAGTACATCCACTGACATGCTTTTAAGGCATTAACCATACTTTTTATTTTTATAAGTTCTATATTTTTAAGTCTGCCTATTTATTTTTCATCTTATTTCTTACATTTTTTAAAATTAATTTATTTACTTTTTTCCATAAGCTATTGGGGTACAGGTGGCATTTGGTTACATGAGTAAGTTCTTTAGTGGTGATTTGTGAGATTTTGGTGCACGCATCACCTGAGCAATATACACTGCACCATAGCTGTAGTCTTTTATTCCTCGCTCCCTTCCCACTCTTTCTCCCAAGTCCCCAAAGTCCATTGTATCATACTTATGACCTTGAACTAGCTGTTTTCTTTATGCGTCACGTGTTTACTTGCAAGAATGACTACTGACAGACAAGGTATGGTTACTCAGACTTGAGTATTTGACAGACATTTTCTCAAAAATAACGAATGCACTTGTTGCCAAGGATAAAATATAGGCTTTCTTGCAAAAATTTAAAATTTTGTAAATTTTATATCTGTCACTATTCAATCCTTAAAGACTTTTCTAATGAAATTGGTGATTATATTAATACATGTGATTTGTGGTATTGGATAATAAAATGTAGTAACATTTGAAAGATTTACATAATTGGGTGAACTTATATTTTTCAAAAGATCCATTCACAATGCATTGGTAAAACACTCCTTCAAAGTGCAATATAGACCAATAGATTTCAATAAAACAGAATGTTGTTATAGTTTCAGATCCAACATTGCAAACAACCTTTAAGAAACAAATACTTGTTGAGTTCTGGTGTAGTAGCAAAGAAAAGTACTCACAATTAAATGAAAAGGTTCTTAACATACTCCTCTCTTGTGCAACTATTTGTCTGTGTGAGGCCAGATTTTCTTCATATACTTCAGCCAAAACAGGATATCAGCACAGATTGAACGCAGATGCAGATATGAGAATCCAGCTGTCTTCTACTTGTAAATTAAAGAAATCTGCAAAAAAGACTTTTTAAAATATCACTCTTTTCTGAATTTTTGTTTGTTTGGGAAAAAACTATAATTTTTCACTAAATATATGTCATTCGTGCTGAAATTTAATGGGTATCTTACTATCACTTTGAAGTATTCATATAGATGCATTTTTAATTTATCAATTCTAATTTCTAGTATTGTAAATATCCGTAGTGATAACTTTCATAAATGAAAGTTCTTTGAGGTCCTCCATAATTTTTAAGAGTATAAAGGGGTTCTGGGCCCCAAAATTTTGAGAACTGCTGCTGCATGTAACTCACTTATTGCTGTAACTATTTTTCATCTTCCTCCATTAAAATGCATGCCAAAATAAGGCAGGAGTTGTTCCCTGTCTTGTTCATCACTGAGTCCCCTGAGTTTAGAACGGTGCCGGGCAATTGTAGGTGCTCAGTAAAGATTTGTTGAGTGGATGAGTGAATGCCAGTCAACAGCAGCCTCCACTTCCTGAGGCCTGTGTGCTGACTCTCCTATGAACCTCCCCAAGGTACAGAGTGTGAGATTGAGCTAAGACCCCCACATCCATTTATCTGTTGTAAGATATATTCCAACTTCCTGCCCATTCCAAATCAAACCGATCTCACCCATTCTGAACTCCCCATGCACTGGTCTTCTAACACTGAATGCACACTATGTCCTCGATCATTCATCCTGGCCCTTAAGGCCTCCACTTTGCCTTGTTTATATGCAATTCCTTTTCTTCCCCTCAGACTGTAAGATCCTGGAGTGCTGTGTTTCATGGTTCACCTATTTTCAGCTCTAATCACAGTGCCTAGCACTGAACAGGTATTCAATAAATGTTCTTTATATAAGTGAATAATATACAAAATGAACACTCTTTCACCTGAACATGCACATATATACAGACATTGAGAATACTTATTTGTTTCCAGCAGCCAATGAAAACCTTTCTCCAATGACAACATGGTTCCCATACTTTTCTTTCCCTATAGCTAAGCCCTTCCCTTGCTCCCGAAAGTTCTCTAGCCAACCCTGCCCTCAGGCACACCAGTGCAACAGTGCAGATGACTCGTTGTCAATGCCTCTTTGTAGGACATCCCTCAGTGGTCAATGCCCCAGTATCCGGGCTTCTGCCTCATAGCCACAGGTCCAGTAACCAGGCCTAGTCATTGTTCCCTTGCAAGAGTCCTGGCCTCCATGACAGTAGCATTTCTTGAGCATCCACAATGTGTCATGAGCTTGGTCATAAATATGTATAATCCCCAGACCTCTCAGCAACCTGGCTGGGAAGAACCACAGAGAACATGAGATAAGGACCAAGCCTAATCAGTTTGTTATATCTCCAGGCCCACAGTGTGTGCTCAGTCAATATTTAGTGAATAAATGGCTGAATGAATGAATCCTACAATATGGGTGTTCACATCCCATTGTCCATATGAGCAAACAGCCTCATAGAGGTTATGCAGCTCATCCATCATGTTGCCAACCCCTGCATATATTTAGGGCCACCAATGGTCTACACCCGATGGCTTGCCCCCACAATCCTCTGTCCACTCAGGCAAACTAGTTTTCAAGTCACAGACATTCTTGGTCTTGGTGGGTCCCACTGTTCATTCAGCAACAATCTCTCAGTGTCAGCCACCTGGGACAAGTCACCTCAGCCCTTCCAACTCCTGTCATCCTTAGGAGACCAGGCAGGTGCATTTTCAAAGCACCAGTTAAACCTCTTGATTTCAGCTGTTGGTCCAGACTAGCAACCCAGAGAGCAGGACACCCAGTCCAAAGAAAGCCATTCTGCTCTCAACAAGTCTGCAGCTAACAGGACTTCTTTCAGTCCTCCTCAGCTTCTGTTGCTGGAGGAAGAAAGAGGAAGGAGGCTGGGAAATTCAGGCCTACCTACATGCTCATATTGCACCCAGGCTCCCAGTCTGTGGCTGCAGCTTTTGCTGGAAGGTAATAGACATGTGACTTGGGCAAGGCTACACTAGCTGATGCTTTGCTTCCTAAGTGCTCCTAAGAGCTGCAGTTAACCAAGGAAAATGAAGCTGGAAAGGATCACAGAATACAAAGGTTTGCCACCTTCCTTAGTGCCCAGGCTCCCCATGACCTAGCCACAAGCATCCTTTGCCCAGTTATTGCCCTGACAGCACAGAGGGGAAGTGGCCCCTTGTGCAATCTAACAGTGCAGCCAGCTGAGAAGAGCCAGGGCCCCAGAAAGAATGTGAAGGCCTGGACAGGAGCATTCTCAAGCCCTGTGGAGCACTAGCCTGATCAAGGGACAGCACCTACTTGGCCACAGGAGTAGAAACATGGGAGAAGTGGGCCCTTCCCCTGAAGCCTCTGCACACAGGAGGCTGTGGGCCTTCAAAAAAAGAAGACAAGGAAGGAAGGAAGGAAGGTAGGGAGGGAGGGAGGGAGGGAAGGAAGGAAGGAAGAAAGAAAGAAGGAAGGAAGGAAGGAATAAAATGAAGGAAGAAAAAGAGAGAGAGAGAAAGAAAGAAAGAAAGAAAGAAAGAAAGAAAGAAAGAAAGAAAGAAAGAAAGAAAGAAAAAGAAAGAAAGAAAGAAAGAAAGAAAGAAAGAAAGAAAGAAAGGAAGGAAGGAAGGAAGGAAGGAAGGAAGGAAGGAAGGAAAGAAAGAAAAAGAAAGAAAAAAAAAGAAAGAAAGAAAGAAAGAAAGAAAGAAAGAAAGAAAGAAAGAAAAAAGAAAGAAAGAAAGAAAGAAAGGAAGGAGGGAGGGAGGGAGGGAAGGAAAGGAAGGCAGAAAGGAAGGAAGGAAGGAAGGAAGGAAGGAAGGAAGGAAGAAGGGAGGGAAAGAAAAAGAAAGAAAAGAAAGAGAGAAGGAAAGGAAAGGAGAAAGAAAGAAATCTTGTATTGCTTTGGGTTTTTTCCATTTTAAAAAGTGATATATTTCAATAGTAGAAAATTCAAATAATACATAGAAGCATTAAGAAGCTGGGTACAGTGGCTCATGCCTGTAATCCCAGCACTTTGTCGGGGTTGAGGCAGGAGGATTACTTGAGGCTGAGAGTTCAATACCAGCCTGGTCAACATAGCCAAGACCTCGTCTTTACTAAAAGTAAAAAAAAAAAAAAATAGCCAGGCGTGGTGGCATGCCTGTAGTCCTGGCTACTGGTGGGGATGAGGTGGGAGGATCCCTTGAGCTCAGGAGGTCGAGGCTGCAGTGAGCTGTGATCACGCCACTCAGAGTGACAGAATGAGACCTCATCTTTAAAATAAAAAAAAGAAGCACTAAGAAGAAAATTTAAGTTACTTGTTACCTATTTGTCGTCTAGAAATGACTACTGTGGACATTTTGTACAAATCCTCCTGTCTTTCTTCTGCATGTATCTTTATTATAACATATTAATGTCATAATGTTCCTATTGTAAACAGACTTCCCACCAAACACTGCATGATAAGCATTTTCTCCACCATAATAAATAATATTTTGTGATTTTTAAAGCATACAGAATATTCCACCATCATCTGGAATTTATTTAAGCATTAATTTTTTTAACTGTCCCCTATTATTGAACTTCCAAGTTGTTTTCCTTTTTTCTATTCTAAGCAACATGCTGATTATCTTGAACATAAACTCTCCCCTTCTTCAATTACTTAATTAGAAGGGTTGCTAGAAATGGAATTATTGGGTCAAAATGTACCTATATTTTAAAAAAATTTAAGAAGACTTATTAACATATAATTAACACACAATAAATTGCACATATTTAAAGTGCACAATTTCATAATTTCTGACATATGTATATAACCATGAAACTATTGCCACAATCAAAGTGATGAATACATCCATCATCCGCATATGTTTCTTTGTGGCCCTTTCTAATCCCTCTCTGTCTCTCCTTCCTTTCCCCATGGCAACGACTGCTCTGCTTTCTATCACTACAGATTAGGTAGAATTTTCTAGTTATTTTTAAATGGAGTTACCCAATACATACTCTTTTCCTCCGGTTTGTTTTCTTCAGCGTAATTATTTGGAGATTCATTCGTATTATTGTATCACTAGTTTATTCCTTTTTAGTGCAGAGTCATACCCCACTATATAGTCAGGAAAGTGCACCCATTTTTACCACTTTTGGTGCATACTACCAAACGGACTGTGGGGGCTTCTTGAGGCTCTTCATCACAAAAGCATGGACATTTGGAGCTGACTGCCCCCTCCACTGAAAAGCTAGGATTGAAATTCCATTTGTTCCAAGTGTACCATTCTGTCCCCAGAACTGCATAGCCTCTGACCCTCCCTAGTTCCAACATCCATTACCAGGAAAAGGACAAACGCCAGAAACCAAGAAAAGACCCAAGAGAAGAGGGGCCAGCGAGTGCAGCAGCAGTGCCACTGGAGTCCTGGTGCCTCATGCCTCAACGCTCCAATCCCAGAAGGGACCTGCTTCCTAGATGCTGCTCTGCTCCCAAAGAAGCCAACCCTAAAGCAGTGGCCTGAGCCATCACACCATGGACAGTCATGGGGGTGATGAGCAGGGCACAGGGACAAGACAGGTTCTCGGACCACACAGACAAGTGTGTGTGAGGTCTATTTGCGCTCCCTGTAACCTGTAACCCTGAATGAATGTTGTATTGATACAAATAGAACTATAAAACAGTGAGGAAAAAAAGACTGCATTTGCTTCCCTGCTAGACCATGAAACCACTGAGAGTCGGATCTGTGGCTGACTCATCTTGCTTCATGGCTTCTTGCTCTGGTGAGTTTTCAATCCGCTTTTCTCGAAGGCTATTGACTACATTTTCTTTGAAATAGCTCAGCTCCTGCCCAGCACCACTGAGGCAGAAATCAGGTGACCACAGGGAAGACGGCAGGGGTCTGGGGCCTGCCCTACCCCCACACCTGTCCCATAAACTTCTCTGCTTCCTTCAAAATGCAACTGCATGTCTTTTCTTTAGAACCACTTCCAAACTCCCCGGGTCAGCCATGCCCTCAAGCTGCCTGTTTTCCATTGCACTGAGATTATTTGCTTAACCATCCAGCAAGCTTACTAGGGGCCCACTGTGTGCTGAGTACTGGGCCCTTCCGCTCGTGGAGTCCAGTGAAGCACCAAGGCTCAGTGGAGATGACTCCCATGCCAGGGGTCAGGAGCAATGATGGCGCTGTGCAGAGGACACCATGGGCCCACTGAGGAAAGACGTCTCTCATGGAATGGACAGGGAATCAAGAAAAACCTCCTGGAGGAATTAGGCCCTAAAACAAACCCTAAAGAATGAAAAGGGGTTATCTAGATGCAGAAGTTAGGAAAGAGGCAGGGTCCAGACTACATGGATCAGGGAGCAAAGGCAGAGAGGCAGTGGGGTCGGGGAGAGATGCACAGAGGGGAGAATCAAATCCCTCACCCAACAGGAGAACAGGAGGCCAGCCAGTCCAAAAGGGCTGAAGAATTTGGCTGGTGGTGGAGAAGCAACTACTGAAGGGCAAGGCAAGAGAGGCAGGTAGGAACCAGGACACCTATAACTTTGTACTCTCTGTTAAATGGGCAAAAGGGAGCCACTTGCAAATCTGAATGAGCAACTTAGTTAGAAGTGTATGTGAGGCAGATTGTGTGCTACAGTATAGGAGAGGGATTTTGGAGGGTGACACCAGACCAGACACACTAGTTGTGGGGGAAGTGCAATAATCAACAGAAGAGGCATTAGAGGACTAAACTAGGTGAGTGTTGGCTGGGATGCAGAGTAGAGATGAGTATGATGGATGTTCAGAAGGTAAATTTGTAATACTTGATGTTCGATTCCAATGAGGGGACTAAGGGTGAAAAAAAAGTGACTCTTGAGTTTCCCAAGTGGCACACATGTGGATGGTACCTTCCCATCAATTAGGACAGATATGGCTTATTCACCACTCCATCCCCAGAGACCAGTACAGTTTCTAAGATGTAGCCAGGGCTTCATAAACGTTTCTGAATGAATGAATTAGTTTAAGAACAGTCCTGCCTTACCTACTCCAAGGGGGCACCTGCACAGAGCACAGAGTGAAAGATGCCCTGGATTTGGGTAGCCACAGACCCTGCAGAGAAACCCTCAATGTAAAGATGGTCTCCTGTCCCAATAACATGAGCTTTACAGAGGAGGATGCCAGCAGAGGACCCAGCCATATCAAGGAATGGAGGATAGCAAATGACCACAAGCATACTTGACTTGGATCCTTGCTCCATTCAGACCACTGACAGCTCAAGGCTGTAGAAGAAGAAACATAGGAGCTTGACCCAGAGAGAGAAAAAATTTGGAGATTTTAGTCTGCAACAGACACCGAAGGTGGGCAAGGCCAACATTTACAAAGTTATGAAGAAGACCTTTAAACAAGGAGATTCCCACCATCTTCTTAGTAGGAAGTGGTTGTTGGAGATCAATGAAATGGAAACCACATCCTACAAAAGGGATCTTGCAGAACTGTGGATCCCCTTCCCTGAAAAAAGGTAAGATTAAAAACTATGGTAGATTTAAAGAAGTTTTAAATTGATTGTGGCTAACAGAGTTTCCAGAGCATAAAGAGGACCCTTGGATTTTCGTAACATGTCCCCAGTATAGGATGGGATAACTGAGGGCGTCCACACTCCAACCTGTCCCTTTTGGTTTTTGTCGAGAATTACCTCAAGGGTTTTATGAAGCCCACTCAGAGCCCTCCTCGTTGAATATCCTTGAACATGTTTTAAAATTCTCATTCCTCAGTTCCTCATTGCAAAACAGATGTGGTAATACCAACCTTGGAGGACTGTTACGGGATTGAATGAAATAATAGACACAGTCTAAAAATGGCAAATTTTTATTATCAGAGGCATCACTGTTATTATCTTACAATAAGTCAACTTTTCTGAGTTTCACCACAAAAACACATGATCAGGTTTTCTGAGAATTAAATTAGATAATGGAGAGGGATATGCTTTGTGCACTGTAAAGAATTCTGTAAAAAATAAACTGATTAGTGTTGTGTGGGTATGAGGAGGGAAAAACAGTCCCCTGATTCTCCTGGAGACACTAAGGGTTCTCACCCAGAGGATGTGCATTTTTATCTTTAATTCAAAGCCTATGACTCAGGTTGGAGATCTGCTCACTGGACTGCTGGAAAGCTAGGCTTAGGACTCCCCTGCAGGACCACCCAGGAGTCTGAGCAGCCACAGGACGCCAGCATCTTGTTGACTTAAGAATATGAACCATTGGAATGTATTACACCTGTCTGTAATGGCTACCTAGCCTTTTAGTCCTTCAAGGTGTTTAATTTAATCTGCAGAACTCTATACAGTGGGACCCTCATTCCCTCTGAGGTTATTGCTTGCTTTTATAACATGAAGCTAGGAAGTTATAAAATTGCAGCGTGTGGGAAAAATACCAAGATCCTAACCTTGGTTTGACCACCTACCAATTGTGTGGTCTTGAGCAAACCCTTTCACTCTTCTAAGCCTCAGTTTCCTCTCCTATAAAATGGGGCTTATAATCCCTGCTTGTCTCTCATAATTGTTATGAGAATCAAGAAAGTGTTTTGTGCAGTATAAACAAGTGTATAAAATAAATTTATAAAATTATTCTTACTACTTCTGCTATATCATTTAGGTTAAGCTACACTCTGCTTCAATAAATACAAGAGTCATTTTTTATTCATATAAGTCAGTTGTAAATTGAGTGGCTCTTCAGGGCAATTCTCCTCCATGCAGTGATTTAGGGATCCAGGCTCCACCCATCTTGAGATACTAACATCTGAACATCTGGTTTCCAGAGTCGTTGTAGCAGAGGAAGAGAGAGGTGATGGTTTGCCAAGAATTTTATTAAATGTCATGCCTGAGAGTGGTTGAACATCATTCCCACCTATGTTCTGTTGGAAGCACCCGATCATACAGCCCCAACATCATTACAAGCAAGGGTGGAAAACGTAGGGGAGTCAATGGAACAATTGGTGAATACCAGTGTCTTTGCTACACCTGTACTAATGACAAAGAATGTATATGTTTAGGAAAATGCATGACAAAGAACAAAGAGCTTAAAATCAAACAAGCCTGGGCTCAAATCCAAACTTTGTTGCTTGTTATCTATATGACTTTGAGCAGTTTGGAAGCCATTTCCTTGTATTTCAAATGGGGGTATTATGGATCCTACCTTACAGTTTTGCTGTAAGGATTATATGAGATAATAAGTATAAAATGCTTTTTATCTGACACATAATAATTGTTTAATAAATGGTAACTGTTTATTTTTTGTTTCTGTTCTCTGAGCTTTGAAACTGGTGATTCACTTCTATGACTATTCTGTGGCAACCTGAGAGAAAAAATTTAAGTGTCTGTCACACTCACCAACTCCCACCTGAGAAACACTTCATTGCTAGTAAAACCTGATTAAACTGAGCTTCAAAAAAAGAAGCAGTCATCTGAGAGGTTATTCATTATCAAATAAGCCTCTTGTACTCTGCTCCACGTATCAAGGACCAGGGTTCCCGCTGTTCCATAGAGTACCTGTGTGCAAATTAGAAAAAAAAGCCCTTCCTCTTGATGTAGAATAATCCCATAGTCCCTACTGCTTGATGAATGTGGATTTCACTCACTCCGTAGACTGGTACCCTTGGGCAGTGACCAACCTGCACAACTGTACCCACTGGCCTAGCAAGGATATATAAATAAAAACATCAGTCATGCTCCTGAGGAGGTCACCAGGAAGCTCTGGGGAGACAGACTTATAACCAATGGACTTCACTCCACTTTAGGGCAGAAAGGAGAGAGCACACAATTTTGTGGACACAAAAGGCAACAAGTTACCCTTTATTCCTTTTCCCCTTTCCTATAAACAAGCCTGTCCTGGACTGTGGTGACTTTCTGTCTTGCTTGGTCCATTCAGAGTTAAAGACTCAGTGTCTTTGGTCTCACTGAGTAAAGGCTGGTCACAGTCCAAGGTACAGAAGTTCAATCATTATAGTTAGGTCTAATCGAGACACACATCTGGAATCCTGAATAACCCATTTTCAAGTCCCCCTCACCAAGCTCTTTGACTAACAGGTTGTTTTACTTTGGACAACTCAGTTAAACCTTTCCTTGCCTCAGTTTCCCCTAGTACAGAGTGGACATGGGGTACTAATCAAATGTGTATTGAGGGGAATCTAGTAAGAATATTTTAAACTTTCAAAAATATAAACCAACATAAATGCATGGAAGTCATTGTTCTTTTATGTATATGATTGATGGACTTGCATAGTAATTCACAATATTTTCTGTGAAATATCTTTAAAAGACACCTTTATTTGTTATAAGCAGTTTCTTCAAATAAGGATAAAATAGGTGCTAGAGTGTGGTACTAAGAATTACAATGGGCCAGTCGTGGTGGCTCACACCCGTAATCCCAGCACTTTGGGAGGCCAAGGTGGGTGGATCACCTGAGGTCAGGAGTTCAAGATCAACCTCACCAACATGGAGAAACTTCGTCTCTACTGAAAAAAACAAAAATTAGCCGGGTATAGTGGCAAATGCCTGTAATCCCAGCTACCTAGGAGGCTGAGACAGGAGAATCCCTTGAACCCAGGAGGCAGAGGTTGCAGTGAGCCGAGACTGCAACATTGCAATCCAGCCTGGGCATTCCAGTGAGACTGTCTCAAAAAAGAAAAAGAAAAAAAAAGAATTACAATGAACTACAAGTAAAAGAAGCCAAAAAACAAACAAACAAACAAACAAACAAAAAACAAAAAAAACAGTGGCATAATTAGTTGAGAAGTCTTATTTTTTTCACATGTAACTAGAAGTGAAAATGGAGGCAGCCCAAGGCTGGTACTGTAGGCATACCATCAGAGACCCAAGCTCTTTCTGCTTTCCTCTCAGTCATTCTCAGCTTGCGCTGGCTCCTTGGGGCCAATGATATTTTCCAGCATCAGATTTGTATTCCAGGAAGGAAGAAGGAGAAGGGCAAAAGGACTCTCCATCCTCCTTCAAGGAACTACTCAATATTTCACTTGCTTCTGATTGGCCAAAGGAATGTCACATGACAACTCCTTTCTTCAAAGGAAGCCAGAGAATGTAGGTTTTTAGCTGGGCATGAGGTTCTGGCAGTAAGAAAAAGCAGGACAGTGGATATTGGGTAGACATCTAACAATGTCCGTATGTATTTGTGACAAGTCAATTGAAGCAAGGGGGAAAGGAGTGATTAAAAAAAAAAGCATATGAGGCAATTCCCTAAATCAATCATCTACTTCCACAATAATGCTCCCTCGCAGTAACAAAACCTCAGGGACACGCAACAGTAAACATCTAGGGTCACCTGGAGGTCAGGTAACTGGCTCTGCTAATTTTGGCTGGGCTTACTCATATATGTGAGAGTTGGCTGGCAGCTGGCTGATCTAGACTGGCCTTGACTGCAGCAGCAACAGAGATGGCTCAGCTCTGCTGCTCAGTTTCTCTTCCTCCAGCCGGCTAGCTTGAGCATGTTGTCATGGCAATGGCAGATGCACAAGACAGCAAAAGGAAACGCACACAGTCTCTGGAGTTCTAGATTTGGAACTGATACTTCCACTTTACCTTGTTGACCAAAACAGGTCCGTGGTTAGGCTCAGAAACAGTATTGGACAGCAATACAGATGTGTATGGTGAAGGACATAGATACAGGAGGAATTATTAGGGTCATTTCTACACTCTGCCATATCCCCTCTCTATAGGTTCTTAGACCTAGCAGCTAAAAGAGGCATTAAGTGGTTAAAAAGGATTTTTTAGAAAGCAGAGTTTATCACATTCACATTCACTCAAAGATGTACTGTTAAAAGAGTCATGTCTCAGCAGCTTGATTGCATGTTTTAAAATTATAAAAATAATATCCCAGATATTTAGAACACCAACACCACGTTTTTGGGAATAATACCCTAAAGGAAGAATTTTCTTTAGATTATTAAAACTTTACAACATTATTTCCAATTTTTTATTTTGATAAAATACACATAACTTAAAATTTAACATCTTAATGATTTTTCAGAGTGTATAGTTCCAGTGGTTTTAATACATTCATTCATAATGTTGTATAAACATCACCACCATCCACCTTCAGAACTTTTTCCATCTTGTGAAACTGGGATTATTTAACCATTAAACAATAACTCTCAATTGCTCCCATCCCCTGGCAACCACCATCTCTATTATTTTGAATGCTCTAGTAATTAGCAGATTTAGATTAGATCTAGTCATTTTATACTCAAATAATTACCTCATATAAGTGGAATCATACAGTATTTGTCTTTTTGTGACTGTCTTATTTAACTTAGCATCATGTCCTCAAGGTTCGTCTATGTTGTATCCTGTGTGAGAATTTTCTTCCTTTTTAAGGCTGAATAATTTTCCATTGAATGTATATACCACATTTTGCTTATTCATTCTTCTGCAGAGGAACACTTGGGTTGCTTCTGCATTTTAGCTATCATGAACAATGCTGCTATGAACATAAGTGTACAAATATCTCTTTGAGATCTTTCTTTCGTTTCTTTTTGGTATAGACCTATTAGGTTGGTGGAAAAGTAATCGCAGATTTTGCTATTTCTTTTAATGGCAACAATCACAATTACTTTTGCACCAACCTATAGATGCAAAATTGCTGAATCCTGTGGTAATTCTATTCCTAATTTTTTGAAGAATCAACATACTGTTTTCCACTGTACCATTTTACATTCCCACAAACAGGGCGCAAGAGTTCCAATTCCTGTGTATCCTCATTAAAACTTGCTTTTCGCTATGGTGTTTTGATAGTAGCCATCCTATTGGGTGTGAGTGTTACCTCATTGTGGTTTTGATTTGCATTTCCCTAATGTTTAGTGATATTGAGCCTCTTTTTGTGTGTTTATTGGTTATTTGTATATTTTCTTAGGAGAAATGCCTTTTTTTTTGTTTGTTTTTTTTGAGACTGAATCTCACTCTGTCGCCTAGGCTGGAGTGCAGTGGCACTATCTCAGCTCACTGCAAGCTCCGCCTCCCAGGTTCATGCCATTCTCCTGCCTCAGCCTCCCAAGTAGCTGGGACTACGGGTGTCCACCACTACACCCAGCTAATTTTGTTTTTTTATTTTTAAACAGAGACGGTGTTTCACTGTGTTAGCCAGGGTTGTCTCGATCTCCTGACCTTGTGATCCACCCGCCTTGGCCTCCCAAAGTGCTGGGATTACAGGTGTAAGCCACCACACCTGGCCCAGAAATGCCCATTTTTAAATTAGCTCTTTGTTTTTGAATTTTAGTTCTTTATATATGCTGGATATTAATCCCTTATCAGACACATGATTTGTAAATATCTGCTCTCATTCTGAGGGTTACCTTTTTACTCTGTTGATGATCACATTATTTCTTACAGCTAATTTTGGGGGTGGATTGTCTTCCCAGAAAATGGAGAGAAATAATGTCCGAATTTGTTAAAGGTAGAAGACACAGGATGAATAAAGTTTCAGATCTAAGAGGAAAAATATAAATTCTTAAGGTATAGAAATGGCCCTTCACCTGATTTTGTACCTCACAGTAATGCAAAACTGAACCTGTTTCAAAGCCACCTTTTCTGTACAGCACTGCTATTGTGTGGTAGGTGGTACAAATTTAGCTAACCCTACAAAATCCACTTCCCTAGACACATCCTGCAAGGTTTCTGTGACCGCTAATGGTGAAGCACCATGATGGCACTCATTAGTCAAACATCACTGCCAGTAGTCTCATTCCTCCTGGAGCCACACACTGAAAGAGAGAATTTTTCCTCTGGGGTCCTGTGCTTGTGTGTTCATGGTCTTGTAAGTCACAGCAAAGAGAGAGAAAAACACAGGAGAAAATGAAAATGTCCACAGGAAACAGCCAACTGTACAGAGACAGTGCTTTGGGAAAACCTAAACGGGACTTTATTTCTCTACAGGGGGAAGGAAAAAGAATGCAGTCAGCTCAGGTTTATACCAGGATAAAGTGAAATGGTTGGAAAGATGTGTGAGTTCTACCTTGGGTAAGTTGGTACCCCTCAGTTTCCCCAAATGAGCAGGTGGAACTGGGTGAGTCTGCAGTCCCTTCCAGTGTTTATAGTCTGTGTTTGGGGAAAAACAGGAGGTCACCAGCACAAAATATTTGTGTGGGGCCATGTGTGTGTCCTCTCCAAAGGGGAGAAGATAGCAGGCAAGCTCAGCGTCGGGGTGACCGGGAAATAGTGAGAGCTCCCAGTCCAGAAGAGCAGGCCCCTAACAACGAGCCGTTATGAGGGGCAAGTACATGTGCACAGCGTGTCCTTGAAATGAGATGTCAAAAGGAGGGGAAAGAGTACGCTGTGGGTGTGTTTTGGAGAGGAGCGTGGTAGTGAACGGGGATTCATAAAACAAACTTTGCTTTGGAACTCCAGAGGAATAAGGACAGGGAATGCCCTCCAAGTACATGTGGACAACATTCACAGCAGACGCCTCAGCTCCCAGATCCAAAGACGGTAACCACGTCCAACAGGGATGGCCAGGTGGCATTTCTGAACTTGATGTGCAGTTCTAAGAGGAGAATGCTTTTTTTTTTTTTTTTTTTTTTAAGACGAAGTCTCACTCTATTGCCCAGGCTGGAGTGCAGTGGCATGATCTCGGCCCTCTGAAACCTCTGCCGCCTGGGTTTAAGCAATTCTCCTGCTTCAACCTCCCGAGTAGCTGGGATTACAGGTGTCTGCCACTGTGCCAGGCTAATTTTTGTATTTTTAGTAGAGATGGGGTTTCACCATCTTGACCAGGCTGATCTTGAACTCCTGACCTCATGATTCACCCGCTTTGGCCTCCCAAAGTGCTGGGATCACAGGTGAGAATCCATTATTATATTTAGTATTTCAATGCAGGGGCTTGGAGCCCTTAAACTGATTGGACCTAAGAAACCATTCATGGACCACACATGACCTGACCACTCTTGTTCTTTTCCTGTCTGTGTGACACAGACAACAAATGCCATCGCTTCTCAGCCACAGATGGAGACCCTGGCCAAGGATACATGACCAAGGATACACGACAGAGCTAGAGATCAGTCCTGAACAGAAATGCAACAGAACGGCCTCTTGTTTCCTCAGTCGCACTTCCAGACCGAATTTCCTGCCCTGAAATGCTGTCCCTGGCCAGGCCAAGGAGCGGAAAAGAGAAGCCTTTTAAAATTAGCATACTAGTGTATGGGGCTGGTGGGAGGAGGGGGATGAAAAGAAGGATCTTGGAAGAGCTCCAGCTACTTTATTCCTGCTTTTTCATTCCAGTTTGGAGATCTGGGACACATTGATTCACAGCTTTATAGTTCTTATTCAGCATTGATTTATGGGCTGACCAATCTGGGCCCAATCAGTCAGAGAAGGATTGGGGTTTTTTTGTCCAATAATGTTATATTTATGAGTCCATGAAGTGCTCCGTGGCTGCAGCCCTGCCTGGAGTCAATAGAACAGAACTTCTAAGATCTCAGAGAGGGGGGTTCCCAGACCATTTTCTGCCCCCATATCATGCTTAAAGCTTCACTGTACATTAGAGGCCCCCGGTGTCATCTCACATTTAAACTCCAAACGTCTTGCCCGTAAATCTTTAACAACTGTGAACAGCTATGACAGTCTTGAATGTCCGTGGTTCTGTGCGTCTGTCACTCTTATTTTCTTCTTTGCTTTTCTGACTGTGGAAGTAACTAACCCGCAGCTGGATGCTCACTGGATATTTCACAGCTGCGGAGACCAGGACAGCGTTTGTTCACTCAGAGAAGCCCAGCCAGGGCCGTGCGGAGTTCAGCGGGTTATCATGTGCTTCCGGCTTCATTTGTGGTTATTCTGGTTCAGTGACTATAAAGAAATGAGCAGCCTGGCTAGACAGGAACTAGTTGAGAAGCCTGCCGTGGAGGAGAGGAAACAGAAATACTCAGATCGCAAGCATCTTTAGGTTTTTCTTTGACGAGAAAGACATTTTCCTTGTCACACTCTTGGCAACTGTCTGTTCTCAGCCCCCAACTCTGGTTAGTCCCGGCCGAGTCATTTGCAGGACGCCTCGGGCAGCAGTGTCCCTGCTTCCCTGCCCTACTGTGGGTACCAGCAGTAAATGTCCATCACCAGCCTCGACCCCCTAATTCACCCGACAAAGGGTTCCACTGCTTGATTTATCCTGAGGAGAGAAAAATTCAGCAACAGCAAGAGACTTAGAAAAGCCATAGGCGTCTGACAGATGAAGTAAGAAAGCTGCCGATTCTACATTTCAGAGTCTGAGCCTATGAAGCTGACCAGACCTACATATAAAGAGGGAGTCTTGAATGTCCTAGGAAGACTGTCAACCATTGCTAGGTGAACGATCAGACAGGTCATCAAGTCAGGGATTGGCAAACTTTTTCTGCAAAGGGTCACATGGTAAATATTTCCAGCTTTGAGGGTCACATACAGTCACTGTCACATCTTATTTTTTCACTAAGACTTAAAAATGTAGGTCAGGCACGGTGGCTCACACCTGTAATCCCAATACTTTGGGAGGTTGAGGTGGGCAAATCACGAGGTCAGGAGATCAAGACCATCCTGGCTAAGGCAGTGAAACTCCATCTCTACCAAAAAAAAAAAATTAGACAGGCATGGTGGTGGGCACCTGTGGTCCTAGCTACTTGGGAGGCTGAGGCAGGAGAATGGCGCGGAACCTGGGAGGCTGGAGCTTGCAGTGAGCCCAGATTACCACTGCACTCCAGCCTGGGCCATGCACAGAGCTAGACTCCATCTCAAAAAAAAAAAAAAAAAAAAAAAAAAAAAAAAAAAAGTGAAAGTCATTCTCAGTCCACAAGCTATACAAGAGCAAGTCACTGACTTGTTTGCTGACTGCCCCTCACCCCAGCCTGTGGTTTAGACAACCTAAAATTGTTTTTTATTTTAAATTTTGCATCCACTCCTGCTGTGCGTACATGCATGTGCATGAGCATGTGGCCTGACAGCTCCAGGCAGTCCCAACGCGCCACACCTCACCTTCCTGGGTAGAAGTAACACTGGAGAAACTCACTCCAGAGAGCCAAGACGTGCTATAGCAGAAAGAACACAGGCTTCAGGAGACATGAGGTTTCCTCCCAGCTCAGTGTTGCATCTGTTCTGTGCCCTGAGCCAGTCGCTTGCCCTTTGTGACCTTCCGAGATCCATTTGCAGGGTGAAGGGGGTCAGGCCAGATGATGTCCAAGCTCCCTCCCAAATGCCATATTTCCTGTAGGCATCCCAAACCCATTGAGGAACAAATGAGGATGTAAGAGAAAGAAATGGATACAAATCTCTTCTATTTGTTCACTCTAGTTCAAAGCACAGCTAATTTTGAGGTGACCACCCACCGCATCAGAAAACCCCCTTTGGGAGCAGAGTGGCTGGCACAAGCTCTGCTCAGGGAGACCTGGGAGGAATGCTTGTCAGCCTGGGGGTGCCAGCCACCCCTGCCATGCTCACCATGGAAACAAGCCATGCAGCCCGCACACCAGGCCAAGAATCTGGGCAGCTCGAAGGAGCCATGCCATTGTGGGCAGACACCGAGGCTCCCAGAAAACAAGCAAAGGCGAGGCCTGGAAGCTGCAGCGGAGACAGGTCATCATGACCTTCCCTCCCGGGCCACAGCCAGACTGGCCAGCGGACAGGTCTTCATCTCCCTCCAGGCAACCCAGGCATCCCTCAGGGAGTAAGAGATGGAGCTCACCGCTGCCAGCGTGGGCCCAGGGACTGCTCCCTCCATCAGCATGTATTGGGTACCAGCTACACGCCTAGATGGTGTTGGGCATTACAGGGACAGGATGGACAGGATACAGTGCCTGCTCCAGAAGAAATGGCTGGGTCAGAGAATTAGCACCCTCCAGTAACCAAATGGGCATTAGAAACAGTACTTTGTGCATTTTGAAGGAAGAAGCTGGAGCTGAGAGCCTTGAAAGATGTTCCTGGTGTCTCTCAGCAGGGGCTTTGCACATGTACTTTATGGAAATGGTTTGAGCCCACCGGGCATCCTGCCAGCCGCATCCATGAATGCAAAGGTTAGAGTCAGCCTACTTGAGCAAAGGAGTAGTGGGGACCTTGCTTTTTAGGAGGCTTAGTAATAATTCGGTAGCAAATGCCCTTGGACCTTGGGATACTAATACAGTCACCATAGAGATGTATAGAAATCCTCACATTTTCTAGTTCTCATGCAGAGTTGGTTGTCGAAGTCAGCTGGTCTAAGGGGATGAGAGAAAAGGGTGATAACATACAGTAACAACCAAGTCACCTTGTACACGGAACGTGATTAATAACATTGATCTTAAAGGGCCTAGGGCTCATTGGTGCTTCAGAGCCATCAAGTTGGATAGCCTGCTGGCTTCTCTCCTCCTCTTTCCTGCACCTTGTCCTCTGCTTCAGCCCCTTCTTTCTCCCTCCCGGGCATTTTCTCATTTTTCGGAGACCTATTACTTCCAGAGAACAACTTTGCCGCCACCTGGGGGAGACCCACTAGCCAAAGGCAGCTCAACAGTCCCTGGGCTTTGACCTACTACCAAGAGGAAGTCCAACGGGAGAGGCAGCCCCAGGTGGTGGTACAGCCAGGGCCCTGGAGACAAACAGATCCTGTCTCTGTTCGGTACCAGCTCTATGACCATGGGCAAGTCACTTGACCTTTTTGTGCCTCAGTTTCCTGATCAGTGAAATGGGAGTGATAGGCCCTACCTCCCAACCTTGCACACAGGGTTACTGCAAGGAATTAATGAGATCCTGTATGTAAAGCACATAGCACAGGGCAGGGACCTGATAGGAACCCAATAAATACTTGTGCAGATGTCCTTTTGGTGAAGGAAGACGGCCAAGGGCCAGTCCCTGGGAGATATGTGGCTATGGTTTGAACGTCTGTGTCTCCAAAATACATATATTGGAACCTAAGACTCCATGTGATAGTATGAAGAGGTGGGGCCTTCTGGGAAGTGATTAAGCCATGAGGGCTCTGCCCTTATAAAGGGCTAGAGGGAATTGGCAAGATGTTTTTCCTTGTGCCCTTTCACCTTCTGCCATGTGAGGATGAAACAAGGGGGGTCATCTTGGAAGCAGAGACCAAGTCCTTACCGACACTGAACATGCAGGTTCCTCCATCTTCCCAGCCCCCAGAACTGTTAGGAAATAAATTTCTGTTGTTTATAAATTGCCCAGTCTCGGGTATTTTGTTATAGCAGCACAAAAAGACTAAGACTTATCTGCCTCATGGGCAGGCTGGCTTCCTGTCTCCCAGAATGGCAATGCACACTGGTTAGCCTGCCCTTGCCTAGGGCCTAGCACTCCACCAAGAAGGTTCAGAAGCCCCATCTGTCTGTGCTCTGCAGCAGAGCCACTTCTCTGGGCCAGTCTCCCATAGCATGTTCTCATGGCATAGACTGAGAGCCAAAGGGCGGCGGTCACCACAGGGTTCTTCCTGTGGCTAGTTCCAAAGAGCCAAGCCCACCTCTGCTGGCATGAGCACTGCCCATGTCACTCTGTGGTGCCCCATCTTCACTGCCTCCGTGGCTGCTATGCCCCTTCTCTAACAGTTGCTCTCTTTAGCTATCCCACTGCTTTGACCCGCAGTACTACTTGCACTGATCATTTGCCTCCTCGCTGTCAGCTGCGTTCCCAGCCTTGTTTGCTCTGCTCTAGCATAGCACAGTGAGCCTCCACACGCTGCATTTCCCACACGCCCTCCAACAGGCTTTCAGTGAGGTTCTGTGAAGAGGAGGCACTGCCAAAACCTTGGATGGTTCCTCCCTGCTGGCCTCTGGTGGGGTCTCAGGCAGTTATGACACTGCTGTTGACACCCAAGGGTGGCAGTGGCAGTGGCTGCAGTGGCAGGGGCTTTGGCCTAGCAGTGCTGCTCTTGGCTTCCTGCTGAAGCAGCCAGTTCTACAGCCATGGCTTGGAATCACAGCGATTCTGGTTTCCAAGGAGACGTTCCCCCTTGGCTCCTCCAGTCCGCAGCTGGTGGCGCTTTTCTGCAGCCGCTAGTCTTCGGATAACCTTACCTGACTGCCACTGCTCCTCCAGTCCTTCCATCACCCAGTTTCTGATTCCTCAATTAGACCCCCTCAGTGTGCAAAACCAGGAGGGCTTCTGTGTCCTGACCAGACTCACACACCACTTGAGTGACCATGACTCACCTCTTCAGCATGGTTTTGCACATCTCTGTTTTGGCCTGCTGTGTGCTGATTTTAAAGTTTAATCTTCAGAAGATAGCTTTGTTTTTATTTCCCTTTTTCAAAGTTTTTAAATGGAGTCACCCCAAGACCCCAGTGTTCCTCCTACCATTCATTCACTTCCCCTTTTTGAACTTTGGTGAAGCCACAGCAGCACTAAAAAAAGAAGTTAGGAGTGTATGCCCTTGGACCGAGCAATCATACCTCTAGGAATTTACTTACACAGCATAATTACAGAAGAGTAAAAACATGTACACTCAGATAGATTCATTACAGAATTGCATATAATAGTGACAAATCGAAAGCATAAATAAAAAAATGGTTAAGCAAATTTTGCTTCACATATAACATTGTTTTTTAAGTGAAAAGATTTCTATCATCTATTATCAAGATTTAAAAAAAAAAAAACAGGCTACAGAACAGCAGGCCTACTATGATCACAGTGAAGTAAAATTGCACACGCATAGGTATTTGTATTTAGACACAAATGTTTCAAAGAATAGTTGCCAAAATATCAACAGTGGTTATCTCTTAAGGGTGGATGATACTTTAGGTGAGTTTTATATTCATAAGCTACCTAGATGGGTTCAATCACTATATCTGTATTTAGGATTTATAGGCCAGCTCCTCTTTGTTTTTGAAAGATTTCAGTGTTTTATTATTGTTTTTAATCAAATGCAAAAGAAGTCAGTTAAAATCAGAACGAAATACTGTTCAAATCAACAAATGAATAAAAACTTGATGCTCCCAGTTGCTGCAGTCGATGCCAGTTTTGCTGTTTCTTCAGCTAAAGGGCAGATCACAGGGCAGGACAGTCACTTTGGGCCATCAATTCTTCTCCTGAAGAAAAGAAGGGGGAAGCTCAGCTCAGACCTGAGTCTATGACTCTCACTCTACCAGAGTTGCCTCCTAATGATACAGGACTCAGGAGAGAGGATGTAGCAATAACTCGATAACCATAAAAGGACATTTGGACAGCACTTTCCGGAATACCAAGCCCATCACATTCATGTCTGATTTTGATTGACTGCGGTACAGCGATGTTATCTCCATTTGATTCAGATTAGGAGACTGAGGCTCAGGGGGATTAAAGAACACTCCCAAAGTCAAACCACAGGAAGCCTGGCCTCCCTGAGAATACTAATTTCACCACACCCTGCTGCCTGTCTCCACCCCTTTGAAACTGCTTACACACTGGAACTGTTGATAATCCCTCCCTGTGTGAGACACTAGGCTGGGATGCCCCGGAGGGCAGGGACCTTATCCGATTCATCTTGTGTCCCCTGAGGCATCAGCATTATAGCACTCAATAAATGTTTGTTGAATTAGCTTGAACTTCACTCGAATATTGTTAGAAGTAGGAGGCCAGAGCTAACACACTCTGAAAAAAAAAAACCACCAAAGCTTTGGTTAAAGTTGAGGAATCTAGGCGCTGTGGGGTACAAAGACGAGCAGAAGCTCCTGGGGAACAGTGGCAACTCCAATCAGCAAGGATTCCAGAGCAGACAACCCCTCATTACTTTCCTGCTACTCACAGTGTCTTGGACCAGTAGCATCAGCGTCTCCCTGGAGCTGTCTAGAAATGCTGAGTCTCAGGCCCCACTCCAGAGCTTCTGAATCAGAACCTGCATTTTCACTAGCTCTCCACGCAGCTCCTGCTTATCAAAGTCTGTGAGGCACTAGAGGTGCACAAACTCTACCAGCCTCAGCACACCAGCTGTGAGCCCTACAAGTGCTCGCAAGTAGGGTTTTATTTTGTGCAATGTGGTCTCAGACCCTTCGTTTGTTTGTTTCTTTTTTTCTTTTCTTTTTTTTTTTTTTTCAGATAGAGTTTTTTTGAGACAGAGTTTCGCTCTTGTGGCCCAGGCTGGAGTGCAATGGCGTGATCTCGGCTCACTGCGACCTCCGTCTCCTGAGTTCAAGCAAGTCTCCTCCTTCAGCCTCCTGAGTAGCTGGAATTACAGGCGTGCGCCACCATGCCCAGCTAATTTTGTATTTTTAGTAGAGACAAGGTTTCACCATGTTGGTCAGGCTGGTCTCGAACTCCTGACTTCAAGTGATCCACCCGCCTCAGCCTCCCAAAGTGCTGGGATTACAGGCGTGAGCCACCGTGCACGGCCTTTTTGTTTGTTTCTGAAGAAAGAGCAGCATAGCATGTTTGCTTCTAGCAAAGAAGCGCACTTGATTAAAATTCTAATAGGAAGAGGAGAAGAGCCCTGCCTCACCATGGAAAGCCAGATTCTGGAGAAGGGTCATCCCAAATTTTTGAAATTCTACATAGGTTAGTGGATCTCAACCAGGGGACAGTGGCGATATCTGGAAACATTTTTTGGTTGTCTCGGCTGGGGAAGCTGGTCATTCTGGCAGTGAGTAGAGGCTGGGGATGCTGTTTCCTCCATATTTATTGCCCAGTCACTCTGGAACTTGGTTTCCACTCAGTCCAAATGAGAGGAGTGGGTCTATCAAATTTATGGAGATCTGGGAGATATGGAAATAATCAGAAGAACCATTAAAAGCCTATTCTTGTCAGGTGCAGTGGCTCATGCCTGTAGTCCCAGTTACTCAGGGGGCTGTGGTGGGAGGATCACTTGAACCTGGGAGGTAGAGGCTGCAGTGACCTGAGATTGTGCCTCTGCACTCCAGCCTGGGTGACGGAGTAAGACTGTCTCTTAACAAAAAATAAAGTCTATCAAATTTAAAAAGAAGGTTATACTTCACAAGTATGAGAAAAGTTCAGAAACTCAAGGACTATAGGAGGGCTGGGACAAGCAACTAAGCACAGAGAGAAAGGGGCCCTGCAGAGGAAGAAACGTGGCAGGGAGAGCCCAACGCCCAGAAAGTGGATATAAAATTTTTTTTATTACACAAAATACTTTCTTATTCATAAGAAAGACTTAAATACCCCCCTTTTCCCCAAATACACCAGATTTTGTTTCACTTCTCTATTTTCCAAACTTCTTGAAATGTGGTTGTGAGAAAAAAAGTATTTTTCCAAAAACGATTTTAAAAACAAACAAACTTGTGAACGTCACCAGAGATGGATGCCCCACCAACGCCGCCAGGGAGGAAGGCTGGAGCTGGCCTCGCTGCTGCTTTGGTGACATGCTTTGAGCTCCTCTCCCTCCACGCCACACGGAAGTCACAGGAATGGGATGTGAAAGAGTGTTTCTCTAAGCATACTTCGCAGGGTGCCACCGCCGTCTCCAGGCACTTTTTCTGCTAGGAGATCAAGACAAGAGAAGGGCATGTGAAGGGCCAGGAAGCCGGGGCAGGGACCGCCGTGAGAGAGCCCAGGAGGAGGGTGTGAGGCGCAACCGGGTCTGTTTCACGTTGAAGCGCGAGAGCCATGCGTTCCCCTATCCCCTAGGCAGCTGTGCAGAGCAACCGCTCCTCCGCCGGGCGCAGCTTCGCTGCTGGGGAAGGACAGGCAGGGATGCCTGGTGCACGCGATGCCTTGGTCCCGGGGCGGCCCAGCCTCGCCGAGCTCCATTAGTTGGCATCCGGAGCATCTGGCAGGGGCTCAGGCTGGGGCCCCAGGGACGAAGCCAGTTTGGTGAGAGCCCGCGCTATGATGTCCAAGTGGCCGTTCATGGTCCGCAGCTCCACCAGGATGTCCCCGACGTGGGCCTCCAAGCTCGCCACAGCGGCGGGCCGGGCGCGGGGCGGCGGGGATGTACTCGCGTCCACGGTGCCCTCCTCCCTGCCCGCTGTGCTGGGGCGCGGGGCGCGGCTCCTTTCCGGGCCCTCGGCCGGTGCCAGGACGGGCAGCGGCCGCTCCTTGTCATCTCCGCGTGTGCCGGGAGAGGTGGTCGAGGGGCAGCCAGGAAGCCACTCGACCAGACGCGTGGAGGTCTCCGGGGAGGAGGCGACAACTGAGTAGAGGCCTGTGCGCCGGGAGGCGCCGGAGCCCGGGGGCGCCGAGGCTGAGGGGAGCGGAGGCAGTAGCGGGGGCAGCACTGGCGGGCCTGGGGAAAAGGCCTGGGGCTCGCAGGAAGAGGAGGAGGGAGAAGGCAGGGCAGCGGTGGACGGGCCTGGCTCCTCCGAGGAGAGGAACAAGGTGGTCGAAGACTGGGAGTCCAAGGTACTGGGCTCCGAATCTGTCAGGGAGAAAACGAGAGTCACTCAGGCATGCATACTCATCAGCATTTATTGTGCGCCAACTCTATGCCCAGTTCCATGCTAGGTACTGAAATGAATGAGAAGGTGGAAATGTATTTCCTACCCCTCAGAGCTTGCAATTCAGTAAGGAAAAGTGGGTTACATGAGCAGTTAATGACCAGAGAACAAAGTGAAGAGGGTGTGGTACAGAGCCTAGGTACTCAGGGGCAGAGAAGATCAGCGAGTCCAAGAAGGCATCCTGACCTAGCTCTCCACTGGGTCTCCAAAGGTGGCACGGGTGTGAAGACAGAGAGGGAGGTGCAGGCAGGGGACCGTGCTGCAGCTTATTTGGAGGCAATCTTGCCAAGGACAGCCCGTGAAGACTATGAAAAGAAGGGCCTTCCCCAAGATGGCCGAAAACAGAACTGTGTTAAACAGATGACCCTCCACTGCCCCAGCAGAGGGAGGCTCTCAGGGTGGAGGAGAAACAGTTCAGGGACGGGAGCCAGGAGACCTTAGTGCTGATTCTTGCTCTGCCGGAAAATGCCCTGGGACCTCGGGCAAGTCCCATCCCTCCTTGGAGACTTGGTTTCATCCTCCCATTTATATAAGAAAGTTGGGCCCAATGGCCTCTGGAACCCTTCAGGACGGATCATCCTGCCTTCAAAAGTCTGCAGCTTGAAGCATTGATCTAAGTTCACAGTGGACGCACTTAAAAATCTGGAAGCACTTTACAGACCGACTTTTGTTAGTTCTCCCCTAATCCCTTGAGCTTCCTTCCAGGTAGAAAGCAGGTGGCAGCTCTTTGTGACTGGGTATGGTAACAAGGTTTACCAACCTCAGATCAAAGGAGCCACATGAATGCGAGCTACATTAACTCAGCTATATCAGCCACCCTGGTCACCGCCTTTGGGGAGACGGTCCATGCTCACCCTGGAAACAGTTCTGAGTTTTACTGGAGCCAGGTTTGGAGGGTTCTCTCCTGGTTCCAGCTAGAATCGTCTGCGCTTGGCTTTCTGCATTGTCTGTTTGGGTGCCCACCCTGGTGCCCCGCCCTTTGGGGATTCCAAGCTTTTCAAAGGCAGAACTTGCTTGAGTACCTCAGCTTATTATCTTGGGGAGGGTGACCTGATGAAAGAGTCAGTGAGTAAACATATCCCCCACTGCCTGTGAACATGTGTGCTCTCACCCTCGTCATGGGTGAGCTGTTCCTTCATCTGGTGTCTGGCTCAGACTCAGAGAAGCCCTAGTCATCTGGGGAGAGGTTGGTCCCTCATCCCTCCCAACTCCAGCGTCCAACAACGTTCTCAAAGAGCTCACAGGCCCCAGATGTCCAGTTTGTGTGGGAATTGTGTCTGGGAGGATCAGAGAGGCAATTATTCCTCAGGTGACAGCATTTGAGGAAAAGCCAGCAATGTGCCTGAGAGCTTCTCTGACGGAAAAAGTTCATGGGGCCAGGCATGGTGGCGCACGCCTGTAATCCCAGCACTTTGGGAGGCCAAGACTGGTAGATTGCTTGAGTCCAGGAGTTTGAGCCCAGCCTGGGCAACATGGTGAAACCCCATCTCTACAAAAAACATGATGGCATATGCCCGTAGTCCCAGCTACTCAGGAAGTGAGGTGGGAGCATTACTTGAGCCTGGGAGGTTGAGGCTGCAGTGAGCCATGATCACACGACTATGCTCCAGCCTGGGCAATAGGGTGAGACCCTGTCTCAACAAGAAAAACAGAGAAAGAAAAAGCTCATGGGTACTTTCTGCTGTTGACTTTCACAGAACTGCCTCTCCTCCACCAAAACTACATTTCCCCAGGTGTCTGTGATTATCTTCTTTTAAAAACCAAGAATCATGGCTACTTCTAAGAACTCAACCACTATGAATTGAAAATGATAGAGGAGAAACTCCACAAACTGTTTTCTCTAGTTTTACTTGAGAAATATTAATGAGCTTCACATATCCAATTCTCATAGCAGACAAAAAAACCTCTATATTAAACCAAATAGAAGTCCAATGTGTAAAATGAAATAGAGGGAAGCGCACAGAATATTCTAGGGTAGAAGCAACTTAGAGACCTAATGCCATCATAAAGGTAGTGATAGCAATGATGCTGAGTTTTCTCCAGGCTACCTGAGGTATAAGAAAAGTGACCTCGGCTGGGCACGGTGGCTCACACCTGTAATCCCAGCACTTTAGGAGGCTGAGGCAGGCAGATTATGAGGTCAGGAGTTCGAGACTAGCCTGGCCAACATGGTGAAATCCTGTTTCTACTAAAAGTACAAAAATTAGCTGGGTATAGTGGCATGCACCTGTAATGCCAGCTACTCGGAGGCTGAGGCAGGAGAATCGCCAGGAGGCAGAGGTTGCAGTGAGCTGAGATTGTGCCACTGCACTCCAGCCTGGGCAACACAGCAAGATTCCATCTTAAAAAAAAAATAAAAAAGAAAAAAAGAAAAGAAAAAAGAAAGAAAGAAAGGTGACCTCTACAGCCATTAACTTAATAGGCCCCAGCAAAACCTTGAACCAAAGAACACTGGCTTAGTGAGTGTCAAGATGTCTCAAAGAGAAACTCTTCACTGTTGTTTCAGCTAAAACTTTAAAACATGTAAAAAAGTTGTTAAGACTTAACCCAACCACACTGGTAAACAGAACTGAAAATCAGAATCACCGTTTTCACAAGCCACATCACCTCCCAGAACTTTCTCCTGGCTGTCAGGAAACTTGGTTGCAGCCCTAGCTCAGCTAAAATTGGCTAAATGATTTATAGGTCTCTTCCATCCAAGCAACTGCTCATTTTATCCCAAATTTGGTGCACGAGCTTTTTGAATCAATGACATTTTTATGCATCTTTGGGGATTTCTACAAAATAATATCAGAGTCTTGCTGTACAAACACAGGTCTGTGTGGAGGTTGGGGGCTCTCAGGTGCAGAGTTGAGTTCCTCAGAACTCCCTTTCTCAGCCCTCCACATGGTCTCTGGCCCTTAGTCCGCTTTGCTAGCCTTCTGAGCATGATGGCTACATGACATTTTGTGTACTTTTTTTGTTAGCTAGAATTTAAGCCCAGAGAAAACAGCGACATTGCTTATTTCATTCTCCGCTGTATCACCAGGGCCTCAACAGTGCCTGGCATATAGTAGATGCTTAATAAATACTTGTCAACTGAACACCATGTAATCATCATCAGTCTAGAAACACGACTCTAAATGCAATAAACAGATCCAGCTGCATGTTGTTTGGTCATTCAGCACTCCAGTTATTTATCGAGTCCGTGCAATATTGGGTACATATTTATACTTTACAAAATGTGTTTCTTGTTTATCTGATATTCAAATTGAACTGTGCATCCTGTATTTTATCTGGTACCCTCATAGGAGATTGACATTTTCATCCTGCCTATTTCATAGATGAGGAAACTAAAGCAAAGTTGGGTTAAATGTTTTGACACAGTTTCAGAGTTAGAAGGAATCTTTGCTGCCATTTGGATTAATTGCTTAAAACGCGGAAGTAGAGGCCAGTGAGAGAAAGTGACTTACTGCTTGGTGACACAGCTGAGAACAGAAGTGAGAACAGAGAGAACAGTGTCTCCTCTCTCCTAGTTATCCCTTCAGGATCCTGATCATTCAGTCATGGAACAAATATGTACTAAGAACCTACTGTGTGCCAGGTGCTAAACTATATTTTAAGACACAGCCAAACCAGGCAGAGTCCCTACCTGAAGGAGCAGATCAGGCCGTGGGCTCTCTGTCCTCCCACAGAGTCAATGAAGAGCACATAGGGGTGCAGACCTCACCAAGTCAGATTGCCTCTCTGTGCATATTAAAACCCAGAAGGCAGATCAGATTAGGGCGGAAATCCAAAAGAGCTGCACAGCAGACACCCACCAGCTATAGTTGGCACTGATTTGCTTATAAAACTTTCACCCTCATTTGCAAGAAGGCGGACTAGAGGCTGGAGTATGAGCCGTTGTCACCCAGCAACTGAGTGCAAACTTTCCACCATAGCACTTCTTTCTCTCTGCTTAGCCACCCCTATCTCCCTCATACATATGATTGGTTTTTGAGGGGAGAGATACTACTTCTTGAGGTGAAGGAAGTGGGATTTAACTAAATAGTGGTTATTCTGGTTTCTTCCAAGCCTAGAAATATCTTTGCAAAAGTCACTTAAAAAAAAAAAAAGTAACTAACAAGCATTTGAGAAGTGGTCAGGCTCTCTAGAAACATTTTAAAACCTGCAAATTAAAATAATAATGAATTACTATTTCTCACTTATAAAATTGTCAAAGTATTCTTTTGCTAACGCTCATTGTGAAAAAGATTGCCGGGAGAGAAGCATTCTAATACACCGATTCTACTTGAGTAGATCAGTACACCTCTCTAGAAAGCAACTTAGAAACATGTATGATACTGTTTAATGACAAAGGGAAATTGCCACATCACATTATTCAGATGAGTGCCACTGCTTACAGGAAAATGTGTATAATAAAGCTTGGGAGAAAATAGATGGTGATGTTAGGCATGTTCGGCATGTACTGGGATTGTAATTTTCTGAATTTTCAAAGATTTCTGCAGTGACCATGCATGGACATGCCTTCCCTCATCACTGACCTTTGAGCCCAAAGTGACTGCTTCCTACCAAACCTGGTATCAAGGTCTTCTGACCACTTTCTCCTCAACCGTGTTGCTGAGTTGAGCTGAATAACTTGACTGGTAACTATGCACCTTGAAAGGCCAGTTGTCTGGGCGTTTTTTGGGGGGCAGGGTGGGGTGGGGTTCAGTTAACCTTTTTGACATCCATTTGGTATTCACCACTGACACCCACCAGCCTGGGGCTTAGGCTTCCTCTGTGGAAGAGTTGAAGTGTGCACCTGGCTATGGGAACATGTGGTTCATTTGCAAATAAGACCTTCAGACCCTTTCCTTAAAAGCTATTCCTTCCACTGGCTTCCCCTTCTCCGTAAATGGCCTTCCGTGTGTTCACCCAAACACTCAGGACTAATCTTTGACCCTTCTCTTTCCCTCAATTCCCACATTCAATCTGCCAGCAATTGTTGTCAACTCTACCTTCAAAAGATACCCAACCTCTGACCATTTCTGTCTCTAGGCAGTGGCCCAGCTGTTGATGGCTGAGCTGAGATCAGAAAACAGGTCTTCGGAGTTCCAGGTCAACACTTTCTCTGCCACACCTAAAGCCTTCTAGATTTGGATGGACTATTTAGAATGCATCTCCCAACCCCTCTCAGCCACTCCCTATGACTTGCCCCAGGAAAATCCTTTGCCTAATTCTTGGCCCCCCTTTAATACATTTTAGGTAATATCTAAATTTATTCATTGATTCATTCAAGAAATGCTTATTGAGCACAAACTGTGTGCTAGGCAGGATGCTCCATAGTGCACAAAACCAAGCCTACACTCTGTCCTCATCACGAGGGCAGAAAATAATCATACGAAACAAATGTGTGATTGCAACAGTGACAGAATCTACATGTTATAAGCTAAACATAGAAGAGGAGGATAAAAAATCCCTTCTAAGTAGGAGGGTCTGACCTCTGGAAGGTTCTTCCAGGGAACTCTGCTTGAATGGAGTTCTGAAGGATTAGTAATTAAGTAGGAGGGAGGAGAGAACACTGGAGCATGAGCAAAGGCCTATTGCAGGAGGGAGTATTGCAAATGTGTGGGACATCTGGAGAAAGCCAGTGTGACAGGAGTGCAGAGAGCCAAGGGAAGAAGGCATGCGGCATAATGATGCTCAGGAGAGGAGTACTATATGATTTACACTGTCAGTTATCACTCAATATTGATTCTCCCCTTCCTCCTCCTTTTCTGCTGGGCTATGACCACTTGGGAAAACATTTTACATTTTCCAGCCTCTCTTTCAGCTACCTGTAGCCATGTGACTAAATTCTGCACAGAAAGATGCAAGTAGAAGTACTGTGTGCAATTCCTCCTTCCTGTGATCTGAGATTTGGTTGCAATGGCTGGAACTCAAGCAGCCCTCTTGGACTGTGAAGTGAAAACTGCATACTAAGGATGACAGAGCAGATAACTCAAGTAGTCTGAGTCCCCCATCACTTAAAGGAGTTGCTATGCCAATCCTCGCTGTTTGAACTGTAAACTCTTCATATGGAAAAGAAAATCTTATCTATTCAAACCTTTATTAACTTGGGTTTTCTGTCACTCATAGCCAAACCAAATCTTGATATACGTGGCCTTGTCAGACTTGTTAGAAGTTTTGCCTTTATCCCAAGAGCAATGTGAAGCTTTGAAAAGGTATTAAGCTTAAATGTGCATATGCGTGTATGTGTCATGATCAGTTTTATATTTTGAAAAATTTACTTGTCTGCTGGTGGCAGGTTGGGAGGACAGGGGTAGACAGAATAAAAACAGTAGAAACAGGAGGTTGCAGTTGCAGGTGAGAAATTATAAAATGACAGTGGTTTTTGCTAGGGTTGTGGCTCTGGAGATGCAGAAAAGTAGATTCTAGAGATAGTTGGGACGTGGAAACAATAGGACTTACTATTGTTAGGGATTGTTGTTAGGGATGTGGCGGGGTGTGGGGAAAGAAGGTCTCAGAGAAATGGGTCCCCTACCTGGCTGCTGCTTCAGTGCAAGGTTCCAGAAATCCTGGCTCCAGAAGGGGAACTTTCCCTTTCTTATTCTCTGGAATCTGGGTGGCCCCTTCCCAGCTCACACCCAGCCCTCGAAAATAGCTCAGCTCTGACACACCTCACCAGAGGCGGCTCTCAGAAACATTTTCCCAGGAACCTGGAGGAAGGAGAAAGTCTATAGCCTTCAGGGACTGGAGGAGAAGAGGAATGGAAAGAGGAACAGATCTGTCTGCAAGAGAAGCAACATCTCCCAGCACTGCAACCAGGCCATTGCCTTTGATGGTTCAGACTTGGCTGAGTTGCTGCCTGCTGTCTTCAGAACCACCGGCATACAAAAGGGAGGGCTGAGTGTCTGATGAACTCAGCCCAATAATATTCACTTCTTTTATTTTCCAGGAACGTCATGAGACCCACAGGGCAATCTTCTGGTTTTAAGACCTGGTGAGTCAAGTCTACAAATACCTCTGACTCAATCTGATCCCAAGTTCTCACCAGGCATCTCCTAGGAACGTGGCTCAGCAGGAGAGCTGGAACTGACCAGCCCTCTGCAGGGAACAGGAGGGTTGGTTTCTCTGCTTTGGGGTTTGGGGAGGGAGGGGGTGAGAAGGGTTGGCTGCAGTGGAAATGGTGGGATTCTTGACTTGACGCTGATCATGCTCACAGTAAGAGCTGACATTGATTGAGTACTCTCGAACTCCAAGTCACGTGTTATCTCTTCTCATCTTCACAGAAAACTACAAGTGGTTTCTGTCGTCAATCCCATCTTACCATTGAGGAAACTGAAGCTTGGCTATGTTAAGAACCCTGGTCACTGGCACAGAGCTGTGATATGAACTAAGGCAGCTGATGCCAAGGCTATTCCATGTGAGGGAGGGCATGTGCTTTCCAGAGTTTTTGCAGGCATGGGAGGAGGACTCAGGAGAGCTAGCGTTTGAGGAGGGTCTTCTACACTCTAGGCCAGTTATATGCCACCTTGACTGCACATTAAAATCACCTGGGGAGTTTTATAAACACTATCGGTGCCCCCGACCAATTAAATCAGCATCTCTACGAGTCATACCCAGGCATCCTAGGTTTTAAAAGCTCTCCAGGTGATTCCAATATGCAACAAGTGTTGCTCAATAAAAGCAAGTTTCAGGGTTTGTTTGTTTTTTTTTTTTTCATTTAATGACCCTATATCCATTTGTAAATGGGGAAGCTGAAGCTCACAGAATTTAGATGGCTTGCACAAACCCCATGGCTGATAAAACCCATGTCTTGATCTGTATCTGGCTGATTCCAATACCCATGTTTGTTCAGTTCATTCCATTCTCTCTCATATTTGGGCATCCTCTATTTTGAAAGCATGAGATTTTTTAAATATAAATTTCTTCTGCAATGTTAATTTTGTTTGTTCAAGTCCAAGTGCTGTTTAGGTCAGCTGCCTGAGAGTAGCAATGCAGTCTATAGCCACTGAGTGGGGTGGGTTGGCCCAAGGGTGGCTGAAAGCACAGCCTTGGCTTCATCCAGGCTCTGCTGCAGTCAGCGGGCCAGGACCTCCAAAGAGATGTCCAGGAGCCCTGGCTGGGATGTGCCCACTGACTCCCCCAGGCAGAATACTGGCCATCTTCTGTGGCCTCGACCCCTGAGGGGCCACCATCTGAGAATGAGAAGGCCCAGCCCTGGGGAAATCCCTAGTCTCTGCTTCCAGCAGTGCTAGTGATTTCCCAAAGAGTGACATTAGGAAAGTCATCACACATTTATTTCTGTATATATCATTCAGAGCCTAATTTTCTGGAGGCTGAGGGTTGAGCTCATCAGAAACAGCCTTCATCATCAATTGAGTTAACAAAGCCAAGTCAGGAAAAGTGAGAAGGGCAGCCATCCAGATGGATTCAAGCAGCCAAGAGGTGCTTCTGCTCAAAGACTACCTTAAAAGAAGGGAAGAGACAGAAGTGAGACCAGACACCTGTACACCCACGTTCATAGCGGTATTATTCACCAGAGTCAAAACGTGGAAACAACCCTCGTGTCCATCCATGAATGAAAGAATAAACAAAATGTGTCACCAACATACAATGGAGTATTGTTCAGCTTTAAAAAGGAAGGACATTTTGATATATGCTACAATATGGATAAACTTGGAGACCTCTGCCAAGTGAAATAAGCCAGTCACAAAAGTTAGCACACAAAATATTGTATGATTTCCTTTGTATGAAGTTCCTGGAGTGCTCAAATTCATAGAGACAGAAAGTAAAATGAGGGATTAGTGCTTGAAGGATACAGAGCTTCTGTTGGGGAGGATGAAGTTCTGGTGATACTTGCCCAACAGTGTGAATGTACTTAAGGCCACAGAACTGTATACTTAAAAATGGTTAAAATAGTAAATTTCATGTTGTGTATACTTTACCACAATAAAAAGGTGGAGGAGAAGTATGACACCTTAATTCACAATTTTGTCCAAGCACTTGAAAGATCTATATATGGCATTACCATAAATGTTTATACAATGGGAATGGGAAGAGCTGATAAAACAAATTGATATTGAGAACATGATAGATCAGGTATGGGTTAAGCACCCCAGGAGGCCCCTGAGGATGAGGATTACTTACCCAGCCCTGAACCCTAACTAAATATTAATGCCTCCTCAAAGATGTCTGATTTTTTAGTCATCAGGGTGTCAAATTCTACTAAAATGGCTTTGTTGAGACTGTGTGGATGCAGGTTGGGAGAAAGAAAAGTCTAGAGCCTGACACTTTCAGAACCACTCTTACACTCATCTGCATTATAAACAAAGTGTTGCAACCTCCAAGCATTTCACAGTCAAGCTGCTGGCTCAGGTCACTCATTCCCACTGGCAACACTGGCCAGCGTTTGGGTCAAGAGCCCCATGGTCCTCACCCAGGCTTCCAGACACCTCATCCCTTTTTTGCTCGCCCTGCTCCAACTATCCCTTGAAGGCACCAGGCACATTCCCACCTCAGTGCCTTTCCACTTGCTGTTCCTGCTGCCTGAAATGCTCCTCCCTCAGACATCTGCATGCTATCTCCCTCATCTCCTTCAGCCTTCACTCAAAGTCACCTTCTCAAGTGTGCTTCTCTGGCCACCCTACTTAAAAGTGCCACCCCCCACTCTACCACATCATCCTCCTGTCCCCCTTGCTCTGACCACAGATGCTATCACTGTTCCACTCATATGGCCAGGGCATATGCCTGGGGAGGAAATTGCATGTGCAAATGCATGAGGCTTGGAAGACTGTGGCCTCAAAGGCTGTCTGAAATGGCTGGAGTGGAGCGTGCATGGGGCTGGGGGACTTCATGGAATGGCTTAAAGGGTAACAAGGACAGAAGGTTGAGGGAGTTTGTCTACGAAGCTAAGGAATTTAAACTTTAGCAGGCAATGGGGAGCCACCAAAGGGTTTTAAGTAGGAAAGTAATATTTGATTTGCCTTTTAAAAAGATTACTTTGGCAGCCAGTGGAGTGGAGGCTGAAATGGATGGGGTGAGGCTGGAGGCAAGAAGACCAAATGTAAAAGTAATATCTTGAACATTGATGAGCTCAAATGATGTTACAGCAGAAGGGAACGTAAGAATGACATCCAGCCAACCAGTATTAGAAGACATTTTTTTTCTAGGAAAAGATTGAATTTCAATAAAAAGAAACTTTCCTGCCACCCTTTATGACAATCCTGTGAATGTTGGCTCCTGCCCTCATTCAAGTTGGCCACCCTTGGTCTTTCATGCATCACCATTCAATAAAAGCAAGCATGGGTTTTATGGGATTGTTTGGAGAGCCCTGAGCCAAAGTTTTCAACTCACTTAGGCAAGGCTGCTCTGCCAATTCCTAAATTGGCTGTTTTTTACATATAGGGTGTGAAAGATATCTCTATGCATCTCTAGGAACACACCCATTTGGAAGGAGACATATGTGACTATATATAATATCTTTATGTGCTTTTTGAAGGGATGTTTATACAACCTGCATATTCTTTGGCATGAATATTTTTGTAGAATGGTGAAAGAGAGAGACAGCATGAGAAAGCTATTCCTATGCCATAACTGACTTTGGCTCACAAAACGAAATGCAAAATAGATTATGTTCCTTAGCAATGCCTCCAGGGTTGAACAGCTCCCAAGTCAACCCACTTAATCCTTCCTCCTGGAGGGTCACTCACCTTTGAACCTTATTTTGTAAAACTACCATTAAAAAAATAATAACAATGATATAGCCCAGTCCAGGCCCTACTGAAACCCAGGTTCCCTGCCCCCAGAGGAAGAGCTCACCAAAAGAGTCATCTTGCTTGTAAAACTCGGGCTGCTTGAAGAACTTGATGGAAAGAGCGGGGTAGTAAAAGACAGCATTTTGGCTTTAACAAGGCCAGGAAGCTCAGAGTTGGACCAGCTGTATAGTCTGAACGAACCCAAGAATATTAGAAGCCGGGGTCACCTGGAGCCAGGACACCACCAGGAATGTGGGGAGCAGAGACAGTCTGGTGAGGAGCAGCAGGAACGACCGCAGCCCCCTGCTGCCAGCTCCCATGTGAGTCAACAGGAGGGCAGGGGGATGGCCAGGACAGGCAGTAGGAGGAGTGATCCTGCAGGGTGAACAGGCAAGCTGCGCCCAGCCACATGGGGTTCACTTGGGCCCTGTTCACACCATCAAGCTCCAGGACCTCTGGGAGGAGCCAAGGGTGACAGATGTGCCAGCCGGGACAGGCACCTCAGAGAAAAAGCCTCCTTGGTTTGTTCCATGGTGTCCCTTTGCCAAGTCCCCAACCCACACTAAGCAACCAAGCAGGGGGATGCCCCATCTGGAGAGGAGGGAGGTGATGGCTCCGTTCCCCAAAGCAATAGACAGCAAGGTTTCTCACAAGGATGTTCAGGAAGTCTGTGGCAGGGCAGTGGCAGGGCAGCGGAACCGGCTGAGTCCTCTAGCACCTTCCATTTGCTTGGGGAATAAAGTAACACTGCCTAACCCTGAACACACTTGGTAAACATCTGGTAAGAGGATAATCCTGTTTCTCTCGGCGTTCCATGGTGCCCTGGGAGCAGACGCTGGCTCTTAACAACTGATGCCTCTGGTGTCTGTTGCCACCTCTTACCACCACCCCCTTGCACTTAGAAGCAAATAATCCCACGAGATGGCAGGGCCATATTCAGTTCCCTAATTGTCCCATCCAGGCACTTTTAATGCCCAGTCCTTTCTCCTAAGAATTCCTCTGAGACCAGAGCTCCCAGCCTTGCCACTGTGTCTCTCCCTCGGGACATCTTTTCTAATTTGGGTCTGAGCTTTTCCATTCCTTCATTTCATGCCATTCCTCCTAATGATAACCCTTTGTGCCAGGCTCAATTATATACAAAGCTTAAATGAGCAACCCCAACTCTAAATTTGGCCCTGTCCATTGAAGGGGGTGGGGGTGCCTTGGTCATTTGGCTTTGCTCAAAAAGAAAGATGCTGCTCCCCATGGGGAAAAAACACCAAGGAGAGGGGGAAAAACTTTTGCAGAAATAAACATCTAGAATGAAGAAACAGACCAGCGCTGGCTGCCCCTGGTCACTGGGGCTTGAAGCTGCTTCCGCATCTTCAGCCAGGCCTAGTCGGACTCTTTGTCCCACCACAGGCATGCAGAAGCTACAGACATGCTTTGATTTTTCCTTTTAAAAACGTCCTCTGATCTGACCCTACCTATGCTCTCCCTGCAGGGTTAGCAGAGGGTGAGATGAGAGAATTTGCCAGGAATTTCCTGACTTCTGTGAGTTTTTCTCAAGATCTGGTCATGAGTCAACATGATATACTGGGACACATGGTGGAGCTCGCAGTGGACTCCCCTCCCTTCTGGAACATCAGGAAAACCATGTCCCTGCTGAGTAACCCTGGGCAAAAATCCCAAGGCCCCCTCCCACTCCCTGACTCTCCCTCTGTACTGTCCCCAGGTTAGAGGAGATAAGAGAAATACATTTACAACAAACTTGATCAGAATATTAATATTCTCCAGAACCACACAAAGATCCCTGTTTATACAGCTCACCTCCTTTCAAAATTAAGCTCTCTTGTATGATTCCGTTGCTCTTTATGTTTTTGGCATTTAGAAAATGGGAGGAGGGGGTGATGAGGAGAGGAATGGAGAAGAAAGGAGAAGCAGTGCCCAGATTCACGATGACAAGATCTGAGACCCTAACACAGCCCCTGAGAGGTCCAGGTGAACTGGGCTGCCAGATAGGTAGAGCTAGCTATGCAGTTTTATTAATGTTGACAACCCATCTGAAATACTCAAACAAAGTAGATTCACTACAATTTCTTGTGTGAGTTCTGACTACCAGAACTGGCTATCCTGGCCACTGGAGTCCAGCCATGACCAGTTTCTGCTAGTGATAGTTTAGAATTACCCCTAAGAGTTTAGGGGAGAAGCTCAATGGAAATCAATGACATCCTTCCATAGATCTTTGAATTAAAACAAATGGAGTGCTATCATGAGACTGTTAAATATCTGTGAAGCCTGGCCTCAACCCGAGTTAATGGGAGCAGATTCTGGGAAGCACTTTGCAAAATGTTGGACACAATCAAATAGCAAGGAATTGTTGGTATCACCATAGTTGGGGTTCACTAGCTTCAGCTCTTTGGGCCAAAGAAAATGAAAGTCTTTTATGAATATAGCATAGACTCACACCTGTAATCCCAGCACTTTGGGAGGCCAAGGCGGGCTGATTACATGAGGTCAGGAGTTTGAGACCAGCCTGACCAATATGGTGAAACCCCGACTCTACTAAAAATACCAAAAATTAGCCAGGCGTGGTGGCGGGCAGACGTAATCCCAGCTACTTGGGAGGTTGAGGCAGGAGAATCGCTTGAACCCGGGAGGCAGAGGTTGCAGTGAGTTGAGATCATGCCATTGCACTGCAACCTGTGCAACAGAGTGACAGTCTGTCAAGAAAGAAAGAAAGAAAGAAAGAAAGAAAGAAAGAAAGAAAGAAAGAAAGAAAGAAAGAAAGAAAGAAAGAAAGAAAGAAAGAAAGAAAAGAAAGAAAGAAAGAAGAAAGAGAGAGAGAGAGAGGAGGGAGGGAGGGAGGGAAGGAGGGAGGGAGGGAGGAAGTCAGGAAGGAAGGAAGGAGAAAGAAGAAAGAAGAAAGAAAGAAAAAGAAAGAAAGAAAGAAAGAGAAAGAAAGAAGGAGAAGATTTTCTAATATCCGTGAGAGTTTAGAGGTGAATATCTTTATTCCTGTCTTTCAAATGCAGAAACTGAGGGGAAAAGACATCAAGTGAGTTGCAGGCACTGAGGAAAATAGGACACGGCACTTCCGACCCCTTAGGTCCTTTATCACCTTCTAGCCCAGGACCCTCAGGAAGGGTCAAGGCATCCTTTGTTGTGGAAAGCACAACTTGGGAAGGAAAAGCTCAACTTGAAGGAAAAGCTTGCTGAGGAGAAAGGCCCTGTTCCTCCTCTCAGCCTTTCCTGTGTGCTGATGTCAACTGTCCAAGTAACAGATGGAGGTGGTGGGGCAGGTGGGCTATTCTGCTGTCCCCGGCTGTGCTGGCGTCAAACTATCCACTCTCCCCACTGTAGCTGCCAGCCTGGCATGTTGTGCCACCTGCCAGACCTGGTTCCTGAGGCCACAACAGAGTCTCATACTTTCTACCATTCTGAAGGAAAAGTGGGATCAGTATTTTCCAGGGCTCTTTCAACCAAGGTGAGGAAGGCAACTGTCCTCTTCTCCACAGGCCTTTCTCCCCTTTCCCCACTTCCCCTGTCCTCTCGCACGCACGCACACAGGCCCATGGTCTCACCACCCCCAAAAAACACAGCTCCTCAGTTTCCTTCTCATTATGGGAAAAAAAACATTCTGAATGGCTGCTTTTTCACGTACATATAACAGCAAAAGGGGAATAAAATGAGGCAAAGAGGAATAAAATTTTAGTGAACTATAATTTTTACATTTTTATTTAAAAATGTTTATTACACATTATATTTTATTATATATTTTTATTATTTATTTGTGCATTTGCTTCTTTATTTGTTGTAAGCCAGCAGAGCCTTTCGTTTTCCCAGCCGACCATTTTCTACCATCTGCTGTCTGCCTATCGAGGTGCAGGCCGCTGGGAGAGGCTTCCCCGAAGCAGAAGCTCCCTGGATGCACGCAGTTGGCGCCCAGGCTTTCTGAGAGACCCAGACCCAGGCCACTTTCATTGGCGGGCTCTGGAAACATTTTCTTTCAAAAGCTCTGGGCTGTAGCTCACTTATACATAAAATGAGCAAAACAACACTCTTTCCCACTGCTATGCCATGAGGTTTAATTGTTGCAAATTTGTGAAGTGTTTTAAGATCCTTGGATTAAAGAAGTTATATGAGAAAAAAATATTATTATAGAGTGGAATTCTGCTTAGTTGTCATATGTTTCCTGTAACTCTTCCCCTGTGTCTTATATAACTTGGAACAAGTACTATGAGCTATGAGGCCTTCAGAAAGCCTTTAAGTAATTTCTTGGCCTGCTTTCTTTACCTTTAAAAAAAAAAATCCTTCTTCTACTTCTCCTTTTTTTTTCTTTCTAATGCAGCCAGAACTTGCTCTCCCCTAATCCGTATGATGAGAAAGGAAGTTGCTTGGTTGGGGTGGCCCCTTGTCCACCTGGGTACTTCCTCGTCTCTCCTCCCTTCCTCTCCCTTGCCTTTGCTCCCCACCTACACCTTTTCTTTTTACCCTCATATACACGTTCATAAATTGAAATAAATTTGACTTTGAGCCCCGGCTCTAAAATTTGCTGTACCTCTTGGACCAACTGCCAAAACGCGTTACTGAGTGAGGCTCCCTGAAGCCGAGCCTGATGTGGGTCAAGGCCTGGTGATGGTGACAGAACAGAGCCTGGCTGACCAAGGAGCACAGGAGGCCCTGAGTGGCTCTTCCCCGCTAGGACCTCCCAACATCAGCGTCACACCCGAAATGCGGGAAAACAGCCAGGCAGCTGCTACTGTGGCCATGCAGCAGCAGCCAAGAATGCCCCTTGTCCTGGCTGCAGCTGTGTCCCTAAACAGGTGCTGCCTGGAGGCCAGGCATGCCTGCATGTGTCACACCCTTCCCTGGGCACACAGAAACACATCCCAGATCAGGGACGCACACTGGCCCTCACACGTGGCACTCTCGGGCCCCAGGCCTGTCCTGAGGCCGTGGAGATTGTGAGCATAAGATAGGCCCCAGGTGATGAATTCTTTGTAACCCAGTATCTCAGCCTCCAGATGCATTTAAACATTTTTTTCCCTTCTTGCTTTCAGCCTTGAGGCAGACTTTGAAACTCTTAGCATCTTCCTTTCCCAGCAGGCACTTCCATGAACCACGCACGCTTGTCTAATTATGAGCTTGCTTAGAAATTCCAGGGACCAACTTTGAAACAAACTAGGCAGAAAGACCCAGCTGCAGGATCCTCCCACTCAAGAAGAGTTAGGAACAGTGAGGCCCCCACTGCCGGGCTGAAGTCAGTATGATGCAAATCAGACCTCCCCACAAGTCATTACTGAGATGGCCACAGAGCAGACACATGGACCTGCTTTCCACTACTCCTGCCTATTTCCCACACCTTTTTCTTCCTAAAACCCTTCCCTCAGCCTAAAAAGTTGGAATGATCTTCCAAAGGCATGAGTCTGGCCATACCCTAACCACCAGTATTTTAATAAAGTTGCTTTCCTTTCTCCACACCTCTCTTCTTCTGTTTTCTACCTCTGAGCGGTGAGCTGTCAGACTTCAGCCAGTTACAAAATGGGGCCCAGAGTCGCATTCCCTCTGCCCTCTGCCCTCAGCTGATGGACCTGGACAGATTAGAGCAACCCCCTTCCACTGACCCTGCACCTCCCTGGCATCACTGCAAGGGAGGGAGTGTCCCCAGAGGAGGAAGGAGCACTGACTCTTGGCTGTCTGGCCCCTCACAGGGACCAAACAGCTGCTGCCACCCCCAAACCACCCTCATCCGATAATTGTCAGTCAGGGCCCTACTTCTCTGCTCCCCACAGACCAGAGGAACCCAGTGAGGGAGGGGTAAAGTGGGCCTGAGCCTGGGACAGGACAGAACCAGGCAGCCTTCCTCTTGCACCTGGGCTCTTTTTTTTTTTTTTTTAATTTGTAATCTTTCATTTTTGTGTGCACGTAGTAGGTATATATATATATTTATGGGTTACATAAAATACTTTGGTAGAGGAATGTGATGCATAATAACCATATATGGAAAAGGAGGTATCCCTCCCCTCAAGCATCAAATACTAGGTCTTGTTCATTTTTTCTGTTTTTCCTTTTGGTACCCATTAACCATCCTCACTTTCCCCACCCCCCGCCTCCCCCTAAAAATTATGGAAGGCTTCACAAATTTGCATATCATCCTTGCACAGGGGCTATGCTAATCTTTTCTGTATCCTTCCAATTTTAGTATATGTGCTGCAGAAGCAAGCACCCTGGGCCCTCTTTGTCTCTCATTCCTTCCTTACTCTACCTCACCTGCTTCTCCCCAGTCCCAGCATTCACTCTTTTTCCCTCTTCTCCTACTGGTCTCCACTCCCACCCTCAGCCTGCCCTAGTTCCTTACCCCCAGCAACCTACTATCTTCTTTTTAAAATTTAATTCTATTTTTAATTGCTACATAATAATTATATATATTCATGGGATACATGATGATGTTTTGATAAGTATAATGTATATTGACCAGATCAGGGTAATTAGCATATCCACCTTCCCAAACATTTACCATTTCTCTGTGTTGGGAATATTCAATATCCTCCTCCTAGCTATTTGAAACTATATGATCGTTAACTACTGGTACAGAACACTAGAACTTATTTCTCTTATCTAGCTGTAATTTTGGATCCTTTAACAAATCTCTCCCCATACCTTCCTCTCAAGGCTGGTTGGTTATCTGGGGGTTTGAGGAGCTGTGTGTTGCCTCTTCAACAAAAGGAGAGTAGGGACTGTGTCTCGTACAGTGATACAGTCCCCTCCCTAAGTGTTTTACTCACCCCTGCAGAAACAAAAACCAAACCAGAGAAGTATTTCACTTTTAAAAGGGGGTTTCCTAGGGGCTGTTTCCTAGGGTCTATGTAAATTCGGTCCCATGATAGACTAATGCTAGAACATGCTGAGCTGAACACAATTAAATGGTTTCCTTCCCCTAGGAATTCTGAGGACCTTAACATGATAAAGAGCATGATAAACATCTGAGAGAGAGGCAGAATGTAGAGTTTTCCAAATTTATTTGAAACTCCCCTTTCCTAAGGAATATTTTGAGAGGCAAGGCAAACATCCCCTTGACCAATGCTGCAGGAGATGCCAGCTCCTCCAGGGCTGGCTCCACTCTGGAATTATGGACAGTGCCCAGCAGAGGATCCTGGATAGACCACCCCTTCACAGAGACCAGCACCTCTGCCCTCCTTCAAGCCAGAAAAGCAGAATTGGCCTCATCTTCCAGAATCTTCCACTGCCACTTTGACAAGTGGAGGACTTGCTTTACTCTGAGACTTTACTCTGGGGTGTTTCAGCCATGGACTAACGAAGAGATATCCAAAGCTACTCCTCTCACAATAAGGTCCCCCTCATAAAAAGCCACACCCCTCAGTTGTTCACCCCCAGCAGCACCTGCATTAGCACAACAGAAGTATTTCAAAGCCTAAAAACGACAGACTCAGCACCTTGGCTTGTGGCTACTTAATTACAGCCCTTCCCCTCCTGCTGCCTGCTTTCTTGGACCTGCTCTCACTTCTTTCAAGCCCCTCAGTAATTGACTCTCACTTCTGGCTCCCTGGGGGTTCAGCTTGGTGGTCCTTGTGACAGGGCCCTTATCAAGAAGTCTCCGAACTGCCGTATGGCATGGACCAATTTTGTTTCCTTCAAATCAGGGGAAGGAAAGGGGAGTCTTCTCACTTCCTGAGAGTGGTGGCTGAGAGCATGAGGAGAGGAGAAGGGAGACTGTCCGGGTCAAGCCAAGGACAGGGTGGGGTATTCCCACAGGGCACCATCAGCATGGAAGCTTCCAGAAACAGAGCACACACTGTGCAAAGGATGTTTAAGCCTACAGCCATTCGCAGCAGCCCTGCTGCGGCCAGAGTGTATACTTCCATCATTTCCTCCCATTTCCCATTGACATTGTCCCTACAAAGAGGAGTAAGAATTATGAGATTCGGGCAGGTGATATCCCCTAGGCAACCATCAGGGCTGCTAAGAATCACAACCAGCACTGCAGGCCCACCCACGTTTCTTCCTCTGCAAAGGCGTGAGTACCTGGGGTGGGGGGAGCAGCTGGGAAAGCACGGCTTGGGGGCCACCAACACTCTGAAGGTGCAAGTCATGCTGCAACTGGGAGCCTCAGTGTGTTCATCTATAGCATGAGCACAAGGGCTCCCCATCCCACCCACAGCGTGTCTGCCAGGGGCCTCAGGGCGCTCTAGGGGCAGGAGTGTGAGCGAGCTGAGTACTAGTCCCTCCACCATTTCCTAAAACTTCCCATTCCTGCCACTCAGCATCTCTTCCCTATGAAGATCAAACCCACACTCTCCCTGTCTGCCAACATATGCAGGGACAGGAGACCCAAAGGTCCCACCTCATTCGATTCCAGCTGCAGATGTCGTGGCGAGAGCCCCGTGAGCTGCCTCACCTTGGACGATGAACAGTGTGAATCACAGCAAAGACAACCTAAGCCCCTCTCCTGCCACAAACCCTGTCCTGACTACGCCTGACAGTCTCCTCAGCACTCACCTCTGCAAAGAGTTTCTTGAGAAGCTCTGGAAGACTGTGGCAGAGCAAGTGTTACTTTTAACCCGTCAAGATTCTAGCCCAGGTGACCATACCTTTATCTTCCTTACAGGGTCTTCTAGAGTAAAACAGCAGAACAAGGGTTGGGGGACTGGGGAGCTGGGGGAAGGCGAGGAAGGAGGAGGGAACAGAATGGGGACACTCCTGCCTCTTCACCCCTTTCTGAGTCAATGGCCATGGCCAGTGCTGCTGCTCACAGGCACTCTGAAGCTGGTTCCCAGCATAATCAAATTGAAGCCAAAGGTCAGGACATGCCTTTGCCAGGAAGGAGAGGCCTCCAGAGGACCCAGTACTGCCAAAATGCTCAGAATACACACTTCTGGTTACTATGCTGCTGCCCTTTGTCTTCCTGGCTGTCGCTCACGTCTTCACCAGCCTAATCTCGAGCTTCAGGAATCCTAGACAGAGTCCCAGCCCTTCACATGCCGCTCTGTCTGGAGGGACCTGACTGATCTCTACTCCCCAGTCTGATGCTGCCTGCTTCCTTTCCCTGAAGTCCCAGGAAAACTGTCATAGCTCAGTGCTTGAGGCAGCACAAGGAAGAAGACTCTGGGAGAACCCCAGTCTGTGATGTGGGAGAGAAAGGACACAATATCCAAGGACAACAGAGAAGGGCAGATACAGAGAAGGGGAGGGAAAGGAGGACAAGGGAAGAGAGGGAGGAGAGGAGGGGAGAGGAAAGGAGAGGAGAGGAGGGCAGAGGAGGGGAGAGGAGAGGAGAGGAAAGGAGGGGACAGGAGGGGAGGGGAGAGGAAGGGAGGGGAGAGACATGATGAATGATGAAATGATGATGATGAAATGATGTGTGATGGTCATGAGCACTGATGATGTGACATTTAATGATGATGATGTGGATGGCATGAATGATGAGATGATGGAATAAGATATTAGAATGATGGAATGGAAATGATGATGGAATACAGATGATGATGATGTATGAGAATGTGATGGGAATGGAACATGATGATGAATGATGATGAATGAAGACATACGATGATGGTTGATGAAATGGAGGAAACGGATGGAGGGAAGAAAGGAAGGGAAGGAGGGAGGAAGGGAATGGAGGAGGGAAGGAGGAAGGAAGGGAGAAGTGGAATGGAGGGGAGGGAGGAGGGGAAAGGAAGGGAGAGGAGAGGAGGGGAGACAGAAGGGAAGGAGAGGAGAGGAATGAGGGGGATAGGAAAGGAAAGAGGAGAGGGGAGGGGAGAGAAAGAAGGGGAAGAGGGGAGGAGAGGAAGGAAAGGAGGGGGACAGGAGAGAAAGGAGGGGGGGGAGGAGGAAAGGAGCAGGGAAAAGGAAGAATGGATATAAAATGGAAATAGAGGGATATGGAATGGGAGGAATAAACACAAAGAGCCCATATGTTAATATAAAGGAAGGGAAGAAACTGTCAACACAGCCTGGCCTTGGGCCCCACCAGGCGCCAGCATGGAAGCCGGCGGGCGGCCACGCTGGCGGGGCGTCTGGCCGCACCTTGAGGCGGTCAATCTGTATGTGTGAGCAGCACTTTGATATCTGGCCACGAAAGGACAAGTTCTCAAAGCCCCCATTCATGGACCCTACACACAGGAGCAGCAAACAGAAAAAAAATTGTTTCCCCATCGGTCTAGAAAGGTGGGTTCCTGTTTATTAATCGAAGACCACATAAAGAATGCATGGTTACGAATGTTCCTTCTGAGGAGCACAGAAGCTGGTTAAAAAAAAAAAAAAAAAATCCATCCGGTGATTACTTGGGACAAAAAGCTGCTGCTGCGGCCCCCATGTTAGTTTTAGAAGGAAAATTCTACAAAAGTACGGGGGACCTATTTTCACCAGGCATCACTGAGGGCTTTCCAGGGTGCCTGCTGAGGCTGGCCCCCTGCTAGAAGCTCTCAGACGGTGGGTCACCAGTGCCGGCCGGCCGCAGCTCCTCCTCCTCACCACCCTTTCTTCCTGCACTGAGAAACACCCAAGAGGATTTTTTTTTTTTTTTTTTTTTAAAAAGGTCATTGGCAATTAGCTCCCTGTGGAAATCAGAGAACATTCGAAAAGAGTTCCCTTGGAGGAAGTTCAGAGAAACTCATTCTCAAGGCAAGGCTCACCCAGATCGTGAGGGTCCCACCCTCCATCTGACTACAGGCTCCATTTCCCACCTACAGCAGGGACCGTGGAAAAGGAATTAAGGAGCAAACAGGAGATAAGATGGAGGCTTGGGTTCTCTTTTGAAGCTTAATTAAAGCAAACTGATCAGCCTTCTACTGCACATGCCGCAGACTACACAAACGGCGAACATAATCACTAACAGGGAGCCCTGTCCTCGGCAGCAGGCGGGTGGCAAGGAAACCCGTTCAGGCTCCCAGCGCAGGAGAGAAAGCCCAACTGTGATCATTCAGTACAAATCGCACCTGGAGGCCAAAAAAATGCTGATCTCTCCAGATAAAGGGGGAAAAGGGACGGGCAGAGGAAATGGATTCCGAGCCATCTTCATTTAATTTATTTCTGTGACAGATACTAACCTATTTCTAGGTGAAGGGATCAAACAGGCCTGTCACCAAATCACAGTCATCTCAAATATGCACAGACTGTACCCCATCCAGCTCCCGGACCACCAGCACGTTTTATGATTTCTTTACACTACAAATATTTGGCCGTGCTGAAATCACCCAATAAAGTCAATCCGGGGCTTCATCTGCAGTTCTGAGGCGCTCTCCAAGTGCTTGCTGGAGACTGGCCCAAAATAACCACTGCTCATCTTATTCAATATCGCAGGAAAATGTGTCCTCCTTCCCATATCTGCCTCCCACCACCTGGGAGCACAGGGACTGTCCCGTTTGGTGTGTGCTTGTTGTTTTTTGCTGTTATAAAGCGACAGCTGTTGTTTTCCACACACAGTCGCAGACGCGGTCAGGATGAATTGCCTGTGGGTGACAGCCAGGTCCTATGAACAGACTACAGGGCCAGTCCTGACCCTCTGCCGACAAAGTGAGTCCAGGCCGGCCACTAAGGCGGAGGCCGCGCCTGTCACTTTGGGCAGCCACAGAGGTAGCCTCAGGGCCTGAGTCAGAAGACCAAGACTCAGAGACCTTCCATCCTGGGCCCTTCTGCCTCCTACCCTTCACCTTTCTCCTGGGAGAATGAGGCCAGGGCAAATTTAGGGGTGGATGCCACAGGAACAGGGAGAAAAAGAGGCGTGTCTGAGACAGGAGGAAGCCACAGTTCAGGGATATCATCCTGAAGGGTTGTCATTCAGGGTAAGCAAAGGGAGGGAAGAAAAGTAAGCGGCAGCCACCTTTGTAACTCCACAAGGACGTCAGGCAGGCAGGTGCCATCGTCAGTGCGGCCACTGTGTGTTTCTGTCCACGGAATAAGAGCTCACCCCACATTAAGACTCATACATTTCTGCATCCTCTTTCTCTTTGAACTCAGAAGTTCTTGGAGAACATAATCTGGGTTGCCCCCAAAGCCATCCTGCCTTTACTTAGAGAAGTTGATATGATTTTCCTTTATTCATAGGAGAGAAAACAGAGATATAGAGAAAATGAAGTGAATCAGAGGAAGTCAGGCAGGTTTCCTGAGGAGTTTCCCAGCCTCTGCACAGCAGGGATAGGGCTCGAACACCTATCAGGAGGCCTGGAGGCATCTTCAGTTGGTTTGATGGGCATCTGTCCCCAGAAGCCCCTATGTCAGTGGGTACAGGACCTGCCCTGCGGAACCTGATGAGCAGTTTTCTCCTCACTCCACAGGCTTCCAATGCCTGAAAACACCATGAAGGATGAAGTCCTGGGCAGCAGCCAAAGCTCCATGCATTCCACCCTGACCCTTCCCAGCCAGGACTGTAGACGCCGCAGCCTCCATCACCCTCACCACCACTAACCACTTCTCCAGCAATGACAGCTAGCCCTGGGCCCCAGGGAGGAAAAACAAAAATCAGCCCGCTGGTCATCAGAAACATCCCTGAAAGACTTGACAGGGCCTGAGGCAAGGCCAACAAAAATCAGTGTTTCTCCCAAAGCCACACCATGCTGCAAAGTGACTAACAATTCTCCTTCTTTTTAGAGGTTGCCTTGCCCATGACTTCTCCAGCTTTGTCTCTTTCCTCCTGCCTCAGAAGTTGCTGAGATACCTTACCATCATTCGGCATGAGTTCAAAACTTATAAAATGCCCCTCCCCATTCCATCCTCCTGAGATGGGTCCTTGGGGTATGTTCTCCCTTGCTGCAGGAAGTTAACAAGCCTAACTTTACTTGACAATAAGTACCTTCTTGGTAGTTATCCGTTGGAAAGCAAAAATATGAGCAATCCTTCTGATCACAGGGGCCTTTGCAAGCTTAGTTTCCACAAGGATGGCGCTGACGCTCTGAGATATCCACCTGGTAACCAACAACTGGTTTTTCAGAAAGACGTCACAACCCCAGCCGTGGCATCAGTGATCCATGTCTTGCATCCTCTTTTATTTCTCCTGGAGGCCACATTTCCAGTATGCAGCCAGGCAGGCTTCATGGGGAGAGAGGAGGAGAGACACCCTGAGCTCTGAAATGCAGGGAGTTGTCTTTGTGTTATTTTGCTTTTTTTATTTTTGCATTGAAAGTAGCTTCATTGTTTTCTGATTTTAAAATAATAAACACTGTAAAAAATTCAAACTGCAGAAAATAGTTTTTAAAATGAAAGCTAACCTAAAGCCCACTAACCTGCTAATCATCACCAACATTTTGATAACCATCCTTTCATCCATCTCCTTATATATGTGAACATAGATACATTTTCTATATAAATGGGATATCACACATATTGTCTTTTAATACAGTGCACACATTTCTCTCTTCCATGATCTTTTTTTCTCATATCCCACCTTCCCCTTTTCAACGCTCCTGCTCCAGGTAACCAGTGTTCCCTGAGGTGCTTCCTTCCACACTTAGCTCCTTTCTGCTCTCTCCACATGCAGTAGAGCCCAGTGAAAGCCGGGCTCCCATTGAAGCCATTGATTTTAGACAATGGACCCTGGTAGAGACAAGGATGGAGATCCACACATGTAACCTCTAACCCATAGACACTGATGTGCTGCTGTAATTATAAAGATTGTTGGTTGGTTGCTGGGCCATAACTGAGTTGCACTCAAAATATACTTGTGGGACAAACAGAGTCTCCTCCTCCTCTTCCTGCTCCTCCTCCTCCCCAAACTAAGTTGGATAATAAGGTGACAGGGGTCTGTGTGGATTTTGACACATCCCATTGCCCCATTGTCTGTGTGTGGCAGTGATTTGGACAGGATGGTACAAAACCAGGTTTCCAGCCTTCTCGATGGCTTCTCCTCAACACTACTGAACAGAACTCTTCTCTGCTTCCACAGAGCGACTGTTTCCTTCCTAACTTTCTCTCATCAAATTATTTAAGATCTTGATCTTCCTGACCTTCACCTGAGTAGGTTTGCCACGCTCTGCATTGAACTTTTCGTGCCCGTCCATGCATGCCAGTTGTTCACCATCCTGAATGACATCTTCAAGACACCAGATATGATAAATGTCCACTTTGTAATATGCTGCACTCTAGAGCATGTGATGAAAATGGATGTTATGTTAATCAAATCTATCTTTTGAAAATTCCAAAGTACACTAAAAATGAATTAGATGGTAATTTTTTGTTTCTACAATTCCTAGCATAAGAAAGAAATAGCCTATTAATATTTGGGGCTACAAAAATACGTGATTTGTACTCAACATTTCAGGAACATATTTATTGTATTAAAGCGACAGGGGGCACATCTGGGTCCCTGTTTGCATGTGTATTTCTGCATCCAGGAGCCTGGGCCTCTGGTCTCTGGCCTTTTAAAATCTGTACCAGGTTGCCTGCCACATACCTCTCCCCTGCCTGTCACTCACCACGAGCAGCCCCTCACAGGTCAGAACTCTGCTGTGCAAACAGGTGCCTCAGAGTTCACCCAAAAGATTTAAAAAAAAAAACAAAAGACAAAAACTTTCCACTCAGAGCAGGCAAGCTTTACTTTTTTAAAGTAAGTGTTACTTAACAGAAGGCCTCGTAAAGCTCATAAAACACTGGAACATCTGGTAAACGGTGTCAACTTTACACGTTCTCCAGCACAGGGTACATGACTCTTGTTTCCACTGGCGTAACTCAGGGATGCAGAGCCCCGCGCTGGTGCGTCTCCGGGCTCCCTGCCCGTCCTGATTTTCATAGGATGGTCTCAAGCCAGCAGGTCTGTCTCTACTTTCAACCAGCCCAGCAACAGACAACCAACAACCTCAGAGTCCAGATACAAGAGGCAGCAAGGGAGGTGAGGAGAGCGAAACAACCTGAGGACCCAAGGACATGACCTGCTGTGATTGGCATACACTGTGTTTGGCATACACTGCATGCTGGGAGCTGGGGGGAACAGACTAGGATGTCACATGTGATTGGCAGCCTGCCTCTTTTGGGTGCCTTCAAAATAACCTGAGAATCTGTGGTTTAAATGTTCATTCATTTATCCTAGATGTTAAACACACTGCTTTTTGCCCAGGTGGGGTGCCAGGGGATGGGGAGGGTTACTCAAAAACATTTAAAATCAACATTTCCAAAGTCCTCTGGAAATGAGGTCATCGTTCCATCAGCAGGCACGATTTTCTTTTTTTTTTTTTTGAGACGGAGTCTTGCTCTGTCACCCAGGCTGGAGTGCAGTGGCCAGATCTCAGCTCACTGCAAGCTCCGCCTCCTGGGTTTACGCCATTCTCCTGCCTCAGCCTCCGGAGTAGCTGGGACTACAGGCGCCCGCCACCTCGCCCGGCTAGTTTTTTTTTGTATTTTTTAGTAGAGACGGGGTTTCACCGTGTTACCCTGTTTTTATATCCTGGCAAGTAAGGACCCCAAAGGCTCCACTGTGAGATTCTGACTTCACCATGAGAAGAAGGCTTCTTTCTTCCCAGCTGGTCTCCTTCTTACCATGTGACTTTGAATCCCAGGGATAGCCACAGGAAAACATCAGAGAGACACTATCAACATTTCGAGACTCTAAGCAAACATCTCAGTGAGCAAACCCTCACGTCCCCTTAGGAATCTACAGCGTTTAGGGCTCAGGATCATCCCACTCTCCCAAAGCCAGCAGAGACCTGGTGATGCAAGCACCCAAGGGTGAGACGAGGACCTCTAGCTGGAAGAGGACTGACCACGTGTTTCTGGGCAAGTCCCTCGACTGAGCTCCAATGCTTTCATCTGAAAAATTGCTCTGTCTCTCTCCCAGGATTGATGTAAGAATCAGCAGACTTAATACACACAAGTGTGGCTTATAAGGCCTTCCACAAATATTACTTGTCATTATACACATATCATCGCTGACTAGTTTGTCTTTTCTGTAGTATTCATTTAAAAAAATACTCAGTTCCGGCTAATAAAATGTAGCAGAAAGTCTGCTGAAAGGTTTCTGGGAAAGAAATGTTGCTGCTGATGATACACAATTATGTTAGAGAAAAGAGTTCTCTAGTATACCTCCTTCCCTGTGCTTCCAGTCTTTGAAAGTGGAGCTGCTGCAGCTATTCTGTAACCATGAGGCTATACAAGCCTATGGGTAGAAATTCATTATGTTAAGGATGGCAGGGAAGAGGCAAGAAAGGGCCTGGAGACTTGATATCACTGAACCAATGCCAGCAAATGCCTGCTTTTGGACTTCTTCTTATGTGAAAAAAACAAACCCTACTTAGGCAAGCCACTATTGATTGCGTTTTTCTGTTATTTGCAGCTGAATGCATTGTAAAGGACTGAGTCCTTCCTTTATCTGTTCTCACAGGACCTTGTATTTTCCTCTAAAGAACTTATCGCAGTCATAATTATTTAAGTATCAGTGTGATTATCTGCTTAATGACTCTATCCTCAACTAGATTTTAAGTTCTGCGAGAGTAGAAACCACATCTGTCTGGTTCACCATTGAATCCCCAGCTCCTTATCTCAGTGCCCAGCATATAGTAGATGCTCAGTAAATACTGGTTGAATGAATGAATGACTGAATAAATGAATAGTACTTATTCTGAATAGACACTTGTCAGTTCACTTCCTGTTCTCAGTAGGGCTAGTGTGCTAATCTCTCAAATTAGTGTGGAAGTTTTGGCGGCATGGAGGGACCTCCCTCTACCATTTTCTCTCCAACACTAACTTGAGTCAGATTTTCCATGCCGGTCAAGCCACTTTCCCTTATGGAGAATAATGCCCAATACAGACCCCTTAGAAGGACCTCAGTAAATTCCAGCTGAACAGATTTTGCAGCCCCCAAGAGTCGTTTTCCATAAGGTAAGTGCATCCTTCCTTCTAAAGGCAATTTGAGTCTCTCCCTCTAAACATTAAGCCCTGACCCCAGCTTCAACAGCAGGAAGATACCTCAGTAAGCAATATCCCCCATAGCGTTACCTGATTTTTCTTCAGGAAGAAGGAAGAAAAGTTTCTTAGTGAAAACCCTTCTTTCCTCTACTGCCGCTCCCTGGGCTGTGTGTTACCACTTCTAGTCTCAGCTGGAACTAGCAACCCAAAAGCAGTCCCAGAAAAGAGAAGGAAAAAGAATTAAATCGCACCACCCACGAGGGATCAGGAGTTTACGAAACACTTTCCCCATGGTTGGCTGCAAACGCCGTGCGGAGGGTGGTCTCTTCCCCTCCATTGCCTGTCCCTTGTCCTCCCTGTGCCAGAGGGGTATATATTACCTTTTTCCTTCTGCTAAATGCCAACACACAAACTCCTGGAAACTATCCATCAGCAATTCAGAGACAGGATCTCCCACGTAAAGCAGGAGGATCCTGAGTTTCAACTTCCTGTCTCCATTCACACTGTACCTTCCAAAAGGAGGGAGACTGGCTCCCTGGAAGCCATAAAGCATAATGGTCAAGAACCAAGATTCCAGACCTGGGAACCCTGCCACTTCCTCGTTATATAATCCTGGGCATTTTATCCAATCTCTATAAAAACTCATTCTCTGTTTTGGTAAAATGGGGAAATAAATGAGATAATCCATGTAAAGTGTAAGCTTGCCACATAGCAAGCCTCCAAAAACTTCACATATTTTTATCCAGGCTTAACTCAAGTCACACTTACCTATGAAACCATACTCTGGGAGGTTGTTAAATGTCCTCCAAGGCATTTTCTCCTGATTGGCCGGTTCCCACCAGCCTTCTATGTCCTGCCTCTGTCTTCTCTGAGTCCATCCGCCTTTCCTAGGCTCATTCCCTCTAAAAGAGCTGCTCCAATTTGAGAGATGCCTCCCAAAAGATTGTGGAGCCCATCGTGGGGCTACCTCAGTTACTGCCTTAGTTACCTGAATCTTGCTGTCCTGTTCTTTGCCAGGCAAGTTACCTCCCCTCGGTCTGTTTTCATCATCTAAAAATCAAGAATAACCATTTCTATTTTGCAGGATTGTTATAAGGTTTAAAAATTCAGTATTTGTAAAACGCCAGGCACATACCGGGCACTCAAATCAGGCTTAATGTTCCTATTCATATTATTATTATTCAAGATCCAAGTTAGCCTATGCCTAAGTTAAACAGAAAAAAGAAGAAAGAAAAAGCAAGAGCAAAAACATTTTTTTCTTTTCTTCGAGCTGAGATGCAAGTTGGCAATCGGCTGGGGTCTGGAAAGGGAGCTGGCCAGCCACCCAGCGCGCCGCTGCTTCCCAGGAAGATCCTGCTTTAAAGCTGAAGCCCCACTGGTCAGGGTCCAGCGACGCTTGGCACATGACTGGCACCACCACACAAATACAGAAAAATATCTGGTTGCAAATGCATTGACAGATTTGGATTAAAAATAAAGTCCCCGGATGGACCCAGCAAGCTTGTATTTTAGAAGGATTTCTTTCTCTCTCTCTGGAAATGTTCTGGACTCCTGAAAATAGAGGTTTATTATGGAAATGCTGACAGACCCTTAAATAGAGCACTGTATTTGCAACACTGTAATTATGCCTCCATTGAAAAGCTCCAAAGAAAACATGATTTCCCCTGTGCAAATAAAAATCATGCATGGCTTTAAAGGCCCAGATTTGTATCATTCGAACCATAAGGACCCATCGTCTTCCATATGTAAATGAATTATAAATAATAATGGCTTTAAAAAAAGGCCCATCCCAGGGAAATATGGACCCACTACTATGGCATTTGTAAAACTGGACCCACATCTCACTATTGTCTTACTGCATGAGTAGGCACCAGATTAGCCTTATTACAGCATTGATTTGATTGACCTAGAACTTGTCCCTGAATAAATAAGACATTCATATCTTCTTCCATTTATGCCCCTCACAGAACTTTCTCCCACACTCTCTCTCTCTCTTCCACTCTAACATATTTGCTCTGTGCCATTCCTCAGCAAGACGATCTGAGGTTAGACTCTGCAAATAACCACTTCAAGGTGATGCAGTGGCTCAGATGTGTCCAGTGACTGCAGATCTGTTTGCACCCACCATGTAAGGTGCCACATGCACTTCTCTATGCTCTTGACACATCTCGTGGAGGGTGTGGGGCCACCAATACTTTAGAACTGTATCTTGACAACCACTGTATGTTTGACATACAACATGTGTCTGCAGCCTCTGCAAAATGTGCTCCAGATTTCATAGCCACTGCTCCGAGCACTGGATAAGGGGCCATTATGTGAATCTGTAGCAGCTCCAAGCAGTAATCAGAGAAGCAGACCACGGTCCTGGAGGACAGGCTTTATTCTCCCATCCAGATTGTGGTTTGCTTATTTTCAAACAGTTATTGATACTTCCAAATTGCAGTCACTAAATGACAGGTTTCATTTAGATGATCATCAAAAATGAAACTAGCAGAGTTGAGGCTATAATTCTTTTTTTCTTAATACCAAAAGAAAATCTGCATTATAACTATATAGAGCTACATGTGGTTATAGATACTTGATTATACCTACAAAAAATGTGTTACATGACGTTTGTTTTTTTCAACAACAAAACTGTAGCTGGATTTTTTTCATAGACATAATTTGCATATTTGGGGATAAGTAAACTCCTAAGAGGTCTTTTGAATTACAAATGAGAGATTAAATTAGGTTTCTTCTGATTTCCTTATCAAGTCTACTTTATTACATTCTAATTAGTTGAAATTGGGTAACAGAGAGTTGCCTGAATCTGCATGTAGCACATATAAACCCAGAGGCCCTGTGACCCAGGCTTGGTGAAGTGCTGTGTTAAAAGCAATTCAACAGAAAAGATAGATAAATATAATTGAAAGCTATTTAAATCCTTTCTCGTTCTTTTTAGAAAACACCAAATCAGGGGAGGACATACGTTCCATATAATAAAATAGTTTTAAAACTCTTGTTATGGACTGAATTGTGTCCCCCTAAAATCCATTTGTTGAAGCCCTAATCCCCAATGTGACTGTATTTAGAACTACGACCTTTAAAGAGGTAATCAAGGTAAAATGAGGTCATTAGGGTCATTAGAGAGGGGGTCCTAATCCAATATGACTGTAGTCCTTGTAAGAAGAAGGGACATCAGGGAGGCACGCGTGAAGAGTGAAGGCCGTGCTGGGAGAGAGCCATCTGCAAGCCAAGGAGAGAGGCCTCAGGAGAAACCAGTCCTCTTGATCTTGGACTTCCAGCCTCCGGAAGTGTGAGAAAGTAAGTTTCTGCTGTTTAAGCTACCTGCTCTGCAGCATTTTGTTATGACAATCCCAGCAGACTAATCCAACTCTCTTTAGATATCCTTCATGGTTATTCTCTTACACCTGTCAGTGGCTCCCCTAAAAACTACTTACTCCTTCCCTCTCCATGGCTCTCACACTCTCCTGAAAGCCCACGTCATGCCTGCTTTCATTTTTCTCTCCCTGCTCCCCTCTTTGGCTCAGCTCTTTATTATGTGTGTCAACTGGGCCTCTCTAGTAATTTGAAATGTTTTTCTTCCTCTTTTCTTCTTTTCATCTTATCTTAACCAATATAAGAGAGACTGAAAAATTAAAGGCCTTCCTCCAAAGGGGAAGTGGGGAGAGAGGCTATAAGTATGTATTACAACCTGTTGTCCTTATTACACACTTCAAAATTATAATACAGAAGCCACCGGGACAAGAAAGAAACGAATGAAGGTTCAGAAAGACATGAGATACAAAGCCAGGTGTGGTGGCTCACACCTGTAACCTCAGCACTTTGGGAGGCTGAGGCAGGGGGGTCACTTGAGGCCAGGAGCTTGAGACCAGCCTGGCCAACATGGTGAAACCCCATCTCTACTAAAAAATAGAAAAATTAGCCATGCGTGGTGGTGCATGCCTGTAATCAGCTACTTGGGAGGCTGAGGCAGGAGAATCACTTGAACCCAGGAGGTGGAGATTGCAGTGAGCCAAGATGGTGCCACTGCACTCCAGCCTGGGCAAAAGAGTGAGACTCCATCTCAAAAAAAAAGGACAGGGATACAAACAGCAGTGCTGCCAACATGGTGCCAGAAGTGCAGTAGGAAAGGCCAATTCTCTAGTTATTAAAAAAAAAAAAAAAAGGGAATCTAAATGTTTGACTACAGTAATGCATTGCTTAACAGGACAAGTTCTGAAAAATGTGTCCTTAGGCAATTTTGTCATTGTGTGAACATCGTAGAATACACTTACACAACCTACATGGGCAAGCCTACTATATGCCTAAGATATATGGTATAACCTATGTTCCCAGGCTACAGACCTGTGTAGCATGTTACTGTACTGAATGCTGTAGGCAATTACAACACAATGGTAAGCACTTGTGCATCTAAACAAATCAAAACATAGAAAAGGCACAGTAGAAATATAGTATAATAGAGAAAAATAATAGTACACCTGTATAGAGCAGCTCTATTATAATCTTAGGGAACCACCACTGTATATGTGGCCCACCACTGATGGTAATTTATAACAATGCATGTCTGTAATATGTTTGCCACCCTGAAAAGCTTTGACATCCTGTCCACCTGGTCAGAAATGAATGTGAAGGTAAACAAGAAATGGTGTGTTCAATTCTCAGCAGGCTTTCCTCTAGGGGAAAGCAGACAGCTAAGTAAACCTCATTTGGCCTAACAGAAAAGAAAGGAGGGAGAAAGAGGGAAACCGGAAATCCTCCACAGAACAAATACAATTTTATAAGCATCAATAGAAGGTCTGATTTTTGTTTTGGAATGGGCTTGTTTATAGTTGACAAGCAAAATATTTAGAAATGTAATGGGAAGAAAAGGTCACCACCAACTCCAACAAATTCTACCATTAGTCAGCAAAATGCCACCAGTCTGGATACAGGCATCTGTGTACAATTATAACAGCATTCACAATGCACTCTTCACCTTCAAAGCCCTTTCCGCAGCATTAACGAATGAATTCTCACAACAGCCTTCTCAAGGAGGTGTGATTATATCTGTGTGGGAGAGAGAGGCTGGGGTGGCCCAAAGAGGTTCTCCTTTCCCTAAGCCTGAGAGAGACACATCCTGGAGATGCCAATTCTTGGCAGTCTCTGGTCAGCTAGGGCCCTCCCAGGTCTCCAAGGACTATAGATCTCCTGGCTTCCCTTGAGTGCAGGAACCATCCAGAGAGGAGGCCACCAGCTTTACTGCTGCCAATCACCAAGAACTGAAAGACACAGCTCCCTCTCTCAGGGGTGATGAAAGCTCATTTCTGTATCCAAACAGGCATCTCTCCTCCAATCATTAGTTTTCCGAGCTCTCTTGCAACATGTGCTGGCTTTGTCCTGGGTTGACTTAGCTAAACTGTAACTAGAATTCTCAGAATTCTCTTGCTTGTATAATTCTAAGTTAGGGTTGGCTACAAGAGACGTTAGAGTGGGATCTGGGAGGTGAAAGTGAAGTAGCCTCCATTATGCTGGTAAGGAGGTATAGGGCTCCAAGCATCTCTTTAGCTTAAATTGCTACTACTCGTCCACTGCCCATCTGTTGGAAGACAGCAGAGCTGGGCCTGTGGCTCTTTCAGATCCTACAAGATTTCTTCCTTCAGCTCCTCTGGGTCCTGAACCAGGCATGTGCTCAGTTCTATGGAGAAGGACGCCTGCTTCTGCAAACCAATTGCTTTGTCAAGGTGGTGAGTGCTATGGTCTGGAATGTTGGTGTCTCCTGACAAATTCATAGGTTGAAAGTTAATCTTCGATGTGATGGTGGAAAGAAGAGAGGCCTGTGGGGAAGTCCTTATGTCCTCACAAATGTAATGAGTGCCCTTATTAAAAAGATTAAAAGGAGCACATGAGGACACAACTAGAAGGCACTACCCATGAAGCAGAACACAAGCACTCACCAGACACCAAACCTACTGGTGCCTTGATCTGGAGTGTCCCAGCCTCCAGACCTGAAAGAAATACATTTCTATTGTTTATAAATTACCCAACATAAGATGTTTTGTTAGAGCAGCTTGAATGGACTAAGGCAATGAGTGACACACGTGGGTTCCAGTTTGTCTTCAATGCTTCGTGCTGGTGCATTCCAGTTTATCCTTGGCCATTCCCACTTCATATCCAACCTTTTCTTTCCAATTGATGATCCTAGGGACCTGCAATGGCCACAGACCCATCACCAGATGAGGCAATAGCCTTCCATAGACTTCCTCACCAGCTTCCGTAACTGTGTAAAACATAATCCCTGTAGAAAAGACCTCATTCACCTTGTGTCTCATAGTGGTTCAGCTTCCTTGATCAAACTCTAACTGACACAGGACATTTGACTACTTATGTGATCACAGGATCTCCAAACGGAATGGGTCCCCAACCGGGAGTCTACCCCCTGGAAGCCTAGAAGGCATGTAAAATGGCATCTGTGGTTTCGGTGGGCCTCTCAGTTTCCCCTATTTCTCTCCTGTAGATCTGCTTGGCCTCATTTCCTGTGAACTAGGACTTAGCAGACCTGTGAATCTGAATTCTAACCCAACAGCACATGTCTAGTCCTCTCTAATTCCTCCTGCTGACTTCCATCCCACTGGTGAGGGCAAATGAAGAAGCAAAGACTGGACAAACAAAGTGGACCCAGCTTGTCCCCTTACTGGTCAAGTGTTTATTTAATGAGGAGCTACCTAAAAGATGTTCCATTCATGTAAGTTTCAGTCTCAAGTGTGAGGCTAGTTTGGGGATTTAGTGGCTTCATTAAGAAATCTAAATATTTTCCAAGAAAGGCCAAATATGGAAGAAAGAGGAGAATAGTTCAGAATAACCTTCCCAAGGGGCCACCATTTTGCCAAGCAGAGTGCACCCATGTTCCCTCAAGTTCACACCATACAGGAGAGTTAGCAGGAGTGTTGGGGATGGATGGATGGATGCTGTGCTGGACATCTGCGAACAAGCTCTAAGATCCAGACTCTGCCATTTCCCAGCTCTTCTCTATATTCAAAGAAGGATGACCTCTATAAACTACCAATGTTCCCCACTGCTTCCTGCTTGGTTTGGCCAATGAGAAACATGGGCAGCATATTTGAGAATGGGCAGAAAAGAGAAGCCAGGTTTTCACACCCCACCCCTACTAGGGGCTGAGACTTCCCTATCCAAGACACCACCAGTTGGATTCCCTCCAGAACCAGCTTTCAGCAGGTAGCTCAGGCTCTTGGGCTTAGGTAATACCTTTGTTCCTCCAGCCCTAGGGAAAATAGGAGTTTTCAGCAATTGCTAATCTTGGGGTTGCCTTGCCTTACCCTGCTTGCTCTTTCAACTCTTCTAAAAACCTTTGTAACTAATTTCCCATATTAAATTTCCTCTATTAAATTATTCTGCATGGGTTTTGTTTTTTCTGGAGCGACACTGGCTGATACATATGCTTTCAACTCTAGGGATTAGAATTTGCCAAAACTGACGCCCTTCCAAGATTTTTAAGTTCCCTAGGCTAGCATCATTTTTTTCCATTTCTTGTAGACAACAATACAAAAAGTGTTGCCGAAGAGGAAAATTGAATGGTAACTCTGCACCCAGTCTTTATGTGGAGGGTGGGAGCAGAAGACAAGGAAAATTGACTCAGGTTTTCTCCCTAACTCAGTAAAAGTAGATATATACTATAGGGGTTTCTCACGTCATAGTTATGGGTTTCTATTCATCCTTTCCACACTCTCTTACCCAAACTTCACTTCTTTCATGTATTCACCAGCATATTTTGAGCATCTGCTAGGCCCTGGGGATACAAAATGGACAAGATGCTACTGACCTCAAGGAACTTCTAGTCTAGTGGACAAGTGTGATCATGTGCATGTCCTTTCTAGGATTAGCCCTTACCATTAGAACATGTAGTACTGATGTAGAATTATCCATTCCAATCAAAACAGCCAGATAAGTTCCTCACAGACCAGAATCTTTCCAGCAACTTCAGCAGAGATGTTCACAAACAAAAGCACATCCCTTCAAAGTCATCCTCACAGCAACCCTCATCACTAGGGTCTTTCACATAGGAAGGCAGCAACACGCACTCCCACAAAGGAGACCATATTCTCCCTCTTCAAGTTCAGATCCCAGTCTCTTCCAGATTTGGACATTCTGATCATTCATATCATTGCCACGTGTGCTCTGACTACATATCAGTTCAATCTACTAAATCTTCAAGGGTCATCTTGGCCTACACGTTCAGAAGATCTCCTAATCTTCCCTTTCCCTACTCCAAGCAAGACACTGACCCTGCTAGTCTTCAAGGTTTCTTCAGATCACGCTTCCACCTCTTCCTTCTTAATCAGTTTTATATCTTTCCTCAGCACTTGCTAGGTTCTGGCAAGTAGAAGGCATTCAGTGTTTGTTGAATGAATGAATGTATAGATGCATGGATGATGAGTTTGGAGTGAGAAGCAATCAATGATGTGTTAACTAAGGGTTGTCTACAAAGTACTGGTTTGGAAATCTTGCTTTAAGTGCAATACCATGCTTATCCGTGATCATCATTGGAGTCATAAGCCAAAAATAAGACTTTCAAGGAATAATACTGAAGCTTCATCCCCAGGCACAGACCAGCACCCGTGTATACAGAGGAAGGCTGGCTGCTATACCTGGACCTGCAAGGGTAGTTTTGCCCCAAGATTCAGCCAGTATTAGAAAATCAAGATTTCTAAGGAAATGTTTGAGCCATCCATTTCCCAGAGTCCCCTCACGAAGTTGGCTCAGTATGGATCCAATATTTTAAAATCCTCCACTGGCATTTCCAGTTGCAGAAAATGTGGATCATAACAAACTGCAGCAGACAGCTTCTTAATTTTCCTTTGCAGGAGCGGCCTGCAAACCCAACACCCACAGGCAAAGCCCTATGCAGTGTCAGTTGGAGACCACAGGAGAGTGTCTGTTAGCGGCTGTAAGACTTTCCCTCTTCCCAGACCTCAAACCTTAGAATCTGGCTCATTAAAGATAGACAGTAGGCTCCCCTGAGGCCCAGACCTTTCCCCAGCCTACTAGAAATAACCAGGAAGCCAGAGGTGACTCAGCTCCTACTTAGACCCAGACTGACTTTTCTACCAGCCAGTGCTGCTGTTTCAAGGTCCAGTCTTGACGGGAGCCACCCACACCCCAACCTGTGAGTAGCTCTTCCCCAGGAAAACAAAACAAAACAAAACATAAACCAATAGAAACCCTGAAGTTTAGGCAGCAGATTTGCAATGACTTGGGCACCATGTAGAATTAACACAGAATGCCTCATGCCATAAGATGAAATCACAGCACCCAAAGATGAGCCAAAGGATGGCCTCCACGTCTCCCTACATTGCTGAGGTGAGTGGCAAAGGCCTGCCCTCTCTCTGCCTTCTGGGCAGGAAGTCTTACATGGCTCTTGCATTCCATCCAAAAGACAAAAGAGGGGGTGGATTTCTCTGAACCCTCGCCAGGTCACACTGAGGTGGGTGTTGGGTCTTTTGAAACTGTCAGAATGAGTATGCTTCTGATTATGGGGTTCCCAAGACTCTGAGCCAGCTTTTTTTTTTTTTTGTAAGCACATACATTTTCTTTCTGGACCACAGCCACGTTGCTCTGGCTATGTTAATCCCCACAAGTAGTCACAGTGCTTCCCAGGGCATCCAGGGAGTTGCTTGTTTTAGGGAAATCCTGTTAGTTTGAACTCTGTTCAAGAATGTGCCCAGTGTGCTTCAGCCCAGGAGCAAAGTAGATTCAGCCTAGAGAGTTAAAAGCACTTGGGTCCTTGGGGGTAGGGGACAGAAATGATCTGAGAGCTCATAAGCCTGGAGGAAGAGTATGCAGATCCAAGGGTCACTTAACTCAGCCCTGTAATGTTCTGATCTACAAACTTGAAGATTAACTGGCTACTGGAAGACTCTCTGCATACCCCGATTAGTGAAGGGTCAGTTTACGTTGATGTGAGGAGGGCATTTGCAAAGTGGGATTGTCCTGGTCACTCCACCTCTTGTTTTAGGGCCTTCCTCTTCCAATAGGTTCTCTGGGCTCTTGTCTGTCTAAAAGACCCATGACTTCTCAACACAGTGCCTTTGCTGATAAGGAAATACGCTGCTCTTCCCAGACATTTACCTCTACCTGCTCTTTCCAGACGCTTTCCCTACTCATCAAAGCTTGCCTATCCTGTGTGTCTACACTGATAATAGGAGATGATAATTACTCCCTGTTAATGTGTTTTCCAGTATAATCCTTAAAAATAACTGGAGCAGGCCACTTTCTATATGCTGGGAATTTAAAAGAGTCTCTTACATCCCAAAAACTCTCCACCTCTGACTCAAGGCCACTTAGAGGTTTACCATCAAGAGTGACTCATTTGGCTTAAAGTTTTTGTTGTATGTCAAAAAGCAAATCAAAGCGGCAATATAATCTAGAGGACAGAACATGAGACCGAGAATCAGGGGCCTCAGTCCTCCTACTGGCTCTATCATGGCTGGCTGTGTGACCTCAGGCAGTCACTTCACCTCTCTGGTCCCTAATGTGCTAGGCATCCCCAAAGGTCGGAGCAATGGCAATTTACTGAATCAATCAAGTTACACAGCCCCAAGGCCTGCCTGTAGGGGGTAGTTCTAAATAGTCAACGACCAGATATGTTCCCGCCATAGACTAGCCTGCTTGCGGGTTGCGACCTTATGATCACTCATATGTGTGCACTCATCAGATTCCCTGCTGAGATTGGGTTTTATTTTGTTGGCAGAAGAAGAGAGAAAAAAAGAGAAAGGGAGGGAGGGACAGAGAGAAAATGAGCCAGAACATAAAACGTACCATCCAGAAAAGGGAAAGAAAGTAGAAAGGGAAGGCAAAGGCAGTGGCGCTGAGGAGAAAATGGGCGTCCTTGCTAAACATGCTTCCCTTTCTCACAACCCAGCTAAGATCTACACAGCGCCCATGGCCCAGTGGTTAATCAAGCTAACAGAGAATGTTTTGAATTTAAATCCTGACTCTACCTCTCATTCTAAGAAAGTTATCTAGCCTTTCTAGACCTTGGTTTCCTACTCTATAAAAGGAGGTTAATATTAGAACCCACCTCAGTGGGTTACTTGGAGGACTAAAAGGAATAAAGCATGTTAAGCTCTGCCCTAATAATGCAGAACTTTTACCCACCAAAGACTCACTCTATGTAGGCTATTTTTATTATTAGGGAGGAACACAGATCACCTGAACTCCAGGAGGCATCTATAGGAGGAAGTATTCTTCAAATAGGAAGACAAGGATGGTGCGGGTTGCAAGGCTTCTGAAGTCACACCATGTAAAATGGGAAAATTAGCTCTGCTAAATGAGCTACACTAAGGAAATGCCTAAGACCTCCTTATGAACCCAAGTAATCCATAAACACCAAGCTATTAGTGCTTGGAGTGCATACCCTGCTAAACGCCTGGTCAAACATCATATTTGGTTGGTGCAAAAATAATTGCGGTTGCCATTGGCAAAAACCGCAATTACTTTTGCACCAGCCTAATAGCATGGGACTGAACTTACATGTGTGATATGTTCCCTATGATGCATTTTAAAATTTGATGGTTCATGACTAATGAGTAATTTTTAGTTAAGAATGGATAGGCCAGGCATGGTGGCTTACGCCTGTATTCCCAACACTTTGAGAGGTCAAGGTGGGTGCATCACCTGAGGTCAGGAGTTCGAGACCAGCCTGGCCAACATGGTGAAACCCCATCTTTACTAAAAGTACAAAAATTAGCCAGGCGATGTGGTGGGCACCTTTAATCCCAGCTACTGGGTAGGCTGAGGCAGGAGAACCGCTTGCATCCGGGAGGCGGAGGTTGCAGTGAGCCAGATGGTGCCACTGCACTCCAGCCTGAGTGACAGAGCAAGACCCCATCTCAAAAAAAGAACATGAACAGATAGATCAAAGATCAAAGTTAAAGTATCATCTACAATAAGGTCAGCTGTAGCCTGAGGATACAGCTATTCTCAGAGGGAATGAATGAGGATGGAGGATGGGTTGAGTGGGTGGGTTTTCTTCTTAAGCCACAACTTGAGATTCTTATCACAATGATAATGATGGAGGCTCTCAGCTAGGGCAACTTACTAAACTACTAGGGCTTAAAGAAGTTTGTGTGAAAGAAAAATGATCTAACAAAACATGTTTTTTGAATTATTCCATAGAGTTCTTTTCTGAAGAACTAATTTTAAAAAATCCGAAGTCCTTACAATGGCTTCAATGTTCTATATGATCTAACCCCTTTTGTGACCTCATCTCCCAACACTCTTCCCCTGCTCCTCCTCAATCACTGCCAAGCTCACTCTCTCTTTAACATGCCTTATCCTGTTTCCAGAAAATTCTCCCCAGATATCCACATGGCTTGCCCTTTCACTTCATTTAGGTCTCTGCCCAAATGTCACTTCATCTGAGAACCCTTCCTGACACGAAAACCCTAAAAATACTTTCCTCTTACCCTGTTTTATTTTCTTTATAGCACATAGTACCATCTGAAACTCTAATAATAGCACTTACGTGCTAATAATGACACTTTAGTACCACCTTACATCCTGATGCACTTAGTTCCACATAGCACTTAGTACCACCTTACATGCTAATAATAGCACTTAGTACCACCTTACGTGTTGATGCACCTGGTACCACATAGCATTTAGTACCACGTGCTGATTGGAGACACTTTAAATTTTCTTTTTTTTTTTTTTTTTTGAGACGGAGTCTCGCTCTGTAGCCCAGGCTGGAGTGCAGTGGCCGGATCTCAGCTCACTACAAGCTCCGCCTCCCGGGTTCACGCCATTCTCCGGCCTCAGCCTCCCGAGTAGCTGGGACTACAGGCGCCCGCCACCTCGCCCGGCTATTTTTTGTATTTCTTAGTAGAGACGGGGTTTCACCGTGTTAGCCAGGATGGTCTCGATCTCCTGACCTCGTGATCCGCCCATCTCGGCCTCCCAAAGTGCTGGGATTACAGGCTTGAGCCACCGCGCCCGGCCCTATTTTAAATTTTCTTATGTTCATCTTAGTATCCATATACAGTGCCTGGTACATGGTAGACACCCAAAAACTATTTCTTGAATTAATGAATGAATGAAATTGTTGAGTGGATGCATGAATGAATGAGTGGGGATGCAGTTAAGTGGCACAACCATTAAGCTGATGTTGGCTCTGGAATGTGACTCTCTTAGAGAAAACTGTGTGGTACTAATCTTATGTGTTTTGTTTTATGAAAGAAAGCATAAAATAGAAGATTTACCCATGACTTTAATCCTTTTTGAATTCTTATTTGGTCCTAAAAACATAAATTCCCCTTTCAACTCATTGTTTTGTGTAGAAGAGCCCTGGATCCAGTTGAGGGAAGCTGGATTCAATCCTGATTCAGTTATTTCCAGGTACACAATCTTGGATGAGACATGTGACTGGCCTGAATCTGAACTTCCTCACTGGTAAAATGCAGCTAAAATAACTTCTTTCTCAAAGGCTGTTGAGAATTAAATGAGATGCTATACACAAAGGCACTTGGAATTGTAAAATATTATGTAAATGGGGTGGTAGATGGTAACGTTTTCTTATAAAGCATAGAAAGTGTTCTCCTTTTGAAAAGTAGATACTTGATGAATTAGAAGGAAGTAGAGACTGCAGTCAGGACTATCTCTAGAGCATTATTTTTTGAAACTGTGGGACTTTGCCTCCTAGTAGGTTATAAAATCAATTTGATTTAAAACCAATTATTTTTGGCTGGATGCGGTGGCTCACGCCTGTAATCCCAGCACTTTGGGAGGCTGAGGCAGGCGGAACACAAGTTCAGGAGATCGAGACCATCCTGGCCAACATGGTGAAACCCCGTCTCTACGAAAATACAAAAAAACTAGCCAGGCATGATGACGGGCACCTGTAATCCCAGCTACTCGGGAGGCTGAGGCAGGGGAATTGCTTGAACCCAAGAGGTGGAGGTTTCAGTGAGCTGAGATTGCACCACTGCACTCCAGCCTGGGCAACAGAGCAAGACTCCATCTGAAAAAAAGTCAAAACAAAACAAAAACGAAAAACAAACAAAACAAAACAAAAAAAAACTGTGTTTTGCACTAAGTGAGAAAAGAATAGAAAACATCAAGATATTTCATAAAATCTTTAATTTTGTGTATGTGTTTCTAATGTCATAATTTAGTAATGAAGTAAATTTGTCACTGTGGGTCATGGTTGAAAGGACTGAAAGCTGCTAGTTTAAAAGAATCTATTATTACAGTGCTAATTTGGGTCACCAAAGCCTGAACTAGATTGGAAGTATGAGTGAGTAGAAAATAAACCATTTTTCCACTGCTCTCACTCCACAGTGATCAACACGGAAGACTTCTGTGACCAAATGCATGAGAATTTTTCTTCACATACCAAGCAAGCAATCAATTTTGCAGTGGACAGTGGCTGGGTGTCCTCTGATTTAATTCAATTCTGACACTATCTACCTGGAAATAGCATCAGATCCCATAGGTTGAGAACTCAGTCCCCTAAGATTTTCCACCTTTCAGATGCCAGTTGCAAATTCAGGCCTCTGGAACTTCTGATGGACTGACTTCAAGTTGGAGTTCCCATGACTCCCAGTTTAGCAAATTTGATTAATTTCCTAGAGTGGCTCACAAAACTCAGTGAAACACTTACATTTACTGGTTTATTATAAAAAATATTACAAAGGATACAGATGAAGAAATGTGTAGTGCAAGGTATGGGGGACATGGAGCTTCCATGCCCTCCCTGGGCACTCCACCTTTCAGGAACTTCCACATGTTTCAATATCCAGAAGCTCCCCAAACCTTGTCCTTTTGGGTTTTTATAAAGGCTTCATTGCACAGGCATGATTGATCAAACCATTGGCCATTCATCTTCAACCTCTCTCCCTGGAGGTGTGGGGGTGGGGCTTGTCACCAGAAAGACCAAGGGTCCCAACTCTCTAATCATGCCTTGGTCTTTCAGGTGACCAGCCCCATCCTGAAGCTACCTAGGGGCTGCCAGCCATCGGTCAATCATTAATGTACAAAAATATATAGCTTTAGAGATTCTAAGGATTTTAGGAGTTTTATGCCAGGAAACAGTAGAAGACTAAATATATATTTCACAATATCACAATGAAAGAAAGAAGAACAATAATAACTATTATTATTACCTCATATCATTATTATTATATAATCATCATAATAAGTCTATGTGGTAAGTTGTGTCTTACCCTAATTTTTAAGAGGGTTAAAACAGGTCCAAGATCACACAGCAAATAAGTAGCAGAGTCTGGTTCCAAGCCAATTTTTATTTTTTGTTTCTCTTTCTACTTCAGATCCTAGTCCTATCACTAGACTATCTGCTTCACCTCTGAGAGGATTGAAGAAGATGGGAAACCAAGGAAAGAAAAGGTCAATATTGACATCAAGGCTTCAGTGCTGAGAAACTGAAAGAATCCCTGTACAAATGTCCAAAATGGGCACATCAGCAGAGTGAGTTGGTATGAGCAGGGGAATGGGAAAAACCTAAATTAAAAATGATGGAATGACACCCAACTATCTAATTTTCAGGTCAAAAGAGAACTTCAAGCCCTTGGTAGACATCACTGGAATTTCAGAAGACCGAAAACCCCTGTGGGTTTGTGTATCTTGGGATCAGAACCAGCACTTGTGTAAAGCAGCACTTCCTACACCCCAGAGTGGCTGCAAGTGCTTGTGAACTGTGGTGCCCACCTCATCATGGTGCCAACATCCTAGTAACACATTTGGTTTGTGAAGGCCATCAGCCCTTCCCTGTTTGCACACCTTCTCGCCTCCTCCAAATTTTAGTCCTCCACTTAGAGGTCAAAGAACATGCTAAAAAGTCATTTCCTGTTTTGCAGCTGCAGTCTCTGAAGGCCTCTCAAATCTCCTCCAACCCTGTCCCTTGCCAGGTTGAAAAGAATGCACTGAACCCATTGCTTGCCTTTATGATCAGATCTTCTACATAGCTCATCCAAATTTCTCTCGTGACAACGTGAGCCCCAGTGCTTTCAGAAGATGTGGGCACCAGATGGGCTGTGGCCTTCTGAGTAAACGCTGACCAAGGACAACCACAGGCTAACCATCTGAACTGAAAGTTAATCTTATGAGGACAGTGAACATTAAGGCTCATATGTCAATGAGGAGTTAACAACATGGCACAAACACGTTACAAATTATTACACCGTCACTGGTGTGAAGTGACTTAAGCTGTGGGATCTGGAGTCAGAAAAATAAACAACAAGAACAAAATATGTAAATGGCTAAGCTGTCAACCTAGCCTGCTCTGTAACATTCATGATTAGTCTGTATGGTAGGTCGATTGACAGTGCCTGCAAAGATATCCATGCCCTGGTTCCAAGAATCTGTGGATGTTACCTTAAATGGTAAAAATATAACTGCAAATGTTAAGGATTCTTGAGATGGGGAGATTATCCTGTATTACCTGGGTGGGCCCTGCATGTATTCACAGATCCCTAAGTATAATCACACATGTCCCGTAAGAGAGACGCCGAAGAGATTTGACACACAAAGAAGAGGAGAAGGCGATGTGATCGCAGAGGCAGAGACTGGAGTGATGTGGTCAAAGCCAAAGAATGACAGCAGCCACCCGGAGTTGGAAGAGACAAGGAACAGATTCTCCCCGAGAGCCCGGAGAGTGTGTGGTTCTGCTGACACCTGGATTTCAGCACAGGGATGCTGATGTCAGACTTCTGGCCTCCAAAACTATGAGGAATACATTTCTACTGTTCAAGCCACTGTTTGTGTAATTTGTTATGGCAGCCATAGGAAACTAATACAGTCTGGAACATAGAGATGTGAAAATGCCAAGCACAATAATGGTATTAGCAGATACAAATAAACAAACGGTGCTGGTAATCAAGCCCAGTGTTCTTCTCTGCAGGCATTTACCCCAGAGGGCATCTGAGATGAAGAAATGTTTGTTTCTTCCCTGCATGCCTTTCTTCATCTCTTTTCTCCTTCATATCCTTCTATTTTCTCATCCCCCTTTAAAAAAAATCTAGTCTGTAAAGCATAGGAAAAGGAGCACAACTTTTGGAGCCTCACTTCAAATTCCACTACTGCCTATTCACTGAGAAAACTTAGGCTAGTCCTGTGACCTCTCTCAGTTTTCCCATCTGCAAATGGGGACAATACTACCTACTTTTTAGGGTTTTTGTGAAAAGCAAAGGAGATAAACCATGTAAATCTTGATACATTCGGTTTACATCATGCACTCATTTACCTTGCAAACTGAACTTTCCATATTTGGTGGGGGCATTGGAGAGAAAATTAGAGAAAAATAGAATTAGCAAAATAAATAAGCAGTGCTGGTAATTAAGTCCAGTGTTTGTCTCTATAGGCATTTACCCCAGAGGACATATGAGATGAAGAATATAATCTACTGTTTCGTCTGTGGCTTCAGGCTTCAGGTGCTTCTGCTGAGTGCAAGGCCAACATTCAAAGATATATTTCTCATACAGCATCGTTTCTAAACACAAGACAACTTTTTCATCTGATACTTAACATGGTGCCTTCTACAGTATTTTTGCCAATAATTTAAGCATGCATGGTGTGCACTGTACAGCTGACTGCAGAATGTGGACCCAGGCACGATGCAGCTCCACAGTAGTGCCTGGTCATTATCCTTCTGCACAGGTATGCCCTGAGCTTACCCAAACCCTTCATTCCCCCACCGAGCCAGCTCTTATCAAGCTCCCACAAGCACCAAAGGCTACTGGCCTACTGGTCTTTCAGCAGCCATGGAGTTCTGGAACAATTATCCTACTTGTATCTTATCTTCATTCCATAAATTTAATGCAAGTTGCAAAGGTGCCACCAAGGGTCCTAATGATCCCCAAAAGTTTGGGAAATGTAGAAAGCACTAAAAATTCATGAGATCCATCAAATACCAAGTTATCTCAATAACTTTCTTGCCCTCAGCAATTTCCTCAAAAAAATATATATATATAAAAATGACCTACATATTTAGAGAACAGTGGTCTTCCTACAGTGTTCTCCCACCACTTCAAAAGTGATTTTAAAAATTGTGGCAGAACTTATGGCTAAACAGCCACATCCACATCCAACAGCTTTTGGGGAGGTTATAAAACAAATAGGCAGCTCTTTGGGAGTCATAACATAGCAAAAACCTAGTCATACCACTGAAAAGAGGAAACCTGAAATTTGCCCTACCCATCTTAAAATGGGAATCTCTCAGGGAAAAGAAAAAGGGGAGGGGGAAGCTTTCTGGCTTCTTTAAATATCTTCCTGTATTTAATTTCACTGAAAACCACACTTCTGGCCCTACCATGCCTTCAGCCTTCTCATTACCTCCAGCAATTTACATTGCATCTTTTTTGAACTCTGAGTTCCCGGACAGAGTTGAATGTGGTGTGGCAAATTAGTGAATCATAAAAATTAGAGCTGGAAAAGGCTTCTGGGGTCATAGGGTTATCCTCTGCCAATTCTAGATGGTTCTCTGTGGTTTATTCCTGAGTGCTTTGTTCAAACTGGTTTTAAGTCAACAATACATCTCATAGGGAGGGGAGAAAGAGATTAACAACAAAAAAGTCTTTTGCCTTCTGTTTCCCTAGCCAGCCCAATCCAGGAGAGGGAAGCCTAGGGCCGCTGACTGGAGAAACAGGGATGAATCATGGGATATGAGGGCTGGAAGGGACTTCAGAAGGTATCTAGTCCTACATTAAATTTTACAAAGAAGGAAGGGAGGTTCACGGAGTTTAATGCACAGTCCCACAAGGATTACATGAGACCCGTGTCGATGAAAGCGGGGCCTGGAACATCAAAGAAACTTGACGAATATTGGTTCCATTTCCCTCATCAGATCATCTTCTGCCTTTGTATTGGAGTTTGTTGTTTACACACATGAAATGATACCTTGTGAATTCTTTGAGGGTGGGGACTCTATTTTATTTATGTCTCCCACAGCACCTAGATCTGGGCCTTGCATAGAAAGAATGGCTCAGGAGATGCTAGTTATGTTGAATTACATTTCAGCAAAAATGGTCTTTCTTCCTTATACAGATTTCACTAGCTTATATCCATGTTTGTGTTTGCCCTCATCTCCCAGATCTTGGAATAATGGCTGTACATTACAGGAAGTGGGGTTTAGGGTCAACGTGAGCAGGACTTTCTACGGACTATGCCTGAAAGGAATTGGGCTGCCACAGCATGTATCAGGCAGAGCTGAACACTTGGACAGAGACTTTTAAAAAGGAGAGGACTCGGGCATCCAAATTAGGTTTAGAGTATTGACCTCTGAGGTCCCATTCCACCTTCAAGTTTTTAGACTTTGTGATATAAAAGAGCTTTATTTCCAAATGCACATAAGGTTTCAACTAGTTGAATCCTTTAAAAGTCAAAGCCCTCTCAAGACAGATCCCCATAGTCTCTCACCCTTATAAATCAAAGACTTCAAAATATGACTCTTAACTGTGGGCAAGGGAAAGAGGGGTCCCCAAAGTTTTCTCCCAAATGCACCTCTTGATCTAGCTTAGAGACTTCAAAAGTTATCCTCTTAATACACTTTTTAAAACCTCATTTAACATAGTCTAAAGTGGAATTAGTTCTGTGAGTTAGTTTGGCAGAAAGATGAAATCACATCAAATCCATATTCATTATAGACATCCCATATGTCATCTATGAGGATGGATGGGAGTTCTCGTGTAGGAGGAAGAGTAGCTCAAGAGAAACACTCCAGGGTTTACAGAGACCTGCCTTTTGCCTTCCTGTTTCACCTCCTTTTAATTGATTCATCCCCAAACACTGGGAGACTCATCCATTCCAGCTGAAACTCTTTCATTCTTAATACCTCTCTTCCTACTTTTAGCATTAGCTAGTTATGTCTAAATGGGCCCTTGAAGACATTTGAAAATTCTTACGTGTTGTTTTAAATTTTAACTTATTTAAAACTGGGAATGTTATTATAGAAAAAATAGAAAATGCAGGTAAGCAAAAGAAAACCCTCACTTCCTGGAGAGAATTCTATGAATATTTAACATGTAAGTTTTCAAGCCTTCTTTCTCCTCCTATCCTCTAGAACAATGGGAAAGAGGGTAGTTAGAGAAAAACTGTATAATCTAGACCAGTGGTCCCCAACCTTTTTGTCCCAGGGACCAGTGTCATGGACAACAATTTTTCCACAGACAGAGTTGGGTGGGGAGCATGAGATTATCATAAAGAGCACACAACCCACATCCCTCACATGGGCAGTTCACAACAGGGTTCAGGCTCCTGTGAGAATCTAATGCTGACAGTAATCCAACAGGAGGCGGAGCTCAGGCAGTGATGCTCACTCACCTCCTGCTGTGCAGCCTGGTTCCTAACAGGCCATGGACCAGTACTGGTCCACAGCCCAGGGGTTGGGGATCCATGACCTAGACCACACTGAGAGTCGGCCGTACCTGCTGGATCTTGACTTCACTCTTGAACTCTGAACGTGGAAAAGTCCAGAGTAGAGGCGAATGGAAAAAATACCTACAGGAACAATGCAGGCTGTTTCACACAAAAGCATCCTCTTGTGAGTGGGGGAACGGAAAAGGGACAGGGATGGGATTTATTCAGACTTTCAATCACTGTAATCATAACAACCACTTATTCAACATTTATAATATGTCAGGCATCCCTCATCGCAATGAGTCCACACCTCCTGGAGCTCTCCCAGGGGTGTGCTGGTGAAGGATTAGCCTCTGGCAAATCTTGGAGGAAAGCCCTGGCTTGTAGCATTTGCCATTTCCTGTGGTGTAAATACTCCTACCAATTTCAAGCTATGACACCACCTCAGGAAGAGATACTCAGGAGTATGAAATCATATAGTATTTCCACCATTCAGATGGAATAGCCATCAATAACCTCAAAAGCATAGATAATAGTGAAATGCAGTAACAGAATTTTGATATAGTGAGTTTTGTATATTTTGTATGTTTTCAATATAATTTGTTCAGTGGAAAGTTTGTATAACTTAATTTTTATTAATGGCTGTATTTAACAACTTGCTTGCAAAATTCCTGAAAAGTGTAAGCTCTTGTGGGGCCAGCATCAGCCAGCTCCATTGTACCACTGAGCCTTCCTTATCACCTCTTCTTCATCTTGCTGTGTAAATACAACCTGACTCGTGAGCTTTTGTTTTACCTGGACTTAGGTTTTGTTTTTTTGTTTTTGTTTTGTTTTCCTTTTTGTGGAGAACAGGATCTCACTATATTGCCCAGGCAGGTCTCAAACTCCTGGGCTCAAGCTATCCTTCTGCCTCTGCCTCCCTAAGAGCTGGGATTACAGGCCTGAGCCACCATGCTCAACAGATTTTGTTTTAATTTTTTCCATCTTCAAGAAGTTTTGCTTCTCCTCCCCCTCCTCTGATTTTGGCTTTTTGCAACAGGAAAGGTTAGGGTGGAGAAGAAAAGCTGATGTCCAGAGGGAAGGACTTTCCCATTCAATAAAGATTTCAAGAAAGGGAAAGTGTTAAAGCAAGAATGTGATGCGTGATTAAAAGTGGTGCTCTCCAATATGGCAGCCACTAGCCACATGTTGTTGCTGAGCACTTAAAGTGTGGGTAGTTTCAACTGAGATGTGCTATAACTATAAACCACACACCAGATTTTTGAAGGCTTAGTTCAAAAATATATAAAATATCTAGGCCGGGTGCAGTGGCTCACGTCTATAATCCCAGCACTTTGGGAGGCCGAGGCAGACGGATCACAAGGTCATGAGATCGAGATAATCACGGCTAACATGGTGAAACCCCATCTCTACTAAAAATACAAAAAATAGCCGGGCATGGTGGCGGGCGCCTGTAGTCCCAGCTACTCGGGAGGCTGAAGCAGGAGAATGGCGTAAACCCAGGAGGCAGAGGTTGCAGTGAGCCGAGACTGTGCCACTGCACTCCAGCCTGGGCAACAGAGCAAGACTCGGTCTAAAAAATATATATATATATATATATATATATATATATATATATATATATATATATATATATATATAAAATGAATAATTTTATATCAACTAATTATGAAGATGATAATATTTTATATATGATGTTTAAAAATATATTATAAAATTAATTTCACCTGCTTATTTTTACTTTTTAAAATACATTGGCTGGGTGAGGTGGCTCACATCTGTAATCCCAGCACTTTGGGAGTCCAAGGCAGAAGGATCATTTGAGCACAGGAGTTCAGCCTGGGCAACAGACAGAGACCCTGTCTCTAGAAAAAATAAAAAATTAGCCAGGCATGGTGGTGCACGCCTGTGGTCCCAGTTACTTGGGAGGCTGAGGTGGGAGGATCACTTGAGCCCAGGAGGTCGAGGCTACAGTGAACCATAATTATGCAGCTGCATTCCAGCCTAAGCAACAGAGTGAAACCCTGTCTCAAAAAACCAAGTAAATAAAAAATAAAATACATCTTCCAGAAAATTTTATATTATGTATATGGCTTACATTCGCTTTCCACTGAACAGCACTGCTATGGAGAGTTAACAGAGATCAAGGAACTTTTGCTAGGGACGGCATTTTGGATTATTTAATCCCAGGTTTCTCAAGCTAGAGGCATGGTTTCTGAAACTTGCTGGCTTGGTGGGAAGGTTTATTCCCATAGAGTCTTTCAGGAACTCAGGCTGACCCTGATTTATTTAGTGCTGACGATTGGGTGCACTGTGAACAAGAACCAGCATGTGCTGGCGCAGCATTAACAGAACACTGCTGCTCCTTCACGCCATCTGACTTCCTCACTGCATTACTGTCCCTAAAATCAGCAGCATTAAACTGCATTTAATGAGAAACTCCTGAAAACAGCTGGAGTCAAGCTATATCCCCGAGCTGTTATTAAACACGTGCTATGTGCTAGCCCTGAGCTGGGGCTATGACAGAGTAGGGTTCAAGCTTACAGAAGAAATAGCCCCACAAATACATGGCCAATTGAATTCTGAAATAGGTACAAAAGCTTTTTAGAGGAGAAAGGAAATTCTTCCCAACAAATGTTGCTGGAATAATTAGATGCTCACATGCCAAAAAGTGGAATTCCATCCATTCTTCAAACCATACACAAAAATTAACTCAAAATGGCTCATAGACCTAAAACTATAAAACTTTTGAAGAAAAAAAATGGGAAAAATATTTGTGACTTTGTGGTTAGGCAAAGATTTCTTAGATATGATACCAAAAGCACATCCATACAAGAAGAAAAATTATAAATTGGACTTTACCAAAATTAAGAAATTTTGCTCTTCAAAAGATACCATTACAAAAATGGATAAAACAAGCCACAGACTAGACGGAAATATCTGTAAGTCACATAACTGATTTTGAAGAAAAGACTTGTTTCTAGAATATACAAAGAACCCTCAGAACTAAATGATAACAAAGCAAACAACCCAATATGAAATTGGGCAAATGATTTGAAAAGACACCTCACCAAAGAAGATACACAGAAGAAAAGGTGCCTGTCGTTATTAGGAAAATGTACATTAAGGACACAATGCAAATTAAAATCGCAATCAGATACCACTAACTATTAGATACTTATTTGCATGTCTAAAATTAAACAGACTGACCATAACAAGTGTTGGCAAGGATATGGAGCAACTGAAGCTCTCATACAATGCTGGGTGGGAAGGTACAATAGTACAACCACTTTGAAAAGTAGTTTGACACTTTCTTAAAAAGTTAAATACATGACTACCACATAATTCATTCCACTTGTAGGTATTTACCTAAGAAAGATGCAAGTGTATGTCCACAGAAAGACTTGTACATGAATGCTTACTGCAGCTTCATTTGTAATAGCCCAAAACTGAAAACAACCAAAATGTTCATCAATGGGTGAATGAATAAACAGGTGTCTAATATCTGTCCAGTGGAATAATACTCAGCAATAAAGAGGAATGAACTATATAGATGTAACAACATAGTTGAATCTCTGAATAATTACAGTGAGTGAAAGAAACCAGACCAAAAAATAATACATATTGTATGATTCCATTTATATAAAATCCTAGAAAAGGCAAACTAATCTATAGTGACAGAAAGCAGATCAGTGATTGTTCAGGGATGAAGGGGGAATCAGGGAGATCCAGGAGGGAGAGATTATAAAAGGCCACAAGGAATCCTTTTGGGGTGACGTATACGTTCATTAGCTTGATTGTGGTGATGGTTTCAAGGGTAGATATACATGTCAGAACTTATTAAATTGTACACATTAAAACTGTGTAGTTTATTGTAAATTATACTTCAAAAAAACTATAAAGCATGGCCCCTCTCTTGGGCAGTTTTCAATAGACAGTGTATAATCAAGATTCACCATGGCTTCCCCTGTATTTATGGAGATTATGGGAGGGAGTCTCATGCATGCCTCTCCCCCACCTCCCTCATTAAGCTCTGCTGCTGCAGTGAAGGCTCTGCTAAGAATCCTAACAAGTAAACAAGAGTGATTCCATTTAGAATCTGATCCACAGATTCTAAATGTCAGGGCCAAGTCAGGGCCAGCCCCCAATAACCTTCCCACCTTTCATGCCCCATTCTCGTATGGACTCCATCTTGCTTCCTTGTCCGAGTGCCCGGTGAGGAACTCTGTTCTCAGCTACTCACATTGAAAAATTCGTGTTTGAAAAATACTTGTGCTATTTCTCTCAATGAGACCTGCATTTTTTTATAGACTGGTAGAATAAAAAAATCTCAAAAGCCTTCATGTCTAGAAAGGACATTTCAGGCTCTGTTGAAGCTGGGGGGACCTTACCACCACATGGACAATCTCCTGCAATCACTTACCTTCTGCATGTGCATGGCACATGTTCAAAGTTGGAGACCTTTACCCTCTGGTTATTGGCCTGCTGGTAGAGGGAAGCCGAGCTAATCTCTCACCTCCCTTCCAATTCAACACTCAGAAAGAGCAGGTAGTAGAAGAGCCCTGGAGTCATTGCTGCCTGTTGAAAGCTCAGTCATGCTGGTCACCACTGAAATTGCACCTGCAATGGTGAGTTCCAGGCTGAGAAATGTGGGACAAACTCAGTGTCCTATGAAAACACATTTCAATGAGACTACGCCTGCCATCAGGTGGCTTGAGGTCTCCTTGCCGCAGAGTCCCTCTTCCCTCCAGGTGATAATACCTGGACCAGGTTAGCGTTAGGTGGGGTTAGAGGACAACCTGGACCTTGTCTCAGAGCCACCTGCTTTCTCAGATGGCACAGGTGGGCCCAGCAAGAGAGCCTCTTTAAAGTCCCCCTCACCCAGTGCTGGCTGAGCCCCAGGTCAGAACCCAGTCAGATAAACAAAGCAACAGTACTGTTTCTAGACAGGTTTTAATTCTTCTGTGATTCTTTGGAAAACTCAACATAGGATCAAGAAGTCTCAGTTGGAGGAAAAGTAGAAATATTCTAGTCTGACTGCATCACTGACACATAAATCTCCACTCTGTCATACCTGAGAAGTGGCTATCTATTCCTCACCTGAATGCTTCCTCTGACAGAGTTTTATTTTAAAACAAGCTTTAATTGTTAGAAACTTCTTCCTTATATGTGCAGCTGTGAAAAAGAATGAGGAAGTTCTCTTTGTACTGATGTGGAAACATCTCCAAGATATACTATCAAGTTAAAAAAAAATAAAAATAAAAAAGGCCAAGTGCTGAACAATATGTATAATATACTAGCTTTGGAACTCAAAATGAGAAAAATAACAATTTATGTTCACATTTGCATATATAATAAATGCATTTTAAAACTCCGAAAAAGTACAGAGGAAACATAAAAATAATGGTTGAATACTGGAGGATGGGGAGAACTAAGCAGAGAAAAATGAGAGCTAACACATTTGTGAAATTGACTACATGCCAGAAACTGTTCTAAGTACTTTATGTGGATGTACTCATTTAATTCTCACAACAACCCTATTAGATAAGTGCCATTATTATCCCCATTTTTCAGATGAGGAAGATAAGGTTCAGAGAAGTAAGCTGCCAAAGGCCACACAGCTAGGAAGTAGCAGGACTGGGACAAACTGAGGCAGCACAGCTTTCAGAGACTACACTCTTAAGGACCATGGCAAACTGTCCCTACCAGAGTACAAGAGTGGGAGGGAGGCTTTTTCCTGTATTTGCCTTTATGCTTTTTGTTAGTGAAGTTGGTTGGTTGGTTAGTTAGTTGGTTCATTATTTATGTATTTATTTATTTGGTTGGTTAGTTGGTGGGTTGGTTTGGTTGGTTGGTTGGGTTTTGAACCACGTGAATGTATGATATATTTAATAAGAGTTTCTCTGGCTGCTGTCAGGAGGCAAGGTTAAAAGCTGGGGGACCAGTCTGAACAACAACAACAAAAAACTGCTTTTCTGCTTTTTTGACATAGGCTGGTTCTCTGGGCAGCGATCAGGCCCTGCTAAATGAACTCTTTCTAGGCGTGAAAAGAACATTTTCAAGTCTGTCTGCTGATCCCCAGATGCCCCAGGCATTCACACTTGTCACCATGCTGGTTAGTCTTCCCCAGATACACCCAGGGACCTCACTGCCCTCTTAAGATGAGGCCCCAAACCCAGCCCAGGTCTTCAGCACTGGTCTGGCCAATGTGACTATTACCTCCTTGTTTTGAGAACTGCGTTTCTACTAATACAGCCTGTTTGCACCTGGAGTTCCCAGAGTCCTCATTTCTGTGTTGCCATTAACTGCAACGTCCAACACTCACCCTCATGTGCTCCTGCCTAGTCAGCCTTCCCCATTCCTGACTGGTACAGTTGTTTCTCAGCCCATGACTGGGACATTACATCTCTCCCCATTAAACTTTATCTTGTTAGCCCTTTTGATCTATTGTTCCAGCCTGGCCCGGTTGGATCCTGACTCTGTTTCCCAAAATAGTCAAGATCCTTCCCAGCCTCATGTAAGACAAGTATAATTATTCGCATTTGGCTGTTAAGGAGACACTTAGCCCCAGAGAGGCGACTTGCCTAACATCTCACAAATTGTGCCAGGGGAGGAACGGACCAAGGGCTCTTGACCTCCACTCAATGCCTGTTCCAGGAAGTCCTGGTGTTGTACTAGGTCCACAGCCTGGGCCTGCTGGAAGAATTCCATCCTGCAGGCCGTATGTAGGCCCAGGCTCAGGACTGCCTCCCAGGGTCCAGCCCTAGCACCTTCAATAGGAGCTGGACAAAGGGAGTGCACTAAGGCAGACTCACGCTCAAGCTTCACAGGCAAGAAGGAGGGCTGCCATGTGCATGGCACATGTTCAAATTTGGCTGGTGATTATAGCAGCTTAAAACATCATGTTCTAGATGAGTTGCTGGGGGTTTTCTGAAGCGTGTGCCGAAATCAGAGATGCCGTGGGGATGACATCTTCCTTATCTGTGAAGTGATGTGATGTGGAGTTACTCAACGAGCAATCCCCGGAGACCACAAACCAAGAAACTGATCCAGGAATTCCACTCTCGTCCGCCCGCCAGATGTGCAGGTTGAAGTGCGTTACCACGCTCCACATGTCTTCTCTCCCAGAGACGAGATCAGACAGCTATTTCAAAGATGGGTAAAAATAAAAAAGCTAGGGTGTTGCCTACCTAATCCACAGACTGGTCACATGTCTGATTTGGCAAAATGGGTGAACAAAGTGAAAACAGGGCAATTTCCCAGGATCCATTAATTTGTGGTCATGAAGACACCAGAAAACATGGCGGGGGAGACAGAGAACCACGACTGGGCTGACCCGCGTGCTCCGGGACCACCATCTATGGGAAAAGCCAGGAAAGCAAAACACAAGGAGCAGCAGGCGCCTCCTGGAGAACTGAAAATGCCTTTGGGATGAGGTGATGCTGGGTTGAGGAGAAGTGAGCCAATCAGATTCGTTGAAAGCCAGCCCTCAGTAAAGGTCATGGCGGGACACGCCTCAACATCTCAAATTAAGTCTCAGATGCCATCAGGAACTCCGGCTTGACTAAATGGGAGTGGAATTTAAAATGAAAGCTTTCTAACCCGGAAACCAAAACGTGGTCTCTAATTCTGACCCTGCCTTATTGTAGTGGCTTTTGAACATCCTATGACCAATGGGTGCCTCAGTAACTCCGTTTTCAAGGTGACTTGTTGGGAGGGTAAGAGGCAGAATAAAAGAGATGATGAAATCCACCCTGCCAGCCTCACTGGTGTCCTATAAATTCAGAGACGATAACATCAGGACATTCTTCTGAATTACTTAAAGAATGACAGAGAATAAATAGGATTCTTTATTACTGCTATTATGATGAAATTCATAAAATTGCCTGTGGGGGTGTTTTCTGAAATCCTGAAACACAATTTCATTCTCAGCTATGTAACAGTTTTCACCTTGTCAAAGTTCTTAATAGAAAGTCCTCAGGACCCCATCATGGGAAATTAAACCCCTGGCCAAGTAGAAAAGCTACTAGAATATGTCCTTCTGACCCCAAACCAGGAGTAGGTTAGTGCGGGAAGATGTTTCGAGTATGTTCAGTTGTGAACTGGGTGCAGCTGGCACCCCTTAACGGATAAAACTGGTTCCAAGAATGAGTCATACTGATTATACCCTTAGGACATCATTCATAAATATCATCTGTCCCCAAAGACTTCCAAAACACAGGAGTCATGGCAAAACACACACACATATATACATATAAGCAAGACTTCTAACAATCAGGCCATTGTTCGCAGCAGAAAAACCAGGCACACCCTTTATCTAAGATAAAAAAGAAAATGCAAAAAGCAATCAAATGAAACCTATCTTGCTTAACCTGAAAAACAACAGTTGGATTAAAACATGTCTATGATCCATTTTCAGCAAACCACTTTCCTGGGAGCATTTCAGTGAGCAGGAAGCTTTTTGGGGCCAGCCCTCCTCTAAACAATGAAGTGCTCCTTGCCACCTGTACTCATGTCCCTTTTGTGGCCACCTTCCCAATCAGTCCCATCCTCACTCAAGGGGCACAGCATCTGGTTAATTAAACCTTCTTCTTTCCTGTAAAATATGGTATCAGAAAATAGTTTTTGTTTTGTTTTATTTTATTAGGGAATACAACTTAAGAAACAAAAGTTAATTTCAACATTTCCGGCATCTACAGGCTCCTGGAGAGGGGGTGAGATAAGGTGAAGGGGTTATGTATAATCTTCTCCCTAATTCCACAAAGGAAAACCTGGATTCAGCACCTCACGGGATTCCCTCCCACCTTCCCCTTCATCCCTGCACAGAGCAGAAAGTCTCTAAAGGGCCAGCCATACACATGGCCATTTGGTTCGACTGTGGCATCTTACCCTAAACAAAACTCTCCCAAGTATGCCTTTCTACAGAAAATCACTGGCCTGAGAAAAGCTGGCCAGCCACATAGTGTGAGGCCAGGTGCAGAATATGTTCATCCTTGCTGAGCCTGCAACAGTAGGGTAGAAGTTGAGAGGTTTCAGACTGTGTCCCCAACCTGTTGGTGTCTTTGCCTTCTTGTGCACACCTCAAAGGTACACATAAAACTCCATCCCACGGCCCCTCCCCACTGCTCTTCCCTCGACTACATTTCAGGAGCTAGGAACTAACAGGAGCTCTGCCTGCCTCATATGAAAACTTCAGTGAGGCCATCACTCTCACACCCACACCCTGCAATAGCACCAGTCCTAAAAGAAATCCCCCCCACACACAACCGCTTGCTCTTTCGAGGGCATTAGACATAACACTTCCCACTGAACACACATCTCATTTGCCCACCCAGAGATAGTCACTCCAAGTAGAAACTATTCTAGCATTGATTCTGCATGTTCAAAACACTCACTCAAAGAGAGAGGGAGACAGACAAAGAGAGAGAGAGACAGAAGGAGGGAGACAGAGAGTCGGAGACAGGCAGAGAGGTGGAAGAAGAGAGGGACAGAGAAAGCAAGAGAGGAAAGGAAGTTTTCATAGACCACTAGGGCTAGAAGAGACCTCTTCTTAATTTTTTCAATAGTTACAGGTCAATTGGGGTTTTGTATTTTTTCTGAGTCAATTTTGGTAATATGCTGTAATAGGAAATTGTAAACTTAAAATTTCAACTTTATGATATAAGGTTATTTACGTTATCCCAATACTTTTAAACTCCTACGTTTATAGTTATGTCCTTTTTTTCATGGTTTGTTCATGCTTGATTTTTCTGCAGGTATCCAGTAGTCTTTAAAGAACAAGCTTTTGGCTTTCAACAGTCCTCAGTCAAATCCTTGTTTCTGTTTCATTAATCTCTTCTCATACTATTACTTCTCCCCTCTTTCTACTTTCTTTATCTTTACTCTTCTATTTCACCTACTTCCTAAGTTGGGGATTTAGCTCATTGATATAAATATTTAGTTTCCTTTCTAATTGTAATGCCCACTCTCAGACAGACAATTACACAATCACAGCAAACCTCCCTTGAATCTGCTTCACTTAGAAGAATATGAGCAAGAAACACAGCATGCCTGCAGGCCAGGATCACACACTGCTCTTCATAGCAGTCCTCATGGTAGTTCAAGGACTAGTGTCTTGTTTTTAAAATGAGGAAATTGAGACCTAGAGAAAGAAACAGTTTGATAAAAATCAACAGCAAGCTGGACCTAGACCCTCGGTCCTCTGTCTCTTCTCCATGTTGTACTAATTGGAAAACTAAGATAACTGTTTAAGTAGTAGCTGTACCTCCCACAGTGTCATAATATCTTTGACTCTCTACTTCAGTTTCTTCATCTGTCAACTAGAAATATGATCCTTCTCGGCCGGGCACGGTGGCTCACACCTGTAATCCCAGTGCTTGGGAGGCTGAGGTGGGAGGATCACCTGAGGTTGGGAGTTTGAGACCAGACTGACCAACATGGAGAAACCCTGTCTCTACTAAAAAAAAAAAAAAAAAAAAAAATTCAGCCAGTCGTGGTGGTGCATGCCTGCAAATCCCAGCTACTCGTGGAGGCTGAGGCAGGAGAACGCCAGTCGGGAGGCGGAGGTGTCATGTGAGCCGAGATCATGCCATCTCACTCCAGCCTGGGCAACAAGAGCAAAACTCTGTCGAGAGAGGGAGAGAGAGAGAGAGAGAAGGAGGGAAGGAGGAAGGAAGGAAGGAAGGAAGGAAGGAAGGAAGGAAGGAAGGAAGGAAGGAAGGAAGGAAGGAAGAAAGGAAAGAAAGACGATCCTTCTCTTGTCCCTCCCAGATCACAATCTTTGGGGGAAAAAAGTCACCCATGTTTAAGAGTTTCTGTTTGGTTGTTTGGTTGTGTGTTGTTGGGGTGTGTGGCCAGATGTGCTGAGTCGGCTGGTAAAGTGGGTGGTGATTATTGTGAGTAAGTATCATTAAAAACTCACCCTGCTCATGATGGAGTCTGATTGAGGTCAAGATGTCTTGGTTTGTATGATCCATGATCTTAGCATTTATCATTTAAAATTAGCACCAAAGTGAGTTCCCCACAGATAAGTAACTTTCAGTTCTTCAAATTACATCAGTGGGTACAGCAGGTCCCCACAGAATTCAACAGAGGAGAGATGTTTTGCTCAGGGCTTTGATACCTCATTGTCTGGAAGGGCCAGAGGGAATGGACTCACATTTATTTGGAGCCAACCCTATGCCAAAGACTTTGATAGGCATGTTCCCTACCATATTTCTTTTTGGAAGAGTGTTAATTACAAATTTAATTTCTTGTTATAGATCTGTTCAGATTTTCTATTTCTTCTCTAAAGAGGTTGGTTTTGGCCCTGGCATGGCGGCTCACGCCTGTTCCTAGCACTTTGGAAGGACTAAGAGGGTGGATCACCTGAGGCCAGGAGTTCAAGACCAGGCCTAGCCAACATGGTGAAACTCCATCTCTACTAAAAATACAAAATTAGTGCAACTGCACTCCAGCCTGGACAACAAGAGGGAAACTGCATCTCAAGAAAAAAAAAAAAAAGGTTGGTTTTGGTATCATTTCTCTCTAAGATTTTCTCCATTGTCTAATTTGTTCACATAAAGTTGTTCATAGTATCTCCTTAATCCTTTTACTTTCTGTGGGGTCATTACTAAATTTGGTAATTTGCACTTTCTCTCTTCATTCTTCAGCCAGTCTAGCTACCGTTTTGTCAGTTTGGCTGATCTTTCCAAAGAATTAACTTTTGGTTTCCTTAAATTTATCTGTTGTTTTTCTGTTTTCTGCTTCATTCATTTCCACTCGAATCTGCATTGTTTCCTTCCCTCTGCTTTGGGCTTAGTTTTCTCTTCTTTTCTCTAGTATCTTAAGATATGAATTAAGATTATTAATCTGAGATCTTTCTTCTTCTCAAATATAGATGCATAAAGTTATAAATTTCCCTCTTATGAAATGGACCCTCTTAAGAAAGGATGTTTGAAAGTCAATTCCTCTATAAAGCCAATAACATTGGCAAAAATGTCAAAATGAATTTTTTTCAGAACTCTAAATTAACTAAAGGCTTACAATAATCCAAGGAACACTTAAGGATCAGCTTTTCCATTTCTGCAAGAAAGGCAGTTGGAATTTTGATAGAGACAGCCTTGAATCTACAGATAAATTTGGGGAGTACAGCCATCTGATATGGTTTGGCTGTGTCCCCACCCAAATCTCATCTTGAATTGTAGCTCCCATAATCCCTACATTCATGGGAGGGACCCAGTGGGAGATAATTGAATCATGGGGGTGGGTTTTTCCTGTACTGTTCTCATGATAGTAAATAAGTCTCACAAGATCTGATCTGCCCTTTATAAATTGCAGTTCTCCTGCCACACACTCTCTTGCCTGCCGCCATGTAAGACATGCCTTTGCTCACCCTTTGCCTTCCACCATGATTGTGAATCCTCCCCAGCTATGTGGAATTGTGAGTCCATCAAACCTCTTTTTCTTTATAAATTACCCAGTTTGGGGTATGTCTTTATTAGCAGCATGAGAACAGACTAATACACCATCTTAGCAATATTAAGTTTTCTAATCCATGAACATGAAATGCCTTTCCATTTTTTTAGGTCTTCTTTAATTTCCTTCATTCATGTTTTATAGTTTTTACTATATAAGTTTTATACTCTGCTGGTTAAATTTATTCCTAAGTACTTTCTTCTTTTTATTCTATTATAAATAGAATTATTTTCTTAATTTTATTTTGAATTACTCATGGCTAGTGTATAGAATTACAACTGATTTTTATACATTGATATTGTATGCTGCAAACTTACTGGACTAGTTCCATTGTTCTAAAAGTTCTTTTCTGTGGAATCCCAAGGATTTTCTATATACAACATAACTTCATCTGCAAGTGGAGATAGCTTTATTTCCTCCTTTCCAATCTGCTTGTTACTTTTTTATTTCTTGTTCTCATCTAATTTCCCTGGTTAAAACTTCCAGCACAATACTGAATAGAAGTGATGAGAACATCCTTCTCTTGTTTCTTACTTTAGGAAGTTTTTCACCATTAAGTCTGATTTTGGTTCTGGGATTTTCATAGATGTCCTTTATGGCTGGTGGGTATGTAAAATGGTACAGTCACTTTGGAAAACTTTTTGACAGTTTCTCAAAACGTTAAGCATAGGGCTCCCACATGACCTAGCAATTTCACTAGTAGGTTTATGCCCCAAATAATTGAAAACATATATCCACATAAAAACCTGTACATGAATGTGCTTGGCAGCATTATTCATAATAGCCAAAAAGCAGAAACATCGCAAATGTTAATCAGCTAAAGACTGGATAAACAAAATGTGGTGTATCTATACAATGCATTATTAAGCCATAAAAAGGATTGATACACTGATACATGCTACAACATGGATGAACTTTGAAAACATTATGCTAAGTGAAAGGAGGCAGACACAAAAGGCCACATGTTGGATGATTCAATTTATATGAGATGTCCAAAATAAGCAATGCATAGCAATAAAAATTAGATTCATATTTGCAAAGGAACGGGGGAAGGAGGCAATAGGCAGTGACTCATAATGGGTATAGGGTTTCTTTTGAAATAATGAAAATGTTCTGAAATGACTGAGGATAGTTGCAAAACTTGGTGAATATAGCAAAAGCTGTTGAACTGTATACTTTAAAAGAATGAATTTTATGGTATGTGATGTATATATCAATAAAACTGTTATTTAAAAATCCATTCTAAGCACTTTAGCCGCATCATATATATTTCGATGATGTGTTTTTGTTTTCATTCAGTTAAAAATTTTTATTATTTCCTTTGTGATGTGTTGTTCAATTTCCAAACACTTGGAGGTCTCCCACATTTACTTCTCTTGTTAATTTCTAATGTAATGCCATTGCGTTCAGAGAAATACCTTGTATTATTTAAAAGATTTTAAATTTATTGACGCTTTGCTTTATGACCTAGGATATAGTCTGTTCTGAAGAAGTTTCCATATATGCTTGAAGAGAATGTGTATTTTGCTGTTATTGGGTGAACTTCTATACATCTATAGAAACAGATGTCGGTTAGGTCAAGTTGGTTGATAGTGTGTTCAAGTCTTCTTAAATCCTTACTGATTTTCTGTCTAGTTATTCTATCAGTTATTGAGAGTGGGATGTTAAATGCTCCAACCATTGTCAAATTATCTGTTTCTCCTTTCAATTCTTTCCATTTTTGCTTCATATATTTTGGGACTGTGTTCTTAAGTGTACATAAGTTTATAACTTTTTTTATCTTGCTGGTGAATTGATCTAATTATCATTACAAAATGTCCTTCATTGTTTCTAATAATACTTTTTGTCTAAAAGTATATTTCACCTGACATTAATAGATCCAATTCTAGCTCTCTAATGGTTTCTGTTTATACAGTGTATCTTTTTCCATTTTAAAAAATCTATTTGTGTCTTTGAATCTAAATTGTGTCTCTTGAAGATAACACATAGCTACATCTTGTGTTTTTTTTCCAGCCTAATAATCACTGCCTTTTGATTGAAGTGTTTAAACCATTTGCCTTGAATGCAACTACTGATATGCTTGGATTTGCATCTTCCATGTTCTATTTGTTTTCTATAAATCCCATGGCTTTTTAAATTCATCTGTTGCTTCTTTACTACATTCTTTTGTGTCAAATAGTTATTTTCTAATATGACATTTTAATTCCTTTATTGGCTTTCAAAACTATTTTTTAAATAATTTTCATATGGTTACTCTAGGGATTACAATATGTATCTTAATTTATCAAAATCCCCTTTAGATTAATACTAACTGAATTCCAGTACAATATTGAAAACTTGTTCCCATATAGCTCCATTTTATCTCATTTCCTTTGTCCTATTATTATATACATTAAATCTTTATATGTTATAAGCCCAACAATACAGTTTTATAAATATTGTTTTACACAATGATCTTTTAAATCTGACATGAGAAGAAAAGAGAAAAATATATAATACAGTTCTTATAGTACCTAGTTACCTTTTCCAGTGTCCTTTGTTACTTCACGTGGATTCAAGTTACTCTCTGGTGTCATTTCCTTTCAGCCTAAAGGATTTCTTTTAATATTTCCTGTAAGGCAGGTCTGTTAGCAATGAACTCTCTTAATATTTGTTTTTCTGGGTAAGTGTTTAATTTACCTTCATTTTTTAAGGACAATTTTGTGGATATAATAACCTCAGTTTACTTTTTTCTTTCAGGATTTGAATATGTTATCCATTGCCTTCTAACTTCCAATGTTTGTGGTAGAAATTCAACTTTAATCACATTGTTATTCTTGTGTACTTAATGTGTTGCTATTCTCTTGCTGCTTTCAAGTTTTTCTCTGTCTTTTAATAGTTTGACTGTGACGTGTTTAGCTATAGCGCTTTTTTTTTCTCATACTGCTTGTTTGTTGAGCTTCTTTGATATTTCAATTAATTTTTAAAAATCAAATTTTGGAGCTATAAAACTATTATTTCCTTAAATATTTTTTCTGCCTCTTCTGTCTTGTTTCTACTTCTGGAACACATATTACACATATGGGGCATGCTTGATAAAGTCCCACAAATCTCTGAAACTCTGTTTACTTTTTGTCATGCTATTTTCTTTCTATTCTTCAGTTTAGATTATTCCTATTCATTTATCTTCATGTTTGCCAATTCTTTCTATTGCTATTTCAAATCTGCTGTTGAGGGATTCTAGAGAATTTTTCATCTCACTTATTGTTCTTTTCAACTCCAGAATTTCATTCTTTTATACGTTTCTCTCCTCATTTATATTCTCTATTTGATATGTCATCACCATACTTTCCTTTAATTCTTTAAATATGATTTTTTTAGTTCTTCGAGCATGTTTATTATATCTTCTTTGAGGTCTTTCTCTGTTAAGTCCAAAATCTGGGTTTTCTCAAAGACAGGTTTTTTTTTTTCCTGCTTATGGATCATTCTTTTCTGTTTTTTTTAATATGTCTTACAATTTTTTTGTTGCAAACTGAACATTTCAGTTAATGTATTGCAGCCACTCTCGATTCTGATTCTTCCTCCTCAAAAGTTGTTGCTACTGCACTGATTGGTGGGTGACATTCTTGGACTAATTCTGTAGAGTTTAAAAAAATTTTCTTTTTTAATCCTAACTTCCTATACCTCATGTTTAGCCAGAGATGTGTGGATAATTAGGGTCCTCTCTGAACACTACTGAGTTGTGTGCACAGCCTTGCATCTGTGTGCAGCCTTCCAGAATTCCAAAAATGTTACCAATGGCCACAGTGGCTATCTCACTCCTTAGATCTTCCTGTTCTTTTTGGGCAAGTTGCCTTTTCTGTTGCTTGCCTGAACCAGAATTACATACTCAGGATGGCTGCAGTACTGGCCTTTCTTATTTATTTGCCACCAAGATGGTTACTGCTTTAACAGGATTTTCCTGCACTTCACTCCAAAGCAAGTTAACCCCCTCCAGCAGCAAACCTGCTGGGTTTTATGGCTTATCCTGCCCTGTTAGGAACTACCGTGCTGATGGAGCTAGAGTGAGAGTTGGGGAGGTGGGAGCAGTCCCAGTTTACCGTGGCACAGACTCCCTTTGTTCTTAATTAAGGTTCAGCAGTTTGTAATAAGTAAATACTTCTCAATTTGTTGTATATATTTAGTTAATTTTTCATTGTTCCAAAATGGTTGTTTTTTACAATTTTGTCCAGTTTCATTGTTGTATTTGGGGAATGTTGGACAGGCTTCTTATTCTACCGTTCCAGAAGTGCCGCAAGTCTCCATTCTGTATTTCATTTAATCTTCATAAATACTATGAGGTAATTTTATTATTACCAATATATGATGAGGAAACAAACTTCAGAGTGATTAAGTAATTTGCTGGAAGTCATGACTCATATTTCTCAAAGGTAGTACAGTGTTTTGTGGATTCTACACCAGGATCTGAATTGTTCCTGATTCTTTGAAGATACCCCCCATTATAGAGATGCCATCTTGAAGAATTTCGTATATCTTGACAAGGTTAGGAGTCAACACTATTGTCTTGATAGTTCCGGTAACTCTGTTTTGGTGTTGATGATGCAGATAAAAGTTGTTTTTATGATGTACAACCCATATTCCAGATGCCAAGCAATGTGCTACTGTATTTCAGATGTAATCCTCATAGCAATGGTAGAAGGGAGTGAGACATAGTCATGCCCACTATGAAAATATGGAAGCTGAGACACAGGAACATCTTGTGTTTTAAGTACTAGAGATAGCATTCAAACACAGACTTCAGATTCTAAGGCCTAGTGTGGGACATGGTTCAATAGTCTCCCTTAATTGGAATGTCATCCTGCTAAAAATAAAGTGGGAAACATGGAAAGAGCCCTGAGAAAATTAATAAAAATAATGAAAGATTTAGAAATTTAAATCAGTGGAGAAAGCTAACATGAGGGACAATTTGGTCTAGAGAGGAGTTAAAAATAGCAATCTTTAACTACATGAAGTGATACTAACATTTGCTGATAAGCACTAAATTTTTATTTCATTGAAGGAAAAAAAGCAAAGCAAAGCAATAGAAGTATATTTCTATTTCATCAGGAAAATCTCGCTTCTTTCAAGGATTCAGGAGATGCTTTAAAGTTTGCTACTCAAAAGATTATGTAATCTTCTTTAACAACTAATTGTTCTTCAATTCTCCTTATAGTATGGCTTAGGTAAGAGCAGGGGGTGACTTATAAGACTCTTTCAGCCCTACCTGCCCTTCCCAAATTAGAAGAGCAGACTCCCCATCCAACCCCCCTGGTGCCTAAGCTCCTTCCATATTCCGCTTATCTCTGTGTTTCCATACCTCTCTTGCTGGTTCACATAGCCAATTAAAAAAAAACTCTTGCAAGATACATCCCCTTCAGGCAGGCCAAATCTGTTTATCAGAAATCAACAACTACTATGCGAGTTCTAATACAGAGTGTGTAAAAGCCCCACTTGCTCGAGCACTTCTTCCTGACTACCAGTAAAATCCCCACTTAATACTTTGGGTTAAGGTATAGTGTCCAGAATGTGACTGGTAAAACACATGCATCATGGTGGCCACATCTATTTCAGTAGATGCACACATCAACTTGGCTAGGCATTCCTTTGGAAGAAGGAGTGGCTCTAAGATAACATCAATTTACATTCAGGGGAAATGTGATTTATGGACAAGAAAGGTATAAAGGTTGAGATTTTGCCTTGGTGGATAAATGAGTCCATGGGTACTGAGACAAGAAAAGCGAATGAGAGGGCAAGCTCACTTTCAGAAAAGTGGCATGACACATTTGTTCTTCACAATTGTCCTTCAGTCTAGTCTTGACTCAGATCATCCAAAATTTATTCCTTGGGGCCGAAAGTCAGAAATGGGGACCTAAATCCTGTGCAAACTTGACTACATCTCTGCCAGCCAGCTGGAACCATAGCATATGTTTTTACATTCACTTTTATATGAACTTCATTTTGCTAGCGATTTCATTAAAACCCACTTCCAGAGCTGATATGTGCAACTTGAAATCCTCCAGATGAACAAGTTCTGTAGATGGTGACAACACTCCTGCCACACTCCATGGATCAAATTGCTCTTTATCCACTTGACTTGGCTGGAATGTAAAGGCAAACGCTGAGCAAATGCTATGAAATCAATAGCTACAGAGTGTTGGTTTTGGGTTTTTTCCCCTATGTAGACTCCAAAGGAGACTGACACGCAGATTAGACAAATCACTTTTCGTAATCCTGAGGACTGCTGCATGAGGTATCCAGAGTATTAATCAAAGGCTGAGACTGAGTAAAATGTGAATTAAATTTCTTAATGGAGAGAGACATGAACTCTCTGTCCTTAGATCTCTGGCTGTGGACATCTGTAAGGCAATGAAAAATTCTGCTACCCAGTTTATAATATTCTGAGAGATATATCACCAAAGTGACATAGCTTATCGTGGTTACAGTTTCTGTTTAGAGAGCTCAGTTTCTGATGCGGTCAAAGGGAACTTAGGGGCGGCTGGCAGAGAATTTAGGGTAGCCCATGAAAACCAGAGTCCTGTACGTTTGGAGTCATTTGAAGATCCTTTCCACCACTGGGGGCTGGCCTGAATCTCAACCAAACACCAGCATCTTAACTTTTTTTTATTTAGTCCATCAAATTGCAGTGAAGTGAAATCGTTTGCTTTCTATGCCCGCAAAGCCAAGATGAACCTAAAAGAAATTAGACTAAAAGCAAATAAGATTTCATGCTAAAATTGAAAACAACCCTGTATCATGGCCACATGTGAAGATCAAACTCACACGACCTAAAGTCACTGCTGTGACACTGGTCAAGTTAGGGATGAATGGCAAGAAAAAAATGAAAAGTTAGTAAAAGTGTTTATAAACAGAGCTTTTTCTTCTTGCTCTCTGCAAAGATCTTTTTGGGTGCCATGGCACTGCAGAGTCAAGCCAGTACAACTGTCTACTCTAGAAGGAATGAACCCGGCAGCAGCTGGAGATGATTCCACTTCATCTAAGACTGTCTCTGGTTCTTTGAGGATGGATGGGGCTATGAACCCACGTAGAAACATTATAGGATACAGTATTTGTATGTGGGCCACTTTTTCCTAAGGGGTTAAAAGCCTTTTATGGGCATTATCTGACTTATTCCTACAACTTTCGGATAGACGGTAGGATGGGAGGGGAAGCCAGCAGTATAGATGGGAACACAAATCAGAAATCCATAAAGCCTGTGTTAGGAGTTATCAATGACTTCCCTAGGATAAAGCAAGCTGGTGGAAAGGAATTTGAGGCATTCAGCTTTTCCAAGGAGTTGGAGGCTACAGGATTTCATGCCTCCTCCAACATACATCCCCACATGCAAATACACAAGTCTGAACCTCTCTGTGACTCAGTTTTCTTCATTTCTAAAGTTGAGATTACAGTGTATACCTCACAGCATTTTGCTGAGGATCCAAGGAGATGAGCTAAGTAAAAAATAATAATAATGATCCACAATAAAAAGGCAGTTCCTTGTTAATCCCTTTCCTTTCTCCTCCTCACTGCCACATCCATCCAGAAAATGGGCCAGCCACAGAAGGAGGCAGAACACACGAGTTTGGCAGCAGCAGGAGCAGTGCTTCTAACAGCCACTCAAACAATCTGAGTATACTATATATTCTAGAGTGTACATGGTCTGGGTTAAAGCAACATGTTAAATGTATTTTGCATTTCGTCAGGCTGTTAAGTGTGCACTGAATCACTGGCTGAAACTTCAGCCTCTTCCGCCATGCCCATCTGCTTCTCTGTACCTCTACTGGCATTCTTAGTAATTGGGAGGAGGCAAATTTCCCCCGAGTTGAGAGACCCCATGAGATTATCAGCAATTGTGCCGTAAATCTTAAAGATCTATCCCCCCTCGAATGCAGTATGCTGTGGCACACCAGGTTACAAGATGCATAATTAGAGCTCATTCGGCTGACAGATTAATGGGGTTGTAGCAAAGGCCAGATAGCAGTAAATTAGGCAGCTAAACACTGCAATCTCTGGCATAACATTGGTACTAAATAGCACATCTTTTGTAGCATGTTGGGCACTTCTCACAGATTCTTAGAAGTGTATCTGTTTTATGAAGTGTTTTCTTTTTAAGGAACCTCAGCATAAATACTTTTGTGGGCAACTTGGCCTACTGGTATCAGCACTTTCATTGCCCCAACTATTTCAGAATCACCTCCTTAAGATCTATATAATATATTGTCACAGTCTATTATTGGAAGAACAGCTAAAAATAACAACAATGACTTCTTAGTAGCAGTTACACTCTTGCTAACTAGCTTAAAAAAAGACTAACAAGTTCATGATTACTGTACATATGTTTTTATGACGCTGGTAAAAAAGGAAAGTAAATTTCAGAGTGTTCGGATGGATGAAACAAATGAACCTGAGTGATTTGGGTATTTTCATTCCAGATAGGACAGCTCACCAAGATGACACAATGTCAGACAAATTCACGCCCATAGTGCTGACAGTGGGATCTTCCCTCCCAGGGTCTCTTAATTCCTTTCCACCTCTTTTCAGATTTCTACAATTTTGAGAGCATTTTTCCAATCCCACAGCTCCTTTCTGCCTACTAATGAGTTTCTTCCTTGCCTATGTCTCTAACCCTTCTCTAAACGAAAGGTCTTCGAATGATTTGTTTGTGTACACTCTAAAATAATTTTTTAACTGCGTTTTTAAGATAACACCTAAATTTCATCAACATACGTTTAGGTTGTTATGAAGGATGTACCACCTGACGGCCTGTGCACTCTGCTTATGCATTAGCTATATTTTCATCAAAACTTTCTTGCAAAAGATTTAGGTGATTCTGTTTATGTCTGCCATATGACCTAAATGGTAAAGCAGTCCTCACTGTCAATCCAATTAGCCAAATCATACTCACTTTCGCATGGAGAAATTCTAACTTCATTTTCCAATTCAAATGAGTGTGTCAATATGTCTCCCTAGGGCAACTAATTCATTTCTGAAATGTCATCCTGATAGACACATCAACGAGTGGGTAGATGGATAGTTACGACGCTGCATACATGCATGGAGGCTTGCCAGGAGTTTGCCATGGTACAAAATGGTGCTCTGCCCTCTTTCAATATTTCCCCCAACACACTTTTCTTGCTTTTTTTTTGAGATGGAGTCTCACTCTGTCACCCGGGCTGGAGTGCAGTGGCACAATCTCCGCTCACTGCAACCTCTGCCTCCCGGGTTCAAGTGATTCTCCTGCCTCAGTCTCCCAAGCAGCTGGGACTACAGGTGCCAGCCACGACATCCAGCTAATTTTTTTTATTTTCAGTAGAGAGGGGGTTTCACCATGTTGGCCAGGCTGGTCTTGAACTCCTGACCTCATGATTCACCTGCCTCGGCCTCCCAAAGTGCTGGGATTACAGGCGTGAGCCACCATGCCAGGCCCGTGTCCCCATTGTTTAGAGACCCAGAGGATATTTAGACCCTGAGGAAATGCTCTATAGTGGGAGGGGGATGGGTGAAAGGATGCCTTTTATTTTAAAAGTGTTACAAGGGCAACTATGAAGGGATGGTGGGAAAGAGTGGTGAGAGGTGTGTTCTCAGGCTGGTGAGTTTCAGGAAAGGGTGCGCATGAAAGTTGAGCATCTGAAAATCAACGGCATTAAAGCCACCAGCATGTGCATGACCCCTGAAAAATCTTCAGTCTCTCCCCAGAAGGATGCACACCACAGCGTGAAGGTGGTTGTTCTTGATCAAACACACAAGCTGGGGGTCATCTGGGGCAAGCAGTGATAAACACCTGCTATACCAATATCTGCCTCTGCTCCTCTAGCCGCTGCAAGCAAGAGGCCTCACCAAGGATGCCTCACTCATTTATTCACTCAACAAACATCCTCTTTGTGTGAGGCTCAGTGCTATGTGTACTCCCTTGGCCTTGCATTCTAGGGGTCATCTTGGATAATCACTGCCATCAAAATATGGAGACTCCTATCAGCCCTCACTTGTGACAACTTCATATCATAGCAAAACCTGGGTGTGTACAGACAGCAACTGGTGACTTGGTTAGAAAAACCTATGTAGGGTATTTCCAGATGCTTGAGCCATCTAGATTCCAGATCCAAAATAAAAGAAAATAAAAAAGTTAGGAGGGGAGCCCGAGGGAAGAGGTCATATCCTAAACTCATCATTAAATTGCCGGGAAGTGTGAGTGATGAAAATGGCCAGGAAATATGATCCTTTGGTGAATTGGGATCTCACTAATATTTAATTGGGTCTCCTGTGAGACATTTAAATCTATGGGCAGCTATCAAGGGTGAGAATTCTACTCTAGTGGCCCCCAAATGATTTCACCTTCACTTTCATTTTAGTGGTGGAGGAAAGCCAGGACATTTGCTAAAATATTTGAACTGTGGGTATGTGTTTTAAGGCCTGTATGTGTGTGGTAGTCACCATTGAGGAAATTCAGAGCTTGATGATCTCTTTCAGCACATCGGTTACTAAAAACCAGGGCAGCCACACTGGAGGTCTTGTCACCCTTGTACAAGCCCTGGATTAGTCAGTTTCCTAAAACAGATTTTTTTCCAAGAAGGATGGCTAGGGAATGACCATCTTCAATTTTTCTACAAGTATTTACGAACCTCCTTAAGGTTGAAATCTAGGTGCTTTCAAATAAACAAAAATAGTTTGCAAAGCACTCCATAGCCTCTGCACTCCAAGCCCCTTCAAAATAAACGAAAAGGTAAAATGTTGTGTGTGTGTGTGTGGTGGTGTTGTTGTTGTTGTTGTTCTAGTTGTTGTTTTTCTAAATTCCACCACATCATCACAGGCTTGAGGACCAGAGACAGATAGGAAAATCACTGGACCAGGTGGAAGGAGACAAAAGTTTTAATCTCAGGTTTATCATAGGACCAAGAGAGTTCTGAAAAGAGTTGTGAACCTCAGCCCCACACTTCCTTGCTGTATAATCTTAGACAGGTTACTTAACTGCCCTTTGCCTCAGTTTTCTCATCTGTTGAAGGATGAGCCTACCTTTCAGTGAGTTGTGAAGAATTGAATGACATTAGGATTGGGAAGTGCTAAGCCTCACACCCAGCACACACGACAAGCCCAATCATATTTGCTATTACCGTTTGTGGCATGGGACAAGTAAGTCCGTTCCGTTTCTCCAGACCCCTATTTCTCCCTCTTCTCTGTCCATGTAGAAAAAACAAAGGCACATTTTATTGTTTTTAAAATGTAGGTTTTACTAAAAGGCAAATGGATCAAAGTCCAATTTCCTCCTCCATTAAATTGCAAATATCTTGAAGTCTGGGACCAGAATCTTGCTTTTGTTTTCCACCCCCAGCCACTGACCCTGATCCCCTGCATTGCCTAACAATGCCTTACACATGGTAGGCATCAATAAATATTTATTGACTCGAATTACCTCTACATTTAACTTTGTGATAAGGGAGTAAATGAGTGAGACAGTTTTTGTGGGGGCGTTAGGTGAGTCTGGGAGTCTGTTCGAGTGAGAGTAGGTGTGTTTATTAGTGATTTAGTGAGGGGAAGGGGGATGACTGGGATATAAACATTTCTGTAATTACTGAGACTGCTTTAACTGACCCAAGACTTCACAGGAACATAAATCTCTGTCTAGCAGACAGAAATGCTGTTATTTAAAAAAAAAAAAAAAAAAAAAGCAAAAAAAAAAAAAATCTTATTCAACCCTCAAATGAATCAGATTTTGAAACTGATCTTCCGAAGATAAGTTTGTGTGAGGAGAAAATGAGTTGCATGTTTTCCATCTTTGCCCTTTCTTGCTTTTGTTTATCAAAAATATCACCTAGAAGAGGACTTTTTTCACTTCAGAAAACAGCTAAAATCAACCTCTTCTTTTCCGTGGGGGCTCCAGTCATCTCCTCTGTGAATAACACCAAGAACAGATAAAGCCCTTTGAGACAAGCATAGATATCCGACACTCTACTTCAGAAACCTAAAATTAAAAACTAATTTAAACAGTGGATATTAATTGTTTTATATATATACATACATGTATATATTTTTAGATAAAGGAAAGAAAAAATAAAAACACCACGTGGTTTTGCCTGGCCTGTGGATTTGTGATGACTCACTTCAAGAAAATTCTAGGGGAGAAAACTCACCTCACTTCTACCTCTAGGAAATTCCCTTTTCATGGGAATGAAAATCTCAACTTCCATGCTCTCAGATCTGGGGACCCATGGTGTGGGGAAGTGGGTCTGTCACCCCACCTTGAAGCTGCAAGCCCTAAGGCAGGCCAGTGCTTTCTTTCTAACCAGATCATATTTTTCGATCTGAACAATTTTATGGTGGGCGCTTAAGCAACTTCCTACATTCCTGTTGTTGCTCTTAATTTCTTCTACTTGGACTGAAACCCCTACAGGGAAGCTGTAAAGAAAATAGAATAAATAAAGAAGGAAGAAAATGTTTCTCTTCTCTTTCCTCCCTAAACCCCCCTCATAAACATCCCACCCCAGGTCACAAAATGTATGGCGAGCGTTAAGCCTTGGCAGTATTTTGACACGGTGCACAGTCCTTTTCTCCTCCCTTTTCCTTTGAGGTTCATCTTGCAGCCCAGGGCTCTGTTCCCCTGCCAACTTGGTGGGAGTGTTTAGTGACTGGAAGGCTGTGGCCTGCTCTCCCCAGAACTTCACACTTCATTTTTCCATATCCCTAGGAGCAGCAGCAAATATTTCACCAGCCTGGTTTGCCGGCTACTGCCATAAATCAGACTTAGGCCTCAAAAAAATATCCAGGCCTGTCAAGGCATTAAGCTTTTATTTTCTGACTCGATCCAGTGGTAAATGAGAGCTTGTATTTTCCTTTAAAACTGTAAAGGGATTTTTAAGGATTGTCGCTGGACGGCTGCCAGCTACGAAAGATACAATACAGAGTGTAACTGGTTAGGAGAGATTTGAAAAAGTCTTAAGTATGAAAAATGTCTTTTCTTAAAGGTTTTTCAATGAAATGGGAAACAGGGCTTAAATTTCATAAAGACTTAAAAAAAAAAAAAAAAAAGACCCAAACTATTCATGAGAAAAGCATTAGGAAATGGAAGAGTCGCGCTCTTTGAGAAATATGAGTTATACTTGTTCTGTGTGCTCTCTGCCGCTGGCCCCCTTTCTTCCTCTCTCTTTCTCAGTGTACATAGATACTCAGGCTGGTTCATTAGTCAGTTCCTGCCATCATTACTGACGATATGACAGCAAGAACAAACAGACTGGACAGTTTTATGTGCTGTATATTAATTGCTTCATAATTTAGGCCTGCAAACAGGACAGTGAGGCAAGTCTACTTGGAAAACCCCCTGCTTAAAATTCTAAGCAAACTTGCAAGGTGCGAATCATGCCTATGAGATCACTTCTGAATATTTCCCCTGGATGAGTAATCAAATCTTAAACTCCAAATGCTGAAAGCCAAAGCCTTCTTGCAGTTGGAAGAGAGATGGAGTTAAAATAGGTAGGTATTGCACCAAAACACCATGTCCAGGAAATCTGGAAAAAGGTGCAAGAAACCAGGCTAAGATCAGGTACTAGGTGTAGAAAAACACTCTGCTTAGATTTTGTGATGTGTCATGTTTCACTGAGGTACACATTTAATTTCAGTAAAATGTAATTAAGTGAGAGTAAACATAATCTTTCCTCTGCCCAGTCCAGGTTGTTGCATACACTTGCAGCCTGGGGTCACAAGGAGGTGTGGGAAGTAGGGGACGAAATAACTAAGGAAATAGTGAACCTCTATTTACAAAGCTTTCAAGGTAGCATTTAAATCAGGATGAGACCCATCAAGACAGTAGCAGGACCCTTTAGACAAGGTGATCTGATTCTGCACTCAGGAGAGCTGGAGATGAGGTAAGTGGGAGTGATGGGAACACAGCACCAATGGGATATGGGAAGTGGAGATCAAAAATGAGTAGAAAGGAATATCATTATAAGGAGGGTAGGGGGAGGAATAGGCTGCCACAGCTGACTTTGCAAGGACGCCATAGACCATCCACCCTATTGGTGAAGTTATTTCTGTAAACCTCTCACACTCCAACCTCAAGCTGGTTATTTGTGTTAAATCTTGGGTGTTCTCAAGGTGGGGCGTTGTTTTCCTGTGTGTTGCACTTTCTCGAAGGAGTTCGGAAGAACCTGAAACCAGAATTTCTGGCCTAACATAGTTTGAGCAGTGGTTTGAATGTTGGTACAATCCCAGAATGGATCCGCTTCTGAAGTCCATTCCAGCTGATCTCTCTTCACCACTTCCAACCTTTCAGTGGCACATGGAGCTGAGCTATGGGTGTCTGAGGCCTCTCCAGGAACATGCCTCACCTCCAGCCTCCCACTCAATGATCTATTACACTTTCCATTAGCTCTTCAACTTGCCAAGATTTCTCTTGCCTCTGGCATTTTCCTCCCTGTGATATTATCCCCAAAAGTCTGTAAATGGTGGTCCATGGACCAAATCTAGCCTGCCACCTGTTTTTGTATGGTCCACAAGCTAACAACTTTTTTTTATATATATATATAAAATTGAAAGAAGACTACTTTGTGACATGTAAAAATTATAGGAAATTTAAATTTCAATGCCCATAAGTTTTATTGGAATACAGCCATACTCACTCGTTTACGTATTGCCTCTGGTTGCTTTCACAGTATAACAGCACAGTAGAACAGTTGTAACAGAGATCATAGGACCTGCCAATATTAACTGTCTGGCTATTTACAGAAAGTTTGCCAACACCCCGTTGTGCCTCCCCTGATCAACCACATCACATTGAGTCTGACTGACCCCTCTTCTTCCTGGACATCACCTTTTGGACTCCCTCCCAGGCTAGCTGCTCCTGCCTTGCACACACTACACTTCACGCATAGTGAATATTTTGTACACTGAATTCATTTCAAAATGGTTTGTATTCAAACTACAAACTGGCAAAACTACTGGATGAAAACATAGTAAAAGTCATCAATCAATCATAAAAAGTACCCTAATTGAAATCTGGAATAATAAATCTAGAAATGTTCATGGGGGTTATCCATAAGGAGTGGTATCATGGGTGAGTTTAACATACTTTTGATTATCAATATTTTATAAATTTTCATAATGTGTATTTTCTAGATTTTCTCTATAATGTACATGTTCTGAATTTTCTATAATGTACATTCTATAATGTATAAATATTATATAAATATTATTTTTAATGGAACTTTTACAAAAATGTGTATTGAGCACCTTTTTCATGCAAGGCACTGAGCTAAGCACCATGGAAAATATACACATTTTGCCTATTTGGGTTGAGTATTCAAGAAAGCAACTATTATTTGCTGAGGAAATGTGTTTAGGTATTATTAGATAATATATATGTGTCTATGTGTATGAGCCCCTAGTTTATTCCCTCTTCCCAGAGTTATCCACTTACTTACTGTAAGTCCTTGAATATGTCTATATCCTTTTAAAAAATGGAGTATACATGTTTTACTTTACATTGAAGGTATTCTGCTATAATATCATCCTTTTATTTTTACACTCTTTAAAATAGTTTTTTTGTTAATTTCCCAAAAACATGTTGGGGGATCTTCTGTGAGGTCAATTCCTGGGTATGTTGTGGGTTTAGCTGTCATTATGAGTGGTATTTCATGTTCTATCATCATTTCTCAATGGTAGCTGCTGGTGGATAATGAATCTTGAACCAGGCAATCTTGCTGGGGAAGGGAAAATATAAATAACCCAATGAAGGAGCCTCTTACTGATCGGTGTTGCAAACTCTGGAGTTGGGTCTGCACCTGTGGTCTAAGAGGCTGGGGTAGGGTGCGGCAGGGTGAGAGTGGGAGGGAGGGGCATCTCCATCTGTCACTGATGGTGTGTTCCACGCTTTTCATAACTGAGACTTCTGCAGGCCTGCTACGTGTGCACCTGGCATGTCCTGACACCACACCACTGCCCCACTGACTATCCAGCACACAGGCACTGCCCGCCAAGTAAGCTATCGTTTCCTTAAAAATCCCCAAACTTCCTCATATCTTTCTACAGATCTTTCTTACAGCCTCACTGAGGCTCTAAGCCCATAATCTCTCCTGTAAATATATTGGCAAGAAGCAACCCTGGCTCTGTCCTCTCTCCCCTTAAGTGGCATTTGTGCCCTCCATGCTATCCTGGTAGGTTAAAGATGGCCTCCAGGATCTGGCAGATGGTATTGGATGGAATTCATTATTCTAGGGCACACTATTGGATCAGTAGCCTCTGAAGAACTGTGGAATGATCTGAGCATCAAAGGTTTCAGGTCTTGACTGGTCCCTCTTACCACCACCACCATCATCTCCGCTAAGTCATTCCATTGTTGTCATAACATCTTAGGTCCCCAGTGATTTGCTAAGTATGTCATTTTGGCAGGTATAAAATAAGTTGGACAATATATACTCTTTGTCCACATCCATGCAGTTGTTGGGAATACGTTTTTGAGAGCCTTGTCAAAAGACTCTAGATAGTCAAATCCTCCTTAGCTAATGTTTGTGCAGGAAGAAGAAATGCTAACTCTTACTAGCTTACTAGCTAACTTTTTCCCCACTGACTTGCCTTCTAAGTGCAGTGAGTTATCCAGTACCTTCAATAACTAGAGCAGAGGTTCTCGATCACCTGGGAGCTTAGAGCAAATACCTACACCTGGACCTCACCCCAGAGAAACCGAATCAGAATTTCCCTATCTACTGTGCCAAGACTGTCATGTTCTGCTCTCTGAGACCAAGTAGAACATTTGGGTGGGGGGTGAAGGAGTGGGGTGGAGAACCTGTCCTCTGACCCCACCTTTCTCTAACCACATCTAAGTGAAAAACCACAAAACCAAGTAAACAGGCAACTGAGGGTTGATACAGTGATTGGAAGGGGGCGGGGGTGTGGGGTGAGGAGGATGGATGAGGACAAGATACCACATCTCATTAACAGAGGTTTTCTCAAATTCAGATCTCACACTCCACAGTGGAAAGGATCTTTGGGTGCCAGGGTCAAGGAGCTGACACTGCCTTGGGAAGGACTATACCCTGCCAGTGTCCAGGCTGGAGGGCTGAGCTCAGCTAACTAGAGGTCTCAGCACCCTTTCCTCCCTGCAGCCTCCAGGCGGCCCTCCCGCCCCTCCCTGGTGCCCCCCTCCCCCAGGCTCGCACACACACTTCATTATCACCGCTGCTGCCTGTGCTTCTTGGGTGTTCCACCCAGCTCTGGTCTCCGCCCTGAGTGAGGGGATTAACTTCCTGCAATGCCACAGCTGTAGCAGGCTGTTTCCACAACGGGCAGCAGGGGGGCCACGTGGCCCAGGAGGATGTGTATCCAACAACTAGGGGTGCTGAATACTCATTCTGGGGGAACTTGGGGTGGGAGAATTTGCTCTCTGGGGCATTTCTGAGAAAGGGGGAAATTGGTACTTGGAGGCCTTGTCTGACACCTTCACCAAAGTTACCAAGAAACAGAAAGAACGTTGCTTCCATCTCTATTTTCCTCCTGAAATGACTTCTCTTTCCCCATGCAGTTCCTCTTTGCTTCCTCCCCATAATAAGAAATGCCTTTTATTGAATGCTGGCCATGTACCAAGTGCATTTCATATGCTCTCTTCTGGAATATTCTGTTTGTAGATGAAGAAACTGGGGCCGAGGGAAATGAGACTCAGCTTGTTAGTAAAGTCAGAGGTGGTGCTCAAAGGGCCTGACCATCATTAACCAAATCCGTCAGAACTCAGAGCCACGTCGGCAACTCTGATGGCAGCAAGCATAAGCTAGAGTTCGGAACACTCACAGGCTTTGGATCAAACAGTTACTTAGCTCTCCAGCCTCCAACCTCATCTGTAAAAGAGGACAACAGTACCTACTTCATAGGGTTGTTTGAGGAAATAACACAGGAGGGACATTTAAGACCAAGTCGGGTGTAGCATAGGAGCTTCATAAAGTAGCCATTTTATTATTAATCTCATTGTTAGTTTTAGAAATATAACTGCCAAACATTTACTCACTCATTCAGTGAATATTGATAGAGAGCCCTGTACCCGTCACTAAGGTACATCTGTAAACCAAAAATCAAGCTCTGCTATCAGTTGATGGGTTCATTCTCGCCCCAGTTGGAAAGCCCACTGTGGAAAGCAGGTCACCATTGGAAGGTTGCCTGGAAATTGCGGGATTGTCAGAGGACAAGGATGAGTGTTTTGAGTTGAAGTGGCCACCTCTCTTCAAGCATCTTTGAATACTGAACCAAGGCTCAGGACGATCTGTCCCATGGACAGGAGGGTTGTGGGGAGGACAAGAGACCAATCCTTATTAAGCACCTTCAGGTAAGATTCCTGAAACTCATGATACAGAAAATCCTAGTAGGAGGCACTTGAGATGCTCTCAGGGGGCATGAAGTCAAAGCATTCAATAGCACAGACTGACATGTAAGAGAAGATAATAGTCCTGTGCTGAAGAACTCCAGCTCTGGAGTCAAATTTCTTTGCTTCCCATTGTCTACACCCCTAACTAGCTGTGTGTTCTGAGCAAGTGGTTTATTCTCTCAGACTTGATGTCCCCAGCTAGAAAATGAATGGAAATGATAGGAGCACTGGTCTCATAAGATCTGGAGGTGTCAACGGGAGGATATGTAAAAAGAGACTCAACAAATTTTACCCATTACTATGATCTGTCAGTCTTTCTTACTGCTCCAAGAAGAAAGTCTGGGTGTGCTGGTGAGTCTAACACTTTCTAATCTTCCCTTAAACAGGAAAGGAGCAATTCTCAGGCCTACAGTCTTCTACAGGTAAGAGAACCTCGTTAGGACTTGACATTGCTTTATTTTCATGGTGTGCGGGGGAAGAGAGGATGATTGTCTCCTAATTATGGCAAGTGATACTGGTTTCTTTTTTCTGATAATGATAGAAAGCTTTCTTTTAAAATAAACATTTCAATAAAAAGAAATCAACTTCAAAACAAAAATTAAAGAAATAATAGGGCAGGTGGATATGGCAAACATCTTAACTGTGGCATCCAAATGACTGAAGTTTGGGAAACAATGGCAGAACAGCCCCCATGCTACTGCTTTTGGCCTCCTAGAGATGAGAGGCTTCAAAAGCCATGCTTTGAGCCTCATTCTCACTACCTTAACATCACTGTCCTTTCTAATATGTCCCATCAACAGAAATATGCCTTTGCTTCCAAGCCACTCCAAAGAGACCACTGCACATTAGCCATCTCCTCCTTCGTGTACCAGTGCTGTACCTTTCACCCCTTGCACTCCAGGCTGAGGGATATGGGCCATTCCCCTGACAGGATCAAGTCGTTTCTTGAGTCTTCTTAGAAACACAACTATACCCTGTTTCTAGGTGTGGTCTACGTTTGCACATAGCTAACCCCACTCACAGGGTATCATTTCCAACTACTTCCTTCCTCAGGCAGAAATTTTGGCACCTTTTTGTACCCCCTCATGTCCCAACCACACGTCCGAGATGAATGAGCATCTCATCAAGCTGGGGAGGCCAAAGCCACTGAAGGATTCTGTTTCTATTGTGGCGCTTACTACTGTTTCTCACATTAGAGCACATGTCACTCTGGGCAAGCATCACTGGATTAAAGAGTATTCTTTCACAAACCCATAATTGTGGGTCCTAGAAGTCAGTGAACTAGGGAGTCCAGGGGATATGGATGAGAATAAAAGATAAGAATCATAGAATTTAGATGTACAAGTTCCCTAAAACTACACAGTCCTACTCTTCTGCTTTGCCCATGAGGGAAATGAAGCTGGGAGAGGTTAGTTGACCTGCCCAAGGTCACATGCCTCCCAGTCAGAAAACTACCATGTTCCCCTTTGGGCTTGTGAACCCAATTTGACCCTGGACCTCACTAAAAATTCTTTCCATGTCTTCTTTCTTCAATGGATAATTTAAAATAGAAATAATAATAAATATAACACCTCGTTGTATATGTGTAGCACCTTTCTTCCAATAAATGGTGTTCTTTCAGCTTGCCCACCCATGCTGCACAGAACGAAAGTGTTTCCACTATGGACTCTGGTGTTGGTTACTGACTGGAGCCCAACTTCTAGCCCACACACATGCCACTATCAAAGGTATAGCTCAGAGGTATAACAGGCCCATGTCTGTTATTATTAACCACTCAAGGAGTAGTGTTTAAAAACAAAAGACCCTCCCCAACATAGTACATATGAAGAATATGTTTGGAAAGTTTAAATCTTAACTATTTTTAAAATTAACTCTTTTTGTTTTAATTGGATAGTTATTTGATTCTCCATGGAAGAATAGACTCTTTTGTGTTGTTGGTAATAGGTTGTACTAATATTGATAGTATTAGTAGAATAGAAATGTCCACATGGAAGGCATTTATATCCAGTCTTTTAATCCTCACAAAAATCTTAATGATATGTGTTTTTTCACCTTACTGAGGAAATAAATGAAAGCTCAGAGACATAATTTGCCCAATACGCAAAAAAAGTGAGGTCTTACCTTTTTGACAATAGAGTAGACATGATTTTAAGAAAATCCCTCACTATACTAGGTAAAATATATTAAAAATAAATTTAAATGTATGACAGATCTAGCTAGAAAGTAATTCCTTGGGCCCCATGAATGATCAGAATGCCCAAATCCAGAGTCATCGTCAAGTGGTGGAATCAGCATTTCCTACACATAAGAGGCAAAATCTGAAACCCAAAGTGAGTGAAATATCAGAATAGAGACCCACAAATAAGCCAATATCATGGAAAGGCAACACTCCATTGAGGGAGCTAGAAAAACATCTATCCCACAGAACAAGATGGAGATACATGACTGGCTTAGTCTTGACTCTGAGTAGAGAAAATAAAAAAGAAAGAAAGAAAAAGAAAGTTCCCTCTCCCTATTTCTAACCCTATTTCTAATGACAGATGTGTAGGTTTATGACTTTGGGCCTGAATATACACAACAAATGTGGCTAAAATAAAACTCTAAAAAGTTAAATTGATTCCAAGTTGGTGATACCTTCAAGCACCTGGTGATACACTCTGGAAGAAAATACTTTTAAATGGAGCCTCAAAGAGTTACTACATATTATTAAGTTACAAAGAAAATGAGCTGTATAGAAAAAAAATCAGTAATAAAAAGTAAATGAACAACTCTGAGTGAAAGTCAGCAGAAACAATAAACTCTACAATCAGACCTTCAAATACCAGAGATACTGGAATTATTCAAATATAGAATATATAATTAGTATGTTTAATAGGTTTATAAATATGAGAGGAGATTGAAACTATGTCAAAGGCAAAAGTGACTATCATAATTAGCCACATTTGAAAAGTACCAAACAGAAATTTAGAAATTGAAAATGTAATAAATGAAAATAAATAAATTGAAAATAAATAAATAGGGTAAACATTAAAATAAATGAACTGGAATACTTTCCGATCATTCACGGGGCCCAAGGAATTACTTTCTAGCTAGATCTGTCATACATTTAAATTTATTTTTAATATATTTTACCTAGTATAGTGAGGGATTTTCTTAAAATCATGTCTACTCTATTGTCAAAAATGTAAGACCTCACTTTTTTTGCATATTGGGCAAATTATGTCTCTGAGCTTTCATTTATTTCCTCAGTAAGGTGAAAAAACACATATCATTAAGATTTTTGTGAGGATTAAAAGACTGGATATAAATGCCTTCCATGTAGGAGAGAATCTGTGGAGAGATTACACAGAATCTAGTAGTAAAAAAGCAATGGGAAATGTGAAAAATGGTGAGAAAACATAAAGAATAGTGTGAGAATGTTTTATAGGAAGCAATAAAGAGAATGGGGAGAAGAAATATTAAAAGAGATAATGGCTAAGAATTCTCCAGTTAATGAAAGATGCCAGTGCACAAATTGAGAAAGCCTAGAGAATCCTGAAGAGATCCCTTCCTAGATATACCATAGTGAAGCTGCAGAACAACAAAGACAAAGAGATCTTAAAAGCAATCAGAGAGAACAGGCAGATTGTCTAAAAAAGAACGATAAGGTCATAGCTGAGCTCTCAAGACCAGCAGGGAAAATTGAATGAATTCAGATCAACCAACTAATGTCAAATAACTATCTAGAATTCTAAACAAAGAAAGCTATCTTTCCTTAAAAAAAAAAAAAAGGAGGGGTGGTCAAAGAAACACAATTTCAAACTATCACAAATTGAGAGACTTTATTATCAGAATACTGTCATTGTAGAAACATCTAAAGGACATTCATTTTAGAAAGAAAGAAATCATCCCAGAAGGTAGATCTGCATTGCAAGTGAGTCAATGACAAAGATAAAAGTAAACATGTGGATACATCTAAACAAACACGTATATGTACCAAACAACAATGTCTAATTTATGAATCTTTAAAAACCAAGAGATAATTAAAATCTGGACAGCTTCATGTAAAATTTAGAGACGAATAATTAGATTTCAAGAGTTCTTTGTTTCTTGTATTGTTCAGAAAAAAGCTTACATTAATTAGCTTTCAACTAAATTATGTTAAATTAAAAATTTAACTGCATATTAAAAAATTTTTAGGGTGGAATAGAGGGGAAAAATGGAATTCAGAGTTCAGTGAATAAAACCAATCAATCCAAAACAAGGAAACAAAGGAGAAAAAAGAAAAAAAATATAGAAACAGAAGGTAAATATTACTGTAAAGTACAAAATAAGATGGTAGAAATGAATCTTAGCAGTTTGGCTATTACAAGTGATATAAATGGGCTAAACTCTCCACTTAAAAGACAATGACAATCAGACAAGAGCCTGACCTGGAGAAAGTTGTTAGTTCAAGTTGAGAAGTGGGAAAAAGGTTCAAAAAGTAACCCAAGCAGCACCAATTCACATAGTGCTTTCGAAGTTTAGTTGAAGCCTTTGACTTCAAAGCTGTGCTATTGAAGCATGGAGCAGAAGATTGTTGCTTTTCATTATAAGACTTCTTATTATTGTTTGAATGAACTTTTATTTAGCATATTGATGAATTACAAGAATAAAATATTTAAAGTTAACAAAGAAGAAAAAACAGAGAACAATTCTTTGGTTTGAATATATATATATTTATACATGCACACACACACGCACACACACACATACTGTTATGCATTATTTAACAATGTGGATATGTTCTAAGAAATGCATCATTAGGTGATTTCCTCATTGTGTGAACATCATAGAGTGTACTCACACAAACCTAGATGGACTAGCCTACTACACATCTAAGCTACATGGCATAGCCTATTGCTCCTAGGCTACAGACATATATGGCATGTTATTGTACTAAATACTATAGGAAATTATAACATAAAGGTAAGTATTTGTGTGTCTAAACATAGAAAAGATAATGTGTTGCATTATGATGTTAGGATGGCTAGGATCTCACTAGGTGATAGAAATTCTTTAGCTCCATTGTAACCTTAGGTGACCACTGTTGTTTACGCAGTTCTTCACTGACTGAAACATCATTTTGCAGTGCATGACTCTGTGTGTGTGTGTGTGTTCATATGTCTGTATATGTATATATGAGATAGTTTCCTTTATATATTTATGTATTATTTGAATTGGGACAATAAGTAAGTTTATTCTTTTACAATTAACAAAAAATAAAATAAAATAAATAAACTCAGGTTGGGCATGGTGACTCATGGCTATAATCTCAACACTGGTGAGAGGATTGCTTGAAGCCAGGAGTTCAAAACCATCCTTGACAACATAGCAAAACCTATTGGTGTGGTAGTGCATCCCCATAATCTCAGCTTCTTAGGAGGCTAAGGCAGGAGGATCCCTTGAGCCCAGGAGTTTAAGTCTGCAGTGAGCTATAATCACACCAATGTACTGCAGCCTAAGACAGAGTAAGACCCTGTCCTTAAAAAAAAAAAAAAAAAAAAAATCTTACACATAGGCAATGGGATACTGTAGATTTTTTTAGTCAGGAAGGGCTTGAGAATAAAATATTATGTGGAAAGTAGAGAACAAGACGGATTTAGAGATCAAGAGACAAAAACTGGAATCAGAGAAACAAATCAAAACAACTAAAATAATTGTCTGGGCCAGTGTGATAAATGCAAGATAGAAGGAATGGATAAATCTAAAAGACGCAACATAACTTCTTCACTATTCTTGTTCTTGCAGGTCAGTGACAGGAAGAGCAATTGAGTGAAACTGAACGAAGAGGCAAAAATGACTTAATGATGATAACAATGCCTGCTCTACTCTGCTCCTGCAGAAGGCTCACTTACTGGACATTCTGGAGCATTCCTACAGAATAGTGAGCCCCTCCCCGATATCTTCCCTTGTTAGGCATAACAGAGGATGAAGCACCACTATGATCTTGAGAGCCTCCTAAACCACAAGTAAATTTGATTGGAATGAAAAAAATAAATCCTCATTTGTATGTTCTCCAAGTACCCTCCCTAATTCCAGTCCACAGCATTAGAGGCTCTGGACATTCAGATAAATTGTTGGAAGGGATGGGGAAGTACCCCAACCATGCCATGGGTTCTTGAATGGGGCTGGTTAAGTGCACCCTCTGTGCCCTAGACCAGGAACTTCCTGGAGTCACATCGTCCAGTGGTTAGATACTAGATCTTAAGCAACCAAAAAGCAAGGAATCAGTTACCTGGAAATGGAGGCAACTTCATCATCATTTTCAAAGCCTCTAGAATGGTATCCAAACTGGCCATTCCCTAGGCCTTCTAGAGCTCCACCTGTGTGGCCTACATAAGTCACTTAGCCTCTCTGAGATTTAGTTTCCTCATCTGTAAAATGGGGATGGCAATAACAGACTTCTAAAGGTTTGTTGGGAGGCTTAAATGGGATGATAATATAGAAATTACCTGGCACAGTGATTGGCCAATCTAATAACTCAATACTTATTTTTAAATATTAATTTTGTAAAAAGTGAAGATAAGGAAAACCCTTCCATTTCTGTAGAAATGCTAGTGGAAATGTAAAGGAAAGAAGAAAGAGAAAAAATAGAGGAGAAGTAGAATCAATAGGACTGAAGAGGGGGGATGAAAGAAATGGAATCTTCATGAATTAGAATGTTAAAGCCTGGCCTATTATGGAAATTACTTTATCAGTGATCAAAATAAAGATGTCCAGAAGGGAAAGATTTGTCTCTGAAGTGAAGCTGTAAGATCTTGAAGGCAAGAAACTGGCTCCCTTGTGCTCATAGCATTGAGCATAGGTCAAACATTTTAGTTCTCAAAAACAAAATATTTGCTGCATAAATAATGAATAATGAATATGTGCTGCATAAATCATTGAAGAGTGAATGAACAAGTGGGAGAAATGGGAAAGGAGAAAGAAAAAGAGATGGGAGCGGAAGGGAAGGAAAGGAAGAGAAGAAACCATAATGTGAGGCAAGTAACTGTCTCCTGGAGCTGGGAAAGCAGCTCCTCCTTATGGAGGAGGCTGCCACTGTGGCGTCTTCGACCCATTTGGTCTCTTCTAAAGCATGATGGGATTTTGAACCTTGAGGCCACCTGCATATTATCAACGAGAATCCTTTACGAGTAGCCAGCATTGTTCTTGAGCTGCTTCTGTGCTCCTTCATAGCATTTTCCAAGGTCTGAGCTCTGAGAGACAACCAAAGAGCTAGAAGTGTGCCTAAAGAAATGCGGCCTTCACTGGCTTTGCTGGTTACAGACACTCAGACACAGCCAGCCCTGAAGCTTTTGTGCCTACGCTGCTCCAGACTCAGCTTCCACAGGAACCCTGTCCACTCCCATGGCATTAGCTGACTTCCACCCGGCTCTCTCACTGGTAAGGACAGTGGTAGTTGAGAACCTTGTATACGGAGTCAGGAAATGGAAGGAGTTATTTGTTTTCCCTGAAGACAGCTTGTTCTTTTGATAAACTACAGTTTTATTTAATTTTATTAATGCCAATGGTAAATTGTGTTTTCTCATGACTAAGCTTCTTCCTCCCACCCTCCCAACCTCCTTTAGACTTTGGCTATAAATAGGAACCTCTTTGTTCTGTCTCCTCTGGGCAATAATTACAAACATAAACTGGGGAGAAGCCCTCACATCTTTCCACGTCTCTTGGTTATTTCTCCACAAGTAGGCAGTCACACAGACAAACAGCCTGCTCTGTTTGTGTTTTCTCTGCAGTCACAATTCTTCCACTGAATGTTTATGCATTCCAGCATCTCGAGAACTTCAGGACCAAGAGAGATGGTATCTCAATATGCGTTTGAACATGTGCACTTAATGTACTTGGTTAATTGGAGTAATTAGTAGTCTTTTCATTCCAAGGCCGTTGCTGAAAATAAAATGGGGCTGTTAGTTCTTTTAATGGACTAACTGAAGGATTATTATTTTGGAAGTGAATCAAGACTGAAGGATGCGAAGTTCTGTGCTCCAAAAGAGGAGCGAGGGACAGGAATTCTAAGGATCTGAACATCTTTGGGGAAAGTTCCCAGCCTCATTTACTCCCTCCAGATATCACAATACCCGGGGTGATATAATTTATTACCTAACCCAGGACACTTTTGAGAATGAAATGGGGCCTGTTTACTGATTTCGTGGGGATAAGAGTCCTAAACAGAGTGTTTCGGCAAACCAGCGTATGAGCACTCTACCAACACTTCACGTGGGTATAGCTGTATACACAGGGGACTAGCCATTTGATACCATCTGTTTCTCACACACGTCCACGAGGGAGGAATCATTGCCATTTAACAGACAATGTAACTGGGGCTGAATATAGCTCAGCGACTTGCCCCAGGCCCACCAGGCAGTGGATACAGCCATGCTCTCAACCCAGCACTTCTCCAGAGCCTTATTCTTTGTCTGCCGCACTGACCCACACTGATTCCTTCTGGTCAGCCAGGAATGGCACAGGGGCGGGCTGGTAACATGTGAGCATGTGCAGCTGAACTGGAAGGTGGTCAGGAGCTGAAGTAGCAGAGGGCAGAGCTGCATTTCAAGAGGAGGCAGCAGAGCATCCTGGCCAGGAAGGCTCACAGGCAGGCAGGTGGGTTGCCAAAAGAGGCTGCTGCCTTGGTGTTCTGGACCGGCTTCTGTCCCTTAGGTGTGGAAGTATCTCAAATGAGCTCCAGGGGTCCTGTGTGGCCAAAGGAGCTTAATTGCAAAGGCATCAGCTGTTGTGACAGAATTTTCCAGAAGATAACTTTCAACAAGTTCCTGGACTGAGAGGGCTGGCTATAAAGTGGCCGTGGTCTGTGGGCTGTCATGGTTACCCTCTTCTGTGACGTGTCCAAAGGGCATCGTTGATGCTCTCATTTCTGTCGGTTGCTTCTCCCCACCTTCCACCACTCCTGCCCTCTCATCTTCCCTCCTTGGTGAAGGCATGTGTACTCTGCTCTGCTTAACTAATTTCCCGCAGATATTGGCATTTCTATCTTTACAATTTGGCATCCCAGTGAGGTTTCCCTTTGTACATTTTCCGGTTCCTGTATTCCCATTATTCAGGTATCATCACTCAATAACCATTCGACAGCAGTAATGCTTTTCACATGGAAAGAATTCGGTTTTTATTGATGGCAAATGTTGTGATGAACTTTCATGCCCACTTGGAGCCAGAGCAACTTTTTTATAGGATGAACCATAATGAGAAGTGGTTCCAAGAAATGTCTTTGGAGTGTGGACTGAGATGTACTTTTAGGAACAGGTCCTGTGGTCAGAGTGGGGAGAGAATGGCCTTCCCATTGTCAAAATCTCATCAATCAAAATGTATAATAGCAACATTATTAATAACCCTATAGTTGCACTGCACTTGGTACTCTTCCAGGCACTTCCCTAGAATCCTAAAACGAAGGCAGGGCAGATATTATATCCATGTTACAGGTTAAACAACATTGTAACAGGACTGACTAACCCCATGAGTGAGAAGTCATTTGATCCATGGGTAAGTGTCCCATGAGAAGGAGACTTTTAGCAGGCCTGAAAGCTGTCTTTGGGGGTCATAGATGCTCTCTGTAAGAGTCCTTCCAAGGCTAAACCCTTATCAAGATCCCTTTTGTCCAGTCCAAATATAAAAGCATGGCCAACATGTCCAGGCATGGTGCTCTACCTGCAATGCAATTAAGCATCCTGACACCTAATCCAGATACAGTGGGAAACCAGGAATTATTTCATAGCATATGCCATTGGCACATGGTATGGCAAACACAGTGCTAATGCCATGTATCGACTTCCCAGGCTAGGCTGGAAACACTATGGACAAAAGACACAGGGCATACTGCACTGGATCTAACAAAAGAATGGCAAATGCTGGGTGATGGAGGTGGTGATGCTAATGAATCACATCCGCATTACCCAATAGGCTAGTTTGGGTCATAGGCCACCCCTGTACTCCTCAGAAGCCAGTCTTGACACTTGCCTTGGTGAAAAACAGAATTAAGCAATTAGACAGGAACGTGCAAACCAGTTAGGGCTACCATCATCACCATTTTGTTAATATGGAAGATAAAGCGTCAAGACTGTGAAGAGACTTGCCCTAGTAGCAGGGTTAGCCAGGGCAGAGTGGTGCTAAGAATACAGGCCCCTAGCAGATAATTCCACCCAGCCTCCCACATTGAGTCAGGAGGTTTTCTAATTCATCATGATGTCTCTTCTTCATCCTTAACCTGGACTTACCCTTATTGGTGGTCTGCAGCTGATACTCAGGGACTCAGCAGTCTCAGTTAAGAAGAGGATGCCTTTCCTACATATTTGGCTTCTCCATGATCCCCCCACCCTCACTACTATTGCATAGTGCAGCAGGTGTCCATGTTCTTCATTGCAAGGACGCACCCACCCCTAGGGCAAAGCTCCCTGAACAGCAGGTTGTGCAAGGAGCACTGGGAAGCTGGTATGAACCCACAGGATGTTGTAACTCAATAGGGGAATGTACGCTCCATGTGTACTTGGCGCACCCCAGCTGGCTCACCATGGCCTATGTTCTGATAGCTCAGTTTCAGGCTCATCCTAGTTCCAAACACACCAGATTACCCAGGAGTGTGCCTAGAGGAAAGGGTGCTTTTTTTTCTAAGCCACCTGCTTCCATTACCCATGGATGTCCTTCCCCGGGTCCATAGCCTCATGACTTCTGTCAGGAATTGGTTCAGAATGTACTACTTGGACTCTCTGGAGCTCAGATCTTTTGTCATTTCAAACCTAACCCTCCCTGGCTCGTGTTTCAAGGGATGTTTTTCCTGTCCTGCTTGGTTTTCCTGTCTGCTTTTTGCATTTTGCTTGGCTTATGAAATGTCCTATTTCATTCTAAACCAACACGCTGCTCCCATATCAATTCAATTTCAGTCAAAGAATATTAAATAGAGGGCTCACCTAGACCATCATTAGCTTCTATCCATCCTAAGATTGTAGAAAATTCCATCCAATGGGTCTACAGCTAACAGCCCATGCTTCATGCAGCTTCTTAATTTATATTTTGCTTGGCAAACAAAATAACCCAGGGGACTTTCCTTTTCCTCCTTACTTCCCCTCAGAACTCAACCTGTTCAAGACTTCAACCTTTTCAAGACTCATGCTCCTACTACCATGGTTGACGAGGAAGCTGAAGCCACCAGCCAGAGCAGCGGTGACCTACAGAGCCCTGCTTTCATGACCATATGGCCTCTCAGCTGCGAGACTTGCCACATTGTCCCATCCAATCCTCTGTCCTTTTAGTATCTGTCACTTCCAGGTCTTCTTCACACCAGCTTGTGAGAAAAAATTGTGTGTATCACTTCTAACCCTGGCTTTAGTGATACCATATTGATAGCTTGAACTTTGCCATATTTACATTGCAGAAATCAGTAAACAACATTAAAAAGTCTTTTGTTTTCTTCCTTTTTTTTCCTCAGAGAGCCATTTATTAAACATTTACCAACATGTGCAAGAATGGGTTTCAAGGCCAAGGTGGGCAGATCACAAGGTCAGGACTTCGAGACCAGCCTGGCCAATATGGTGAAACCCCGTTTCTACTAAAAATACAAAAAAAATTAGCCGGGTGTGGTGGTGCATTCAGGAGAATTGCTTGAACCCAGGAGGCGGAGGTTGCAGTGAGCCAAGATTGCGCCACTGCACTCCAACCTGGTGACAGTGAGACTCTTCTCAAACAAAACAAAACAAAAAAGAATGGGTTTCATAGTGAGAAACAGCAGAGGAGCCAGCTACCTGGTAGGCCTTGAGTGGCCCCTACAAACTCCAACCTGTTCAAGACTCATTTGCCATGTTGTCCCCTCCAGCCAGGGCAATCACCCCAGCCTGAGCTACTTCCCAGACCAGACCACAGAAGCAAGGCCATGCTCACCAAGAACCCCACTTGTGGACCAGACTTCTGTCCTGCTCTGGCCTCAAAGGCAGTAGCCAGGGCCCCATAAGGAAACTGCCATCCGAAGCATGGGTGTGCCTGGCGGGGACACAGGAGGACCACGGTCCTCCATGCTGATGAGAATGGCAGCTAAGTCTGAAGCTTTCTATGCTCTAGATTCCTGGTTGTGGGAGGGAGCCTATAGGAATGGCGAGAAGAGTGAGAACTTTGCAGAGGCAGCAAGGTGATTTTAAACTGGAAACTATAAAGTTCTGGGGTTCAGGGCTTTCACTTTCTCCCCTTAAGGTTCCAGGATTGGACTGTTCTAACTCAAGAAAACCCAGGCAAGGTGGATTCCACTGTTGTTCCGTCAGTTCCCCTGACAAAGACCCCAACTTCTCTCTCACTCAGCTTCCCAATTTAGGTGAAGGATCTCAAAGGAAGAGTGGCGGGGGGTATGTCAGACAGAAAGAAGGAAGAGGATGAGAAACAGAGGATGGAGGTCAACACAGCCAGAAGCAGAGGAGGAAGGCATTGGAAATAACACATTTGCTCTGGTAACCAGAAGGAAGGAAGAGTTGGGTGGGGCTGGGGAGAGGACAAGGGCAGAGGCAAATGCCACCATGTCACACATTTCCACCATGAAGGCTTTCTTAGCTCGAATCCACTCTGCACCCTGCAGTCAGTTGAATGCTGCTTTCCCTGGGCCACTGACAAAAACCTTCAGTGGCTTCCTAGGGCCCCGGTCATTCGCTTCATACCTAAAATCCCCCTTATCTGGCCCCAGTCTCCCTTCTCCAACCAGGCTCCTCTTCTCTTCTCTGGGCTCTCTCCTAAAGGGGTCCTTTTCTCAGACATCCAAGCCTTTGCACTCACTGAGCTGGGTTTTCTTGAGTTAGAACAGTCCTTTCCTGGAATTTTGAGGGGAAAAAGTGAAATACATGAATGAATGAAGGAATGAATGAATGAATGACTTACTCTTTATATATTAATTTGACTGCAGAGGTCTATTACAAATTAAGAGATGAAAGAGACATGACAGCTACTGCAATATGGGATCCTTGATCAAATCACGGAATTTTTGTTAAAGAGCTATGAAGAATATTCTTGAACTAATTTGAAAAATTTAACATATTGCTATTTAGTATATTTAATATTATTTTATGTATCAACATATTTTAGTATTTAAATAATAGATAATATTAATAATAGATAATATTATTTTATTAAAGTTTCCTGGGTGTGATGTCATGTTTTGGAGATATATATATATGATATGTATGATATATATAACATATGTATTACATATATATTACACACACATATATATGTAATGAGTATTTATGCCTGAAGTGTCATGATATCTGCAACTTACTTTAAAGTGGTTGAGGGGGGAAAATAGAGAAAGAAGAGAGAGAGAGCTGCAGTGAGATATTAATTGGTGAATAATCTAGGTAGAGTATTTATTGTAAAATTCTTTCAACTTCTCTGAAAGCTTAAAAGTATTCTAAATAAAAATTTAGATTGAAGGTAATATAACAGGCTGGGCTTGGTGATTCATGTCTGTAATCCTAGCATTTTGGGAGGCCAGTGTGGGAGGATCACTTGAAGTTAGGAGTTTGAGATCAGCCTGGGCAACAAAGCAAGACCCTATCTGTACAAAAAATAATTTTAAATTATTTAAAATTAGCTGAGTGTTGTGGCATGTACCTATCATCCTAGCTACTTGGGAGATTGAAGAAAGAGGATCACTTGAACCCAGGAGTTGGAGGCCACAGTGAGCCAGCATCCCGCCTCTGTGCTTACTCCAGCCTGGGTAACGAAGCGAGACCATGTCTCTAAATAAATAATAATAATAATAATAATAAAACAAATAAAGCCTAAGATAGCTCATGCCCTCCATCCACTACCACCACGGCTTCCCCAGTCACTTCAGAAGAAAGCCTGAAGTCTTTTGCAGCCTGCTGGTCCTTCATGTTTCGGCCCTGACTCCTGACTTCTCCAACCGCTCCCCACTCTCTCACTACATTCCAGGCACATAAGCCTTCTGATTGTTTCTAGAGCCAAGTGTGGGCATTACACCCAGGGAAAGAGACAATAAATATATAATCAGATAAAGAACATAAGATTTGTTAGTGCAAGAAGAAAAACAGAGCATGTGCCTGCCCCAGGGCCCTCACACTTATGGCTCCTGTGGCTTGGCCCTGTTTCCCCTAAAAGTTATAGCTCACTCTCTCACTTTCTTCAGGTTCCCATTAAGTGTGCCCACTTCAGAAAGCTCTTTCCTAACAGCCCTATCTAAAACAACATCGCCACCCACTCCTTGCCCTTTCTTTGCTTTTTGTTTATGCAAAGCACTTATCACAAGTTGATGTGATGTTGTTTATTTCATTATGAATTTACTGTTTATCTGCCTTTGTTATTGTCTCTAGCGTCTAGAACAATGGATGGGACATATTTCACATGAAATACAAGAATGAATGAATGACTTACTCTTTATATATTAATTTGACACATATTATGCCTGACTAGGTATTGTTGATTACGTTTCCATGTACTGGATATTTATCCTCCATCACACCTAGCTATGGTAAATTACTTTTGACTTAGGCCAGGTATGTTGGCTTACTGTCTGTAATCCTATTATTTTGGGAGGCTGAGGCAGGTGGATCATTTGAGGTCAGGAGTTTGAAACATGCCTGGCCAATGTGGTGAAACCCCATCTCTAATAAAAATACAAAAATTAGCTGGGCATGGTTGCACACGCCTGTAATCCCAGCTACTCAGAAGACTGAGGCATGAGACTCGCTTGATCCTGGGAGGCAGAGGTTGCAGTGAGCCGAGGTCGCACCACTGCACTCTAGCCTGGATGACAGAGTGACACTTCATCTCAAAAAAAAAAAATTACTTTTGATTTAATAATTTTGCCTGAGAATAGTTTCAGGCATCATATACACAAGTTCTCTTTCGGAGAGTACAGCGAGAGACTCTGCACTGAAGCCCCAGTTCTACCATTTACTGTTTGTAGAACCTTGGCCAAGCTGCTTAACCTCTTGGAACCTTTGTTACTTCACTCATAACCTCATCCCTACTCTACTTTGCAAGGCTATTGCATTAAATGAGATCAAGTCTGTGAATGAAGTTTGTAAACTATGGAGTAGTGTAAAAAAAAGTCTATTATTTTACCTCTAAGAAAGACTCGGAATAAATAAGAACTTCAAGTACCATTAAAAGTATTAATTAAACTAGCAGTAGAACTAGTTATGAAAATGCAATTATTTCTCGACTTACTCTCTAAAGCAGCACTGTCCAATAATACATTGCATGTGGCTAAAGAGCCCTACTGTGACCAGGGAACTGCATTTTGAATTTAATTTTGTTTGTTTTATTTAGAGCTGTGCTGCCACATGTGGACAGAGGCTATCTCATTGGACAGCACAGCTCTAGGTCATCCTTTCTTCAAATATGTTTTTGCAGAAAACTCCTTGACCCTGACTATGAAGGGATTAGGTTTTGCAGACATCAAGAAGTGATGGAAATAGTATAGTTTAAGGAAAAAAGTGTGGAACAGAATGAAGACAGGAAAAGGAGAGCAGACGGTGGTGTCCTTGTTCCGTGACAATGCTGAATTTGGAATGGCAAATGAAATCTGCCTCTTTGGAATTCCAGCCTCCCCTCTTACTGCTCTGTGGCCTTAAAAAAGATACTTAAGATCTCTGAGCCTCAGTTTCTTAACTGTAAATCAGGAATCATAATGCCTGCCTCGTAGGATTACTGTGAGGATTAAATGAGACTGGCTAATGACACAGTGAGTAACGCAGTGTCCGACACAAAGCAAGCTCTCAGTCCTCAAATTCTCCCCTCCCCACACACTTTTGCTACTCTGGGAACACAGGGAGGTCGGGAGCGGCATGGTGACTTGTGTTTCTTGCCCTAGACCACTTGTTCTGGGATTGCCTAGCTGTGAGGGGAGCATCCCTCCAGCCGCATGCAGCCTCGAAGCGGCCCGGGCTGGCGCACACCCAGTCTCCCTCCCTCCATCCAGGCCTCCTGAATGCCCTGACCTCACCCAGCACTTTGCTCTAAAGATCTCTGGGGGCTTCAAAGGCTCCTCTTTGGATTCAATACAAATGATGTTCCTTCTGGGTATATACACAGGTGGGGGGAAGGCTAGTGGGTGGGGCCCAACCACCTCCTCCTAATGAAGCCACTGCTCCCTCTTCTCGGCTCCTAGGGAGAGTTCCTTGCACTGCCATTTCCTTTACTGTTGGTAGAAAAAATTGCAAAGTCTAATTCATGCCCACACAGGCTTCTGGGCGAAAGTTTCCCTTGGTGTCGCCCGGGCAGTCCCATTCCAGTTAAAAAGTAGATGGTGGTGGATCCACTTCTCAGATGTGGCAAATGAAAATCTTAAGCAAACTGCTTAAAACTCTTACCTCCCTCCCAGGATTACCCAGGATAGTCTCATTTTTAATTATTCTGTCTCTAAACCTTCAAAAATGCCCCAAAGATCCAATACACTAATGTCCAACTAACTCTCATCTCTTAGACTGTCTCTTTTCCCTGGAAACAGCACCAATTCGGTCAGGCAGTGGGTTCTCAGTATTCAAACACTCGATGACCATGTGTGACCATTTAACATCATGGCTGCAAATCTTTGGCACTCCCACCTTGAGAGATGGGGTCCCCTTTCCTTGAATGTGAGCAGGCTTGTGACTGCTTCGATCCGTGGAGTATGGTGAAAGTAACAGACACCATATGACCTCTGAGGCTATGTCATAAAAGGTCACACAGCTCCAGCCAAGTTGGCTGGGACATTTGTTCTCAGTGCCCAAGTTACCATGGAAGAAATGTAACTACCCTGAGACGGCTACCCTGGAGAGGCCACAGAGAGTGTCGCAGCTAACATCGTCCTTCGACCAGCCCAGTCAGGCACCCAGCAAGTGAGTGAAGAAGCCTCAGAAGATTCTAGGCCCCAGGCTTTCAGGTCACCCCCTGCCTTTCAAGGTGACCAGCTGAGACCACAAATATTTAGAGTGGAGATAAGCCATTCCTAGTGTGCCTGCTCCAATTCCTGATCCACAGAGTCTGTGAGCGTAATAAAATGTTGTTCTCTGATACCACTGAGTTTTGAGGTGATTTGTGGTGCACTAAAACATAACAGGACCCTGGTATAATGTCTCATGGAATCCAGGTCTCCTGACTCTCAACTCATCTGGAAAACTAATTTCCATCGACCGAAATGCCCTGTCTCCTTGTCAATGGACCACGAAGTTCCCAGTGCTACTTGTTGATAAGAGAGAGGCCAATTTGGACTTGCATAAAAGTTGTCTGGTATAGAAGTGGCAGGCAAGGGTGGAGTGGGGCACAGCCTGGAAGGAGGCATATTCTTCTTTAAAAAATAATTCTGGCTGGGTGCAGTGGCTCATGCCTGCAATCTCAGAACTTGCCAAGGTGGGATGATTCTTGAGGCTAGGAGTTAGAGACCAGCCTGGGCAACACAGTGAGACCCCATCTCTAAAAAAATTTTTAGCCAGGTGTGATGGCACGCACTTGTAGTCCTAGCTACTCAGGAGGCTGAGGTAGGAGGATTGCTTGAACCTAGGAGGTCAAGGCTGCAGTGAGCCATGATCCTGCCACTGCACTCCACCTTGAGCAACAGAGCAAGAACCTGTCTCTTAAATAATAAGAATTCTGAACTCTGATCTTTAAAATAAGTTTTTTTAATCTAAAATAGAAATGAATACAGAGAGAGGAGTAAGGACTTAACTAATGTGATTTAAGTAGATGGCGATGGCTTTATTCAAAAACTTTAATGTTGAAATTTGTTGGTGTTTTAATTGGTTTTATTTGGTTGTTTTTTAATGTTTTGCTTTGTTTTTTTAAGCTAGGATTTTCTCTTTTGGTCACCCCGTGTTCTTTGGGGGTCATATAAAGTACCCTACTCAAGAACAGAGGCAAAAAGTGACCATTCTGAGTTGCAGTGTGGCTATGATGAAAATGCGTTGACAGAGGGGCTTCAGTGTCTATGGAACAGAAACAAGAGCCCTGGGCCAAGAGGAGAAAATGTGGATTCACCAACATATTGAAAATCATTTTAACATCTCCAGGCCTCAGCGTGGTCATTCATAGACATAATTCAACAATTTCTAAGGCAACTTTTCTAACATTTTGGAGATAAAAAATGTAATGTTTAGTAAGTGCTTACCCTGTGGTAAGCACCATGCAAGACCCTTTAATTTGTTAATTCTTTAAAAAAAAATCCTGAGAAGCACCACTGTGCATTTCTCATATCACCAATGTGCGTATGAGAAAACGGAGGCCCAGTGAGATAGAGTCTCATAGCTGGGAAGTAGAGGGGCAGAATTCTAGAATCAACATTGCCATCCCCAAGAAACGCTGGCTCCCCTCTGCCTCCGCAGCGTTTCCCACACCTTGTGCCCAGAGGCTTCTGCAGTCTGGTTCTTCAGTCTCTAATCCTTCAGAGTTCGAAGGGAGGGTCCTAACTGCATTCCTTTGTACTGTCATCAGCCACTTAAAGTGGCAAGAAACAATAGCCTCTTTCTCTGGAGAGTCCCAGCTCTGCTTTCCTGGAAGGGTGGCTCTTTGGACCCTGCTGGATCTCTGAGTGATGGCCAGGGCATTCCCCAGGTGCGTGGGGAAGTTCAGAGGACTCCTGCCACCCAGCACTTCCCTTCAGATCTTGAAACTGGTAAAGTGATGTGAGCCCCCATTTCCCCCTTACCAAGGCTCCCTCAACTGCCGGTTATTTGACATATACTCAGTCTATTACAGCACTCAAGAAAGCATATAATGACTCCTTTCACAAAACACTGGGGATTCATCTTTTCCTGCCAAACACTCACTTTCTTTATCACCATGATGCCTCTTATCCTTGTGTATTGATGAAGAGGTGTCTGCCTGTGCAGGGATGCCTTATGTCTGAAATCTCTTCTCCTTGTACACCTGTTACTGATGCTGGAACCCTGAAATAATCACCAGATGTTCACTAAGTCCCACTGCAGTCAGCACTGAGAGGGATCATTGAGAACCGTGATATCTAAGAGGAATCATTGCAAAGTGATTAAGATCATGGGCTTCCAAGTCAGTCACGATGGGTTTCAACTATTAATGCATGTAGTAGTTTAAAGATAACTCTAAATTTGTTGCCTCTCCACTTATTCCTCTCTCCTTGATTCTGGGCAGGTCCCTGTAACTAGCTTTGACAAAGAGAACACAGTGGAAGTGACCCTGCCCACCCCTCTTCCAAGGTAGACCTTAAAAGACCTAGGCACTATTGTGCCTCCTAGAAGCCTGTGCCATGTAAGAATTCTAACTACCATGGGAACATCATGCTATGAGGAAGCCCAAGCTAGCCACTTGGGAGAGAGAAAGGCCACATAGAGAAGCACCAAGAAACTAGACACGTACATACGTGAAGCCTACTTGAACTTTCCAGCCCAACCCCAGTTGAATGCATCCAAGTGAATGGCCCCCGCTGATCCCCTGTGGAGCAGAACCACCCTGCTGACTCCTGCCTGAATCCCTGATCCACAGAATTGTGAGCAATAATATGATTGTTGCTCTAAATCACAAAATTGTGGCATAAATTGTTAATCAGCAATACATAAGTGAAACAGAGTATGAGAGGATTGGAGGACCAAACTCACAGTGCGGGCTACATATACTATCACTGAGCAATTGGGTCAGAATGGCAAGGAGATCTTCTTCATGGAGGAGGTGGGAAATGGCTTGCAGGAAGGGATGGAGTTGGATGGGTAAAAGGACAAGGTATGCAGGAGAAAATTCTACAAGAGCCAACCACTCCGTAGACCTCTGGGTACATGCTCTGAAGACTGACAGGACTTCACAATTATTTCTATCACAGCCACCTAACTGCCTCAATACTGGGGAGTCTGCCTGGGTTTGGCCCAAAGTAGATTTCGCCAAAGTCCTGCTTTATCTTTAGAACTCCTGTGAATTTTATACTGCATTTCATAATTCAGTCATCTACATTTTAATTTTTAAAATGGTTGAAATTACTTACCAATTAAATTGCTTAACTTCACCCCACCCATCCCAATCTGTTCAGTAAAACGGATGCCCCATGAAGAAGGGTCACCATGAGACCTGGACACTGTGTGCCCCAGAACATGTGACCTCAAGGGTGTCAGAGACTTGGGTTTTTCCTTTCAGGATCTACATACACATCTTCAACAGCCAGAACTGGCCTCTGGGTTCCCCACTCCTGTCTCAGTCCCAACTTTAAGATACCCTTAGATTCACAAGGAACCTGACTCAGGAGAGACCACCTGCTGACCCTGCCCAGAGGCAGCTTAAAAACAACCTAGTTCTTCAGTCTTTGGACCATGCTCCTGGCCTCCTCCCACAGAACATTTGGAAAGCAACCCGAGGCAATGTTCAGTCTTCCCTGAACATACTCGAATCTCCCTCAAACTTCTTTTTTTCTTAAACAGGCAACTCGCATATGCATCTATAACCTGTGTAGATATGTTGACACTTGGAAGCAAAATAGAGGAAAGCTTTCATTATCGTTTGCCATTTGAAAATGATTATATGGGAGGATGATGGGTATTGAAGGAGACAGCTTGCAGTTAGCAACCCGGGGAGACCTCCCTCTCAAGACCTGGGTGAGACTATACTACCTCCGGCTTCCAGAGTAGGGACTGCCTGGTGCCAGAATTGGATGCCTACCAACACAAATTAAAGGAATAAGACACCTCCTAGACGGGAAGGCAGGACACCCAAGAGTGAGAATGGTGAGAATTTTAAAGGGATCATCACCTCTGCAGGAGACCAAAAATCTGCCCCAGAAAGAGCAGCTACCCCAACAGATGGTTCCCTCGCATTCAGAAAGTCTTTGATTCTGTGTTACCATGAGATTCCAGACTCTGTCTCTCCTGCATCCCACCCCAATCGCAGCCCAGGACCTCTGCTGCTTCCTGTGAGAAATACTCCCTCTCTCCGAGTCCCATCCAGAAATATAGCCATGCCTTATTTAAAGGTGTGAATCCCTAACTGGACACTCTGTGGAAAGCAAGCTAATCAGGTCAATTTGTACTCAAAAATGGATCTGGAGGTGAGAACAGGAAGCAACCACTTAATGGGCACAAGGTTTTCTTTTAGGGTGATAAAAATGTTTTGGAACTAGTCAGAGGTGGTGGTTGAACAACACTGAGAGTGTACTAAATGCCACTGAATCATGCACTTAAAAATGATTAATTTTATGTTATGTGAATTTCAACTCAATTTTTTTTTTAAATCTCCCAATAAAGAGTCAATCCTTCTAGAATCCTATAAACCAACACACATTTAGCTCTGGAGCTTCATCTCCTCATTTGTTAATGGGAGCTTGTGGGAGAAGAAAGAGTTCTGACCCCTACGATTGTTCTAATTCCTAGCAGGACAAGGACTCCAGATGATCCCAGGACAGGACAGAGAGAAAATAAGACCAGCAAGCTGCCAGTAGGCTAAAGTTAACTGACACTCCACGGTCTGGACTTGGCAAGTGACTGAACTTCTCTTATGTTCCTTCTCTGTGAGCTCAAACATAGCATATGAAACTCTTGAGAGCAGCCCATAAAAATGATTCTAAAACTCAGGCCAAATCTGGAGAGCTATATATTTGAATCCTATAACTTCATTTCTCTCTCAACCATGAGCTCGCAGTCTACAATAAGTCCCAACATTAGGCGACGCAGGATTTTTCTTAATACATGATTATAATCTTCAAAAGCCCTTGCCAATTCAAAATAAAGAGAAAAGAAGATGCCGCGAGCAGACAGCCTACAAATTTTAAAAGAAAATGAAAGGGGTCCCATCTGGTACTTTAACAAGTTGATTTGATACTTAGAAAATGATCCTTTTGGCCAAAGAATATTTTTACTTCTTGTATCTATATAAATACACTTTTTTTTATATATAGAAAGTACATCACTAGTCTCTAAAACCAAACGTGGTTTTGATTGAACCAGACTTACATTTATATCTGAACCTCGTTTGCTAACAATAGAACTGGCTTTCCCATTTGCCAAGATCAATGTTGACCTGTTTTCACCTAAATTTTATAGATGTCAGAAAAAGAAACTGTTCACTATTCAGTGGCATACCCTGGCCTTTCTCAGCCACACTTGCTTGCATTTTTGCAGCTCCTTTAAATTCCCCTTGTCACAAAAACTAACAATAAGGTCAAGCATTTCAGTAAGAAATATTGAATTATTATCCAATGTTGTCAAGCAGCCAAGAAGCTACGAAAGCTAACCACGAACTGTAGAAGAGAGCGGCTTAACCTCAGGCCTCCCAGACCTGCCTCCATTGCACGGTGAAGGATTTTTGGCAGTGGGGGGCACCAGAAGGATTGGGGAGGGTGGATGGGTGGAATGAGAACTGGACGGCTCACAATCACGTCCAGGCTCTCGTCCCTCAGGAGTGTCTTGTTGCACTCGTTTGCTGTTGCAAAGAGCCAGCTTTGATTTTTCTTGGAGAGGGCTCCAGGCACCCTAACATCTCAGCTATGCCAACACCATGAAGCTGCCGAGCTCTCCTGATTTCCTGGCCATATCCCTGTCCATCAAGGCTAATTTCTGTGACAACATAAACTTCACTGTGTAGCCAATAAACTCAAACCCGATGGAACTTGATGTGGCCAGGAAGGAGAATGACAAACGGGCAAGATGTCAGGGCTAGAAATATAACTCATTTCGCCAGCCAGTGGTTTGGGAGGGGTAGAGATGAATTAATGTGTGTGTGCATGCGTGTGTTTCATTTGTTCTAATAACTCTAATAAAGATTCCATGAATCAATAAAATGACTCTCACAGAGACAGAAATCAATGCAAGCTCCCAAAATGGGCCTCTGATAGAATCAGAACTCTCTCTCATTTTCACCCTAACTCACAGTGGCTACGGGCTCAGAGCCTCTCTTACTTCAAGGGATCTGGGCTGGATGCTTGGGCGAGAGAGAGAAGAATGGCTTTCAGCTGGGTGGGGAAGAGTAGCCCGCAAGGAGGCAGTGGCTCCAGGATGGGAAGTGAGGATGCCAGAAAAGCATCCCTAGGAAGGTTCCTGCCTTTCTATGAGGCTATGGGGCTTTGAAGGTGAAGTTTTCATGGTTCCAGAAAACTTCCCTGGAAATGCAAATTCACTCCTCAAGGGTAAGATCCAGGACAAGTTCGTTTTATAAAAGGGGAGGTCCACAGGAAAGGGTTAGCTGATGTGGGCTTAGAGAGAGGGGAGTCCATGTGAAGTCCTCTAGGGGCATGGCGGGCCTCCAAAGGAGAGCTCTGGAGGTGTGGGTAGAGAAGACCCCAAGATCCTGCTTTAAAATTTTACATAAGATCAGTCACAAACAAGCATAGCTCTTGTCAAGCTCTTCGAATGTGTGACCATGCAGAGTGGTCTTACCCCAACCATTTATGCTTGCCAACCTCTCCTATTGAAGGCTGAGGGTCCTTTATGCCGAAATTATCCCTCACTGCTCCATCAAGACTCCAGTTCACTTGGTAGTAGGTACAGAGTTAGCAATCAGATAACATATATCCCTGTTCTGTACTGAAAATTTGACATTTTATGCTGTCATCTCAACATTTTTATATCTGTGCCCTCTTTTGTTAAACATTAAAATCTCACATTTTTTTCATGTTATCTGTTTTAACAACATAGGTGTTTCTCTCGGTTTTTAATTATTAAATTCTACTATTGAATATGGTTTTCCCAAGTATGACTCCTACCCCACAGAGATTCTGATACTGCCTACCCTACCCCACCACCCCACCCACTTTGAGAATGCCCCGTGCTCATCCTATCTGTGGACGTGTAGTCTGGCATGCTAAAGAACGCCACAGAGCCTGGGGTCGTTGTCTGTCTCTCTCTCTCTCTCTTTTTCTTTTTATCTTTCTGAAGAGCTACACATGGGAGCTCCATGCTGGCAGTATGTGTCCACTCCCAGGTGCTGCACTGCAGGGATGATGTGAGCTGACACTAGCTCAGCTTCAGACCCTGAGTGGCAAGGAATTCCTCAGGCTTCCAGACCCAGCCCAGATACTTCATCTCCCGTCTTCCTAAGATCTCTGTTTGTTTCCTTGGTCCCCTGCCCTTGTTCATATGGCAATCTCGTCAGACTGTGTTTCTTTTCTCTTTTCTCTCTCTTTTCTCTCTTTTCTTTTCTTTTCTTCTTTCTTTCTTTTCTTTCTTTTCTTTTCTTTTCTTTCTTTCTTCTTCTTTTCTTTTCTTCTTTCTTCTTTTCTTGAGATGAGTCTCCGCCTGTTCACCATAGAGTGCAGGCAATAATTTGTCTGACTGTAACCCTCTGCCTCCAGGTTCAATCCGATTCTCCCGCTCTAGCCCTCCTAGTTGATCTCATAGGGCCACCACAGCTTGTGAGTCAGGCAGACAGGGTTTCACCATGTTGGCCAGGCCGGCCTTGAACTCCTGACCTCAGGTGATCCGCCTGCCTCAGCTTCCCAAACTGCTGGAATTACAGGCGTGAGCCACAGCACCTGGCTCTGAAGTTTATATTTCTGTCTCTCTGAGCAGATGGTGAGCTTCATGAGGATGGAGATGTATCTCATTCATTTTCATTTTCATCATTTCTAGTAAGTGTTTAATCAATATTTTTGAATGAATACAAATGTAACCCCTCCCTTAAGATCAGACTAGAGTTGGGGACTGAAGCAAACCAAAGACAATTATTTTCTCAAGCAAGGGATGGGGTGAAGCCACAAATTCCTCCTCCTCTCAGCTTTCCACCTTCCTCTGCCCTGTAAATGGCTTGGCACTTATGTCTGATAATCACTTGGCACAATAATGGCTGTGTCTATCATTAAACAGGGATCAGATGAACTATAAGTCTTATAACACTATACTTAATATCTGTGTGCTCTATGGTTGCCCCATTAGAATGGTTTTCCCCTTCTACTTTTTAAATTGAAGGGTGAAATGGCTTGGCTGTGTCTCCACCCAAATTGAATCTTGAATGCCCACATGTTGTGGGAGGGACCTGGTGGAAGGGAATTGAATCATGGGGGCAAATCTTTCCCGTGCTGTGCTCATGATAGTAAATAAGTCTCATGAGATCTGATGGTTTTAAAAAGAGGAGTTTCCCTGCACAAGTTCTCTCTCTTTGCCTGCCGCCATCTGTGTGAGATGTGATTTGCTCCTCCTTGCCTTCCACCATGATTGTGAGGCCTCCCCAACCACGTGGAACTGTGAGTCCAATTAGACCTCTTTCTTTTGTAGACTGCCCAGTCTTGAGTATGTCTTTATCAGCAGTGTGAAAATGGACTAATACAAAGGGATATGGATTACAGGTAACTTAGATAGCAAGCAGATAAAAGGTACAATTGAGATGATAAGCCCTTTTTCAAGAATAGCTGTTATGCTTTGATTTTTTTGGGTGGCTAGGACATCATGTTAATGAAGTCAAGACTATGGCCCCATCTCTAGAGGCCAAAGCTTGAAACATTAAATAGAAAGATCTTTCCATAGCAAGGCCATTGCATCTACCGTTAGCATTGATGGCAAGGGTCTGGTTGAGAAAATCCCTCTTGTCCACTAAAGGGAAATAAACTTGAAGCATGTTGCCAACAGATATATCAACTTTCTCCAGGAAGAAATGGCACTGATGCTCCTAGACTGGATTTCTCATCCACTAAATCACGCCTGGTATGTTTTAAATAAAGTAACATAACAAATCTTTAATTAATAAGGTTAGCTGGAGCATGGTATGGGATCAGCCTGTTGGAAATTAATTTACATAAGAAAGTTTAATAAATCAGTGTGCCTAAATTTATAACAAATGAAAATACGTTCATGAAAACTAGGAAATTAAATAAGTAGTTAATGAAAATATAATGCAGAAGGTGCTACTATTATGAAGAAAGGAAATATCTCTTATGGTGAGTGAGTATAGAAACTGCTTGAAACAGATGTCCTGACCCTTGACTTCCAATCATCTATCTTTGGGGTGATCTTACAAAAACGATTTGACATCTCTGGGATTCCATCTCCCCATCCTCTACAAAATGAGCATTTTGCCGGTTCTGCAGTAAACAATGGACCCCATTCTCTTTGTTAATGTTAGACAGACTCTAGTCTTTTAAAACTCCCCATAATTTCTCCATTCTAAAAGCCATTCCAAATCTATAGATAAGAGCCCCACAGTCCTTCAGCAGACCATCTGGCTGGCAATATATTATCGTTCAGATGTAAAGAGAAGGTCAAGAGAGGTTAAGTGACTTGTTTAAGGTCATGCATCTAGTTAGTAGGGGTTAAGGATCTGGAACCCAGAACTTTTTGCCACTTTCTGATGCCCCCCTTTTAATACACAGCTCAACCTCTTCATGGAGAGTTGGCTCCATGGCTGCTACAACAGGGTGGGGAAAATGGAAGAACAGATTCTCTCTCTTTGACTGTATGAAAATCACCCACTTTTAGAACACCAAACCACCCATATATGTAGTGGGAATGAAAGTCTGTAGGACTAATATAGATGCCAAGTACCTTACAAATATTTGAGTGTTTGCCTTAGGAAATGAGAAATGGAAAATGAAACTGGCTATAAAGAGAACTCAAAACTGTCTAAATTCTCTCTACAAAATAATTACTAACTTTTAATCTCTGTTTTTTGCAACCTGAAGAATTCATGAATTTGCTTAAAATAAAGAATGGCATGACAAAAACCTCTTTTACTGAAATGGATTAAGTTGAACAGACATGCTTTCCAATATGCTTCTTAATGATGGCAAGCCTTCCAACATATTGGTCTGCCTATGGTACCTGTTCAATAAATATTTTCAAAGAGAAGAAAGAAAAGAAGGTAGAGAGTGTGAGAGGGAGAGAGGTCATTTCTATTACCTGGACTTTCAGTAAAATATAATATTTTTTTCATATAGATTTAAGAAAATAGTCTGCAAGGTACTTTAAGATACTTGGAGACAAGCCTACCTATTCATTCAAAGTGATTTAAATAATTTAGGGCAAGAAACAGTCATGCCCCATCCCTGGGCTCCTCCAGGCTTCTGCACCCCAACACAAAACCTTGTCCACATCAGGGGTTCCAATTCAGATATGAGAGAATTGGGTACTGCCCCTTTGTCAAATTGCAGGGAAGACCCCAGAGCCATTCATAGAAAGGTAAGGGTTGAAGGTGACAGGAATTTCTTGGCTTGGGTCTCTTTCTAGTTAGATGAAGCCAATGCTGCCAAATTAAGTGCAATAATAACTTTTTCAGTGACAATGTTCACACAAAACTCAACATACCTACATGGAAAACCCTGGAAGAGACTACAGATTGAGGATTGGGATGGGGGTAAGGTCAACATTCTTGTTCTGAAGGTGTTGATATATTCCATTCATGGTTTACGTGATATGATATCTCTGGGTTCCCTTGGGAAGCAGCGCATAGTAAGTCAATTGCCAAACTTAGCCATAATGTTCAGTAGAAAAGTAGTTTATAAAATATATAGAAAAAAAAAAAACCTCTGTCAAAGAGCAACATTTTAAAAAATGTTAAAATAGTATTTTTTTAAAATCTTCCACTTCTGGCTTCGGCTCTATTGTGATTCAAACTAATTGAAAATTTTATTTATGCTTTTAAAAACAACCTTAATTATTATCAACAATAATAATACGTGCCATCTAGTTTACATCTATTATGTGCCAGACACTTTGCTTGGCATTTTTAGATCTCATTAATTCATTTGCTTCTCATAACCTCCATTACACAGATGATAAAGAGATTGTGCCCAAAGTCTGAGCTTAGGAACATAGTCTGGTATCAAGCAGATCTAGACTTGAGTCTCAATAGCTGTATAACCTTGGACAAATCTGAACCTCAGTTTTCCTATCAGTAAAATGGGGATAAACACAGTACTAACTTCTTCATAGGTTGCTGGAAAGATTAAGATAAGGCACGTGAAACATTAAGAAAAGTGCCAGGTACATATGTGATCATGCTGCTGGTACCAAATCTGACTTTTCCTCAAAAGGAAATTAAAACAATGGGGTTCAGTGCCATCCTAAGTGGGAAAGGAGGAAAATCATCTTTGGCTCCCATTCCTTTCCCCCCAGGATGTTCATACTAGTGAGATCAGGGCCAAGCGAACTTCAAGGACAGCTAGGGAGGAAAAAATAGAAAGGATATTGTGCCCTTTCTGCATTTCGGGGAAGGATGTGGCAGTTGGAGACAGAAAGTATGAGGGTTTAGGAGGAGGATGTGAAGAGCAAAGGTAATGAGAAGGGTCTTTGGGGAACTTATTTTTAGGGGGAGCCTCTCAACCTGCTCCTAACATCCCCCTCTTCTCTCGCTCACTTTCCTGCAGGCCTTGGAAGCAAAGTCCCCAGGAATGACTGGAAGACAACATTCTGCAGACCCCTCCCACAGGGCACCCCAGGAAGGGCCTTCAGAGCAGCATTTGGAGGTGGCATGAGCTAGCAGCGGCGTGCAGCCCGGTCACTGTCTGATCTGCAGCGGCGTGCAGCCCGGTCACTGTCTGATCCGCAGCGGCGTGCAGCCTGGTCACTGTCTGATCTGGTCAGTCCAGCCGCACAGAGCCCCACACAGGCTCTGGCAGCTCCTTGGCAAAGAAGAAAGCAGCATCTTGCATGTGTGGCTTATTCTGAAAGGAATAATATCTGAGGGATTTGATGGACTCTGACAGGGGGAAGAAGGTAGTGAAAAAGATGGAACAAAGATGCCATTTAAAAATATTGGCTCGTGTTCAGGATTTCGCTATTTTTTACGGCAAGGAGCAAGTAAAAAAAAAAATCCTCCTATTGATGAGTATTTTTCTACAGTCATTACAAGTCAAAGGGCTCAGGGCTTCCGACTTTCCCTCTTGGGAAACCTGTGAGCTCGTCTTCTGGATAGCTTAGAATAGGGCTGGATGGCGAAGGCGAGAGGCTCAAAGGCCCCCAGCAAGCAGCTCTGCCGAGGAACGGGTGCAGGGGACACACTGTGTTTTCAGTTCAGATTCTGTGATCTTTCTGCCAAACAGGGGTTTACAAAGCAAAAACCTCCAGAGAATTCTCATACTTTCTGGCTTATTCTCCTGGTGTTCGTCTTAACAGGAATCAGCTGTTTGCCTTCTCACTTATACAGCATGTTGCTGAGGAGAATTTAGCATCTGGCCTGGCTATTATTAAAAACAAGAACATCCTGCTCTGTTGGGAGAACAGCACCACTGGCAATAAAAGGACAGAGATCATTTGCATTCAGGATTCCAGAGATGTATTTCAGTTCAATATCTGTGCTCCCTCCTTCCACCCCTGCTTTCATTTTAAAATTTCCTGATGCATCCATCATTTGCAGCGTGGTCTACTTTTTTTTTCTGAAACAGGCACACAGAGACAGAGCATGTTTTTTCCTTTCACTGGGAGGCAGGAATGACTGGAGTTGTTCAAACACGGTCCGTTTCTGCAGTTCCTATGATAAAGTTGAACTACCAGAGGAATTTTTTTTTTTTACAACTGCGGAAATGAAAAAGTAAACAAGACTGGGACTGCATTGGTATTTAGGCTCCAGCTTTTTGTTGTTGTTTTTGTCTTTCCCTTTTTTTAAGCCATTGGGCTAGGAGCCTGAAGGGACCATATAATATGAAAAACCCTGAGAGGTTTTATTAGCCAATAAAAAAAAACTGAGCTCCTATTAACCACTTAACTCCTTGCTGAAGTTCAAACTTGCTTTCTCCTTGGATCCTTCTCTCCCTCTCATGCCCACGAGGAATGACGGTTGGTTCACCAATCTTTCCCTGCACAACCTGAGCTCACAGTTTGTGCTCCAGAAGGTGTGTTTGAGAATCGTATGCAATCATAATCTCTGTATTTCTCAGCTGTGAAGCCATAAATAAGATTTCTGCAAGGAGCCAAATGTTCTATGCCCCCAAATCTACACATACAAAGGCTCTTTAAGTACTCTACTAAAAAAGAGTAAAGTCATTGTGATTTCTATGATTTAAATACTAAATGATGGTTAGGGAGAACAAAAGTATTTCTGGGATAAATAATGATCCCACAAAAGGCTCCTCTCCTTTGGGGGCAGAAGAATGAAGGGAAACTCACAGAGAAACAGAAAGTGAAACTGGTCCAACTATTTCACTGCTGTAGATGGATGGAGTTAGGATACACAGGTGACTTTAGGAAAGAAAGAATGTCAAAGGACATTTAAATCCTAACGCTTTTATTAATTGTGCCACAATTCTATGTGTCATGTGGTTTTGTTGTCTGCTTTTTGCTGCTTTTAAATAAATTTGTACCTTTCTATCAATCCATCATCCAATTGTGTTTTGGGTGTTCTTGGTATTCCCATCTCTCAAAAACACCCTTAATTTCTGCCATTATATACTGTATCTCTAATTCCATGGAGCCTACTCTTTCCTATTTCCATTTTCCACATTCGGGTTAACTCTAGAACTTTTGGTCCTCCCAGAGAAATTTCCTAAGGCCACATGAGCCTGTGCGTTTTTGTGTTCTGGTCCCATTTAATGTTACTGCTGCAAGAGCTACTCCTTGAAGGGCTTGTGTGGAAGAATTTTGCCTTTTTGTTAAAAGCATTTTGCTCTATGTCCTTGATTTCTTTATAAGAATAGCAGGTGGGGGAAATTCTTCCCTTTTTATTGGCTATGGAGTGGGACGGAATGACCTGGAAAGAATAGATAGCAATCAAGAACTGGGCTATGTTTGCAATGCTAAAACACGAAGCAAGTTTTGCAGAAAACCCCACTAAGTGGCCTGACATCAATGCAACAAGATAATAAGAAATGAATTAAAATACATTTTGGTAAAAGTTAAATGTGTTTCCAGAGATTTGATCCCTCTGCTTCCCAAATGGCTGAGCATGTCTGAATAGCAGGGCTGGATTGAGTCACAAGCTTTTGAATAAAAGCTTTACAAAAATTACTAAAAACTCCTTAAATGTTAGCTTCTCCCCGCTCCCTTAACTGACATATCAAGGAGCATCCAGTGTCCATTGTCCCAATAACCTATTTGAAGACAAGTAATTGTTTCTTCATCACTTGTGGGATAAAGGCAGTGCTTTTTTTTTTTTTGAAGAATTTGCAGAAATAAGCTGAGGCCAAGAAACACCAAACTCTTGAGTTAACGGGATCTTCCCTCACAGTGGGTGGCTGTTCAGGTATCCATTCCAAACTTCACCCTCCTCCTTCCCTCCCTTCAGGCATGCACATACTTGTGTGCGCATACACATATACACACACATACACACATACACACCACACACATACACACACACCACACACATATACACACACACATACATACACATGCACACCACACACACACACCACACACACACACACCACACACATATACACATACATACACATGCACACACACATCACACACACACCACACACACACATATACCACACACATATACACATACATACACATGCACACACCACACACACATACCACACATATATACACATACATACACACATGCACACACACACACACACACACATATACCACACACATATACACATACATACACATGCACACACCCACACACACACCACACACACACACCACACACACACACACATACACATGTATTACACATTACCCATACACACATATACTTTCATATTAATATATATATATATATATACATATGTAATTACTACTCATACACACATTACTCATAATATATATACATATATATACGCACACACATACTCATACACACATATACTTCATACATATATACACACATACCATACATTATATATTATTATTTTACATTAATGTGATATATATTACATGCTACTAATTTATATATATATATTACACGTATATATTACTCATATTATTAATATTATTGTACCCACATATAGACCATATTAATAAATGTAACGCACACATATGTACACACATATACACACACACACATACATACATACACCACACACAAACACCACACACACACACCACATACACACACATCCCTGGTGTATTACCCTTTGCATCTACAGTGGATCCTTTTCCTTGATAAGTTTTGATTCATAACTTCTGAAAATTTCGTTTCCAAGGCCACCTGATTGAATAGCTACCGCTGAGAAGCCCCTAGGAAGACACAGAGAGGCTTCTCAGGGTCCACAGGAATGGTGGTGAGGAAGGAAAGATTCCCTTGCCTTTGCTCAGAACCCACAGTTTAAATCAAGAGTATCAGCTCTCCACATACTGGTTCCTACCTGGCCTTTCTTAAGCACCTTTTCCGGGCTGGAGGAGAGAGACAATGGAAGAGCCGAGATGGGTTGGGAGCAATCTGGAGTATACCTGGGATACATCGGCCTAGGGTGCAAGCCTGATTCCCAGTACCAATATCTGGACAGCTCAGGTGTTACGAACTCTTGCATGAAGACGTCCTCTCCAGCCCCACAAAAACTGACTAAGGAGTGAATGCATGAGGGGTTGCTTGGGATTTCACAGGTGAGCTGGCCCACACTCGCTACAACTGGAACAGTTGGTTGAGTTGTCCTCTGCTTCCCCAGAAGAACTTAGAGATGATGACAGTGTTATCATAAGCATCCTACCGTTTTAGATACCTCCAAATTGTTGCTTCCTAGGACTGGTCTCTAAAATAATTTTCAAATAGGACCGTGAGGCCAATTGATAGGATTGTTATTGTTAACCGGGTAATCTAGGTACAGGTGGTTGCTTATTAAATCAGGCAAGCCAGTACCTCCATTTCTGCAGTGGCTCTTGGCTAGGTCATTATTGTTTACCAACCATTTCCAGAGGGAATGAAAAATTAACTAATGAAGAGCTGTAGGACCTGCTCTCACTGACTGCCAGTGAGGGCTTCTGACATCCTCCCTTGCCTTTCAGACTGTTTTCAAGTCCCATAAATATAAACATGTGGCTCTTCCACTGCGTCTGTAGATAATAACTTCAGGGGGCTTCCTGTTTACATGGCAATACCCATTTCCCAGCCAAATAAACTCTGTGACAGAGACCTGAGGTGTTTATTGGGCCAGTCCCGGCTGGGATTGAGTTAACAGGAAACACCCACTCTTGCAGAAATGCCTGATGATTAAATATTTGGGGGATAGGGGACACCAGGGGTCAAAAACACTGCAGAAATTGCTTTCTTCTTCCGCCTGTCGTTTCAGTGAGAAACAGGCCATGATAAATCTGGCCAACCAATCCAGGCTTAACAAAGACCCACAGCTGGGCTGTTCACTGGCTGCACAGCCCATGTTGCAGAGAGGAGTGAAGAAGTGCAGACGAAAAAGCCAACAGCAGCCCTCACAATACATCCAAATCTTGGGGTGCCGTCAGGTGAAGGGATGGAAAAGGCTGATGTGTAGCAATCACTGGGAAGTCCCTCAGCCTCTGCCTGGCTACTCTAATTTAATAAACAATGTATTCTCACATCAGTTCTGTCAATAAAGCCTCTAGCTCAGTGGTTCTCAATCGGTGGTGATCTTGCCACCCAGGAAACATTTGGCAACATCTGGAGACATTTTTGATTGTCATAACTAGGGAAGTGCTACTAACATTTAGTGGGTAGAGGCTAGGAATACTGCTAAACATCCTACAATGCACGGGACAGCATCCCTGACACACACACAAAAAGAATTATCCAGTCTGAAATGTCAATAGTGCCAAGATCTAGCCCAACGCCTTTTCATAAACCAAGAAACTGAGACACAGAGGAGTAAAGGGATTTGCCCTAGACCATCCTGCTGGAGAAAACTGGAGACAGAAAGAAAGCCACTGTGACCACTTCCCTTGTGAATGCCCTTTAAAGTCACACAGATGTTTAATTTTTTAAAAAAAATAAATAAATCTACATCCTCAGAGTTGCAGACAAGTTCCCTGGCTTAAGCTCACCCAAATGCTTTCAGGACATTTCCTATTCTTGCAATTTAACTATTTCCAAGATTTCTTAGAAAATAGTGCCAAAGGGTTAGGAATGAGCAGATCTTCAAGGTCTCTAACTCTCCCTATGATGTGGGTCAGCTTGGCCACTGGCTGACCTTCTCTGCACCGTGATTTCCTGGGTCCTTATTTTAGAATTGTGGTGAGCCCAAGCATTCAGAAAGCACAGGACACAGAAAAAGCAACTTTTCTACCCTAGGCCTTCAACCTTATCGCAAGTGGGGGAACTTACCAAAAATAAACAATGGCCAAGGAGAGAAAAAATCTCCAAACTATAGTTATGTTCACTAGAAGAATTCTTCTGAGGCTATAGCCCGCCAGGCCAAGGTCCATTTTTACTCATCCTTGGGCTTTGGGTGACTTTATTTTTAAGAACCCAAAAGAGATGTGGAAAAGAAAACAGACTAGCCTACGTCTGGGCTGCCTGAGATCTTCTGCTGAGAGCCAGAGGTTCACTTGCGGGCTGTGTTTATGTTCCCAGAGATGAGAATCATGAAGCCATCAAGACTGCATCTATACCCCTGATAGGTCCCACAGTTGGAATAAATGGCCTTACTCAAGGTGAGCACTCCTTCCTTCAGACACAAGCTGGTAAGGAAGTGAGTTCACTGCTAGATTCTTTGCCCACCCCTCTCTAGGAATAGGACAAAACAAGACACCGTTTACCAAGATTTTTTTTCTTCTCCCCAGTAATATAGCATCTCTTCTCTTAACAAGCCCTGGCAAATGCCCAGGTGTAAGCAGGAGTAGACATCAGACTAGGGAGAAACCGTGAACAAGAAAAGACCCAAGGTACACACATAACAAAACCAAAAAAGCCATTTTATTGAAAATTAAATTCAAACTTCAAATTAATATTACAATCATGAGAAAAATGCCAAATAATTCAATTTACAGTTGCAACATACAATACAAATAGTCCCTTTGAAGTTAAGAGTAAACTCATCCACAATCATGACCTGTGGCACAAAGCGGAATTTTTACAATATGTGCATGGAAAGCAATTCTTGGGCAATAGCAATTGGAAAAAATAAAAAGGAAAGCTTGTATTTACACAAAATGCTACAAATATTTTTGTTCCACAGAAACCTAAGAATGGTAAAGCATATCCAAAAGAAATGGAATTTTATTCAGAATACCTAAGAAATTATTGTAAGTTATGGTTTTGGCTGATATATTTCAAAGTACTGCATTAAAAAGCAAACAGTTATTTGTAAACATGAAGTAAACAAACATCTAAAAAATTCTCACACAGAAAATATTTTTAAAATGCATTCGTTTTCTAAAAACAACAAATTCAAGGTTTGGAAGAATTATCTTTTATTATTGTTCTTTCAAATACCATAGGTATAATGGTTACTTTTGCTAATGCTTCGTGTTTCCATGTATTAACCTGGAGTCTGGGCAAGTCCCTTTCCTTGGAATGGAGGGAATCCTTAAAGCCGTACACACATCTCCTCCCTTCTGAATTTATCACAGATGGTCCCTAATGGTGTGGACTTCTCTGCTCATTTTGAAAGGGCCCTGGCAGGGGAGAGGCGGTGAGACCATCTAAAGAGCAAACGATAGTTAATCTGTCGAGTTTCTCAGTTCCAAGCTGAATGTTATTCCACTAATCTAAAACCAAAGCTGTGGTACCTGTTCTGGAACTCTGACATGGGTTAAAATTTGTGAGACAACTGAAATGGATAAAAATGTGGCTGCGTTGATCACACTATACATTCCAGCAATGTTTGTGCTACATAGAGAAGCACGCTATTTTAATTCCCAGGCACTAGCACATGGTTCCACAGTAGTAGTAAGACTTTGCTTGGGTCTTGAAATCACAAATCAAACACATGACCCAGTGCAAATTAAGGGTTCAGTAAAAAAAAAAAAAAAAAAAAAAGAAGAAAAACAAAATTTTAATTCCTAGACCGAAAAAGGGCAGAATTTGTTCTAAGAAATGTGAATTACCCCCATTGGGGTGGTTGGAGTGAGGGTGGAGGGAAGAAGTGCTTGAATTTTTCCCAAGGAAAAAAAGCTTCTAAAGTGTTTCTGGGTTGCTGCCTGCAGCCACTATAGTAACATTTCAACACAAAAGCGTCCCTAAAGTCACTCGGTATGTGTACTGTAAACTTAAAAAAGCCCTTTTAACATTACAAAATAATGTACAAATATAGTACCTTTTTAATTAAATAGGATGCAGCTGGCACTGGTGGTAACATTTTTATGTCAATTAATTAAAATTGAAATGTGTAACCAGACACTGGCTTTTTTAAGTGCTGCTGAAACAAACACATATTTTACACTTACAAATAAATGGACAGTGGTGTGCTTCAAGCTACCACACACAAACAATAAATAGTATCAATTACTACTTCCATCTTACTTAAGTAATAGAAAAGTGGCTTATTTATCTAAGCATACTTGGTATACAGCCTTTAGAAGGCAAAGTGTTTTGTTTTCCCATCCATTTTTATTAGAAGGAGTCAGGATGAATTCCAAGGGAGACTCCCAGGCAGGAAGCACAGGTCCAGCTGCCCCACACGCTGTCCTGCAATGCTGGGTGGCCTAAAAAGGTGGGTTTGAGAAGGACCAGAGAACAAGGGGGCCGTTAGGGGTTGAAGGCAAATCTCTGCTAAATTCTGCTTGGGTGGGTGGAGGATTCCAATGAAGGGACCCTGACTTTTCAGGGAGGACAGCAGGGATTGGCCTGGTGGCGTCATTAGACGATCCTTGTTTAGATTAAGGATTTGCACTTGGAAATCTGCCATGTGACTGCCAGGAGTGGTCAAAGTGCATGCCACAGAAGGGCTCTAGCTCAAATTCGTACACAGTAGTAGACACCAAACTCCACACACCCTTGCCCTCCTTGGCCCTCCATTGTAAGAAATACAAATGTCAAAGGCTGTCTGTAGGTCCCCACGGGCCATATGTCCTCTCAGCTCAGCTACCTGCTGGAACCTGGCTGCGTCTTCAGAGGACCTACTCCCAAAAGACAGTGATGTCATTCTGCTCCTCTAAATGCAAATTCTGTGGAAAGTTGCCAGTGGGGCCTTGGGTAAGGTAGATTGGGCTTCCCCTGATGTGTTGTTTGGTAAGGCTGGTTAGTTAAGAGTCCCTAGTGCAATTTTGCTCTCCTGTACTAGGTGTCTCATAATTGATCTTCTATCCACATGTGTGGCTTTAAGCTGACTATGTCTTTGCTATGAAGCCTGGCGATTTAGAGTTTTGCTTAACTATGAAACCACAGAACATTTTTCTGTAGTTCAATGATTTACTTGTGCTTGTCTTTTTAATATGACAAGAGTCATAATTACCCCAAAGAAATTAGAAAACCACATCACTCCAGCATTTCATGCTGATAAAGGGCTAAAGGTTGTTTTATAAATCCCTAATTATTGCTTTAAAAGGCAAAGCTGTGTTAGAGGCATTCAAAGATCTGAAAGAACTAAACATAACATTTCCTTCATACATCACAAAAACAATCTATATCTAAAATGTTTGGAGATGGAAGTATTTTTTAAAATCACATTGTGCCTGGATGAACTGAAATTGCTTAGCAATATTTCAGATATGGCTCTAGACCACTGAAGAAATTTGTTATTTAATAAAGAGCACTTTTAGAGACCGAAGTCAACATATCAATACACTAAGAAATGTTTCAAGGGTCCAAATGTCATTAAATAATTATAAATATATCTTTAAAGTTATATGACCATTCACGTTAGCAAGTTACCTCAGATTTTACACATATTCATAATTTAAAAAAAAAGAAAACAAATAACACATAGCCAAACGCAAACACTATCTATACCAGTATGGCTATAATAATGTATTGCCATTTTCAGTTTTGCATAAAAGGAAAAGGCAGGTTTTAGGGATGGGATTTATTTTTGGTTCAGTGGGGAAAGGGGAGGAGGAGTGTTAAAAAAAAAAAAGTAAAATAAAATAATCTATCCTGATCAGTTATTTTTGAAGTCACTTTCTTAGAGCATGGAAAAACAAACAAACAAACAAAAAAACGAACCCAACAGTTCAGATGAGGACCTGCAGCATGTCTGAAAGCAGAAATTGGAAGAGTTATTCTGAATGATGGTACTGTGATGGAAGCGTCCATTCTACCTCATGTCCCTTTAGTGCACCTCAACTGGTTTTGTAAGCTGTCTGTGGAGGGCACTGGTCCATACACAGCTGCCACTGTGAGGGTGTGAGGTTTCAGAGCACAGAGAGGAAGTGGCTTTGCTCTTCTCCCTCCTGAACCTGGAGTCCACCTCTCTGAATTGGCATATGAACAGGTTATTGATGATAACAGACCAAACGACAAAAACAAAAATACCTTTTCCCTTCTTTGTTCCTTTGTAAAAGTACATCTTAAATAGTAAACAATCTGAAGCTCAATTGCGATTGTCTCTCTTGAGCCTTCTGCTTCTCAATATCTACCCTCTTATGGCTGCAAGACCATGACTGAGTGAATGAAAAATCTTCTAAAAAATAGGCACTTTGTAGAGAGCTAATCGATATACATATATATGCACTCTCTCTATATATGTATATATTGATACGTGTGGGATGTGGCCCCCAGATACCACTGGGCCACTGCTGAGGAATTTCAATATGGTCGCCAAACAGATTCATCCATTCTGCCACTAGAATTCAAAACAGTTGGGGAACTGCTGTGGCTTCCATCAGCGTCAACACCATCATTCTGGTTAGGCAAATTTGGATTTAATAGCGTGCTGCCATTCGAGGTGGTGGTGCATGGCGGAAGCATTCTGGAAGGAGACCGGTCTCCCCCCGGCACCATGGGAAACTGATAGGATCCTGACGAAGTGCCATAGTAGAGATATGGAGTGCTGCTGGTCTGGAAGGGTCCACTCTGGCTTTGGGAAGAGCCGGGGTAGGGTGGTGGCAGGTAGGTGTGGTAGTGAGTGGTGGCGGACATACCGAGGGACATGCCTGAGGTGACTGGCGGGGTGTAAGTAAAGGTGGCTGGATAGTGCATTCGTGGGTTGGAGAAGCGGCTCTCAGTGAGGGATGAAATGCTTGGGAACTGCCTGGGGTCTGAAAAAGGGCCCAGTTCTGAAGCACCTAAAAATTATAACAGAAGATGGAGGGAAAAATCTGTAAATATCAATTAAAATAATGATAGAATTGTTACAAGAAAAAGAAAAAAAAGAAAACTTTAGCTTTCCCAAAAAGGAACAGCAAGTCACAAACAGACCTTCAAATGCACCAGTCACTTTACAGTCTTTTTTCCCCCACTTTGTAGTCTTAACAGCATTGATCCTTAAATTTTTCACCCCAGAGAATCCCAGAGGGCTTTAAAAACCCACATGTGTGCCAGGTCAGTGTGTAAACCAACCCAACACTCTGATCACGTAGGTTCACTCACCAGACTTTAAGACCAAATCCTCATGGATTTTTTTTCTCTTTTTGTTTCTCGTTGCACTTTAGATATTTGAAGTCAAATTTTTACTAAGTCAGACAGGTTTATTTTCCTCAACTCAATATAAAGAAATTCCAAAATAATGTCTTATTGTTATTTACTCTTGGCAGGCTCCTTCATCAGGAAGGAACATCAAAAAGATAGCTTATCATGTTCCTATCATTTCCTTTAACGCCTTAAAGGAATTTAAAATCTTGTCAGAAGTCTCATCTTAGCAACAGTGAAATCAAACCAGAAACTCATAACTTCTCTGGGGGTGGACAGGGAGGGTCATAAGCTACTAGATCAGTCGGTTTTGAAAGTGGGAGTTAGGAGGCACAAGGGGGCTTGGTACCTTAGGAATCACTGCATTTCAAGTCTTGATGGGAGACTTGTGACCTGATTTAGGCCAGGTGCTGACAGTAGCGGTTGCGAGAGGCTCGCTGCCTAGGGGAGATTAAGAGGAGGGCACTCCCCACCCGTCTCCCAGGCCCCAGCACCACATCCAACAGAACGAGCTTCAAGTCAACTTGAAGCAGTAACCTGAAGGCAAAGATGGTTTTCCCCTAAAACGTGAAGCCCTTCACGTCTAAAGCTAACGGTAGGCCTCCTTAATAGATGTTTCTGGTGCCGAACTTATGAAACCACCGTTATACACCATTTCATGTGGAAATCAGTTTTCTGAAATGCTACAATCTTGTAGTTGTGATCTTTAAAGACTGGGTTTATTATTTTTCTAGAATTGACAGAATTGTGACAAGCCCTTTTCTAATACCAGTATTCTTGTTAAGATATTGATCCCTTCTAAAATATTTTGATTATTCGGATCTCATATATTTGTTTTCCCTACAGCTTTTAGCTATAAAGGAAAGCACTAAACAATTCTTGAGGACTTTAATGAATGGGTATTTCTTCACCTCATTTTTATTCAGACCTTGTTCTCGGATATTACAATGTTTATTAAGGGAATAATCCGAACACTTTTCTTTAAGGGTGCTGACTGAAGGTTGTTAATTTTTGTTAAAATGCACACTGCTTATAATCTTCATAAAATGCAAGGGTTAAGTGCCATGATGTGCATTTGTAATATAAAGTGACTCTTTAAAAGCAATATATAGTTAACAAAATTTACAAATCGGACAGTAACAACCAGACAGCCCAACCCAGCCCAGCCCTGCCCAGCCCAGCAATTGTTAAAAGTCTCACCTGCCTGGCTCTTCTTACTGAGAGTGGAAGGCCAGAGGCAGAAGTCAGAGGTGGCAGTGTCATCATCTGTAAAATGAGGGGGATGAGCTCTAAGTTCCCTTCCAGCTCTAATGTTCTATGACCATGAATTCCAAGAGAGAAGGAGAAGCAACAGCCTTAGGGGAGGGGTAGACAGAGAGGTTCCCATGCCTCATTAGTATTTTTCCAGAACCCGCAGGCCCATAAGCAGAGGGTAAAAGCTAGGGAGCAGCTTCTAAGGCCAGAAGCAAACACTTTCAAGATGAAGAACCAAAACTGACATAGCCCAGGCAGTCACTCTCTGCTTTTTATAAATTCTTCCATCCTCAACTAGCCTCTACCTATTCCTCCCCAAAACGAAATTCTGACAAGCTTAAGTTTAAAAATGTGGAAGCAGTGATTACGACAGAATCAGAAATGGGAGCAGATGCGCCACAACATCTCCCCCGCCCAATGCTTGTGCCCTGCCTCGTACAATACAGAGGCCAAATGGAGGCCACAGCTGTTCCTCAGGCAGCCTCTGCATTGCAGGGCATCCAGGTGACCTTGAGCTGGCAGAACTAATAGCGATGGGCAGGTCACTTCTGTATGCATTAAGTTCAATAGTTAGATCATATAAGAAAAACCAGAATAATGTGAACAGTGTGTATCAGAAAGAAGTCGTACTTAAAACCCCAATGTGTGCCCCCTTCAGAAGCATGGAGTTCACACAGACACGTTAATGTAAAAACTGCTTATCAGGTGTATTTGTACTTAAAATACACTGTAGTAATAATTACAATTCCGTATGGTTTCACTTATTTTGATGCAGAAACCTCATTAAAACTCTTTATGTGGGGCCCTGGCAGTAAACTCCAATATGGTTTTGAATTTACTCCTCCCCCCTCCTTCCTCCCAATTTTACCTGATACATTTTGCTGATGTTTTTATTGCCCATCACATGCCAGGATCACTGTACCTTTTTGGTTTATAGATGCTAGCTAACACAAATTGACATTCATTTTTCAATTAATGAGCTCTGGTTATGGTTTATAGAAAACAATGCAACAAATTTCCGCTAGGTTTACAGTATTTTAACCAATCACTTCTAGGCATTTGAGTCTTAATGTCTTGAGAATGGACTCTTTCTTGACAAAGAGCGCTAATGTTGACTTGAAAGGGATTATAGGATGATTTTTCAACTTACAAACAATAGAATTTTCTGGAATTTGTTTAGTCATTTTATGTTACCAAGAAATGTTCCTGAAACATGTTGCAACATGTTCTGTAGGAAGAAATAGCAGCAATTTGCTCTAGTACCACATGAGATCCCTTATAAAATAATCACAATAGGGTGGTGGCAGAAACATTAAACTTAAAGACTATAAACTCCTTCCTAATCTTCAATTTTTAAAATAACAATTGTTACAGAAGCAAATAATAGCATTAAATTTTCTTTCATTGAATAAGGTTGTGTCTTTGCTTCTAATCTCTGTTTTGCACATGAACTCAGGTTTTCTTCTAGAACCCCTTCTTGGGCTCTTTTGACATTGTATCCTAAACTAGTCATATCTTGTGTCACCAACCACATTGAAGCCACAAACTTACAAACACAGAACTGGATATTACATCAACTAAAGTAAGCAAAATGTAAATTTGACTTATTAAGAGTCCACATTATGAAAGCCTAGAGTTCTAAAAGTAGTGCAACCCCAATCTGATTTTATAAATATAAAACCAAAGCTCAGCCACTCCCCCAGTGATACGCCTGGTACCCTCAGAGCTCCCAAGAGCCCGTTTAAAACTCTTTTTTTTTTTTTTTTTTTTGAGACGGAGTCTCACTCTGTCACCCAGGCTGGAGTGCAGTGGCCGGATCTCAGCTCACTGCAAGCTCCGCCTCCCGGGTTTACGCCATTCTCCCGCCTCAGCCTCCCGAGTAGCTGGGACTACAGGCGCCCGCCACCTCGCCCGGCTAGTTTTTTTTGTATTTTTTAGTAGAGACGGGGTTTCACCATGTTAGCCAGGATGGTCTCGATCTCTTGACCTCGTGATCCGCCTGTCTCGGCCTCCCAAAGTGCTGGGATTACAGGCTTGAGCCACCACGCCCGGCCCGTTTAAAACTCTTGACTACAACTTACTGGATAGATAAAGGTGGTTTGGAGACATTTTTAAAATAGCAAGGAATAACTTGCACAAATCCATTCTTTTTGCTGTTATCCATGTTATCTCCTCCATATACAAAGTACATTCGGCTATGAGGCTTTGCTGAACAGTGGAGAAGTTGAGAGTGCTATAGCCAACACTAGATGACTTGGTGCTAAGAGTTTTAAAATGGTATGTGCCTACATCTGGGGGTTCCTGGGGGACTGCCAGGAGTTACTAGAAGCCCAAGATAATCATTGTGCATTTTCCCAATGGGCTGGTTTTACTCAGCTTGGGGAAAATAATACACTACACAATAAACACGAATATGATGTGGAAGAGAATGCAACATTTACGTGAATTTTTAGTCAAAGTCAAATAAAAAATCACCTCAACAAAAATTTTCCACTTGTACAGCTTTAGGCTATGCTCCCAGATCCCCTAAGCTACTCCAATATTCCATTATGCTAGTTGAGGAACTCTGATGGAAAAGTCTAAACTCCTAATTTACTGCTTAGGTAATGCAAATCTAACCCCTGTTTGACAAATAGGAAGGGTGATATCTAGAGAAAGGAAGCCATTTACTCAATATCACAAAATCACAGCCACAGCTAGACAGACCTCTCTGACTTCTAACAAAGGGTATGCGATCTTAGTTACCCTTAAGGAATCTGGTTAACATGATCACAGATCTATCCACACACACACACACACACCTCTGCTATCTTAGAGGTTGGTTTGCCTAAATGAAAAATACTTAAAATATCTCAAAATACTTACATTGACTCTTCTGCTGCCTAAGTGTTGCCCCAGTGAGAGTTCCTCTCTTTGGGATATTATTAACAACTCTTTCAGGCCTTGTTGATCTAATCTGCTAAATAATGGGCAATTAGTTTAGTTGCTCAGGGCAATATGTGAATGAGACCAAGGTCAAGGGTATGATCCCCTTAGGACCTGCTGGCTTCCTACAGATGCATTTCATTCCAAAACTGCTGTCTACACCCCTAGCCAAAGCCAAACAGCTTGCAAACAAATGTAGCTGTCATAAAGAGAGCTGCAAGAACTTTGCTCATTAAAATAGTAACGGTAGTGGCAGCAGCAATTTTTCACAACCTAATATACACAGGGAAGAATATATTAATAAAATTTCCATGGAGTGCAAATAAAAATAAAATCACTAATAAAAGTAAAAACATCTTTCTCCTCCTCCCAAGGTCTATGAGGGAAAAGGAAATAGCCTCTCTTTACCCAACTAGGTTTCTTGGTCTTCAAGTGGAAAGTGTGTGAAACCAAGATAAGGGGGAATCAAAGAGAATGTCTGATCTCCAATTTTCAGGGCCTGCAATCCTCCACGTGGCATCTTTCACACACTGCTTTCCAATGCTGCTTATCCTGAGTCAGGTTTGGCTCCCACTGAGAGTAGCTGTGGAGGGTAGAGATGTGTCTGATACTTTTTTGCCTCCCCTAACAGTCACACCTGTGTTTGACATTTGGAGGCCTTTACCAAGGCCTTTACTTTAACATACATTTTCTCATTGACTAGGCCCCCAATAAATAATGGTTGGTTGATGGAAAATGGGTAAGGTGATCTCTAGAACAAAAAGAAATTGGAATTTGAGCAAAATAACATACTAGGTACTTGCCATTGGGGCTGTCAGCTGGGAAACCCCATGCCCCATGTCCTCTTGGCCTCTGTGCGGTACATTCACACATCCCTGTGGAGCAGGCAGGTCGGGGCAGAAAAAAAGGAAGGGGAGTCTTGAATCCAGACTGAACATATGTTGGCATATTCAGAGTCCTCTGCCCACTTTATGTGAGGGGATAAAGGTACAGAATGAAAAGCCGTCATACTTCTCAGCAATGAGGTGTTAACTTCAAAGCTTCATTGGGGCCTTTTAAATGGTAGGAGTTATTGCTTCAACAAATCTCAAATGAATCCCAAGAACGTTTTATTAACCCCTCTCAGAGTTCTTTCTACTGGAACATGTAATACACAAGACCTACGTGGAGCTGCTCTCCCCTGGTAACCAAGAATCTTCTCCCCCTTTTAAATGTTTTGGCTGCCCCCTTACCAACAGCTCTATTATTTAATTTCCTATTTTACTTCTGTTCCAATAGCATTTATTTTCTGTATCACTCTTTTGCACCCTTACTCACTCTCTTACTGAATTACTAGCTGTTTCTTAGTCTGTTTTCTCCAACTATAAAGTCAGCTTTGGATGGCAAAGAATATGTTTTCCTCTCATAGCCCTCTCAGAACCTAGTACATTGTAAGAGGTTAAAATGAAAAAAAATGTGGGTGCATGGTTAGATGGATAAATGAATACATAAATTAGTCTAAGGATTGGGAACTCTGTATAATAACTCTGTACAGTTTTAACACAAAAGAAAAAGATATGAAAAGCATTGAGCAATGCTGACATCAAACCTAAAATGTAACTCAAATACACTCCATACTTATAAAACCTTGTAAAACTCTCCTTAAAGAGCATTCAGAGCTATTCCCAAGCATTATCGCATCACTTGACCTCACATTGCAGACAGGAGCCCCCAAAACAGCAGTTGACACTAGTAAACGGATGCCTCTGGTTTGTTACCACTGTTATTTCCTCTTCAGTCCCAGCACCTGTCTTGCCTCCCAGCCAGTATCTGGGTGTAGATCCACACTAGGGAGCCCCGGGGAGACTAGATGAAGGGGAAAGAGGGCCAGGTCAGAAACGCATGGCCTGCTGTTAGGTAAGCATACTTGTCCTTCCTCATGATCCTGGGTTAACTGCTGCCACTAAGATCATAATCTTTGAGTGAGTAGCTTAAAGGAACAGAGAGTGAAACTAGCATCTTGTTTGAATTTTTAGACTAGTATGCAGAAGCAGAAGTCAGAGTCATCAAGAATCGTAGATGAGTTCCATAGATGAATTTTATAGACACGGAAGCCTGCAGGCATGGTAGATCTGAGCGGTAACACGAGACTCCGACACGATTCTCCGTCCCAGCTCCAGCATTCTATTCTACCTCTGCACCCTGACAGAGCATGCAGGGTGCAGAGGAAAACACAGAGGGTCTGCCTTGAGCTTCTTGAGATCTGTATTCTATGAAAACACACACGAAAAGGGAAATTTTTCCACTTACTGCCTTTTTAAGTCACACAGGCAGTAGGGCCTTAAAACAAGAGTGTATTACCCCTTACTCAAGCATAGGCCAGCCACCTTTCAAAAGGCATATCTGAGCAATTCTGTAATGAAGGAGTGAAAAGGAAGGAAGCTATGTGCATATTCAGAGTCCTCTGCCCTATTTCAAAGTCATATCCCACTGCTCCTCAGCATGGCCCCTCTTCCTGGTGGAGTGATATATACTCAGGACACTCAAGGGAGCTTTGCCCATGCTCTCCACAGCACCCATGGCTTTCCCCCTTCTCTCTGTCAGACCAAGGTAAGCAAGCACTGTCTTCAAATCTCACCACTACATAAGGATTTCCTGGGCATACAAATTCTTACCATAACATTTCATTTATCAAACAAACCTTGGACATTTATGTAGAGAAATCTTACTGCTGCACACATTTCTAAGTATTATCATTGGTTTTAGATAAGAATTTTCATTTTCCAACTAAAGAGGAAGCAAATTAAGAGTAAGAACGACATATCCAGATCCCAGCTAATACATAGTATGGTGCTGAGAAGACAGATGCTTCAAAAAATTTTGCTAAGCAGATGAATTACTACCAAAGTCTCAAGCAGGCAAGCATGACAGAGGTAGAAATGCTATATAAACATTATCCAAAAGTCAAATGTAGACTATATGCAAAATATTACTTTGCATTTTCCACACTGAGGTTCTAAGAGACCAATTTTCTAAATTTCCCGGAATTTCTCCCCTCACACTAAAAAATGATCAACTATCCATCACTAACTTAATTTTACTTTTCATTTCATTAGATGATAATTAGGAAAATGTACCATATATGGAAGACATGCAATGGATCATCCTGATGGAGAAGAAAGCAGCAAAATGAGATTGTGAAATCATTTTAAGATAATGAAATGACCAGCAAACTCCATTCTTTTGTAAAAGAGAGGGAAAGTGCCTCAACTATCCAGTCTAAATATTTGTTTTCTGTGTTGTAATGAATTGTACTTTTCCACTGCACGCTCAGAAATTCTGAAAGAACTAGCTGATCCTAAGGCTAAGAAAGTATGTTATGCTGAAGGAAAAAGAGAGAGAGGAAAAAAAAAAAACTGGCAATTTTCAGAAAATTCAGCCATTCCTTAAACCCACCCAAATTTTGAGGATATTGTTGGAAGAATATATTTCCTTTTGTAAAGGGAAAGGGGGCAGGCAGTAGAAGTGTGAGTGAGTGTGTATGCATACAGGGAGGGAGAGCAAGGGAAGGAAGGAGCCAAAGATGGAGGGGGAGAGAAAAGGGAGGAAAAATGAGAGAGATCTTCCTGCTAGGCCTTGATTAAGAACTTTTTAAATCCTAGGAAGGGTGGATAGTCTTTGAAACCAGATCCGCTGCAGGAAGGAGGCCAGCACCCAGGACACCGTGTCTTTCAGAAGGGGCCACCCACGGTGCCGTGGCAGTCATATGACTGCCCTGTCACATCCTGAAGCCATTTCCAGCCCATGCACACGTCTGTGCTCCCATTTAGAGAGGATGGGATATATTGGGAACACATATGGAAACACTTTCAGAGAATCAGTTTCCATGAAATTCATAATGAGCCAAGTGGCTTCAGATGTGGTTGCGTTCCTCCGATTAGCCAGCAAAAAAAAAAAAAAAAAAGGAAAAAAGGAGGAAAAAAAGGGACAAATCCACCCTTTCAGACCTTATTTCAGTTTCAGAAAAATTAAAAACCACTAATGACTTATGGCTACCAAAACATGGAGAGAAGGAACTAGGAAAAACGAGGGAGAGAGGTTTAAAAGTGATAGCCTTTCCCTTCTAAAAACAACAGTTTCAATATCGGTAATCTTACCTTAAATCAGAGAGAGGCTTTCCTGCGATGATATCTGCCTAGAGTGGCATAATTAATTTTCTGACATCTTGGCAGGAGGTTGTGCGCATGTGCAAACGAGGGGGTGGGAGGTGGCGGGGAGATGGCGAGCGAGGCAGAGGCTGCAAGACCAACCCTTATTTGATAACATATGTGGTCAATTAAGATTATTTTAAAAATTGCAAACTAAATGATAAATTGTTCCTAAGTAAATCTTTCAAAAAAAAGCCAGAATTCAGACAGGACAGCCTGGTATTTTCCTGTGGCCTGCGCTAGTGGTAACTTGGGCTATATTAAAAGCAGAAATTTATGAACTGGTTGAGATGTTATATATTAGACACCAAAGCCTAACTGATAGGAAGGCATGAAATACAAGAAGTGGACAAATGGAGAAAGGTTTTTAAAGAGGGACGTTTAACTGATATTAGTAAGTTAAAACATTATTTTTGTATTAAAACAAAAACATACATATTCTAAAATAAAATTCACATACATTCTCAGATAAAACAAGAGACATGAAAATATTCTCCTTAGGGGACTTGGGGTTGTTTTGGGTTATGCCAGAAGATCGGGGAGAGCAGGGGTAGTGAAGGAGCCCTTGAGTTTCCTTTGCCCTTTGAGGCGCTCCCGTGGAAAAATCTGCGCGGCGTTTCTTTCAGGCTTGGTAGCAAGCCTGAAGCCCTGGTGCAGGAATGTTCTGACTTGAAGCTGCTTGATGATGGGCTGGGAACTAGAACCGTCTATTGCTTAATAGACGAGTTAGTTGCTTAGTTCCCTAACCATATGAGTCCTATAAGTGATGGAACAGCCACAGCATCCCATCGTGTTAGCAAAAATTGACTAAAAGAGTGGCTAACCAAACAACTGGGATTCCACGGCTCAGATCTGCAGAAGCACTCGATTGAAGCACTCCCACTGCCATTTTGTCATTAAATCCTCTGTGAGGTAGCAAAGTCACTGGCTGTAGTTTATGAATGGCAAACTTAAACTCAAAAAACAGTGAAAAAAAAAACATCGAAGTTACAGATCAGTACATGGTGGCCCACGACCCGGCCCCAGACTTGTGGGGGCTTTGCTGCCACTGTCTCCCCTAGGGTGCAGGAATTTGGGGTCATTTTCATGTGAATTCTACCAGCCTGGCCATGGCTACCAGGAAGGCGATGATGAAAAGCATTCTGACCAATTATCACTGACAGCCCTGGGGATGGAGGTGGAATGGGAGGCAGATGCATTCACTTATTTGCCATGCTTGACCCAGCCCCAGAATTCTGATATTGTCTTTACCACTGGCATTCTGAATGATATGAAGCAAATCATGTTTTATATTCCTTAGTCTCATTGCATGAGACACTTGTAAGCAGGAATTGGTAACAGTACACAGCAAATAGCCAACATTTCCATCCTAAAAGGGCATTCCTCCCTACCCGTACTATTTGAACTAGTAAAGCCAGAGAAGAAAGAAACCGAACAGATTGGGTCTCCAAGCTAGAAAATACATAAATTGAGAATCAAAATCCTGAAATTCACGATCAACCTCACACACCTAACTGCAGATCCAGTCAAACTCTTCTGGGAAAAAAAAAAAAAAAATACCGTGACTGAGAAGAGAGATGCTGATTGAGGTAGGAAAAGACTATGAAATGGATAATCACAACAAAGTCCACTGTTTTCAGATAGAGTTTGAAGAGTTCTAGTCGGACTCTGCTTCTTAAAGTAGGACTCAAGCTGCTCCTTTAAATCTAAAACCTACCTAATCTAAGACTACACCTGTAACCGAGACTAGCACTGGTCCAGGAGAGACGCCAGGGAAAAGGAAGAGTCCACTGCAGGCAGCGGCTGCTTTCAAGTCCAAATCACACAAAACCTGACAAGCTGGGGGCACTATTTTTTCAAAAAAAAAAAAAAAAAAAACAATTTCCCAAAATAGATCTCAAAAGGCTTGGTGCCCAGGTGTGGTCCAACAGCCCTGAGGCCATCCTAGGCTTTAAAGCACGTGGCTCAAATTGCCTAATGCCCCTAGACCTAGGACTTGAACCAGATTACTAAGTGCTGTTCAATCTCTAAAATTCAGCTCTAAAAGATACAACTACCCCAGGCCTAACACAATCCATATTAATCTAGGATCAAAGCCACAGGCTTCAGCCTCAAACTGTATGGTGCGAGGACCTATGCTTATTTTTGCCCTTTCTCCCTCTACAGTCAGATGCAGCCACTTACCTGTTGCCCCAGTGGAGGCCTGGGCTGACCATGCCCTGGGAGGGGTTCCTGCCCCAGGAGGAAATACATAAGGGGCTTCCGGGTTGTGACAGACGCTGGCTTTACATTCGAGGTTCACTTTGTGTGTTGCATCTTCTGCTTGGGTGGTTTATCTGGCTTCCTGAATCTTTATCTTGTTTGACTTTCTGGTTCCTTGGGATTTCCTTGTTCGTGTCTGCCTACCTGTTCTGTGACTTCACGTCAGGTTTTTTCGCTCAGGTGTGTGTGTGTTTCTAGACTCTGTGTTAAGTGCACACAAACATTTGCAACAGCAACAATCTTGTCCCAACTTACCTTTCCAGTCTTGTGTCTCATTTTCCTTCTCATGAACTCTACAGTCCAGACATACCAGACCCTCTTCCATCTTCTGTGCTATCCTGCCTTTTCCCACCTTCCTGCCTGGGTTTACATTAGCCCCTTGGCCCTTAGTATCCCCCTAGCCCCCTACCCTATCTCAACTCCTTAAAATTCTAAACAGCCTTTAAAATCGACCTCACAGTCCCCAATTGCTGTGAAGCTTCTTCACATATTCTTGCTTTAGCCCACAGTAACCTCTCCTTTCTCTCTGCAGGCAATTAGTTCTTCATTTGTATCTTTCTTATAAGTTTGCTGGGGGAGCAACAATTGCATGGTCACCTCTACTAGCTTTTTTTTTTAAATTTAACTTTTAAGTTTAAGGGTACATGTGCAGGTTTGTTACACAGATAAACTTGTGACTCAGGGGTTTGTCATACTGATTATTTCATCGTCCAGGTATTAAGCCTAGTACCCGTTAGTTATTTATCCTGATCCTCTCCATCCTCCCAGCCTCCACCGTCCATATGTGTCCGTGTGTTCTCAACATTCAAGCTCCCACATATAAGTGAGAACATGCAGCAGTATTTGCTTTTCTGTTCCTGCATTAGTTTGCTAAGGATAATGGCCTCCAGCTCCATCTGTCTTCCTGCAAAGGACATGATCTCGATCTTTTTTATGGCTGCATTCAACTAGCCTTTAAAAAATGGGAATGCTGTCCTATTTATCTTTAAACACACCATCGCCCCTCTCAGACTTACATACAAAAAGTATTTAAATGTGTGTCTAAGGGAAAAATGATGGCAATAGCAGATTTGACCTAAATCTGCTAACTGCCTTTCCTACTTACTCTACCTGTGTGTACCTGAAAGGGTTCAGGTTAGTTGTGGAGCCACAGCTCCGCCCTGACTACCAGTTAGTTCTGCAGCGAGTCTCTTGCTCTCCTCTGTCCCCTGGCTTGCCCCCTTTACCCTATGAACAAAAACTGTTTCTGATGTTTCCAGTCCCAGCAAATCATCAGGTCCCACATCAACCTACCTCTCAAAACTCATCATGAAATGATAAGCTAACATCTCAGATTTTGCTTTTTAAGTTTTCACTGTTTTTACATACTTTTAGTTTTACCTTCACCAAGAGCCTGAGAGGTAGGCAGGATAGGCACCGATTGATAAGGAAGCTTCATCAGAGAAAGAAGGCACCGTCTGGAGGACACAGCTCATTAGTGCAGAGCTGAAATGAACGCATTGGGTTTCCAATTTGTGTCCTTTTTTTCCCCCAGTAGAGGTGCCTCATTAGCATCTACTACTTTTCATCCAAAGTCTTGAAGACAGGAGGGCTGGGCGTGGTGGCTCAGGCCTGTAATCCCAGCACTTTGGGAGGCCGAGGCAGGCGGATCACGTGAGGCCAGGAGTTCGAGACCAGCCTGACCAATATGGTGAAACCCCGTCTCCACTAAAAATACAAAAATTAGCCAGGCGTGGTGGAATGCACCTGTAGTCCCAGCTAATCAGGAGGCTGAGGCATGAGAATCGCTTGAACCAGGGAGGTGGAGGTTGCAGTGAGCCGAGATTGAGCCACTACACTCCAGCCTGGATGACAGAGTGAGACTCTGTCTCCAAAAAAAAAAAAAAAAAAAAAAAAAAAAAGATGGTATTTCTTTAAAAACAGGGCACATTTCAGTTTATATTTTTAAAGTGATGACTGGTATGCCTTCTCGCATTGGATGTTTATATCCAGTGACATCAAGAACCAAACTACTACCTTTTATTTAACTGAAAAACTGACTTTGCAAAGAATTTCTTTCTCTTTGTTGCTAGGAATTAGCCTAAAACCATGTACAAGAGTCTTCCTGCTATCCTGAGACAATGCTCCTTATGTAACTTCCGAATCCAAATGCGGTGTTGTAGTAACTCGTTCCTCTGACAGTCGCAGCGTTTTTCCACTCAAGCCCTGCACACAGAATTAACTCAAAACTTCTGCAAGGAAAACGTCCCTTTTAGAGTTTGATTTGGCATCAGTTTCAAAGAGCTGTTTGTATATTTTAGAATATGTAGAATTTTCCTTTGATTGAAAACTCTCTTTTAACAATGGACAAGAGATGATTTCTCTTCTGAGTGATTTAAACAAAAACAAACACATCTTAGTTACATAGAGCCTTGTTCTCAAAGTGGTCTTTCTGAAAGAAATCAAACCCTACAGATTGTTAAGCATTTGGCAAAAGCCTTCAAACAGCCAAAGCCAAATAGCGAAATTTTCCTTGTTGTAGGAGATAAACAAATACTAGAGTAAATTTTTTAAAAAGTAGAACCTCCTTTCACTTTCTACTCTGCTCGATAACATTCCCCTCTCAACACACACACACACACACACACACACACACCCCTTCAGAGGGGTTTCATCTTCAATGTTTATTCCTGGTGCTATAGTAATAAACTCGCCACAAATGGACATTTTCAACATCTGTTTGTGGCTGTTCCCAGACGTCTTGTATTTCTTTGGGACATGAAGCCCTCTGTCTCCCAAGTGTAAACAGACACACCTAATTATGTATTAAGGTGTCTGAGAGGAGCTACTTGTTTTGATGACCGTTAAAAAAAAAAAAAGAAGAAGAAGAAGAAGAAGAAGAAGAAGAAGAAGAAGAAGAAGAAGAAGAAGAAGAAGGAAGAAGAAGAAGAAGAAGAAGAAGAAGAAGAAGAAGAAGAAGAAGAAGAAGAAGAAGAAGAAGAAGAAGAAGAAGAAGAAGAAGAAGAAGAAGAAGAAGAAGAAGAAGAAGAAGAAGAAGAAGAAGAAGAAGAAGAAGAAGAAGAAGAAGAAGAAGAAGAAGAAGAAGAAGAAGAAGAAGAAGAAGCACGGTCTGCTTAGCTCGCTGTGGGATGTGGGATAAACACACAGTAGTCCAGTAGTAGCTTCTCAAACAGTGGAAGTTCTCTGCCTGCCAAGGACAAAATCCAAGTCCTATTTTTCTCAGCCTGAGAATCATGTCCACTGAGTCCACTCCAGATGTGGACCAAAGGAGTCAATGACTGGGCAGGAGAGACAGTGCTGCCACAGATGCAGGGCCACATCTATTTACTCTTTTCATAAGGACTTAATTTTCGGGTGAAAAGAGGAAAGGTGCAGAGGAGGAAGAGGTCATTGGGGGTTCATTGTTTTTCTTCTTCAGGTCAGGAGAAAATAATTCTAGAGTGTTGAACTAGCAACTGGAGATGTGGGTTCTGGTCACAGTGCTGTCCTTGCCTCGCAGGGTGATCACGGTGGAGTCCCTTTCCCTCCCCGACCCACACATTCTTCTTCAGTAAAATGAGGGGCGGGGACGAAATCATCTCTGTGGGTTTCCCGGCTCTAAAATTCTGATCCTGCTACATATTGGACAGGTCTGAGAATTCCAAAAATACCTTCAAAAATTCTACTAGAAATACTGTTCCTGTAAAGAATGGTCCCCATTCATTAAAAAGCAGTACTAGTTTTCAAAATGAGGTAATAAATCTATACATTCAATGTGAAAAAAAAAAATCCAGGTTTTCTATGTACAAAATGTCAATTCAAAAATTTAGGATCTTTTCTAAAAATTAAAAAAACGTAATTGTTAACAACCATTCCCAACACAGGCCAAAAGAAAATGGGAACACTACTAGCTTTTTAAGAAAGTCTTTCATCCTTAAATTTAGCAGTAGAGGAAGTTAAAACTAACACTTCAGGCTCACATATTCGATGGGAGATATCATGTGAGTTATTTTTCTTTTTCTCTTCCAGATTATTTAAGCAAACTCTTTGATCTGAATTATCTCAAGTTAAAATAAATGATTTTTTGTATCAACCTTTCCAGCTCTCGCAGGGTAGAATATATTGCGCATAATTTAAGTAGCTTTAAATTTCCTTGTCCCACATATAAAAGAATATATTTTGAGGCTTTTTTTTTTTTTTTTTTAGACGGAATTGCACTCTGTTGCCAGACTGGAGTGCAGTGGCACCATCCTGGCTCACCACAACCTCTGTCTCCTGGGTTCAAGCGATTCTCCTGCCTCAGCCTCCCGAGTAGCTGGGACTGCAGGCGCGTACCACCACGCCTGGCTAATTTTTGTATTTTTAGTAGAGACGCAGTTTCACCATGTTGGCCAGGATGGTCTCGATCTCTTGACCCCGTGATCTGCCTGCCTTGGCCTCCCAAAGTGCTGGGATTACAGGCATGAGCCACTGCACCCAGCCTCTTTTGAGGTTTTAAGATCTCATTAATGTGTACATTTTAAATTTCTAGAATAAAATTTATGTTTTTACAAAATTGGGAGGTAGATTTTTCCGCTATTATTTCTGGTTAGGGATTTGGTCCACTTTACTTTATTTTGGGTTCTCTGATCTGCATCAAACCATGAATTTTGGCTACTTAGTAAGGATTAATGGTGTTATCCAGGTATGGGCTGGAAAGACTAGTGATACAAATATTCCTCTTAGGATGATATCCAACAGGCCTTTGTAGCAAAGTCTGATTCTGATATGGAGACTCCTACAGCAATGCAGAGTAGGGAAAAGCACATCCTGTGGAGCTAAAATACCTGAAATTGAGTTTTCACCCTCCATCTCTTTCAATTGATGACCCTGAACAAATCTCTGAATGTCTCTGAGCCCCAATTTCCTACTGGCAAACTACTGAGTGTAATAGTATTGATACTCCAATGCATTGTGACGATTAAATGAAATAATGTCTGTGAAAGTGCTTTCTATAGATGTAAAGCACTATCTAAGTATTATTAATACTAAGTCTTACTACACATTTATTTTTACTCTCACCTTTGGACTTAGTTGTAAAATTCTTCCCATCTTCCCCAGCACTTAATTTGTCTTAGGTTCTAACATGATGTTCTTTATCTGTGAGCTTTAAGTACTTTCTGCCATCAGAAAAGAGCTATTACAGAGGACCCGATCGTTTTTTTTTAAAATTTTTATTATTTTTAATTTTTAATTTTTAATTCCCTCACTTATTTTTAATTCCCTCACTCTCTGGAGTTCCTTAAGGAGAGCAGTAGAAGAGTTCAAGGTGCTCTCCTAAGATGCCTCCTCCTTTCTGGGAGTCCTCAGTTTGTCTGTACATATTCTGTTGCACCTGCCCAAGTCTCCACTTCTCCTGGATGACCAGCAGCATCCTCTGGAGACAGCAGCTTGATAGGCTGCCACAGTCCACTTGTCATCTAACTGCACTGGGCCATGGGCCTCTTCATATGCAATATGTTACGATGGGGGAATGCAATAACCCTAACTCACAGATTGTACTTGTGCCTATCTCTTTGTTCTTCCTGTTTCCCTCAATGTTAACCTGTTTGTTACACTTGTTGGAACTTACTTGCCACATTTTTAGATAACTGAAGGGATTTACCTCCAATTCGCCTTCTATATAACCTAAAGTGGTACTGCTTATTTGATTTTCATAAATTTTTACAAAGATTATTTTCAAACTTCTAACTAGACATTCTATAATTTGCAGTTTGAGATTTAACCTTTTCATTAGAATGGTGGTAGGAAGACCCCTGGGAGAGGTTCACTTTGGTGAAATAGTTTTCTCTCTTAGGTACCAGGGAATGTGGTAAAGTGCAGGAGGAAGGCAACTTAGCCATCTGAAGAAGCCGTGGCTTTGCAAGTCCGAAGCTGACACCTCAAATACTAGCTTGCAAAGTCTGCAAATGGGTTGAAAGACAACCACATCTCCAGTTCCCTCGTTTTAAGGCACTTAAGTGTCTAGTTACCTATCTCCTAACCCACCTGTGCAGTGATTTTCACTATTATACCACAGTGGTGTTGTAGTGAAAAAAGATCAGTACCAACGCCTTGAGACTGGAGCGGGAGGGCATGAGTACAAGCAAGTCCAGCCACTCATCTGAAGAGGAGGGAAATTCATTATACACATGTGTATTGTCAGGACTCAGACCTCTTGGCTCATGGGGAGAAAGCACGCCTCTTTCCAATAAAGTACCCTACCAGTTTTATTCCTTTTTAAAGTGACTGGTTTTTTTTCCAGTGGCTGTTATCTGTTATCTGCTGCTTCTCACTCTAGTGAGAAAATTCACATTACATTTTTTCACCTCCATTCTCTTTTACTATACCCTGCTAAATGAAAAGGCCAGGGAGAAAGGTTAAAAACTAGGTTTGACAGCCAAAGAAACAGCCAACCCATCGCCTGAAGCTCCAATCTATGAAGTTTTTGGAGCTCTGAGAATTATTCTGGATTCCCTATGATGACACCCTTTGAATTGTATCTTCTATTGAGTCCTTGAGCTTCCAAAACTCAAAATAAATCCATCAAATACATTTTAGGTAGGTTTGGTCACTGGGAAATGTGCTCTCCGGGTCCTGATTTTATGACTCTCCTTTCCTTTAAAACAAACTAACAAATGGCTGTAATGGTTTTCAATACATACACTTCCTCACTTCGGGATTCCAGAAAGAAAAGAAAGCTGTGTCCATGAAGAAATGGAATTTCATTACATTTTAAACAGGAAATATAAGAAAAGCTGTTCATATCTGCATAAGATCTTGAAGCTAACTTCCAGAGCCCCAAATTTAGAGTTTCTTGAGGAGGAATCTCCTTTTAGGGCACGGTTGAAGGATCTGAGAATGGAGTAATAGCTTACTACAACTGTGATGCCAACAGACTTACCTGTTTAAAGCCTTCTCCTTTAAGCTTGGCTTGTGGTTATGAGATTCTGCTTGGAACATTTTCCTCATCCCTTATCAATTCAAATTCCTTGCTATTTAAGATAAGCCCCAATTTCTCAGTCCTCTGAAGAAGCTGTTCTGGGTACTAACTCCACAGGGAGGACAAGTGCTTGTGTCTCACCTGGACTGATTTTTCTCAATTGCTGGATATTAGCTCGCCAGCCTGAAGGAACTGCTAGCTTCTTGCCTAGGTGTTTCTTCACTTCAGAGTTGTTGCCACACACTGCCCAGTGTGATCATCTAATGACTGCCTGCAAAGCTGGCCTGGTCACACCTGCATGCACAATGGTTTCCATTGCAGTGCATCTTTTTTTTTCTTTTTTTTTTTTTCCGAGACAGAAGTCTCCCTCTGTCACCCAGGCTGGAGTGCAGTGGCACGAGCTAGGCTCACTGCAACCTCTGCCTCCCAGGTTCACACAGTTCTCCTGCCTCAGCCTCCCCAGTAGCTGGGATTACAAGTGTGTGCCACCACACCTGACTAATTTTTGTATTATTAGTAGAGATGGTGTTTTGCTATATTGGCTGGGCTAGTCTTGAACTCCTGACCTCAAATGATTCGCCTGCCTAGGTCTCCCAAAGTGCTGAGATTACAAGCTGGAGCCACCGTGCCCAACCTAAAGTGCATCTTAGAAGCAGAAGAAAGAACTGGTGTGTATGAAAGATACAGAGGATACATTTTGAGGATGAGAAGAACATGGATATGGTTCGGCTATGTCCCCAACCAAATTTCCTGTTGCATTATAGCTCTCATAATCCCCACGTGCCATGGGAGGGACCTGGTGGAAGGTAACTGAATCATGGGGGCAGGTCTTTTCCATACTGTTCTCAGGATAGTGAATAAGTCTCATGAGATCTGATGGTTTTATAAAGGGGAGTTCCCCTGCCCCTGTACACATTCTCTTGCCTGCCACCATATAAGATGTGGCTTTCTCCTCTTTTGCCTTCTGCCACGATTGAGGCTTCCCCAGCCATGTGGAACTATGCATCCATTAAACCCATCTTTCTTTAGAAATTACCCAGTTCTTGGGTATATATTTATTAGCAGCATGAGAAGAGACTAATACAAACATATAATATTGTTTCAGTCCCCAAAATTCATCTCATCATTGTACATCATTGTACTAAAATCTGGGTTTGCATGGTGCCAAGGAAGGAAAGCTATTGGAAATCAGAAGATTAACAAAATGTGATTACAGAAAATTAATAATTTTCAGTCAAACAAAACATTTCAGATCTCAAAAATGGATTTCTGGCCTGAAATTTCCAGGTTGGTCATTCTGTATTCATTTAATAAATCAAGTAACTCCTGAATTACCACTTCACTTAGGGTGTATGAATAGTGTCTAAACATTAATTAAACTTGTATCAGATGCAATATTATTCCTTTTAAAGTCAACTAACAATTGGGAGAAAACATTAGTAAACATTTTGATGATACCAGCAAAATTCTCTCTCTACTCCAGTGTCTCTATCTCCACCACTTGCAGGTAAGCCCAAGCCACCATCCTCTCACTAGGGTGACTGCCACAGCTTCCTAACCACACTCCTTCCCTCCTCCCTACCCCTGTTACAATTCTCCACCCAACAGCCAGAGTGAGCTTTGAAAAATATAAATCAGTGTATATCAAGACCCTGCTTAAAATCTGCCAAATGGCTTAACACTGCACATAACAGCAAATTCAAACCTCTGATCTTGACCTGTAGTGGTCCTGCATGACTTGGACCCAGCCTATCTCTCTAACTTCATTCATCTACACACTCCAGCCACTGAGCACGCCGCTGAAACACCCCACAGTCTTCCCACCACTGGGCCCTTGCACTAGCTTTTCCCACTGCCTAGAATGTCCTCCCTTCCTCCTGATCTTGACAGGGCTAACTCTTTTTTGTTATTTATATCTCAGCTTAAATACTGACTCCTCATCGTATCACCCTATTTTACTTTTTTCATAGTACATACCCCTAGATAATATTTTATTATTTTCAATTGCCCACCCTTTGGTAGTAACAGCTAACATTTCTTGAGTGTCAGGCATTATTCTAAGGACTTTACATATATTAAACTTTACATATATTAAACTATCCTTTAGTCCTCGTGACAACCTATTAAAGCAAGTATTATTATTATTATATGGTCATTTAACTGATGTGGAAATTGAGGTTCAAACAAGCTGAGTTACCTCCCCACAGGCACAAACCTAGTAAGTAAAGAAGCCTGAATTTAGACCTGACTCCAAAGACTGTTTAATCATTATGCCATATGCCAATAGAAAAGTTCCAAGAGCCTTTCTGTCTTGTTCATCAGAGTATCTCCAGTGGGTAGAACAGTGTTTAATAAATGAGTAAATTTAATGTTGGCAATAACTTGTGTTAATAAATATTTTTATCATGTGGTCATAAAACACTATGACAGCAATGTTTCATTAAGAGAAAGCTCATTATGATTCAGATCATATTTTCTTTAAATAGACCTAATTTCTTTAATATAGAAAGCCTGGTCCTGTGATTACATTTATTCTATTATTAACAGAATTCATCCGTTTTAGTAACCCTTAGCTTATAAGGTTCTCATTTCTCCAGTAAGATAAATTACCACTTATAATGTACCATTCTCATGTAAAGAGGGTTAACAAATAAATTACATAAAACCACGCAAGGGTATGAGAGATGTCAGTAACATTCCTTAATTTTACATTAAATCTGGGATTTCAAAAACTGTCTATGGATTCTGACACACACGCACATATATAAGGCTTCACCTCAAAGACAGGTTCAGCTGTGGTCAGGTACCAAGATCTAAATGTACAGTTTTTTGGTATTAAATAACCTGATATTACGTTGCTTCTCATCAGAATCTCTTAACTGAAATATAAAACAAAACTTTTCCTGACATCTATCAGAGTTGCCCCTGTTAATTTAGCTCTTCAATCAAATGCTATATTAGCCTTTAGTGTTATTATTGATGGTAGTATTTAGTTTTCCTTTTTTTGGAGACAGAGTTTCACTCTGTCACCCAGGCTAGGGTGCAGTGGTCACAGCTTACTGCAGGCTCAGCCTCCCTGGCTCAAGCAATCCTCCCACCTCAGTCTCCCAAGCAGCTGGGACTACAGACACGCACCACCGCCCTGGCTAATTTTTGTATTTTCTGTAGAGACGGGGTTTCGCCATGTTGCTGAGGCTGGTCTCCAACTCCTGGACTCAAGCAAACAGCCCGCCTCAGTCTCCCAAAGCTAGGATTACAAACATGAGCCACAGCACCCAGCCAGTATTTAGTTTTCTGATGTGATGATTACTAAATCTCTCCTGTAAGAAAACCTGCCCTTTCAGGCCTTAATTTAGAATCACAGATATCAAAAGCTTTATGATGTACCTTGGGGAAAAACTAGCCCAACTAACTCAGTTCACGCTTGAAGAAACTAAGACCTAAAGTTAGTGACCTGCTCAAGAACTCAGAGGCACATCCGAAATTCAAAAGACAGGCTCCTCAATTCCCAGCCAAGCCCTATTTCCAAAACACTGTCAACGATGCTATGAATGTTTAATCACCACTCTAGATGCTTGAGTCATTTTCTTCCCGATAAACCAAATCAATCAACACAATTTTATTGAGCAACTGCTATTTTATTAGTGTTGAACTCAATTCTTCTTTGGGAGGCAAGACCCAATTCAAAAGTTTCAACCACCTGTTGGATTAAAGCGGTTGTGTGAGGTTTTATTAACCCTTCAAAGAGTATCTCTGGCACCTGCCAACTTCTAAGGTTAGAGAACAACTTTAACTTTCTTTATTAACTGCCCTGGGGGCCAAACTCTTTCCTTTTAGGTCAGTTCCTTTTCTTTTCTTTTAGGTCAGTTCTCTACTATATCTTTTCAGACTGAGTCTCACTCTGTCACCCAGGCTGGAGTACAATTATGCAATCTTGGCTCACTGTAACCTCCGCCTCCCAGGTTCAAGCAGTTCTCCTGCCTCAGCTTCCCTACTAGCTGGGACTACAGGTGTGCACCACCACACCTAGCTAATTTTTGTATTTTTAGTAGAGACGGGGTTTCACCATTTTGGCCAGGATGGTCTCAATCTCTTGACCTCGTGATCCACCTACCTCGGCCTCTCAAAGTGCTGGAATTACAAGCGTGAGCCACCAAGCCCGGCCTCTACCATATCTTTAAGCCACACTGAGAATGTACTGTTTTCCTAAGGTGTAGTTTGGGAGCTTACAAGTTTGTTTTCTTTAATGATGATACCATAATGCTATTATCAGACTTTTTCCTCTTTTCCAAACCTGTTTTTATTTCCTTTGTAGTTTTTATTTAGAAAAAGTTCTTCTTAATTATGTATGGATTTATTGTGACCACATCAATGGGTTTATTTATTGATTTTTCATGAATCACTGCTCTCCTTGGCACAGGTCAAGGTGTGTTTGTAACCATCATTATATGTGTTATTTTTATTCCATCAACTATAGCATTGTTACTAATTACCACAGAGAGCTGGAATGGTGACCATTTTGGATACAGCATGAAACAGCGATAAGCTTTAGATACAAAAGCACGGGGCTTCTCCTAGTCTCCCATGCTTGGCTGCATAGTTACGGGTTGATCACTTAAGGTCATAGTCTGCAAAATACATGACATGTTTCTACTTAAAAAAATCATTTGAGTTATTTAGGGACAATGTTGCCTGGGCAGCATTTTATTTTTATTTACATTACTTTCGTGGATTTGAAATTCATTAATTTATTGAGTCACATCAAAAAAAATTTAGACAGTATAGTCAAATGGGGTCCTAGATTTGCCTCAGACCAAGTTACTTAAATTCTGACCCAGTCCCATAAAATATGCCTTCCTGTTTGCATTTCAGGAAGACAAAAAATAAATCTGAAAATGACTTTGAACTATCTGAAACAAAGTGTTGTCCACAAATGACTTTGAACAATTCAAATTAAAGTTCTGTCATTTGTATTTTATCATATATTTTAATTAGAAAAAAAAAGCTTTTTACTTGTTTAATTTTTTTTTTTTTTTTTTTTTTGGATGGAGTCTTGCTCTGTTGCTAGCTGGAGTGCAGTGGCATGATCTCGGCTCACTGCAACCTCTGACTCCTGGGTTCAAGGGATTCTCCTGCCTCAGCCTCCTGAGGAGCTGGGACTACAGGCATGTGCTACCATGCCCAGCTAATTTTTGTAGTTTTTAGTAGAGACGGGGTTTCACCATGTTGGCCAGGATGGTCTCGATCTCCTGACCTCATGATCCGCCTGCCTCGGCCTCCCAAAGTCCTGGGATTACAGGTATGAGCCACCATGCCCAGCCTAGTTATATCTTTTCTAAGATTCCCCTTATAACTATTTCTACATGTTAACAAACCTAAGAGCTAATTTTAAATAATCATGCAGGCCAGGTACAGTGGCTCACATCTGTAATCCCAGCACTTTGGGAGGCTGAGACAGGTAGATCACCTGAGGTCAGGAGTTTGGGACCAGCCTGGCCAACATGGTGAAACCCCGTCTCTACTAATAATACAACAATTAGCCAGGCGTTGTGGCAGGTGTCTATAATCTCAGCTACTAGGAAGGCTGAGTCAGGGCAATCACTTGAACTCAGGAGGCGGAGGTTGCAGTGAGCTGAGATCACACCACTATACTCCAGCCTGGGCAACAAGAGCAAAACTCTGTCTCAAAAAAATAATAAAATAATAATAATCATGCAGTTCCTCTGTCGCCTTTCTATCTTTTCTACCAACAGTGATCAGTTAATGTTTCCTGAGAAATCAATGCTCAATGAAGTAACCAAACAATATTAAGACACAGGGATGTCAATGATCCTATTTTTCCTGAAAAAAGTATTACCTTGGCTGATATTTATTAATATCACAAATAATAGACCTGTCAAGACTATTTGTATATTCATTCTAAATGTAATCAGTTGGAGAATTCATGCATATGGGGATGTATATGCTAAAGCAGAGCTAACAACGTTGTTTTATTTTATCAGAGTTGCTGGTGTATTACATAAGATACTGCATGGTGAGACCATATATGCATTTATGAAATATGAAATAAAGATAAATGGAAATTGTCTTAGTCTCCTATAGAATCTTACTTCTGGATCTATTAGCCAATTTCTAATAATAGTCACAGCATAAGAACCCTGAAGCATGCAGCACTGATTCCTGGGTAGACTTTTCCACTGAATGCTAGTGCTTCCCACGACATTATGCGTGCAGAGCATCGGAGTAGGAGTTAGAGATAGAAAGGGATTAGAAGGCCCGGCCCTGGGCCAATGGGAGTCTTCAATCTAGCAGGAGCTCTGCAGAGATAGCAAAGGATTAGAAGACTAGGCCCCTGACTTAGGGGAGCTTTCAGTCTAGCTGGGAAAAGACAAGATCCTCCATGTCCTTGTCACATCTTAAGGAACATGAAGCCACACACATCAAACATACATCATTTTTAAAAGTTGAAAATGTAATTGTTGAAGCAATTCAGAGTGAAAGTATAATCTGAGCTGAATGGGACTGATTTTTTTTTTTTTAATTTCCTAAAGGAGATGGCTTTAAGTTGGTTATGGATGTGAATTATTATAATAGAGCAAAGGAACAAAAGAGATCTCCTTTCCTAAAATCCTGAGCATTCTTTGCATATTTTTGGCATCTACATGGGCTAGTACCATAATGTAACCATCGCATTTACTTTATGTTGTATCCTAAATGAGACTGAAAGCTTCTTGAAGGCAGAGACTATGTCTTCTATTTCTTTTTTTACTCCTCACCTGTGTAAGCACATTTTAAGTATTTGCCAAATATTTGTTGAGCTGACTTGAAATGACTGAAATGAATGAAAGAAAAGCATTCCAAACAGGAAGGAATGCCAGGGACTACTAATATATTGGATGACATTATTAAAATCTAAAATGTACTAGACAGGCAGAAATTATTACCTGAATTAAATAAGGTAAAACCTAACAGGGGTAACTATAAAGTATCATATTTAGATCTACAAAAAAAAACAGCTCTAAAAATAAATAATTGGAGAAATGCAGATTGACAAAAGTGGCAAATAGGAGAAAACAGTGTAGTGTGGTCACCAAAAGAACAAAGGCCACTTGCGCCTGCACTACCAGAGGCTGAGAAGAGAAGAATAGTTTGGTTCTGGGTAGGAGGCATTAAGATGGACACTAATGAACGGTGTCCGAGACCGCTGACCAGATCAGTAGGATGACCTGCAATCATACTTTACAGAAAGGGTTAAAAAAACGGCAGAGGTGGGGAACACAGGAAAAATTCAGCCTGAAGAAGATAAGACTATGAGAAATGATAGTTGTCAAAACCCTATCTTTTGCTTTGTTCTAGAGGAATAGCTGTGCTTCAGTTTACAGATTAGTGAATATAATTTCTATCATTTTCTCAGAAAAGAGCTCTGACACTTTATTACATGATGGCTATAATTAATGTCAGACTCTAAAGTAGAAATCAAAAATTCTATTTGATCATTTGGTTTCAAGCTGGACCTAAAATATGTTTTGGCATTGTTACTAACTGTTAGCAGCAAGTTCTGGAAACAGATACAGTCTTGATATGTGTTCTAAATATGAAACACATTGCAAAAAGACTTGGAGATAAAAATATATACTGCTTATGCACACTCTTACTGCGCTATTTCCTGTCCTTATCAGCAATGAAAGTTTCTCTTGTTTTGCCCTTTCTTTGTTGTTCCAGGTGAACAAAATCTTTTTTCTTCCTTTTTTTCTCCTACATATCTATCTTCCTCTTTTTTTTATCTTCTTTGCCACTAATACTTGTTTCATTAAACATTCCTAAGCACCTACCATGTGCCAAAAACTGTGCTAAGTTATAAGGATTCAAGAATATGCAAAACATAGCCACTATCCTTAAGAAGCTTATAAAAGGAGAATGGCTTGCAATTAAATTTTTATGCTAAAGGACAATGTGGGCCGGACATGTGGGCTCACACCTGTAATCCCAGCACTTTGGGAGGCCGAGGCGGGTAGATCACCTGAGGCCAGGAGTTCAAGATCACCCTGGCCAACACAGAGAAATTCGTCTCTGCTAACACTACAAAAATTAGCTGAGCGTGGTGGTGCATGCCTGTAATCCCAGCTACTTGGGAGGCTAAGGCAGGAGAATCCTGTGAACCTGGGAGGCGGAGGCTGTAGTGAGCTGAGATCACACCACTGCACTCCAGCCTGGGCAACAGAGTGAGACTCTGTCTCACATAAAAAGAAAAAAAAAAGATATGTACACATTAGAGGTGTGTCCAAAGTACAGAAATGACATACAAATGAGTGTAGATGAGACAGCGATTCACTTTGAAGAAAGTGGTGTTTGGGAAAGGGATGCCCAAGAGGGACCAACAGGGCCCTGCCCACCAGTGCAAAGAAATGGCTGACATGGAAGTGGGAAACGGTGCAGCACACTTAAGGAATGCCAGGCATTTTTAAGAGAAAAGGCCCCCCTTTACCTAGGAGAGTCAAATATTTTGGGAGGCAACTAAGCGGTCACATAACTGGATTGTTATTTTTAACTAGGTATGTTCTGTATTTGAACTGGTATGCATGACCACCAAAAAGTAGATGTTCAGGAATTTATCTATGGGCAAGATTAGGAAAAAAAGATTTAATTAAAAAATGCACCCAAGATATAGAAAACCATTTGGTGACAACTGCTGTAACAGAAAACATGCTTCTCCAGCAAGAAATGTGTGAAATGCTTTCTAATAAGAAAGATCACTGACAGTCAGCAACAAAAGGAAAATGGAAGATAGGATAGTATCCTCAGGTTCAGGCAGAGCACCCTTGATGATTTTAAAAATATAATAGCATCCGGTCGGGTGCAGTGGCTCACACCTGTAATCCCAGCACTTTGGGAGGCCGAGGCAGGTGGATCGCCTGAGGTCAGGAGTTCGAGACCAGTCTGGCCAACATGGTGAAACCCCGTCACTACTAAAAATACAAAAAATTAGCTGGACGTGGTGGTGGGTGCCTGTAATCCCAGCCTGTAATCAGGAGGGTGAGGCAAGAGAATCGCTTGAATCCAGGAGGCGGAGGTTGCCATGAGCCGAGATCATGCCATTGCACTCCAGTCGGGGCAACAAGAGCAAAACTCCATCGCAAAAAAAAAAATATATATATATATATATATATATATATATATATAAAAAATGGCATCCTTCCAGTGGAATGCAATTCAGGGGTAGAATGAAATGTATTATTACTAAGCCATAAAAAGACATGGAAGAACCTTAAATGCATACTACCAAGTGAAAGAAGCCAGTCTATAAAAAAAGCTACTTACTTATTGTATGATTTCAACTATATGACACTGGAAAAGGCAAAACTATAGAGATAGTAAAAAAAATCTGTGGTTGCCAGGTGCTAAGGAAAAGAGAAGGGAAAGAGAGATGAACAGGTGGTGTACAGGGGATTTTTAGGGTAATGAAACTACTCATTATGATTCTGTAATGGTGGATACATGGCATTATGATAAAACCCATAGAACTACACAACACAAAGAGTGAGCCTTGTGTAAATTATGGATGTTATTTCATAACAAATGTATCAATATTGGTTTATCAATTACATCAAACATCACACAAATGCAAGATGTAAATAATAGGAGAAAGTGGGAGATGGTGGGAGGAGAATATAAGAATCTATATATTCTGCTCAATTTTTCTGTAAACTTAAAATCGCTCAGAAGAATAAAGTATTAATTTTAACACATATACATAAAAGCAATAATGTTGCATGCATTTCCACTCTTTTGAAAATAATTATGTGACCTCCTTTTCCACTAGCATTTATCTGGTAAGGCAAACTTTCTTTACTGAAAGTCCTAAGAACATCAAATCCCTAAACAGATAGCATCTTACTCCCTGCAGAGCCTCTGAGACGTGTGATTCAGCAATTTCTAGCAATTCATTAACGCAGGGCCACTGAGGCACAATAAATTAACTGTATCTGAGAATGATAGAGACTCTTTAGTGACAATGAAATGAAAACTCAGGTGTCCTAAGTTAAACTGCACCCCACCTTCTCAGACCCCAGTGCACTACAGCAGCCATTGTATCTATCGTTAGAAAATTAATACTTTGGGTGAAATGAGGTTCATACACTCAAGTTTTCTTTGATTGAAAGGAGATTTCAGCAAATCTTTCAATAAAATGTACAACCACATGTTTGCCATCCCTGCAAAAGCATGACTCCTTTCATTACTAAATCTTTTCCCTGTGTGTGGTTGGTTGTACATGTGTCAGAAATAAATCCCCACAAAAACTACTGAGAAAAACCATGTATAAAATCAGAGTCAAACCATGTACACAGGTTTAATTCTGAGCTTTAGTATCTCAGATACTAAAATATCTGAGTGTAGCTACAAATAACAGTAATTAGTCATACAACCAAACTTAGTCAACTTTGTGAGTTGGACCAACTATTATCTCCAACTGATCTAGCAGGAATGAAAACCACTTCTTTGGGCCTCAGCAGCAATAAATCAAAAATTAGAGTAAATGGAGGTCCAGGTAAGATTAGAACACCATCTGCTATGTCAAAAGATAGGCTATTTTTAGGGAAAGCAAGATGAATTTCAACTTATGGAATGCACAAGTAATCCATTCAATCAGTGGTGATATAATGAAGAATACTGAACATTCAATTGTTGACACAGGGCTTGCCTTTGTTTAGGGTCCATAAAATTTAATAACTTCCCCACTCTGTGGCTTTAAACGGAGAACTTCTTCAAAATAAGAGTTACTCCTATTAAACTTAATTATTTGCCCGTGGCTGCTGTGGCAGAGTATGTCTACCAAACAGGTGGCTCTTAATAAAGGAATGGTTCTGTAGTAAAAAGTAGATGCTCTAGTGTTTTATTATGGTTGCTTTAACTTTCTGGTTTATTAGTATTAATTGCTGAAGTTTTCCTTTTAACCTTTCTTAAGGCATTCCTCCCTCCTGTGAGTTAAGAGCTGCTCTGCTAAAATAAATGTTCACATATAATTGGCACATTACGAAGCTGCTGGTTTCGAGAACTTGACTCGGGGAACTTGATAGAAACTTGGTTATAAGGGACATTTTAAAATGAACTACATCAAACTCTACTGGGTTTGAATCCTCCTGACAGACCTTGAGTAATCAAATGGGGTTTTTCCACTGGCAATTTCTAGATTTTGTAGTAGTGATAAAATAATTTTTAATAATTTTGTTATTAAACTAATGCTTATTCTCCTGACCTTGGAATATTATAGTTTAGCAACTGAAAGTCATAAAATTGGAGACATCTTCAATAGTCCTGTGCAGTTGAGTAAGTGGAAAGTGTTAATATTTACATATTTTGAAATAAGAGATTCAAGACTATTTTCCCAAGCAGAAGAAAAAAATAATCTTACAGAAAGATTAGCTCTGTCCTATCTTAACAACAACGACAAACAAAAACCCCATAAATGCGGAGAAAAGTCTTTCATACAATCTATAGTGGCAAGCAGGGAGAGGTGGCTCATGTCTGTAATCCCAGCACTTTGGGAGGCCAAGGCAAGAGGATCACTTGAGGCCAGGAGTTCAAGACTAGCCCGGGCAACATAGTGAGATCCTGTCCCTACAAAAAATATTGACCTGGCAAGGTGGTGCATGCCTTTAGTCCCAGCTACTCAGGAGGCTGAGATGGGGGAATTGTTTAGGCTCAGGAATTCAAGGCTGCAGTGAGCTATGATCATGCCTCTCCATCCCATCCTGGGCAATAGAGCAAGATCCTATCTCTTAAAAAAAAAAAAAAATCTGTAGTGACCTCTTTCAGAGTAACTGAAGCAGCCAACATCTATGAATAAGATGCATCTTACCTGTGCATCTTTAACTAACATAGCCTAAGTCTCTAAAAAAAACCTCCAGAAAGCATCAGAAAGCTATAAATCCCTTCTACCTCATGCATGCCAAAGAGTGGTACAGACTTAGGTTAACCTAAGCTACTTCACTCAAATGAGTGGGATAGTGGAGGAGTTATTTGCAGTGAAGAAAAAAAGCCTGTGTAGGCTCTCTAGGAGACTCATACTCTGACCCACGAGTCCAACAATCAACCTCAATAAAGAGTTGTGCTTCTTTCCACAGCAGGATAATTGTATAAAATACATTTTGAAAGTCAGCAATTATTTATTTACATAGTATTTTGTAATGACTTCCAGAAATGTAATTATAATCTTTGTGTCAAGCCTCGTAAGTGCTTTGAAGATCAAAACTGCCATGGGTGATAAGACTGCAATTATAAAGACATGCGGTGGTTCAGGCCATGTAAGGCGTGCTGGTCCCTGCCTTGTCACACCTTGCCCTGGACTAGAATCAATGAGAAATAACTTTGGCCACCTCTGTGTAGTGAATAATCTTTTAGAAACATGTAGGATAAAGTGAGATAATGTATAAAATCACCTGGGGATAGAAGTGCCACTTAAATACAGATTATTATATGATGAGGCCATACTTATCAAAGTAAGTATGGTAGGGAAGGAGGTGGCTTCTGCACTGTAACATTAGTAGACTGATTTCTGAGACTAGTGCTGACTTTTATAATTCAACTGAATATGATTCAAACTCATTACCATAATGTACACCTGTTAGTCGATTACATGGCAATAACTTCTCATTCAATTATAAACTTATACGTGCTCTTGTTGTTCCATTACAATATTTAAGGCTACCTAATGTTAAGGAAATATTTCCTGAATCATTGTACTGTACCTCTGAACTTGAAGACATCTAGTATTATACCTCTCTCTGCAGTAAAGATTGTGGGTAACATACCTTTATCATTTTATCTAATTTTTTAACACCTTGCTTCCAAAAATGGTCTGAGGAAAACTAAAGACTATCTAATATAATATCACCATGATTATTGTCATTTATTAACTTCTAGAATTGTAGCCATGCTTTAAAATTATTCAGAAGAAAGGATACTAATAAAGAAAGGTGAAATATTGGATTCTCTGAGGGTCTTTAGGTAGATTAAATCATGGTCTTTCTTTAGAATGGTCTTTTAGGAGAAAATGGAATTTTTTAAGGAACAGTTCTTTCTGGCGGATCTTTCTGGTTGTTTTTATTCCTATAATCCCTTGGAACACAGCATTAGCATGCCTACTTAATTTAGGTGTAACTCAGCACTTTCTATTGTCTGACATAATTGAATCGTTGTTTTCTCTTAATGCCTTATTGACTTTTTTGTGAACGGTTCCCAATTGCTTTTTGCTCTGTAAATGTTTATTTTAAATCTACAGAATAATAATAATAATGGGAAACATCTGAGTAGTTCTATGTGCTAGGTACTGCATTAAGTGCTTTGTGAATGCCATGTGAGTATTAACTTATTTAAATGTTTAGATAATCTAAGGGCTTTGTTTTAAATACGTTCTGTGGTGATCCATTTTGTGAAGGAAAAGTTCCCTTTAAAAGTTTAGATTTTTATCTAATCTAATTTGACTCACTTAACAAGACTTGCCTGCAAATTACATATGGATATACAATTTTTACAAAACAATTTTAGCTTCATAATATCAGCTACAATCTATTTGGCACATATCATGTGCCAGTTCTAAACACTTTATATAAAGTATCTCACTTCATCTTCACACCGACCCTGAAGATGAGTATTGTATGCCTATTTTACAAATAATAAAACTAAGTTTCAGAAAAGTAAGAAGTTGCCTGATATATGTATGAGCTGGGATTCAAACCTGGGTCCGAACATCCAATCCTACTGTGAAGTGAAGAATTTTATTCTTTCTCACCCAAAATCATATGAGAATATTTTGTGTATCCCTTTAGATATGGAGATGAAAATTGATCGATGCACACAAAAACATAAACTGTTCTGCAAAGCGTCTCAAAAAGAGACCACGGGACTGCCTGCAGACAGGGATAGAGATTAATATTTTTAGCTGTCCGTGTTACGTGGAAACAGCATTATTTGGCACAGAGCATTATGAAGACTAAAGGCACAAGAATGGATTCAATCCAAAGGGCTTTATTTACTAAAGCACACACATACAAAAAAAACCCCAAATTTAAAAAGCCCTCATGCTTAAGTCTCACATGTAGTAGCCTCTAGGTCATGGACTTAGACATTGGCTTTAGATGTTGAGAGGAATCATAAGCTATACATTGTCTAAGTTGGTACCTGGGACCCTATGAGACAGGCTTCCCCAAGAAGGCGCCCAGGACTAGTCCCCAGGGAATTAGAAATGGTGCACACTCCAATGACATGGTCCCTGAGTCCGCCAGGCAGTGCTTGGGTGTGCAGGCACAGTCCCGCAGCCCAGGGCAAGGTCAGGTAAGTCAGTGCTCCTCCAGTTCCCTGACAGTCCACGTCTAGTTGTTTCTTCCTGTTTCCCTACCTACATGCTGACAAGAAGGATTTTCTGTTCTCTTTACTGTTTATACAGAACCTCCCACCCTGGCACCATGTTACTTTACCAGTAACAACTCCAGAAATGTTAAGGGTTGGAGGAAAAAACTGGACTAAACTCAGTACAAACCAGTTTAAACCAGAGGCTCACTCCTACCTTTGGCCTAAGATGGATATATGGCTGGAAAATTAACCAGTTTCTGCTCCTGCCTCCTTCTCTGTGAAATGGGAAAGGTACTGTTTTATGGAAATATTTGAAGTAACCCTCAGTAAAGTAACTTGAAATAATCTGGCTGTTTTCCATTACACATGTACATGATAAACAATGATGACTACTCGTTTATGCAGCATTTTTCCGATGTCATTTTCAATGGCTTTCCTGATGAACTCACAGGAATATACCTCAGTAGGAAACTGCTGTAGGTAAGTGTCTCTAATGCTAACATTACTCCCTGAGGTTTTTTTCCTCTAGGTACTGCTAGAGAAAAAAATAGCAAAATCTGCTTCAGCCACAGTGGGTTGGGCAGATGGAAGCCCCAGGAGACCCCAAACAGAAGCAAGTTTGCATAAGTCTATTCTGTCAAAGTGTCCTTTTGGCCCTATGTAAAACAAAACAGACTCTCAGTATGAAATGTAGAAGGAATAACCAGAACTAACTTAACACCATCAACACTGTGCCTTTAATCTCGCATCAGCCTTCGTTATCCCCACTGTGCCTTACTCATCCTTTCCCATTATCTTTAATTAATGTTTGCCTAAAGGCGACGGTGATTCCAGACAAGGGAAATGATAACTAAAATTCTACACTCTATACAATTTCCCAATACATACTGTGTGATTCGTAAAAATGATAACAGCAGTCACAATGAAAAGTGGTAACATGGTTTCCCAAAACACCTTGCAGTTCTCCCTCCACCCCTCTTCTTTCCCTACTCACCCCCATGGGAGTCCATCTGCTGCAGAAAATGTGAGGCACTAGGACCAGAGAGCCCTTTCCTGCTATTTGCTTGAGAAACAAAGCCTTCCCTCCTCCCAAGTTGAAAGAAATAAAGGAGTCTGAACTAATCAAAACCCGCAAGCCTGCTGGTGGAGCTTCAGCTTGTCAGTGATGCAACTCAGCGGAGTGAGTAACGGCTTCGAGCTTTGCAGAAAATGAGATAGGGAGAGAAACAGACAGAAACACAAAGAGAAAGAAAGAAAGGCATTAACCTGGCCAGGAGTCAAACAGGTGCAGGGGCCCGAACGCTGAGAAGAGTACCTGGCAAACGTGGGATCCAATGGGGTGTGTGCCTCTCTGTGGACGTACGTCATTGAGTGGGGACAATGTTTGCAGCTCATATGTCAGGGTGGACCAAGAGGTTTCTTTTCTTATTCACGGGACTCATACAGTCAGCTAAGGGCCTTTAACTTTTCTCTACTTGTCAGTTGGGAGTCTTCGTGAACACTTTCTGGCTCTCTGTGATGAATTCTCCAGGATAGAGGGGCAGCCAGGTAATTTGTCACACACACTCCCCCCATGGGCCACACATTTCTGTAGTGCCTTTGGAATAGAGGAATTGTGAGCACTGGGCTGCCGGGCTGCAAGTGACAGCAGCACGCATGATGCTTCACAGAAAGGCTGCGTCCTTCTTGAGTTAGCCACTCAGAGGCCACGCATTGCCTTTTAAGACTCTTCCAGGCCTCACGGCACTTCAAATGACTAGTTTCTGACAAAGATCCTAAGTTTGCAGGTGCTCTCTCTTGGAACTGACTAGCTTGGACTCCTGGGACTTAAAAGCCTTTAGGAATGGAGGGCTGTGCCATCAATCTGGTTTATAGGCAGATGTTAGGAAAAGAAAGGAACACAAGCAAAGGAAGGCCTGGCATAAGACCCTCAGGAAAAGGCCCTAGTTATGAGACAGTGCCCACCAAATGGGATACAATTCAGCAGGACACTAACTGGGCGGCATTAAATACCATCTTAAAAGTATGCCATCTCTGGCAGATTTTCAGTCTCTTGACTTAAAATGTTCGAGTGTTTGATAACCCCATAATTCAGAAGATTTAATTTGCCAGTTGTCATTCCCTTGCCCACATGTCTCTAATAGAGAGTCACTGTGAGCATGGATGACACAGGTTCAGCCCATCCCACTCCCCCCGACCCCTGTGCGGGGATGGATTTTTAGTTAAAGCGCGGTCTTTACCTGAAATGCGCCTAGGCACATCGGTGATGGCAGGAAGCCCAGTGCCCCGTGTGGAAGACAGCGGGGTGGTAGAGTGGATGGACGGGGACGTCATCTGGCTCAGGTAGGAGGGGTAAGACTGGTCATAGGACCACGGCGGGGAAGACTGTGCCTGCCTGGGGTCTGGGAAAAAGAAGAAGAAAAATCTTTAGAATAGCAACCATTGCAGCCTTAGAAACATGCAACCCAATACTTAGAAAGGAAAAAGCAGAAAAAGAGAGAGAGGAAAAATATGGCTTATACATACAAAATAAATAAGGAATGGCTATTTATCTCTTATAACCCCATCCTTTCAAGCCTTGAATAGCACAAAGCTTTCTAGACTTTGAGTCTCAACGAAAGCAACAAAATGGATGATGCATAAGGACTATTTGTCTCTCTCTTCTAAATATTTCTATTTGGAAAGTCTAATAGTCATTTAGAAAACAATCTGCTTTGGTTTTCTTTACAAAGTGGAATTATATTTACTTTCTGTATTCTCTAAAATTCCTCCAGTGAACATGGATAACTTTTTTTAAGTTAGAATATTTTCTGAACAATATACTTGGTTAAAAAATATGTAGATTGTGCCTTTTGCTGCTGCATATCCAGCTACTTACTATCTTTCAGACATGCTTTTTGGTTTTAAAGTGAATGACTCCAAGATTTCATCTCAGGGCACTTTTTTCAGGCAGGTCAATGGAATGGCCCTTTCTAGCATGGGGTGAAGGGAATAAGGGCAGGAATGAGAATGGAGGGGCAGCACATAAGATGAACAGGCAGGAGGGGAGCCAGTTACGTTACTCTCATGCTAAAGCTAAACCAGAAAATAAACCGGAAGAAAAAGACAAAATTTAATTTCAAAGTCAACTACCATTAAGAACTGAAAAGTCTCATCACCAGCCAGTTTCAACGCTAAGCACAATAGTTTCTGACAGTAAGAAAATGGCCCAAAACAGGAGAACGGGGAAACGTTTTTAATCCTATTGGAATCTGTTTAAAAGATGTCACATGTCTGGAATTTGGCCTAGTGTTACCTACAGTCACTGTAATAATAAAACTAATGGGCAGTCAGCTGGTTAGGGTTAATTGCTAAATATTAACAATATTTTTTGATGTAGCTCTAGGAGTTTCTTGGAGGTACAAACTCAAGGCCACATTATTAAAAGACCTTTTGCTTACATACAGAAAAAAAGGTAAATGTGCTGTGTTTCCAAAGCAAAAAAAGTATGTATTTCAAACTCTTTTGCTCTTACTTGAGGGCTAATCAAACAAAATCATAAGCAAATTTCTCTTAACATGTTTTTATGCTAATTTTAAAATTATGTTAATTTTTAAAATTCTAATAGACCAGGCTATTCACAAGATAGCTTGGTATCTTAGAATATGCATGGATTTTGGAATGTTCAGAATTAGGTCCAAGTTCTGAGACTTCTACTTTCTGTGTAACCTTGGCTTAATTAGTCACTCTGAGCCTCAGTTTCCTCATCTGTAAAAGGTGTGGAAGGAGGGGCAGCAATAATACCTGAATCACAAGGATGTGAAAATTACATGAGAAAACTATTAAGAGAAAACTAGCACAAAAGACACTTAATAGGCATTAATTCATATATATATATATATATATATATATAAAACCTCTGGGTAACATAGGGATAGTTCCATGTTTCAAACATATCTGGACTGGAGTTAATACACTTGGATAGGTTTCAAATTATCCCCACACATCACCTATTATTCTTTAAGAATAAAAACTATTAATATACTTGAAGAGTTAATTCAGGTTTATCTCTAAAAGTAAAAATGAGTATAATAAGATGCGGATTTTTGAGATGATTCGTCTGTTAAAACCTCTCAGTTTTTCTATACAGTCAAAGCAGTTTAGTTCAGCTATTTCTTGTTTATTTGTTCAATTCAGAAACAATTTATTTAAAGACTGTTTAAATAGGACATACTTCTTTGAGTCAAAATAATTAAACACATCTGGATATTTACCTGCTGTTTACTGACATTGACAGAGATACAGAAAAATGTCATCCAATTCCATTTTAAGGAGCATTTACCTGAGTTTGCAATTTGAATAAAAGAGTAGTACTATAAACGGTTAACAAACTTTTCCTTCAGAAATCTAAAGGATAATTGATCATTAAAGTAATGGACTTCTGTGCCTTAAAATTCTCAAGGCTGAGATTGTAGAGATTGGCAACATTTCAAATCCGAGTGACTGGTCCTTGTTATATATCTGATATTGACATATTTCCTTGCCTTACACCATTAATGTAATTCACTATTCAGAGAAACGGTAAATGATCTTCAGATGGAAAAAGATTCATTCCTTACAGCACAGAAAAACAATCTCACAAGGGCAAGTCCTTCTCTCAAGCAACATTTTCAAAAGACAAAAAGGTTGAGAACCACATAGCTAAGTAAGTTGGGCACGCAGGACTCAAATTTGGATTTGAGTTCTCATCTGACTTCCCCAGATGACTTCCTGAGCAAGCAGTTTAACCTATACCATTCCTCTTCTGTAACAAGTCATCCGTCTAGGGCCCCCTGCCTAAAAACGAGACCAAATGCAAAGAACTGTAAAAAATGACGAAAAGGAATTAGGGTACTCAACTTGGAGGTAAGATACAGTCTTACAGTTCTCCTAGTGCAGAAAGGCGGCTCAGCACAGTGGGAAACAAGAGGGCTTTTTAGTGACAGCATCTGAGTTGACGTGTCAGCTCCGCTATTGATAAGCTGTATGACCTCATCTGGGTTAGCTAACTCTGAATCTCAGTTTCCTCATCTGGAAAATGAGGCAGCATAACACAGAACGGTGAATATAGCAAAGTGGTCACGCATCCTGGCTGTGCAGACAAGCCTAGGCTTCAGTCACACCTCCCTGCTGTGCTGAGCAAATCACTTAAACTTTTAGGCCTTAGTGGCTCATCTATAAAATGGGAATAATGATACTTACTAGGGTTTTTGCGAGCATTACATGAACTAGGCCATATCTAATATGGTACCTGGCACTCTTAGCACATATTAAGTATATAATAAATACAAGTGCTATCTATATAATGAGTACAAAAATAACTACTCTCATTTTTGGAAAATGAGATGAGATAATGCAAGTAAAAGCATTTTGATAAGCATAAAGTACTATAGGGAAACTATTTTGACTCTCTTTAGGAGCTCACATGGTGAAGGCCCTGCCTGGGCCTTGTGACCTGGGCTGTGTTTCTCAACATTACTGAGCTTTAATTTCCTCGTCTGCAAAATGGAGATGATAATACTATCTCAAGAGTTGAATCCTCAGACTGAAGATTAAATAATATACGGTAAATGGAAAATCATCATCGTTATTAAAAATAAATATTAAAATATGACTCTGTGCTATCTAGGGTAGCTGGGTTTGTCTCATGTTGTTACTCTTAAAGACTTCCGAGATCAGATTCAGCATAATTAAGTATAATGCCTGGCACACAGTACTCAATAAACAACTACTGAATGAACTTTTCAGGGTGGCTTGAGTGAATAATAAAATATTAAAATTAAGTCATACTTAGTAATTCTCTAATTTCTCCTTAGGCTACCAAAGAGGTTTATATCGTTGAGGTTTTAGGTTTTACATCCTGACTGCCAGAATATATACTAGAAGAGTCTATTAAAGGATAGTTTTGCTTTTAGTGGAGGCCTTTCCAAATATCCAAAATTAAGAAAAATAACTTCTCACTATCCCTAAATAAGTGAGAAGCTCTATCTTTGTTTTTTTGTCTCTCAGAGGATAGGCTAGAGTCTCCTTCAAGGCCATTGTCCTAAGAGTCTATGATAATGACTTAAAGAAAGAGTTACTAAAGAAAAATAAAATAGGCTGGGTGCAGTGGCTCACACCTGTAATCCCACCACTTTAGGAGGCCAAGGCAGGCGGATCACCTGAGGTCGGGAGTTCGAGACCAGCCTGACCAACATGGAAAAACCCCATCTCTACTAAAAATACAAAATTAGTTGGGCGTGGTGGTGCATGCCTGTAATCCCAGCTACCTGGGAGGCTGAGGCAGGAGAATCGCTTGAACCCAGGAGGCGGAGGTTGTGGTGAGCCAAAATCACACCATTGCACTCCAGCCTGGGCAACAAGGGCAAGATGCCATCTCAAAAAAAAAAAAAAAAAAAAAGGAAATATAAGAACTGCCATATGCGGTTCACTAGATCTGGTATAAAAAAAGAGGATAGCAACCTTTAAAAAAAAAAGCAGGCCAGGCATGGTGGCTCACGCCTGTAATCCCAACACTTTGGGAGGCCGAGATGGGCAGATCATGAGGTCAGGAGATCAAGACCATCCTGGCTAACACGGTGAAACCCTGTCTCTACTAAAAATACAAAAAATTAGCTGGGCGTGGTGGCGGGCACCTGTAGTCCCAGCTACTCGGGAGGCTGAGGCAGGAGAATGGCTTGAACCTGGGAGGCGGAGCTTGCAGTGAGCCAAGATCGAGCCACTGCAGTCCAGTCTGGGCAACAGAGCGAGACTCTGTCTCAAAAAAAAAAAAAAAAAGCAATGGTCTCCAAACACCCCCATGCCTTCCCTAATACCTTGTGAATGAGTGATTACCAATCCAAGCTCCATCATTTCCAGACTGTGTGATTGGACAAATTACATATTTAAGATTAAAGTTTCCTCATCTATAAAATGGGGGTAAACAAGAATACCTCCTTCATAAAGTTGTCTGATGATTCAATGAGATAATATAATATAGAGTTTAGCATATGGAAAGAACCTAATAAATGTTTCCCACTGTTAAAGACTCTACCTTTACTGAACCTTCATTTTGTATTTGTTTCTAGCCCTTGACCTCTTTTTCTGACAGAGTACAATTTTTAGGAGAGCTTCCTGTAGTGTGTAGTTCACAATTTGGAGCATATATGTCTGTGTTAGTCATGTTGATATCCTTTTACAATGACTTAACCTTAATCGTGTTCCTTCTTAAGTTTTGGTTTCTTCCCAGAGAAATCCTAATTTTTTAAGTATATTTTCAAATACCATACACTTTAACCTTTTCAATCTTTTAGTGGGAAAAAATGGCTGTAAAATATCTTCACTTCCTAAATGCTCAATCACCAAGAAAATATAATCCTGTCATAAATACATGATTACAACATATTTGCTTTTTATGGACAATTATTAATGCTTATACTAGAGGAAAGTCACCTTAACCTGATCTCATAAACAATTTCTGAACTCAACTTCCTGAAGAAACCTGAGACTTCTGAGATTTACTCTCAAATTGGATGAGTCAGAACAGGTGATAGATGTTTTTCAGGCATCACCAGTCAATCCTAAAGTTACTAATAGGAAAGATACAAAGCCTAGCTCTGAGACAAACATACTAATTAATGACAAACAAGAAACTGTCTTTATCTCAGCCTCAGGTCCCACAGAGCAAGGATAATCCGTCCGTCACTCTGCCCCACCCAGAGTTATATTGGATGGTGTGTCTTTTCAAGTCTGCAGCAATATGAAGGGAAGAACCATGTCCTAACACTCCAGCATAAACACAAATATCCTTGACTTTTAATCATGGCCTTGACTGCAGTTATGGGTCAGCCACGGTGTCACCTCAAGGCCATAAACTACCTACAAGTTTTCAGGGACTAAATCAATGCTATCTCACAGAAAGTTTCAAAAAAAAAAAAAAAAAATGAAAGCTGTTGCCAGGCACGGTGGCTCAGGCCTGGAATCTCAGCACTTTGGAAGGCCAAAGTGGGTGGATCACTTGAGCCCACGAGTTGGAGACTGGCCTGGGTAACAGGCTTTTGTAGAAATGGTGAAACCCCGCCTCTACAAAAAAATACAAAAATTATCCGAGTGTGGTGACACACACCTGTGGTCCCAGCTACTCTGGAGGCTGAGAAGGGAGGATCACTTGAGCCTGGGAGGCACTGAGTCATGCCACTGTACTCCAGCCTGGGCGATAGAGCGAGACTTTGTCTCAACAACAAAACTGTTGTTGAACTTTAAATATTTTTATGTTTTTTAAAAACTATAATTCATTCTTTTTATATGGCAACCTTCAGAAATAGTATCAATATTATTTTAATTACTATATTAGAGAAATTCAACAAATTGACATACGTTCTTATATGCATATGATATACGAACAACCCTCTGGTGTTGGGTTTTTGTGCGCACACTCGAGGCATAAAATATCACTAAAGATAACTCCATTCCTATTTCTCCACCAACTTCTCTCCTGCCACCTAAAACAGGGGGTCTTAGAGGGAAGTGGTGATCAAATCTGACCTGTAACATAAACTTGAAAGAGAAAATCAGGTCTTTCCTATCTGTTGGGTCTGCTGTATTCGCAGGCAGGACGTGATTAATCAAAATGACTACATGCAAGAGAAGAGAATGAAGCAGAGGACCACGGCTGCTCCTGCAGACCCTGAGGATGAACCCAGGGAGAAAGGGGTCCCCAGGGCAGAGAAAGCACACTAAGAACCACCACCAGGAATAAGGGGAAGGCTATTTATTGGACCCCTCAGATCTGCAACAACACACTTTCAGAAGCAATCATGGTTTCCTCCATGAGAGTAGACCAAATCTAGCTATTAAGAGTTCAGGCTAATTTCCCTTTTTCTGTCTCAGGTAGAAGCCATTGAAAGCCGTAGAAAGGAGCCAGTCATCTGACATAAGGAATCCCTTCAGCATGTATTTCAACCGAGGCAAAGTCTGTCACAAGCACGGAATGGTGTTTTTAAAAACGCTCTAAAGATGGAAAGGAACCGTGGAGCACCAATGTCAGAATCGATTTTATAAGTTCTCCTTCTAGGGTGGTGTTCCTTCAGCTTAGACTTCTCAGAGAGTGGTTGCATCTGCTTTCCATTCTATAAACCACAAAACATAAAAGTACAGAAGGCGACCGTATCCAGGGGGTGCTCAAAAATGCTAATTGGGAGAGGGGCGGTTCATCTGTCTCAAGTTGTCTTTCATCAGGCAAAGATGGAGACAACCATTTATGTAAACCTGTGGAGATGAGGAAAGCAAGCTGTCTTCTTTGAGCAGGACCACAGCTTCTGAAGCACAATCACTGGTATGGGGAACAAAAAGGGGGTGGCCATGCACTTCCTACAGTGATAGCTAAAGGGTCATGGGCTCTAAGAGTCTCCATTCTTTCAAATGACTAAAAAGCCAAATTTCACATCTGCATAATTGAACCCTAAACACTTGGAGTCATACTGAGAAGGGAGGAGGGCAGAGAAGAAAAAAAAAATAAAAGCACCCCAGGAAAATGAACTGACTCCGGGAAAACATGTCCAATTTTCTTCTGAATGAGTAAGTTTGAGTGGGGGCAGCAGAGCAGGCAGAGAGCTTTCTGGAAGCCCAAAGGTAGGCTGGAAACAAGGCAGCTGCTATTAGCAGGGCTCCTTTTGTAAACACTTTGGTTAAACATGTGTGGGTGTGAAGGAGGATCTGCTTTCCTAGGAATTGCTCACAACAAGGCACACCAGGGACAGGGTGCTGAACTTCATGCAGACGGGAGGAAACAAGTCAAAGGCAGCAAAGCCTGAACACGCACACAAAAGGCTATTTCCTGTTCCTGTGGCCAGCAGGCTTCTGTGTAACACCACACCACGACAGCCAGTGATTCTGCCAAAACTGTCTGCAGGGAATACCTGCCATATTGGGGCAGCGGGGTACAAAGATCCCCACAATCTCACCCCTTATCCTCCACCCATTTCCCCCTAATCAGTACTCAAATCAGGCTGTGTAAACCTCAAATATTTCTTGAGAAAACTGGGGTGTCGAAAATGATGCACAGAGTCTACTAGCTTAGAACTATGCTTCTTAATTGCTACCAGGGTCAATCATCCTAACACAGAGGGGCAGATTTACCATTTCCTATCTTAAACTGTTTCTGTCATATTACTGTCATTCATAATACAGATATACTCACACTTCATACATACAGAGCTTCCCGTTTCAAAACAATCTACACTAAATATGAAACGTTAAATTCTATGTCTTTTCTAATAACCCTGTTAGCTAGACTGGAGTTTTAGAATGAGCTTTCTCCACTCATTTCTGGTTCTCTTGACTAACAGGAAACCGTTTGCAAACAAACGGCCTCCTCCAAGCATAGGAAGAGCCGTGGACTGGAGGTTCTGGCACTAACTGTGCAGCCGTTGGCCAATAATTTACAGCCTCTGGGTCTCACTGTTTTCACCTGTAACATGGGAAGGGGTGGGTTATCTCTAAGATGTTTTCCAGCTACAAAATGCTATGATGCTAACCACTCAGAAGAGTGAGCTCCCAACCCTCAGTCCTTTCTGGAGACTGTAACTGCATCAGAAATGACTGAAGCCATGCAGAGCTGACTCGGGGTGGCTATGAAAGGTAGCTGACAGTGCAGCACCTGCCATCACAGAGCATCTGGCTCAAGTCCACTGAGAAGCCCCAAGAGTAAGGTGCGGACCCCCCCTTGTTGTCCCCACCAAGGGCCTTCTCCAACTCATCTGGTGGCTCCCAGAATCATCTGGCAGGAGACAGATCCGTGTGACAGAACCTAAAAAAGGAAATCTGAGGGAAAACAAAGCAGCAAACTGGTTAAAACTGGAGGCTACATAGGGTATACCAGGCATGACCATAGGTTAAATTACAACACACACAATGGGAGAAGAGAGAATTGGTAAACTTAGGAGACAATAAGCAGGGAAGAGAATGAAAAATGATATGTATAACCTAAGATATCATATCCTATAATAAAATGTTAAAGAAAAACCAGAAGGAAGTTGCATTGTTAAGACAAGGTGATGAGAAGCGCTCTTAGGTATCACCAACTTTTGCTGGATAGCGATCATAACTGTCTTACAGAAAAGGCTGGGCATTTCTTGTTTAAAAAAAAATCTAATAGAAGAAAAAAGGGGCTATACCACATGTCACACCTGTCCTGGCCTCTCAGCCTTGGCACATCCTGAATCTCAATGGTAAAGCCAGAAGGGGGAAGGAAATGAGATACAAAAGGGTGGGACAAAACTTGAAATGTTACTGAGATGTGATGCTGGCAAGGGAGAGTGGCCCTTAGTTCGAATCATAGTATTGAACTGGGTGTGGTAAATTCAGGTTCAAATCAGGCTGATGTCAACATCCAGGGAATCAGATATGGCAGTTGGGGTATTATAGGAGATCCCAGGCATGGTGATACCTGATGTCACATGGATGATTATATCCATCGTTCTAGTAATTGTCTCCCAGTCATTCATTCATTCATTCAAAAAAAAAAAAAAAAAAAAAACTATCAGGTATCTATCTACTCTGGTATTGTGCTAGGCACTTAGAATATTAATGTTGAATAAAAACAGACCTACTCCCTGGACCTATGGAGTTTTATGACATAATTCCTGGTCCCATGGAGTTTTACAGTTGGGTAGGAGAGACAGACACTAATCAAATAATCATATAACTATGGTAAATGCTAAAAAAGAGACGTTCATGGTACCATAAAAATGTACAGTGGGGGAACTCCAACCACATTGAGCATCAGGAAAAGCTTCTCTAAGGTAGTAAATATTAAGCCAAGACATGAATGACAAGCAGAAGTCTAGAAGATGAGTAGGGGAGGTTAAGAGAGCTTTAGGCCTGTGTCCAGCTCCTGGGAAGAAGGCAGCATCATTTTTTTTTTTTTTATGGACTTGACAGAAGGCCTGTGTTTGGAGCACTGTGAAAAAGGTTCAAAATAGTGTGAGATGAGAATGGAGAGCAGGCAGGGAGAAGCCAGGCTGTGCTGACCCTGCCGGGCCATGCTAGACATTTTAATCTTTATCCTAAGTGCAACAGGTCACCTTAGAAGGTGTTTAGGTATAGAGTGACATAATCAGACATGCATTTTTAAAATCTTCCTCGGGCAGCATCCTAACAGAAACAGGGCAGAAGTCCAGTCTAGGACCAGGTGTGCAGGAAAGGGTGTGGAGAGAAAACAGCAGCTGGAATGGACACAGGGGTGGAGTCCAGGGGCTGCACTCAGGCTTCGGGCTCTTAGCTGCCTCCACACAACCTCTGATCATGGGGGCAAGGCTCCTGAGATGACCTCAGGCTGGATCAGGATGAGTTCTGGATGGGTAAGGTGAGCCTTGAGTAATAGGCCTGGCTTGGGCCTACAGCTGGGAGTGATCTGAGCCAGCTCCACCTCACACCTTCTAATTCAGGGATACAGCCTGGGCACCTGTATGTTTAACAAGCTCCCCAGGTGATGTGATTATGTGCCAAATCAAGAACAATGGGCATAATTTTTACTAACGAAATTTAGAAAGGAAAATTACCGAACCCTATTTTGATTTAATCTTCTCTATCAAAAAGGATGATCTTACATAGAAAGAGCAGAACAAACATGCGTAAGAGGAAATTAAGGCCCAAGAGAGGTAAGGAGATAAGGGAGAGCAGTGTGATGCTTTAGATGAATTCAAGTCTCTGCTCCAAGATAAATAATATCCCATAACACGGCAAAAATGCTGGTACCTAGTACTCAAGGGGCTGCTTCTTGATGGAGCAGGCTTTAAAGAGTTCTTCCTTAGATTAAAATATGCGTCCCTATAACTCCAATCACTACTAATCTTAGTTTTGCTCTCTGGGATTACTACTCCACATGACAGCTGTTAAATTACTTGAAGATAATGTCTTTAAAGTTTATGACACAAAATACACTAGGTTTTACATTCCCTTATTCCATTTATCTTATTCTGAACACAGCATTGCTATTGGTAAAATCTAAGTTGCTGAAACTGAGTTGTTTTGGAGCCACTGTTGGTGTTGACTTGCTTGCAGCCCACTAACAACACTTTCAATAGCCAGTGTGCAAAGAACTTTTCACACTTGATCCCACAGTTACTATCAGAAAGCAGAATGGGTTCACTAAAAAACTGTCTCCTAGAATTACTAAAGCAATAGATTAGAAGAAAGCTCATCTGTCTATTGCATATCTGGACCTCGGCAAGATATATGCCTTATCCCTAAGTAATTTATAGCTAGTTAAAAAGACTGCCAGAAAGTGGTCATTAATATATAGATCATGGTCAGTTTAGACAGAGGTATATGGTGGCATAATCCAGGGCACAATAGTCTTATTTCTGTCCAGCATCTTTACCAAAGTCTTGAAGGATTAGAAGTGACCTTCCAAGCTTCAAGATGAGACAAAGTTGTGAGGAATAACCCAACACAACAGAAGAAGAATCAGAACTATAAAACAACCCTACAAGATGGAAAGAGGAGGTGAAAGCAACATGATGAAACGAAATAAGAGCAAAAGTACAGTGCTGCATTTTATCAACTATAAGACGGGATGGGGGAGCCAGATCCAAGAGCAGAGTTTTTCACTGACAGCCACAATGTGATGGGATAACAAAAAGTTAACACAAACTTGGGATATATTAACAGAACATTAGTAGACCCCTACTTGACCTGGTCAGGCATAGCTAGAGGATTGTGTTCTCAAGAGGCAGTGTCAGGCTGGAGCACTGGAGAAGACAGGGCAAGGTGTGGGACCTCCATCGGTCATATGAGGAATGGCTGAAGGATGGCTAAGAGTGCCCATCTACCTTCAACCTCTCCAGATGACACTCCTTCTCCTTCCCACCTGAACAAACACTCGGATTTCCCCAGATATTTCCTCTTAACCTTTCCACTCGGCTGATGCTCATTTTCCCGGTCAAAATGGGTCACGTCCTCTTTGGAAGTTCTTTCATCTTTACTATAATCTACCAACCTGCAGGACAGTCCCTCACATGGGAAAGTGGCTCAACGTCTTCCTTGTTCCCCTGTCTTGTACTGAGTCCTACCCAGTCCCAGGGGACAGACAGCCCACCACAGCCTAGCCCACTCCTAGTCACAAACTGCAACCACTGCAGGAGAGAATCACATAATCGTGCCAATTGGCTCTTCCCATGATCTCTACCCTCAGCTGGGTCCTCAAAGATGCTCGTCCAAAGTCATTTTCCATTCCCACCATTCACCCTGGCAATAGCTCCAAACATTTCTCATTCTAAATCTTTCCCCCTACACCCTCACCCACTCCCCACCTAAAACTATCTGTCGGGTTTCACCTTCCTAAGACACAGATTTCCAATTTCAGCTCTGAGGATTTCAGAAATCTCCTAGCACCTCAGTTTTCATATTCACTATATGGTTCACAATCTGACTCTTCTGTTAAATCTTGTCTTTTTAAGTCTATTAAAACCAATTGTTTTAAACCATTAAAAAGTAAGTCTTTATTACAATAAACAAAGCCCTAAAAAGAATCTGATGCCCCTAATTGGGAGTAGTGCCATACAGTTCTATTCCTGGAATACTTTTGCATATAAAATGAAAACACTTTTTAGACTGATCATATCTATAATATATTATTGTTGCTATTAATACTGCATAGTCAATGTATACTAATTCTCTGTGTGAAGCCGTGAGTGCATATCCATTATTTAATGTGAAAATATACCACCAGGGCATCTTTGTACAAAGTGCATGCCTAACTTGCCCCTCTGCTGCGTTACCCCTTAAGTTAATATTTCCTTCAACGTTAATCCCCTATTCTGATCCTTTTGCCCACAGTCCATCACAAAAGGTAAAATGGGGCAAAAAAAGCACCCTAAACAACTAATAAAGGGGATACGTATGCATACATGTGGGTATACACATATATGTATATATACTATACATATAAAACTAAAACTAAATATAAAACTAAAAGAGAAAGATGATGTGTTAGAAAACAACAGGAGAATGAAACCAAGACTTCTTCTGCATGGAGACCTGAAGACAGGCTAGAAATGGAACTGTTTTGGGGAAGAAGGATAAAATGAGGCATTATATAGGAGATGAACTCTTCTTACCATAACTAAGTGTTAACTATGCATCTTATATTCCCAGATAGAAGAAAATTACAAAGACAACTTTTTGAAACAAAAAGCTAATATTTCCGAGAACATCACCCTCTCTACTTTTCTAAAAGCATAATAAAGTCAGATCATCTTCAGTTAATAAGGGAACGCCAACAGACAGAAATCCAAACAGAGCACCTTTAAGAAGCTCATCTGTGGATACTGCTAACAGACTAAGCAACAACATAACAGGTTGACCACCAGCCCCTCCCAGAATCCCAGGCAGCTTCATTTTTTAAAGCCAGCACAGCCTGCACCTAAAGTCTACTCTTCCTCATAAGGTGGCCGCCAGAGCAGAATCAATGTGAAACAGTGTTCACACACAGGATTTGAGCCCTTTTTAAAGATAAGGATTGTGACTAGCAACCTCCTGTACAGAGATTCTCTGTTCACACATGTGCGAGGCAGCAGCAAATTTACCCAACTGCCCTACCTGAAAGATCTCAAAGGATGAGGACGGGACAAAACTTCCAGGAACTTCAGAAATTACAACACTGCACCACCAAAGAAAAAGAGAACCACTTCCAACAATCTGTCTTTGAATGCAGTGACTTCAGTTCCTTGACACAACTTGCCTACAAGTGAGCAGGACCACAGTGGCTGTGAAGCCTGAGAATTCACTAGACTCCCACTCTCCTCCACACCCACACTGATGGTATCCTGCTGTCATTCTTCCTGCTCACCAACAGTCACTGAGCTTCTTAGGGGTCCATTCGCCCTCACACTCACAGCCACCATCACCCCAGGCCCACTTCGTCTCCCAACTTGTTTCACATTAAAGAATCATGTGGTCACTCAGCACTTGAACACAACAGTAACTTAAGACACATGCAACTCAGCTGCGCTTCTGATTTCTGAAAGGATTACACTAGTAAATGTTTTGGGACAAGCGCAGTGGAATCCTAGGACAGCCAAACATATACACAGCCTAATCCCAACTGGCCTAATTGGCTGAGGTCCCCTTAATTTTTAAAGGAGCTCTGTTTGCTGAGGGAATACAGAATCAGACTGAAGTTAGGTGGAAACCACTGCAGCCACAGTAACTGCTGATAAGATTATTATTAGACAGGATGTCTGGCAAGTGGTTTTTACCTTAAATACCTGCCTTACGTAACTGGAATCTAATCATTTAAATGATTATATTGCATTTTAAAGTATAATTCAGATATTCCTAATGCTAACTCCCTTTTATGAAAATATTCTCTCTAAGTATCCTAAATAATGTCTAACGGACAGAAGAAAAAGAAATTAGTCCTGCAGGACACATGTCACTTAGACTGTTGGCAACAAGCCCAACTTGATAGGGATGAAGGTGACTGCCTGCTAAGAATCCAGAACTCACAGTCAACTGTAATAGCTGAAGTGGCCTCCAGCAAGTCATTTCTCCAACAATCGATTTCTTCCATCTGTGAAATACATACTTTTCGAATTGTTTTAGGCCTTTGGTTTGTAAATGGTAAAGAACTGCATAAATGAAAGTGACGTACAGAAATGAGAGGAAGCTGAGCCATGATAAACTACATTTCAGCTTCCCAAGAGTACTTGGTGGTAAGTACACGGGGCCATGGAGCTATGGAGAGCTGCCTTTAATTCCTGTATTTACCACTTACTAGTAGTAAGTGGGACCTTGCATGAGTTATTCCACCTCTCTATCATCAGTTTCCATAATAATGCCACCTATCTCATAGAGCTGTTGTGAGGAATGTACAAGTTAAACTCATTAGATCAATACCTGACACATGATAAGCATTTAATAAATGGTAACCAATAGTAATTCAATCAAACAGACACTAGAAAAATATTATGGCTAGGATAATAATGGTGGGTGCCGCTTCCTGAAGAGGTCAGTGACCCATTTATTCATTGATCACCCAACCAAAAGTCAGGTAGTAAGCAGGTACTGTGTAAGACAATGGAGGACACAAAGATGAATAAAACATGGCTCTAGACTTGGAAAAGTTCAAATGGAATGAACTTTCAAGTTCAAATGGAATGATGGAGGAGACAGACGTGTGAACGGTAATCATCAGCACATGGAACAAGATATAATCAAGGGTTGTACAAAGTGGCTCGGGAGCCTGACTCGACTCTGCTTGGGTAGGTTGGAAGAGGCTTGACAGAGGTGGCAGCATTTGATCTGAGTTTTGAAGAAACAGTAAAAATGTGTTTGGAAAACCAGGACAAGGAAGGGTGTCTAGGCAAAGAAAAAAGCATGAAATACAATAACATATTAATTTAAAATTAAAAAAACAACAAGTGAAACTTCAAATGAATTGCTTGTACATTACAAAAGGAGAAAGCCACAATAAATAACATGATGGAATATCTAGCAGCCTGTGCAGAAGTGTCCAGAATCTCCTCCTGAGTGAAGGGCAAAGAGGGGTCTGAACCAAGGAAAAAACTGTCCTGTGCACTTCCTTCCAGCATTTACATGCAGGGAAAATCAACTTTCATTGACTGCTTAGAAAAACAACCAAGACTCAAAAGAACCAAGAGCTGCTTTTAAAGGAGAAAAGAAATCACGAAAGGGAACCCTGCAACCTAGCAAGAATCATGAGAAGGGAAGCCCCTTGGGTGTCTGCAAAGGCAGTTTTATGAGCCACTGTAGGAGTGAGAATGTCAAGTCTCTTCTTTCTTAGCATCTTCTTTTCTCCACCCAACTGCTTCTCTGAGCTCCCCAGCCCCACTCCGTCTTATCCTCCCTGAGTCTTCCCCACATCAGTAAATGGCACCACCATCCTCCAATTGCCCAGGCCAAAACTCTGAAGTCCTATTTTCCCCTCACCATCAGCAAGAGTTGTGAGTTCTCTTAAAAAAAAAAAAAAAAAAGAGAGTATTCAGAATCCTTCAGTGTCCTTCCATCTCCATTGTTACCACTATTAACTCTCTCGGGCTACTGCAGCAGCTTCCTGAACATAATTCTGCTTCTTTCTTTAGCCCCTTATGGTCCCCTCAAACAGCATCCAAACAGGTTTTATTATGCATGTAAATGACATAACGTCATTCCCTTGCTTCACATCCCCCACTACACTGGTACCCCACTGCAGTCAGAACTAAACCCAAACGACTATTGTGGCCCCCAAGACTCCCCATAATCTAGGCTTTGCATGAGTTTCCTACTGCCTGAAATGTCATTCCTCACAGATCTTCAAAGCTTTTCAAAGGAGCCTTTCTCAACTTTCCAATCAAAATTAGTTCCTTCCTTCCCCAAGTTGTTATCTATCAATTATCCTATTTCATTTTCTCACAGCATTTATTATTATCAGAGATTATCATGTACATATGCTTACTTACCTATTTACTGACTATATCTGACACTAAATATAAGCTCCTTGTGAGCAGAAGCTGCATTTCTCTCACTCACTTGCATCAATGCCCGGCAGATAATAAGCACTCATGAAGTATTTTTTGAATGAGTGAATAACAGAATAGCAGCGCATCGCCCACCCTAAAACTGAGATGAATGTCCCAATCCACCAAACCAAAGGGCCTGGATCAGCATTATTTTTTAGGTGTAGTGGACCCATCTAGAGGATAATGACTTTAAAGATATCTTAAGCAGTATCTCCCAACATCATATCCTGACTCTACTGCTATCGCCACTTTCTGAATCAAAAGAAGTGAACATTTGTGACAGACTAGGAGTTTCCTGGCACCTAGAGACAAGCAGCAGATGTCTGAATGATAAGAAGAGGTCTAGAGGAAGCAACTTCCCCAGGAAGCTGTGGGGAGGCCCTGGGCCTTCAGCTGAACGTCAGCCATTAAAGACTTCCACAAAGTATCACCATCAGACAGGCACTGCAAAGACACCAGGGAGGGAATACAGAATCAGACTGAAGTTAGGTGGAAACCACTTCAGTTAGGTTCTAGCCACCACATGGCTAGAACTTTTGGCCCTAGGAATTGCAAGAGACACTGGAAAAGGTTAACTATGAAACACTAAGTGCTTATGACTTCCTCAATTTACGGTTGCTAATTTCATTTCACTCTTCTGGGAGTTTAAAGGCATCTTCTGCCTTTTATGTTGGCAAGTGGGAGAACTAGAGGTGACTATATAGCCATGATCATTATCTACAGTTTTGGGGTAAGAGCTTGAGATATCAAGAGTAGCAAGCCAATCACAGACAAGTAACTGGGCCCTTCCTGTTACAAATGTCTTGTCCAAAGGATTACACGAACTAAAATGCAGATATGGCATATTGCAAAGAAGTTACAAAATCCATTACAGGCAAGAATTTAAATTTAGTCATGCAATTACATTAACCCTAAACTGGAATAAAACCGGACGGTTTAACTATGTAAATGTTTTATTGAAATGTGATTTAAGCTGCTGCCCATCACTGGGGAACAATGACATCCTGGGACAGGAAATTAGAAGAGTTAATGCTACTAAGACAGATATGATATCTTCTCAACCCCGACTGCACTGATTTCTTCTCACCTGAACTTTCAATAATTCACATTTAATGAGACACTGCCACTGGGCTAGTCACAAAAGAAAATAAATCCCTATAATAAATCCCTTAAAGAACGTACAATCTAGCAGGGTAGAAAAGGTGAATATACAGTGTCCTTAAAAGAAGGCAATCTTAACTAAAGCTTAGAGGGTGGATACACTGCCTTTGGATGAAGGTTCCAGAACTCTTTCCTGAAGAAGATAACATAGTAGCCTTGGAGGATGGGTGGAATCTTGTCAGCAGAGACTACTGTAGATGGGTGGCTGAGTAAAGGGGTACAGAGAGAAGCACGTGTACTCAGGAATGGTATTACAGTTGGGGCACAGGATGTGGTATGCCAGGGCTAGGGAAGATAACTATCTCTTCAACTATAACTAAGAACAGCGCTTTTCTTCTCTCTTCATATTACCTAATACCAAGTTTGCTACATGGGGTAGGTCCCAAATAATACTTATTGAATAAACAGAGAAGTCAATCCAGAGATTTAAAAATTAAATCTATTCAATTCATTTTCACGTTGCTGCTGCTCCAGATGTTCCTGGGCTTTCCTTTAAAAACTGGGTCACAGTAGAACACTGCATCTCCTTGGTTATGGACAGACACAGGCGTTCTCTCACTCACAATATGGGAACATTTAAAGAAAGCTCACATGGCCAAGAGTGGTTGGGGTGACAAGTATGTATGTGGACATCTGGAAATCTGGAAAGTTTGAGAAAAGTTGTTGGGTCCAATACCTAGTGGATGTTGAAAAAAAAAAGAAGACTAGTCTATAAATCAATTCTATTACTACTATAATCCCAAAATGAAGAGCACTAATACTCATAAAAATTCCAAGAAGCTATCAGTACCTAGAAATTAACTTGTTTTATATTTTCGTTTTCAGAAATATATCCAGTGAATGTGTTCCCTGCCCTGCCAGTAACTTGCTGTGCAACTGCAGACAAGAAGCTTAACTTCCTGAGCCTCCCAACAGGGAGGGTGAAGAGAAGCTGACAACTGGAGGAGGGCCAGGCCTGTGGAGGTGGCCACACTCCCAGTCTGCTCAGATGCATTTGTGGCACAGGCAAGCCCCACACCTCCTCCGAGCCTCACTCTCTGCATGCATATCTGCTAGGCGGGGATGCCGCTAAAACACAGATCCTCTTCACAATTTTTCCAGCCATTTGTTTCACGATATCTAAGGTACCTTTAGGTTCTAAAATGTCCTCTGGATCTACTTTATGATCTCATCTTTAGATTTAAGGACAAAGCCTTGAGAGAAACATCTTCTTAAGTGAATCTAGCAACATGCAGGCTCCAAAAGCCATTTCTAAAGCATTAGTCATTAACAGCATAAATAGCAAACAAATAATGATTAGAATACAGAAAGTAAACATTTAAAAAGCCAGTGGTTGCCAAATCATAGAACATATATTTATATATATTTTTATTAGTCATCATAAATCCATTACAAATCATATATAAACATATATATACATATATATATCCACATTTGCTTCTACAAACACACATACACACACACATACACACACAGTCTAAGGATTACTATAAAGACAAAAGGAAAGCTATTATATGCCTCAACGAATAATCTAAAGCCTACTACTTTATTTTTTTTACATATGTTTAGGGGGTATAAGTATGGATTTCTTACATGCATATATAGTGCATTGAGGTGAAGTCTGGGCTTTTAGTGAACCCATAACCCAAACAGCGATCATTGTACCTAATGGGTCATATTTCAACCCTCACCCCCACCTCCCACTCTCCCACCTTTTGTAGTCTCCAAGTCCACTACTTTAAATGCAGTAGCACCCATAGCTACAAGCTTCAAATTCACAAGTCGGTGTGAATTTTACTCTTGTGTTTTTATCAAAGACATATGTCTAGTGAACACATTGACTTTCCAATCCCACATATCAATGTTTAAAGTTTTATATAGTCTAAAACATGGTCATTCTTCAAAGGACAATAATGTTCTTAATGCAGATATCTGGTTATCTTTAGTGTTTAGATGTTTGATTTTTATAATTCTATATTATTTTTTTAAATATACACTCTCATGCAAACTCATACATTCAGACTAAAATACATATACTCACAGAAAGTGAAACCTACTCTAAGTAACTATCCAAGAATACATTTACATAATATGGGCAGGAGAGAAGAACAGATAGGTCATTCCTTTTATAAACAATTATGTTTTGAGACCATTAAGAACATTCGAGTCTAACTGCTATAAACAAAAATCCAACCATAAAAAAGATCCATGTAGAGAGCTTATTACACATTTTGTTTTGACTTACTTTCCCTCTATTCTAGTCCACCTCTACCAATGATAGCAACTAGATGACATGTAAACTTCCTTTCAGCTCTCAATACTTTTATCTGCAAATTAAAGATTTATAATAATTAATACACTCTCTTGTCATCACGACCTAAAAATTTTCAAACTAGTCTTTAAATAAATCTGTGTTTGCACAAGTGGGGCAAAAAGAAAAGAGTCGGGGATCTTAATGCACCAAATGTGAATGATTAGTCTATAATGTAACGCCGATGTTAATTTCTCAGAAGAAAGGTAAAGTAAGTAGCTGACTAGAATTTATAAAGAGAAATGTTGAATGGAGAACCAGAGCTAAATGTAAATCAGAAGTGAATTCTGTGTGCCCGATGAGCCACTCATTGACCTTGCCTTATAACTACCAATCAAGGCTTCCTGTTCGCCCTGGGCAATTTTTAAGCAGACTTAATGAAACAGTTACACATGTAAGAAATGTAAGCCCAAATCTGAGACGGTAACACTAATTTTCTAATAGTAAGGGTGTGATGTTATCCCCTGCACCACCTGGATACAATATAGAAATGTATAATAAACATTCTCCCAAAGTGCATTATTACCATTCCATCTGGGTGTAGACTGAGATTGCTGCAGAGTAGAGCATTAGTAGAAATATCCCCCAAAATGTTATCCCCAAGTTATTGAATGTTATAATTTTTTTAATAAAAAAGAAGAAATCAATGTCTTCAAGTCTTGATTCTTTAATAATAAGCCGCTTCACAGCTCCAGGAGTTTTGAAGTGAACACATCTCCTCTGGTAGCCCCTCACCCCCAGCCTGCCAGCGTCTATGCAAGTGAAACCTATGAGTCTGTCTTACCTGTAATCTGACTCTGTCCTTGTGGATTAAAAGGACTTGGTGCAGAGTTCAGGGAGGGCCGTGGGTTCTGAGGCGGGACACCTACTCTCATACTGGGATGAGGAATGCGCCCTAAATCACTGAGGCGGTCAGAGAACAAACTAGGTTTAGAGTCATCAAGCTTCTGTCTGTGCCCTGGAAATAGCAAATCATAAAATAAAAGCATATTAATTAGCTGAACAATTGACCATGCTAAATAGATATGTGAACATACAAACTGGGAGTTTAAGCCAAGGAATTATCAATATTAATATTTATAATGACGTGTCTACATAATGCCTTCCATTTCAAATTGCTTTATGAGCGGTATCTGGTGGCCAGCATTCCTAGCTGTGTTTTATAAATGGAGAGCTGAGGTCTCAGAGGGCAACTTGGAGTCAAGCATCAGTAGAGAGGCCGGATACTAGGCGCCTTCTCTGGTCCTCTCAGTGAGAAAAAACAAAAACAAACAGGAGAGGTGTGTATTGGGGGTGTTTGCTTGTTTCATGATGGAGGAAATCCCCTCTGAAAGTTCAGAGAGTCCATGCATGTTAGCCACAATGTCACAAAGCTGGAGCAGAGACACAGACAAACACATTTGTCAAAGGGAAATTTCCACGAAGACCATGGTGACTTTTCTTTAACGTTACAACTACTCTTTACTAAGACTCTTTTCTGGAAAATTATAACTCAAACCTAAAGCCCTCTAAGAAATAAAAAAACAGAAATGTAAGCAGGGAAACTCGAATTCTCAAGAGGAATCTGGATATTTTGTGATATGCCCAAGCTGGAAAGTGTATAACAAACTCTGTTAAATCAGAGAGAATGCTTTTTTATTTTAAATCCACTACTGTGGTTTTGGAAAAGAAGCTGAAATATACTCTTTAAGTAAACATGTGACTGTGACAATTCATTATCTGGGGGGGGAAAAAACCTTTCTATCTCTCTTCCAGTTTATTCAAGTCTAAAACCTAAGGAAATTCTGAGTATTAGAGAAATACGCAAAATTAAAATAAACCAAGGTATTAAGACTTCTTAAAAATCATCAAATCATTCTTAACAAGAGACATACTAGTGTCTTGGTGCAAGTATAACAGAAAAGCATCTGAATATGGGTGTGCCATAGTAGAGTAAATCTATAGGGTGGTGCTATTGGGAACAGATGCAATGCCTAATAGAGAAACAGAAATGGACTGTGGATTCCTTCCTCCAGATTCTGTGCCAGTGAGGCCCTAGGGTGCTGCCCCAACATTTTAGTATAACTATTAAGTGACTGAAGCTGATTCAAGGAAGAGCCGCCAAGATGATGATGGGATTAAAAGTTTGCCCCTTGAAGAGGAACTAAGGGAATTAGAATGGTATCCATAAAAGAAAAAAACCTTGAAGAAGGTTTATGACAAGGCTTCAAGCATGGGAGTTTTTCACTACTCTACGGGTAATGCAAACGTCTTAGCTTCCACTTAATACAGAACAAGAGGAATGTATCAGGATAGGGTTAAATTGAATATTAGAATTTCCCAACTATAAGCTGTCTTCGTAAGACAAATTCCTTATTTTATTTGCCCCAAAATGTATTTTCCTGTCTCCTTTTTCATTGCCTACCCAGCCCAAAGAAAACAGATAGGAAGCCAAGGCTTGGTAATATGAGTGTAGCTGTCTCCACGGCCAAACGTGTTCCAACTAGACCCATTAACTGAAATGCACCCACCACCCTATTTCCTGCCAGTGCAAGATTTTGGGCATCTGCTATAACAGAGGGACTAGACCTAGGAGAAAAATGAACAGGGAAAATTAGAGAAGTTCATTGTTAATGGTTGTTTTCTCCACCATTACTGTTTTGTATACAGATTACAAATAGATTTTAGATCCCTAGAGGACTTTTAGAGATGATCCAAAACAGCTCCTAGACCCTGGCAAGTAAAGTGTTCACCTATGAAGTCACTGAGTTGTGCAGAGGTAGAACAACTAGCTTATGGTCCTCGGCTGCCGACTAGCTCAGCCTCAACGAGGATATAGCCCTGGTCCAAGGTGACTGAGCTTTCCATTCATCATGTGGCACCATCAATGCTGGTATTCTAGCTTTCTCTTCCCTTCCTCTTCCAGCTGCCATGGAGGACTGAAAATATCCAGATCATATAGAGTGAGACACCTAAGAACTAAGCCCAGTGAGGTGCCAAGGCTGGCTTTCAACATAAGCAGAAGTAGCAACAAGGATTCAATTACAAAGTTAATAATTCACCCATTACCCTAAACAAACGGCTGTAGCCTAACTCACCAAACTTCCATCGGTACATCTTGTTGGGTCTAACTAGTTTCACAATTAGGGAATTATATAGTACTTGTCACAGATCCATGGAGTCTGTGCCTCACACTCACACACACACAGACACACACACACACATAGTATTGGTGTGGTGTTGATACAGCTGTAAACATTAACAAGAAAGCTTACGGAATTGTCCCTGGAAGTTATTTTTCTTAATAGGCCATATTTTTGGAATGGCAGGTTCCCTGAGGGCTGAGGGGAGGGCTACATGATCTTGCATGGTTCCTTTATACACTAGGACTTTACGTGGGCTATGGGTCACAAGAAAATTTAATAAGCTTTGCCTCTGCTTTCTATAGCCTTTTCATTAGGTTTTCCTAGAGGCTGTATGAGATGTGAGCTCAGACTGTACATGTGTGAGTACATTTTTACTTTCTCTTAGCCCAGCGCTTTCAGGAGTAATAAGAGGTTGCAGGCAAAAATAAAGGACTTAGCCTAGGACTGGTAAGTGTGAAAAATTTTAAAGCAGGTGAAATTTTAAAACCCTCAATGACCTTTTGGAAATTGTCTTCAAAGAGTGCTTCCAAGTATCTACAGGCACCCTAGAATAATTCAGGAAACATTTATCTGCAGATGCACACATACAAAAACATATGCATTTTTCTTTGTAGATATCTGCCCCTTCACAGCCACCACTGCAACCACAACAAAATGTACTCTTCATAAAGTATGAAGTACATTGAAGAACAAAGTACATTGAAGAGCAAAAGCCAAACAAGTTCTTCACATTTCAACTATGACAAATACCTGTTACCACTAAACCACATCAGGGTAACACTCGAATGATGGTCTGAAAGAGGGTGTACTTAAATCTCCAGCACCCAATTCCTTCAGAAATCAAGAACATAGAAGACCAAGGACACACTGACTAAGTCAAGGACAGGGTACTATATCATAGAGCAGTGAGGACTAAACCTCATCCAAAGGGCCAACGAGTAGATCTTCCAAGCAGGAGAAGGGTATGAAGAATGGAAAACTCCTGTATTATACTTGAGACTCTATGTAAAAATGCTCAGTCCTGGATCCCTACTCTAGCTGAACTTTCTCCCAGAATCCTACCATCCTTGCTGAATAAGAAAATTCCCTAGGGAGTTTTGAAACATATGGATGTCCAGGCCCCATATCAGATCAATTAAATCAGAATTTCTGATAGTGGGACCCAGGGAAAAGGTCTCTTTTTTTCAAGAGTTCACCACATGATCCAATGTGCAGCCAGGATTGAGAACCACTGCCCAAGGTGATCTCAATCTCATGCACTAAATACCACCTATTTATACCAATGACTCCCCCTTTTCTGGGTTGAGCCCTGACCTCTGTCTTGAGTCCCAGGTTTGTGTGTTCCACTGCCTACTTGACATCTTCCCTGGGATGTTCCAAAGGCATCTTAAATGCAGTATATTCAAAACAGAATTTTTTTATTCTCCCCTACAAAAAAAATCCTATTTCTCTCTAATAGTCCCCCATCTCAGTAAATGGCACTAGCCACTCAGTTTCCTAAGCCAAAAGCCTAGACATTTTCCTTGATTTCTCCTTATCTCTCACTCTCCACATTCAATCCATTACCGAACCCTGTCATTTCTATCTCAATGCTATATCTCAAATCAATTCAGTTCTCTCCATTTCTACTGACATAACCTTGGCCTAAGACTGTAGCATTTTTCTCTGGGTAGCTGAAAATTTGTCTCCTTTTCAGTTTCCCATCTCAAGAGCTTTCCATATTCCTGAAGTGCTCCTCCCTGATTCCTTGTAGGGCCCACTCTCTCTTACCCCTTAGACCTCGGAATGACCACCACCTCCTATGAGAGGCCTTGTCTGTCTTCCATAACCAAAATAGGTTCCCACCCTTTTGAGCACACCCTCTCTTTATTTTCTTTATGGCAGTCACCACAATCTATAATTATCTTGTGTATTTATTTTTGTCTCTCCTGTAAGACTGAAGTCTCATGAGAATGAGCCCTCTGTCTTGTTTACAGCTGTAAACTCACAACCTAGTTCAGTGCCTGCTACACAGTGGGTGCTCAGTAAATATTTATGCAATAAGTGAATGAATGAATATTCTCCTCTTTTAGATAAATTCCTTGAATGAAAGAAAATTTTCTGGTCCAGGATATCATATTATATATATCATATTCTTTCCCCAAAAAAGTTCTTCTTGTTTGACGATCTAGTGAATCTAGTGGGCAAAACCTTTCTCTAGAGACAAGCCCTTATTCGTGCTTCCTACAAAATTTTACTGAGGGACATTCGTTTAAGTGAAAACTTGCTTTCTTTCTGGAAAATCCTATCTGCTTTCACTGTAATTCTTAAGCATTGTTGAAAGTCACTGGGAATCAGAGAGATGAAAAGGGCTATAGAAATCATTTAGACTCTAAAGTTTAGAGTAATATGCTTCTTTTATGGATGAGGACCCAGAGTGGGGACGTGCCTTACCCAAAGTCATACAGTTAGTGGCAGGACCAGACTCAGTTTTCCTCATTACTAGTCTGGGGCTGTTTTCTCTCCCATTGCCAACCAGCTTATTTCAGCTCATAATAGTTCAGCAGCAGTCATTCAGGGGAAATCATGATCAAAAATCAATTTAAAATTAAAAACAAAAAAGTGGTTTCCAGAAAAGATTTCTTTCAAAAAGTTGAGTGTGTTTAGCTGAATATGACTTTTGTTGCAATAAATTCAGGGGCACAAGAAGAAAGCATAATCAAAAGGTCACAGCATTCACACATCCTTAGAGCAAAGACAAATGAGAAACAGTTAAGTCCCTAAGCCACAGTCTAGCGAATCACCCCATTGTGCCCTACCCATAATGAAAGTTAGTAATACTACCATTATAACTTCTGCTTTCAAAAATCACACATCTGAAACTGACACACCAAGACTCTGAAAATGTGGTCTGTGCACTACGAAAGTAAACTTGACTCCGTGTGATGTGACGCATTTCGCCCATTTTTATGAAAGCTGATTGAGAAACATTTAACAACTTCGGAGAGCTACATGGCTCCCCAGCCAGAAACTTACATTCTCTGTACTATATCCACAACCTGATGCACTGCACCAGTCAGCGCACCCTGAAGAATGTCCAAACGCACTTACAAAAAACAAAACAAGGCACCTTTCATGAAGAGTGTGCCATGGGATGCCCAGTCTACCCTAATGCGGCACAGCAGAGTCATTCTGCTGATCACTAGGGCACGATGTTTGGAAGCTCATCTTTTTGGAGTAGTATTTTGACTTGATTTTAAAAATTCCTTACGTATCTACTTGTATCCTAAGTATCATGAAAACATAATTTTTAAATAAAATAAAGTTTAAAAGAAGATCTGTAATAGAGCATCAATAAGGAATCAGTACCATGTCCATATTTGGGTCAGTTAGTACAGCTAATGTGTACTGGTTATCTACTACACACAAGCCTCACTAGGTATTGTGAGGAAGAGGGAATAGAAAAATATATAAGACAATATCCTTGCCCTCAAAGAATTCACAGTCTAGTGGGGAAGAAAGCAATTAAATATAACTGAAAGACTGTGGTGAGGGCAATCACTAAAATGCCATGATTGCGGATCAGTTGAGAAAATCTGAATATGAACTATTTTTACATATTAAGAAAGTGGTACTTCCTGTGATTATGTAGAAAAATGTCCTTCTTATTTAGAAGGGCTAACATATATTTAGGGATTAAATATCATAACGTCCAGTATTTGCTTTAAAATATTTGGGCAAAATAGTAGGTGAGGAAATATGCCAAAAAATAAATAAAAGGTGATGGGTAGATAGGATTGTATTCAATATAATCTCTATTTTTATGTTTGAAATTTTTCATAACAAAAAAATTTAAAAGTATTTAAGTATTATAGGAAGTACAGGGGAGCAATTTATTTTGACTAAGGGGAAAGAGAAAACCGTCACTGACAAGATCATGATGCCTGTCCTTGAAGGCTGAGTAGGATTTTGATAAGCAGAGAACAAGGAAAGTTAGCTGGAAGAAAAATGATGAAAACCTGCAATAAATATCTTGTGAGACAAGATGATGCTAAATATATATACACACACACACACACACACACACACAAACATGCACACACATATATACACATATCTATATATGTATGTGATATCAGTCTAAACAGATACACACCATTCTTCAAACCACTTTATACCTCTAGTCTTACTACTATACATTAATTCTTCTAAGCTATGCGGTACCTGTGGGAATCTGCCCTTTAAAGACAGTTCTTGGCTAGGCGCGGTGGCTCACACCTGTAATCCCAACACTTTGGGAGGCCGAGGCAAGTGGATCACCTGAGGTCAGGAGTTCAAGATCAGCCTGACCAACGTGGAGAAACCCCATCTCTACTAAAAATACGAAATTAGCCAGCCATGATGGCACAAGCCTGTAATCCCAGCTACTCAGGAGGCTGAGGCAGGAGAATCACTTGAACCCGGGAGGCAGATGTTGCGGTGAGCCGAGATTCGCGCCATTGCACTTCAGCCTGGGCAACGAGAGCGAAACTCCATCTCAAAAAGAAAAAGAAAGAAAGGAAAAAGATAGCTCTCTTGATGAATAAAACCACACTTTGGCAGTCCAGGAGCCTCATCCACCATGCATTCAGACTTCTCTGGAAGAGAGGAGTGACTGGGGAGACATGAGCTAATTTTGCTGTCACCAAGTATACAATTGAATAAAGTCTGGTCCAATACTCTAGGGCTCAAGCCACAGGATATAACAGTTTCAGAATGTTGTGACAATGATCCCTGGAGTATAAAGGAAGAGAGGAGAGGACTTGTATCAGAATTACTATTTCTCAGAGAAAATTGGTTATATGTCCACAGAGCTGCTATTCCATAGCAGTTTTGGGAAAAATAATGAGATCCTTCACTTCTAATCTATCCTAAAAGTGCTACATGAAGCAGTGGGTTCAGGTTGACTAATTTTAAAGTCATGATTGCATTCCACATGTAATTGTTGCATTTCTACTGCTAAGGATGAGCTTTACTGTATCTTAGGGAGTTCAGTCGATGGTTTTCAGCAAAAGCAATAGCACAAAGATTACACAGCCTCAAGTACGTTCTTAAGGAAGCCATGCAAAGTTCTCATCCACATACTTTATTATAACTATTGAGGCTTTAGATTAAAAAACTTTGATTTTCTGCATTCCTACATCCATGTAAAAATGAAGATACTATGGAGAAAAGTGAAAGTCTGCTCCTCTGTTTACTTTCAGATGACTACATTTCACTGGTGGTTTGTGAATGTCTAGAAATCAAAGACCTATACTCTTGTAATGTTTAGTTAAGCCCTTTGCCCCTCCCTTCCTCCTCAAACCATCCCAACCAGCTTCTCCTCCGATTTCCTTATTTTCATCATCATCATTTTCTAGTCTCTCAGGCTCAAAATCCAGTGTAGGCGTATCTTTGTCACCTCCTTTCCTAGACCCCCATCATCCACTCCAGCCCATTTCTATAGTTTCTTCAGGAATGGGCCCCTACTAGAACCCTCCTAACCTCTGGCCTGTGGCTAACACAACAGAGGAGCAGCCTGGCATATTTGGAAGGGCACCAAAATGGAACCCTGTTGGTCTTAGTTTCCTCATCTACCAAAAAATGAAGAGTTAGTTTCCATGATTTCTGAAATTCTTTCTGCCCACAAATCCTAACATTCATGTCACTTACCTGCTCAAAACCTTTCAATTGTCTTCCATTGTCTACTGAATTAAATAGAGCCCCCTGAGCCCAGCAAACAAGGACCTGGAAAATATGGTCGCAAAATGCGTTGTCACTTTCATTTCCAATGGCTACAACTGTACTGCTCCCAGCCTGTGCTCTACTCACACCGGTCTATCGACAGTCCAAATACACCCTGTGCCTTTGCTCAAGTTGTCCCCTCCACTTGGAACACCCTCTCCCCAACAACTCCGTTTGGCAAAATTCCTTCCAAGCTCAACTTGGTCATCACATTGTTCTGGTGCTTCCTGTCTCAAAAGCCTTGATGATCCCCCTGATTTCTATCCCAGTAAGCTGAGAGCAGCTACAACTGTGTTTTGTCTAATACATGTGGTTGTGCTCAGGTGCGGTAGGCATCCAGTAAGCATTCACTTACTATGAATTGACATAAAATATTTATACAACATTTCAAACCCTGTTATTTTAGATTTTCCTAGACTTGACTGAGAACCTCTTAAAGATAGGTGTCACGTTTTACGTCTAACACAAAGTTGGAGACTACATACAGAGATGTCACACAACAAATGACTGCTGAATTAATAAATAAGAACATGGATAAATTTAAAATTATCTGTACTTTTCCCCAGTAAAGACAAAGAGGACAGAAAAAAGAAAAAAAAAAAAAAAGAAGCTGGTTATTGGGAAACATTTCCCACAGTAAAATTGATGAGTCTATAATCTTTGCTGGGAAAGGCTGCTGAGTCATCTTTTTCCCTAAGAGTGCACTGTCTGATTCAGGTCAAAAACTATTTCTGGACTACAATAATGAAATGGGCTAAGAAATTGTCTTCATGTTTAAGGCCTCTAGCCCTTTGAGCCGCTGGAAATTAATAGCCATGCAATATGACACAGGATAACTCGTGAGTAGAGACAGCCCTAGAGCAATGTTAGTGTGTGGCTTCAGACAGAGGACCACAGATCATAAACAAATCTGCTTGCAGAAGATTCCTCTCTGATGGCATTTCAAAAATGAGCTAACGAAGCTTCTCTCTAAGGGCCCTTCTTAATATATAAACCAATTTCTAAAGGAAAAAAATCGTAATCACTACCACATATCTTCAAGAGTCCCCTTTCAGCTCTTAAACAGAGTCAGGCATGTAGGATTCGGCGTTTATCAAGAGAGAAGAGAGGAAGAACAATTTCACCCAAGAGAGGTCTGAAGCCTTTCCAGTCTCTTGGGTGAAACATAATTATGGGAAGAAAAATATAATCTACTCAAGAGACATAATTACATGGTTAAGCCATAGACTCCATAGAAATATTCTAGGGACTCTAGCTCATAGAAAAAAATGTTAAAAGTTGAATTTGCTTTCTTTTAATACTAAAAGGCACCCATTTAGATCAGTGACATAAAGTTCACTATCTCAATCTCATATGTAGTCATTTTCAAATACAATTAGATGTGTGTGAGAGAAAAGTGAAGCCCTGCTTCTTTCAAAATTCAGGCTTCTAAGGGTTGAAGAATTCAAGATCTTTGAATAAATATGTTAGTAAATAAAAGAATTGTACGATGTTAATTTGAATGTCTATAAATGCCAGTTCCTTTATAACTTTTAGGTTTTAGGCTGTGGTGAATCACAACAATCAAAGCATACAGTGTCTGGGAGAAAGGACAGATACCAGGCTATACCAATATCAGCCACACTTCAGGGAATAAATTATAATAAACACGTGCTTACAGTATAATCCCTTTTCTTGAGATAATGGACTAAAAAAACCTGAGACGTCTGAAGAAAAAGAAACTTTATAGGAGGTAAGAAGCAAAAAAGGATTAAAAAACTTTTTTAAAAGACCAGATGAAAGCATCATGGAAATATACAAAACGAGAATACTTTTTGCAGGCAGGAAAAAAGAGCTAACTGGGAACCTGGCTAACTTCGCCGTAGCTCCTCTCTAATGTCCTAATACACCTCTAACCTACTATGCTTCCTTATTACAAATCTACTGATATTTTCTCATTTCAGACCAACTACTCAAAATTTGTCTGCCTGTTGTTTCCAAGGATGCTTCCATCCCCTCTTACTCCAATTCAAAGTACAATTATATGAATTAGGATTTTTCAGAGTTGTAAGAGAATATAGATTTCATCAGACCAGGTTCTTCCTTTTAGAAAAATACTTAATGCCCAGAAAAATACCGAGACTAGCTTTGAAGTCATGGAAGTAGGCAGCGACACTGGGAGGCAGTCCCCTAAACTGCCTGAGCCTCCTTTTTCCTATACCAGGCTGCCACTGAGGGAAAGAAGAAGGAAACGTGGAGCAGAGAGACCAGGAGGACACATTAAGAAAAAGTGCAGAAGCTTACTTCAAAGATGTTATTACATTACGCCCAGTCTCTCCGACTCCGTTTTATCACTTGTTCTACTAATTACAACTCAACATCCACACCATCCTGGACCCTGTGAATCTTCATCTCTCCCTTGACGTTATGGGAAATGAACAAAAGATCTCTTTCTCTATGTCTACACTTCACTTCCAAAACTTAGTAAAACTTGAGCGTTTTAGTTCCAAAAACATTTTCTTTGCCTTCTTTTTCTATAATAAGTTCACACATACCACAGTTCTTTGTGTTTCGAGCACTTATAGAGACCCCACTGAGAGATGTAAAGGTTTTTTTAGCAGTAACATTTTCAGCAATGGAAATAGCAGTTTTCGTAGCTGAACAAAAAGCATCACTGTTTATTTGCCAATCCAGCTAAACATGGATGGCATTATTCTTCAAAGAGTGCAGTGACAACTAGTCTACAAACAGACTGTCACGCAATTCCTGGATCCTGGCTCAATTTCCTTAGCATGCGATCTTTTCTGTTTCTCTTTCATTATTATGGTTTTGTGCATATTTTATGTGAGACAGAGAGTGAGACAGAGAAACAGAGACAGAGTGTGTTTTAAGCAAAGAGAAACACTACACAGATGTAATTAAAAAGGCAAACGGCTCCTGTCTTGACATTCACTGCTGCAGCAGCAGAACATCATTCTCAATTTTCTCATTTCTGTAACAGGAAGAAAATGTTAAAAAGTAATAACCAAAGAAAAAGTCAGCCAACTCCCACAGCCTGGTCTTGCTGTGCTGAATGGCAGAGAAGATCACAGAGGAAGAAAAAAGAAAACGACAGAAGGAAGGAGGGGGAGAATTTCTTGCTTAAACTGGACCTAGTCCAGCTGGCAAGAAGAGGTGGTTTTCTTAACGCCTGCAAAACCTGATTACTTTTTTTAAAGGAATGAAGAAGAAGGAGATGTAAACACAGCCATTAAAACAGATTTAAGGTACTTAGTTTTAATCTAGTCTAAGACCTCTTCAATTGTACGCTGCTCTGCAATTCTCTGCTTGCTAGACATTAATACAGCGCATAGGCACATGTCAATGTCTTCTAACCAGTGAACGCTTTCCGCTGAGCTCTGTGGTTACCCTCTCAGGTCAGGCATGGAAGGAACAGCAGCTTAAGCAATAATGGATGCATGTCTGTTACGTGCTATGTCTGTCAGAAGTCTGTTTTACGACATTAAAGGACTATTGTGTTTATATCTACACAACAGGTCTTAAACAGATTGTTTAAACATGATTAAACAAGAGACGTCTTTGAAATAACCCCCCTAATAAAATTCAGATGGGTAAGGAACTGAAAAATGCAGTCAACAATATTTTGAAAAATCATTTCTCTCTAAGCTGCAAGGGTAACATGATATAAACTCCAAAATAAAACAGTTTTTACAAGTTAAACTCAAAGGATTACCTCATATATCAGTACCGCTTTCCAATGGAATAGCGTTTATCCACCTATCCATCCACCCTTTCTTAATGCTGTTGCACAAGTTGCTAGTCTTGATAGACAGATAATTGCTTTATTCAGCCAGGTGTAATGAAGGGGAGTCTATTGTGTTAATCCCAGTATTCTTATCTTCTGTGAACTCTGAATAAGGAACTGAAAACTCTACCTCTTCATTTCAGAACTACTGGAGTTTACTCACATTCAAATCTGTTAAAGTGTTCTTACATTCCACTCTGTCACTAAAAGTGCCAAGTATTTTGAGTAGGATCAAGTTATTGTTATATAAAAAGGAATCAAGAGTAGTGCTAAATGGAGTTAGAAGATAGCAAGTTTTACTCTTTTTTTCAAGGCACAACAGATTTTTTTAAAGTGTATTACTCTTAAGAAAAGGAAGCAGGTTGGTGTGGGTTAATATTTAAAAACATCCTTCGAGTGATTACATGTAAAACCTTTATTTTTTGTTTTTCAAAAGCAAGTGTAGTGTTTAGTTTTGTGCATATCTGCCTGCTGGCTTCATGCTGAATTAATCAATAATGACAATTTGGTGAAATGTTTTTCTTTGGTCCATATGAAATATATTCCCTTTTCCATATATATGTACATATATGTGGTTATAAATTTATATTATCTCTATTATACGCATACATATGTGTACAGAGAGGAATAACCCAGCCAGAGGAACAGCGTTACTATTAACATTAGGTCCATGTCTCTATCCAGGTAATTAGGGATGCTGTCCTCTCAAGGCCCAACATGCTTTATAGTCTGTTTGCACCATGACATCACAAACACTTCTGATCACAAATACCTTTCTTTGCAATAGAAACATACCTTTCTTTGCAATAGGAAGTTCTCACCCTTCCACCTAATTAGATGCCTTCATTTTAGTTCAAAATGATACATAATGAAGAACCTATGAAGCTCACTGGAAAAGAAGTAATGCAATCTGGAAGAATGGGATAATCCCTGAAAGAATATCATCATTTAATTATTTCTCTTGTGGGTCGTATCTCCTTCATGGACCTCTCATTGAGAATGTTCTCCGGAATGGCATTCTTTCTGCTCAGAAAAATTCTACTAACAACAAATCCTACTAACAACCCTTGCAATTAAACACAGAAAGTCTGTCCTATGGCAGACACCTGTAATCTCAGCTACTCCGGAGGCTGAGGCAGGAGAATAGCTTGAACCCAGGAGGTGGAGGTTGCAGTGAGCTGAGATCGTGCCACTGCACTCCAGCCTGGGCGACAGAGAGAGACTCCATCTTAAAAAAAAAAAAAGAAAAAGAAAACAAAAGAAAAAGAAAAAAGTATGTCCTGTGGAGTTGATGACTGCCCAAAATGCAGTACGAAAAAGAACATGTGACTGAAAGGAGACATGGGTTCTGCTACTAATAGCAAGTTGTGAACTTCTCAGGTACAGAATTTTCTCATCTGTAAAATAACAGGTGACCCAATTTGCAATCCTAAGAACCAATAATGCTATGGATTCCTCACTTGTCACTATGAGTTCCACAAATACATACACATACACATTTACACACAATTAGTGAACTTAATGTAATAGTTAAAAGACCAAGGCAGTGTCTGACTAAAAAGGAGAATCTTATATCTAATTCTGGGCCTGAGTATACAAGGAGCAGGAAAACTTGGGAGTCTATTCCTAGCTCTGCTACTAAGTTAGTTGTGAGGCTGTAGGCAAATAATCTATCATCTCTATGACTCAATTTCCTCCTATGACTCAACTTCCTCATCCGTCAGAAAAAAAAAAAAGTATCTGCATCACAGGGATGTCATCAGAACAAAATGTAATAAGAGGTGAAAATGTCCTACACAGGTAAAACCACTATGCGAATACAATACTCACTTATCAATTAAAATGTCCTAAGCACTATTATGTTCCATGAACTATGCTAAACTAGGAGGTTCACGGTATACTGGAAGGCATCATAAAAACAAATAATTACAGCAGTGTGAAAAATAATATAATTAAAGTATGAAGAGGAAACCAAAGAGGAGTCAAAGATTAAATACTTGACTTTCAAGAGCAGTCAGGAAGGGCTCCCAGAGAAGACAGCATTTGAATAGACTTAAAGACTGAGTAGAATTCAGTCAAGCAAATGCAGAAGAAGATAACATTCCAACCAGAAGGAACAGCAGGTGCAGACACCGAGATGAGAAAGTATAGAGTGAAGCAATTTGGCATAGCTGGAGCTCAGCCACAGGTGTGTGGGTGGAAGGCAGTTGGGCAGAGCAGATGCTGAAGGGCCTTGTCAGTGTGCCACCAAGTCTGAACTTCATCCTGCAAATAACAGGGAGACATTGAAGTATTTTAAGCAAGGGTGTGCCATGAGTTGGTTTACAGTTTAGGAAGATTGCTTTACTTACAGGAGAAGACAGATTTAGAAGGGAGTGGAGTTAGAGACATAAAACCAGTTAGGAAATTGTTTCTACGCTACAGGTGAGAAGATAAATACTGAGAGAGTGAACTAAGCTAAACCAGCACTAACAGGTATGAGGGAATGAATGTGAGACATAGAATAGAGGTACAGACAACAGTACAGTGGAATAATTAGATAGGTCAGAAGTAAGGCAGAGAAGATGAGTCTCAGGTTTCTGGTTTGGTCACCTGGGTGAACTGTAGGGCACTCAAAACTGGTAAAACTGGAGGAGATTCATGTTTGGGCAGAGCAGTTGGGTTGAAGTAGAGGTGGGGAATCCCCAGTGCTGTGTCGGCCATGAATTTGAAGTACCCATGGGACATATTCAGGTGCAGACACCCAGGAAGCAACCTAGAAATACATGTCTGAAGTTCAGAAGATGTTGAAGATGCATTTTCAGTGGTCATGGGAACATGAAGTTAATGGTGTCAATGAGGATACTCAGGGAATGGGTACAGAATGAGTGGAGAAAAGTGTCTAAAAGGGAATCCTGAGAAGCAAAAACACCTAGGATGGCTAGGCAAGGAAGAGGAGCCCAAAAAGTGATCTAGAAAGAGAAGGATGAGGAGCCAGTGGTGGAGACAACCCATGCAGTAGACACTGAAACAGTTCTGAATCTGCCCTTCTCCTGCTTCAGGGACCCAGGGGAGCTTAGCAAGAGAACCTTTCATTCCAGGCAAAGGACATAAAGTCAGGTCACAATGGCAAAAAGGATAACTCTCCTCCATTCATTCCATATCCATTCCCCATGCAGCCTCATCAATCCCAATGGCTTCAAGTTCCTGTGACTACGGAAAATGTATTTCCAGTTTCTACCAAGCCTCAGATTCATATTTCTAAATGCTTCCTGTACACCTTTGCATAAGAATACCTCTAATGGTATTCGTTATTTAAAAGGAAAGATAGATTTAGAAGGGAGAAACGTCTAAATACTATTAGAGGTATTCTTATACAAAGATGTATTTTTTCTAGTATTTCAAAATGGAGCCCTAGACTGGTCTATAATTTTACATACCAGGTCACAGTATAAACTTTTATTTCTTAACACTAATTTGAAAAGAAATGCATGCACAGTGTCTTCTGAGTTAAATCTTAATCATGTTATTTTAAACAAATGGGAGAATTTTTTACCCAGTCTAAAAGCCCTCCCAACTGCATAACAATCAGTCCTTTCTGGGTCAAGTCACAAGTCAGACAATGGCTCTGTACCTGTCACTTGCACAGGCCAGACAGTAGGCAAAATTTGTTCTGGTCCAAATATTACATAGGGAATGCCAACATCAGAGTCAGCATCAAAGATAAGGGAAATCAAAAGAAAACATGAAGCAACAACAAAAATCTCCAAAATTAACCATCCTTCCCAGTCTATCTTCTGAGCAAGGTTCCTTCCTCCCCAAAGGCTCCTTGAATCTCATAGGGCAGTATAGCTGACCACTTATCCTACCATTTGCCACTCCAGTAAGCTTAGGAGAAACACGGAAACAAAATTAAATAGACTCACTCCCTCTTTTCCACCCTCTCTCTGCATTCTCATCAGAAAGTAACAAACCCTGAACAACGTATAGTGGAATGGAAGAAAAGAATCCATCTGTTATGGATGGAGAAATGGCAGTGATCCAATGCAAATAGTATAAGTGATATCATTTACAGAGCTGCAAACTTCACTAATAAACACATATAAAAGGGTTTGAGAAAGAAAGTCTGAGCCACCAAGTTGGCCTGAAGATTTTTGGACCTCTTACTTTTCCCTATAAAAAACTGTACACCAGAGGTTGATAAAATCTAGAACAATTTAGAATGTCTCTTGAAAAAACATGATTATCATCATTTTGTAGTGGGCTTATTTTCTAGTATTTCAAAATCGGGCCCTAGGTCTGTAATTTTATGTACCAGTTCACAGTATAAATTGTTATTCCTTAACACTAATCTGAAAACAAACTTCAATATGTAGTTAAAAAACTAATTCAGACACCTGATCTACTTTGTTCAATTGAATCATAGTCAACTGAATAACTACAATATGCAAAACATTATCACATTGTAGTGGTGCAGCTCTAGTAGGGAGATCAATAAATACAGAACTAAAAAATGACAGAATTGTTAAAGTACTAGAGAAAGGGGCATTTAAAATTAGCTCTGAATGTTGACTAGGCCCTAGATTAATAGAGCAGATGACCACTGAGGTGGAAGGAACCACCTAAGCTAAAGCACTAAGGCATGTGATATTACATCTCCATGCCATAACTTCCATCGGTATACCTGCAAGTGGAGCTAGAGACAAGACAGTGAAAGACATATAGTGTTAGTCTCCTAAAAGTCATCATCTATCCACCTAGAATTTTATAACCAAGAATTTCTGCCAATAAGCCTAATTACTAATCTTCAAGACTCAGCTCAAATGCCTTGACTTCAACAAACCCTTCCCTTCCCCCCTCAAATAGAAGTAAAACTGTTTCCGAACTTCCATGTCACTCCAGTTGCCGGTTTCTTATGCCCTTTCTCATGTTCTATCACTTTCTGTCACATAATCACAGTCATTAATACTCATGTGTTATCTCCTAAAACAGATTAAGCTTCCCTTTTTTTTTTTTTTTTTTTTAGATGGAGTCTTACCCTGTCGCCCAGGCTGGAGTGCAGTGGCGCAATCTTGGCTCATTGCAGCCTCTGCCTCCCAGGTTCGAGCAACTCTCCTTCCTCAGCCTCCTGAGTAGCTGGGATTACAGGTGCGTGCCACCACACCCGGAGATTAAGCTTCTTTCTAGGCCATGTGTTGGGCCACAGATGGGTCAGAACTCAGTCATCATCGCTGAATTCCCAGAGCCCTTTCTTAAAGTGCCTATGGTAGGTACCCAATAAGTGTTTGTTGAATAAATAAATTATTGAATTCAGAGTGTGATTCAGTGACCAAAGGATCTACGTGCTAGCAACCATTCTACTTAAGAAAAAACAGTTCTCACTACAAAAACAAATAAGGCAATAGAAAAAGCCTTCCCAACCATTCACAGTCATAGATTATTTTGCCTTCTTCCTCTAGGATAAGAAATGAAAAACTGGACTCAATGTCTATTAAGTACTCACCAAGAGTCCGATGCTCAAAGGCACATTTCAACTCCCCAGCACTACCAACAGACAGACTAAGCTCTACAGACTCTGATAAGATCCCAGGCTTATTAACAGATGTGAACAAACATCGATGGTTTGTTTATATTCCTTCTACAGTGAACACTAACCAGGAAGACTGTCCACTCCTCTCAAAAAAAAAAAAAAGATAAAATCCACAATGACTTATCACAATGTACACATTGTATTGTCTACTGAAATACATATATATATTTATATATGAGAGATATAAAAATATGGTGGGCATTATTTAATATATTTTCCTAACTTAGTTTATCCCCAAATATTCCCTAGCCATTATACAAACTCTTATTCACTTTACCTTTTACTCCACAATAGCTATCTCTAGGGCATAATAGCACTGTGACAAATAATTAGTTCAGAGAAAGTTTTATAGCCCCTGATGCTGGGCAAAGGGGGAAAAAAAAAGAAAAGAAAACAGCAAAGCCAACTAAATCTGCACTAAGGGTTTGGACAGACAGAATGCAATTATCCTGACCTTAAGATGTGTTTTCACGGTTGACAAAGAACATTTCCCTGGATTAAGGGCAATTTTTCTTTTCTTTTAAGGACAAAATCATTTCGTGCAGATAATAATTCAGACATTTACACCTGAAGTGGCAGTGCGGCGGCAGCTCAGCCTGCTTCTTCCCAGGACCTGGTGACCATGGTGGCATTTGTGAAAAAGGAAAGAAAATATCTAACTTTCACAACTATGACCGAGGAAGAAAACTTGACATTCATTCCCACATATGTGACTCCTTTCAAGAACTCCTGACTCAAAATTTCAGAGGGAAGTGGCCCTGTAATAACATCTCTTCTGAGAATAGTGCCATATGGTTTTAACAGAGGTTTATTTCCTGAACCCAAAGAGGGCTGCTGATTCTCAATCCAACGAAAATAATTATGCAGACAATTTCACTCTATTACTTTCAGTGAAACCCATTCTGTGTGGTCCACACATGCCTGCTGACACCTTCAAAGAGACATTAAGCCATTTTTATGTACCATAGCCTTAATGGGTGGAATGCAAGGTAAATTTCCTTGAAGATTAGCACCTGTCGTCATGCATAAGGCATCACCGCCCCCCCACCTTTGAGTACCATGTGTTAATTCTCAGCGTGGGCAAAGAAAAGGAGAGAGATGGACATGACTTCCAAGTTAAGTAACAACTTGTTATCAGTTAGATATTAAGGCAAACATACACACAAACAACATACACGCGCGCACACACACACACAAGAACTGGAAATACTACATCTCCCAAAGTCAACAGCACTGCTGGGAAATTACTTCAGACACAATTGGCAGGTGGGAGGAATGGGGGAGGGTGGAGCTGGGGGGAGTGGGGAACCACTCCCTTGTGTAAATTCTAGCAACATTCAACTGCTAACCTTAAAATAATCAAGAGAATAGGAAAATAAAATCCCTTCAGCGCAAAGGCTGAACAACACAAATGCTGTAAAAATAAAGATTTAACCAAGGAATACAACTATTAAATAGTTCTTTCAAAGAAGACCACCCTTTAAGCCTAAGAATATTCCCTTAAGAACAAAATATGCTAACTCACACCAGGTTGCCCCTGAATCTCTATTTTATTACACTAGTTGGGTATGAAACGAACTGGTTCTCCCTTTCAGACTACTAAAGATCATTGAGCTTGAAAATGAACTGGTGAAAACAGGCTTTTATTTTGCCAGCATACTCGGCACACTGCAGAAAGATACCCTTTTCCTCCCGTAAGTTCTTGGCTTTCTAATACCCAGCCACCTCTCTTTGAATCAGTACAGAAACAACCAAAAAAAGTACAGTTTCTCTAGATGTCCACCGGTGTTTCACTAAATCGAACCAAAATCACGAATATTCTTTAAAAGAGAGACAGAGACAGAGACTATAAGGAAAGCAGTGTCCAGGCCACAAGGTCAGTGCAGGAACCAGATACAAGCCGGCACAGTATTAACCACAAGGCAGGCCCAAAGGCTGCTCCGGGGCTGTTTTCTTTAGACTGCCTAAAAGTCCTGCCAAGAAACAGACGGATGCTGCTGAAAGAATATCTTCCACAGCTGGGCATCTGGGTTCAGTGACAGACAACCCCACTCCTGTGTGTGTGGCCTGCAGAACGTATCAAAAGCCTAGGAGGGAATACTTGGCAGAATGGGAGAAAACCTAAGGATGTTCTTTCTGGGGGAGAGGGGAACGTAATTCCAACATCATATACGTCTGACTGAAACTTTGCCTTTGTTCCTGACACCCAGACTTAAATTTTGTTTCTCACTTTTGCTCTCCGTTTCTGATGTCTGCTTACTGATCGGGTAGAGAAAGCCCTCTGCTCACTTTCATTTCCAGTAATACTTTTACATCTAGTTTTTGCACCAGGCAGCACTAAGGCTATTTTGTTTTTAACAATCCAGGGGACTATTTAGATAAAAAATAAACTAAAAATCTTGAAATATCTTAAAAACAGAAACAATTAAAAATTGTTAATTTTTAATTGCGCATGAGAACTACTATCAAACAAGCTTCAGCTGAATTTTCTTAAATTTAAAAAAAGAAGAACCCACTTACCTTCGTTCATCAGATGTATTTTCTTAAAGCATAAGCAGTACCAAAGTTTAACTTTAATAGTATACTGGCCAAAACAGTAAAATGAAAACAGGGCTCTATCGAAGCAAAAAGAAAAAAGACCAGTCTCTACTATATGCTCTTCAAAGGAAAAATTCAGAGCTCAATAGAGAAAAGGAAGGTAAGTCTGAAAAATTAACCATTAATAGAAAATACCTAACTTCCCATTGTAATGGAATAATAGGTCACTGTCTTCTTGATTATCCTATTTAAATAGCTTTGAAAATGTCGGCTGCCGGCCTGGTGATTCACGCCTGTAATCCCTGCATTCTAGGAGGCCGAGGCGGACGGATCACAAGGTCAGGAGATTGAGACCATCCTGGCTAACACGGTGAAACCCCGTCTCTACTAAAAATACAAAAAAACTAGCCGGGAGAGGTGGCGGGCGCCTGTAGTCCTAGCTACTCGGGAGGCTGAGGCAGGAGAATGGCGGGAACCCGGGAGGTGGAGCTTGCAGTGAGCCGACATCCGGCCACTGCACTCCGGCCTGGGCGACAGAGCGAGACTCCGTCTCAAAAAAAAAAAAAAAAAAAAAAAAAAAGAAAAGAAAAGAAAAAGGAAAAAAGAAAATGTCTGAGGCGAGGGGTGTAGGTACCGCTTGAGTTCTACAATGCACAGGAAAAAATATGCACAAAACACCCTGCTTTTCAGGAACTTAAAAAGAGGATGATTCTCTGACTTATATCCATAAATGTCACCCAAACTCTAGCACTTTGTTAGGAAGTCGTACGCACTCTTTACAACCAGGAACTTATTTGTTCTGGACCTACTTTTTGATGTAACAAATCTGGTGATGTCAATGAGTGGAAATCACTTTACCAAATTTAAAAGTTGAGGCACCTTTGCTAAAAAGAATGGGGAAAAAATGCAGTAGTAATTTTCCACTCCCATTCCCAACCCCTAAGTGTCCACGTCCCAAGATGGTTCCTGTGGTGGCTTTCTGTCATCTTGGCTCTAACTAGCAAAACTGAAAAGCTATAACGTTATTATTCCCACAATGCCATTAGTAGGTAAGCTTTTGTCAAATTTCAAATTTGGGGCCTTGAATCCATAAAGTCTAAGTCAATTTCTCTGAGACAGAGTGGTAGAGGGAATGGGTTAAAAAGAATCAGTTTAATTTCTATGGAAACTTTTTTGCCCTCACAAAAGCCACAGGACTCGCCAGAGTCTTGAGCTAACAAATGTACGAGCTACAAGAGTTTGAGGCATGTCTTCAGAGAAATATATTACAAGGGGAAACAGGCCTGTTAGTGAGACATTTTAATGCCCAACCATGGTGCTACAAAAAGGCACAGTTTCTGAGTCCCAAGGGAAAAGCTCATAGAGACCAGGAGAAGTATTTCGGGTACCAAAGAAAGGACAATCTGATCAAAAGACAATCTTGGACTCACAGGGAGGTCAGGTTGCTTTTTCTGAGTATCAGGGTCCACAGTGATCTCATCCCCCAAATCTGTAGTACTCTTGTCTGTATCACTCATGTGACATTTATCACACACTTCTTTGTAATCTCCTCTGGCAGATGCTTAACTTCCCAGTTCTATGTAAAATCCTTGAAGTACATCTTTATATTCCATTGTGTCTCTCAAACTACAAGAAGAACTGGTTTTTAATTGACTGATTCAACTCAAGTCTGGGCATTTTTCTATCAAGCTGGGGTCTGGGCAAGGCTCAAATGCATCTGAGGCAAGAGATGGAAAGAAAGTAATGAAAATTAATCATGTCATTTGGCCATATCATTTTCTTGGATCACTTTACATGGTCTCTGCATTGAAAGACAAATACTTCCTACTTCAGAAAAAATTATAAACAAAGAGCTGTTAAGTTTCTTATCGTAAATAGTAATGATACTTTTGTTGATTAGCGCCTATGGTTCGACTAATTATTTAATAAATGAAAACACAACCATGAAAACTACACATTGCCAGACTACTGCAGTTGGATTGGCAGAAAAAATACCTACTTTTCCAGTGGCAATAGTGTGTGCAGTAGCTTAAATGTGTTTTTCATTGTCGAAGGGGTCTGATTTCTTTCATATGGATATTGTTAGGAGGCTGAGGATTCGTGATGGAGTTAAGATGACAGAAAATGAAGCCATGGCAGGAAAGACTGCACAAATGCTTGATGCTCCTCTAGTTAGAGATGAAAGGTGGGTGGAGTGAGCACTGGGCTTTCCTAGCTCATGTCATTGGAGAGGGATACTCAAAAAAGTTGAAAGCTTTCAGTTCTTGGAAATCTTGCTTACTCTTTAGACTCTATGTGTTAGAAGGAGATCTTGAGGGAATTACCTACAGTGGTTTTGAGGTTTTTGAATAAAGGGAGAAAACAGGGAAATTGTACGGGCATCCCAATTGACTTCAAAAGTTGATTTGATCTGTACATTTCAGAATTGAATGAAAAAGAAGCACTTTCTCCATATTTTCTCCACAGTGTTTGAATGCTGGTTTAATTTTGCTCTAACCTCCTGCTATGTGTAGAGAATGATCTTATCTTTAATAATAATTCCAATGGACACATATTCATAAGTATGTGTACAGACCAAACCATCGACCTATAGGCTATGTGCTTTTCTGATATTATTTTGTACTATTAGAACTTTATGACATGAGACTAAAATGTAAATGTTAGAAAAATGAAAGTAAGTTTTAAATGCAAAAATAAAAACCAACCTTTTCTTTTTTCTTTACAAATATTCTTTTAAAATTAACCATTCATTTACCCGATAAACATTCACTGGGCACCTACTATGTGCAAGACACTTTGCTATTAATAGAAACACTGGGGAATATAACCTCTTACAACATGTAAATAACATAAAGGGTCTACATCCTCAAGGACTTACAAGCTGGTAGGTAATAGCTGTACACAAATAACTAACATGAAGCAGTATGTTTTAAGAATTGTTAAGTGTTACAGTCTGGATGCTGCAAAATTTTAGACTGAAGGAAAATTTAATGGGGTGTACGCCATTTAAGCTAAAGAGATAAAATTTCAAAAGGCAGAAATGAAAGAAATATATTCAAATCAAAAGGTGCCACCTGAAAAGAGATGTACAATTAGGAAAACGCAAGGCATGTTCACCAACAGTGAGAGCAGTTTGGCTAGCGCAGGGGTTCTCAGCTCAGGTAGTACAAAATCCTCGGGAGTTTGGGAAATTTATGGAGGCAGTCTTGATTGTTACATGATTGGGGGTGCGCAGCTATAATCTGGTGGGCAGAGGCTAAGTATGCCAGTTGTCCTGCAATGGGACAGTCCTACAGAATGAAAAGTTTTTCCACATTCCTTATGACTTTTGGGACATTCACCAGAAATTCAAGTAGGTGAAAAAATCTGGTTATAATTATCTGAGCCTAGAACCTAGTTCTACTTAAATATAAAGGGATTTTTTTTTCCTGAAGTTTTAACACTTTGGGTTTTCTAGGAATAAAACCATCTAGAAACCAAATACAAAGCATATTTTGTTTCATTAGGAGCTTCAACAAGAGTTGTTATACATTTCAGAAAACCTTCACTAACAGTAACATTGTTCTTGGTGTTTGAGTTACTAATATGCACCTGCATCAATCTTGATTTGTAGCTGTCATATTCAAGGTGGTTTTACACATGTTCAAGAAGCTGGCTAGTTCATTGTGTTTTCTAGCATGTTCTCTAAGTATTTAGATATTCAAGTGTATGAATATAATTTTGTTTTAAATTAGGTTCCTTTATTTTTCTTTTATACTACGGTAATGGCATCACAGTGATCTTTTGGAAATTGTGTGGATATATATAGAAAATCTACAGATTTCATTGAGGATAGTAAAGAGAGATTATTGAGTATTTGTTATAAAAAGGAGGTGTTGGCTTTAATACATTTGAGAAGTACGGGACCAAAATGTAAGAAAGTGATTGCAGTTGTAATGATAAGACGGGGCTAACTTATTTTGGGCACAGGGAAACAGCCTGAGAAGCCTGTAACTGGTTGAGTAACACGTGGGGCACCACAGAGGGTTTCACAACATGAAGGCCTCATGTTGACATGATCAAAGCTGAGATCGAGGAAAACTGAGTTGCAGCACTGCATGAAGAGAACTTTAAGGAGAAAGAGGCTGGTAGCTAGAAGAATAATTGGTAATCACTACAATTCCCTATATTAAGGTAAGGAAAGGTTAGCTTTTACAGAGATATATTATTTAAAGATCAAAAGGATTTTGTGGCATTAGTTTTAGGGATAAGGGAGATGGGACATTGAAGACAGCTAGAATGAAAGATAAAGATTTGGGAGTTGTTCATTAAGTCAAGGTGACTGCTCACGTGATAGTGCCTTTGATGAGCAAGCAAGGAAACAGGAAGAAAGGAAAGCCAAGTTCAGAACTTTTGGTGATGTCCACTTGTAGGAGGTAAGTGGGGGGATCTAAAAGATAAAGCAGGCCTTTTGCGGTGGTTCACGCCTATAATCCCAACACTTTGGGAGGCTGAGGCGGGTGGATCACTTGAGGTCAGGAGTTTGAGACCAGCCTGGCCAACACAGTGAAACCCCATCTCTACTAAAAATACAAAAATTAGCCAGGTGTGGTGGTGTGTGCCTTGGGAGGCTGAGGTAGGTGAATCACTTGAACCTAGGAGGCAGAGGTTGTAGCCAACTGAGATCATGCCACTGCCCTCTAGCCTGAGTGACAGAGTGAGACTTCGTCTCAAAAAATAAAAGTAAATAAATAAACAATAAAAGAGGACCAGTCATACAGGCAGGAGAAAATTAGAATATGATATGGAAGAGACCAAGGGTGGAGGCAGAAGGGGTCACCAACAGGATTATATCTGCAGAGAGGCCAAGGATCATGAGGATTGAAAGTCTGTCAGAGTGAGGCATAGGCCATGGCTAGCAACCTTCAAGACAGCAGTCAAGTCGTGGGAGCAGAAGCCAGACTGCAGGAGGCTCAGCGTGAGTAGGCGATGAGGAAATGAAGGCAACAAGTCTAAGTGACTCTTTCCAGAAGTTTGGTGGTTAGAAGGAAGAAAAATAAAATATCATCTCAAAAGAGTAAGAAAGGAAAGGGATGTTTTAGCACAATCTGACCAAATAAATATTAAAGCATTGCAGGAATTGTTTGTCAGTTTCTTATCTGTCGAATAAATGAACTGAATCAAAGCATCCTTTGTTACAACTCTAAGGTTCTATGATGACTACTCGGGCTTACAAATTACACTAGTTAAGAAATGAAGCATTCCTAACAAAAATCTGTTTAGTGGAAATAGGATTTATCTCTCCAGGACACAGAAAGAGTACTCCTACTGGAATCCTACTAAAAACTACACAGCATTAGAATACTGGAGGCATTAGAATCACCAAGGCTACCTGTGAAAAGATGTCAGTGCCATCCTGGCCGCCCTTCTGGGAGACCTGAAAGATCATCACACAACCACACTGGGAGCTACACTGCAGCCTGGCAAGGGCTCAGGCTTTTATGCTGATGATTGATTCCAATCCTGGCTCTGCAGCTCACTGGGTTTGAGGACTTGAGTATGCTACCTAACTTCTCCAAGTTTTTTTCCTTCACTTTTAAGTTGAAATCACACTAGTACCTACCTCATAGGGTTACCGTAAATACTATACAGCATTATTATTTTTAGGTTTTTTCTTTCTTTCTTTCTTTCTTTTTTTTTTTTTTTTTTTTTTGACAGTTTTGCTCTTGTCACCCAGGCTGGAGTGCAATGGCACGATCTCGGCTCACTACAACCTTGGCCTCCCAGGTTCAAGAGATTCTCCTGCCTCAGCCTCCTGAGTAGCTGGGATTACAGGCGCCTGCCACCGTACTTGGCTAATTTTTTTGTGTTTTTAGTAGAGACAGGATTTCACCATGTTGGCCAGGCTGGTCTGGAACTCCTGGCCTCAAGTGATCCACCCACCTCGGCCTCCCAAAGTGCTGGGATTACAGGTGTGAGCCACCACACCTGGCCTATTTTTAGTTTTCTTAACATCTCAAGATTAGAGCTACTGCTGCAATTTAGTAGGCACGGAACTAAGGCACAGAAAAAAGAAGTAGGACAGGGTACAATGGCTCACGCCTATAATCCCAGAACTTCGGGAGGCCAAGTTGGGTGTATTGCTTGAGTCCAGGAGTTCAAAACCGGCCTGGGCAACATGGTGAAACCCTGTCTCCACTAAAGATACAAAAAAAAAAAAAAAATTAGCCAGGCGTGGTGGTGCATGCCTGTAGTCCCAGCTACTCAAGAGGCTGAGGTGGGAGAATCACCTGAGCCCAGAATTCAGTGAGCCAAAATCGTACCTCTGAACTCCAGCCTAGGCAATTGCAGTGAGACCTTGTCTCAAAAAAAAAAAAAGGGAAAAAAGAAAAATGAAGTAGTTTTCATAAGTTCCTACAGATAGAGACCAGAAGGCAAATTTCTAAACATCATATGACCATATCAACTAGACATGGCTGCTTTTTAATTAACTGAAAAGTTTATACTAGTTAAGATTAAATATTAATATTTATTATATAAGATATGCATAGTACTAAAATTAGAGTCCTTTGAGAATAGGACTCTTGACCAATAATATTTATTATCCATTGCAGAACACCCTCAAAATATCATAAAATTAACCATGAAGGACTAATATTTCAGAAGGATGAAATAAGAGTTATCATATTTCCATTTCACTGCCCTTAGATGATTTTGCTGAGCAATGTCTCTGGAAGATCCTCTAGGATTATAACAGAAACTGGGAGCTTTCAGAGTATCTATGGAATGCCTACAAGAAATGGATGGGTTGGCCAAGGCTTGTAAATACATCAAAAAGCAGGTAACCTTCTTTCAGAAGCATACTGCTCTCCCGAGCCACCAGGTGATTTATAAGGAACCATGGTAGAGACAAAAGAAAGAGTCACATATAAATTCTAAAGTATTTCCCCAGCTTATAAACATTTTCCTTACAAGGCTCAAAAGATGGCAAATCTTGCATATACTCAAGAATCAGCGCCACTCCCAGAGTTTTCTTGTGTTTGAAAGCAGTGAACTGGCCACGTGATAGATAAATGTTCCAGACACTTAAGGAGCTGCCACAGTCCCACTGTAAATCAAGAGATATTGTGATTCATTCACACCCATCAGAGGGTTTGTACAGACAACTTAAAAAAGCATAAATCCTACTAAGGCACAGTTAAATACCTATGACAATCAAAATGACAACTTCTGATGTGACTGATAGGAAAATATTCATTAGGGTAAAATGAGAAAAGTGAATGAACAGGTTACCTAGCTGCTCAATCATATATAGATTCTGAAAGAGGAAATTCCTTCATTTTCTATAAGAAAGTGAGTTTTGGATAATGCTGGGACATTGACCTAAGCTGGTTTTTCCAGCTCTCTAGAGAGCAAAGCAACAGACACAATAATCTGGTTTGAAGCAGTTCATGCAACCCAAGGGCCACTGTAGATAGAGTTTTAGAATGCTGACACTTATCAAAAAGAAGTAAAGGATTTGTATTTCACTTTACATTATTCTCATGTCATCATTCTAGCCCATCATCACCAAAAAGAAAAAAAAATTTATATTTAGGGTACAAACTTCTTGGGTTTAGCAATCAATTAACAGTTCACTTATTTATTTGAAAACTTTACTGTTAATTACTACCTAACAGGTACTGGGCTGGGACCTAGCACATTAGGGTGAAAAGACATAGTCGCTGATACACAGAGAACTGATAAAGGATCACTTAGGAGCCAAATTATCTCTGATGTTGTAAACAATTTTCTTTTTATTGAGATGGAGTCTCACTCTGTCGCCCAAGCTGGAGTGCAGTGGCGTGATCTCGGCTCACTGCAAGCTCCACCTCCCGGGTTCACACCATTCTCCTGCCTCAGCCTCCCGAGTAGCTGGGACTACAGGCGCCCGCCACCACGCCTGGCTAATTTTTTGTATTTTTAGTAGAGACGGGGTTTCACCGTGTTAGCCAGGATGGTCTCCATCTCCTGACCTCGTGATCCGCCTGCCTCGGCCTCCCAAAGTGCTGTGATTACAGGAGTGAGCCACCGCGCCCCGGCTGATGTTGTAAACATTTTTCTAATTTCAAACACAGTCCACAATGAGTCCAACTCATTGTCAAATTAGTCTTATCCCACAAATTAAAGAAGATAGAAACATTTCCATTGATATGTGTATTTCCAAGATAAAGTAAAGATCTGGATGCAAATGCCTCACTGTGCTGTCTCAAAGCTGACCCAGAATAATGAATAAACTGAGATACCCCATTCTTTCCAGGGAAAAGTAAACTGAAAGAAAAAAGGAACAAAAAAAAAGGAGGGATAATTCATTTTTTTTAAAAAAAAGCATTTAAACAAATTTGAGTATTGCTGTACAGATTTCTTTGCTTTACATTATCATACTTAGACTGAGAAAATCCATCAGTTTTAATTCTACTGGCAAGACAAAAGGAAAAAAACCAGCATACACCAAATGAAATAAAGACTAAAGTTGGAAAGAATTTTTCTCCCGAGCTAGAAAGAAAATATCTCCTTGTTTTGGAATAATAAAGTCACCTAAAACGCCTTAATGGCAGTCTATGTAGCACATGGTCCACCTTATAACATTATTTTAATATTTGATGTCTTAGTCAATTCATTCTGTTTTTAATATGCCTGAGGATGATATAAATGCCTCCTTGTACAGACTTTTCCTCTTGTTTCTGTATGGAAAGATTTTATTTCTGTTGGAGAGTAATGGTATACATTTTATTTCCATTGGAAAGTATCAGCATGTATTTTATTTCCTGTGCTTACCCAAGACCAAAAAGAAAAGTGACCTGGGAACTAAACCATTTGATAAAAACTCCTTCTTGTTAAAAGTCATTGATCAATATTAGGTAAAAAGAGAAACTGCCTGCGATGTGCTCCTGTTTCAGGTCAGATACCCAAGTGGCTGCTACTCTGTAAAGGTGCCTGTACCACAGTATGCATCCCTCACATAGGGCCAGATGGTGACACCTTCAGCCTCAGGTTCTGCCCAGCCAGCAGAACTCTGGGGTTAGACAAGCAACTTGTTCCTTTACTCAAATGAGCACAGAGAGACAATTATTACGCTACGACTCACTGTGGTAATTGATGATGCCTTCCAGACATCTATGTCAAAATTAACTTGCAACTGATGCTCACTTGCTTAAGTTTCATTCAAGTTCAAATTATTTGCTCTGAAAGGGAAATGTTTACTTTTGTGCACACTTTGGTTTCAACTTCCAAAACCATTGCTAGAAATTAATCTTAACCACTGAACATCTGCTTTAAAACCCAAACCCAAGTCCATCATTTTAACAACATCAATTATAAATATACTGTTTTAAAAACTCTATTGTGAATAGTGGCATATTGTCACCCCACAAATCATTAAAACCAGAGTCCTAGCCCTGACGAATTATTCAAAACTACAGTTCAGAAATTAGTAAGCACGTTATTTCGTGCTTAAGGTCTGTTTTCAGCCAGTTTGAGAGCTCATTTAATCATGTATCTGTTTATTCTCACCTAAATCTCCAGGTACAATGTTCTTGGTCTGCTTGTACATCCCTCCCACAGGTACACATGAGACCTATAAGACCTCAATGTCAAGGAGAAGCAGTGGCAGAACTGTCACACCCCATCAGCTTAATGTTGAGTAAATGGTGGAGTACCAATGCCGCCCCCTTCTTATTTCCCTGGAAAGGACCCAACCAGCACTTTCACTGAATTAGAGGTAGAAACATGGGTTGCTTAACATATGGATAATATGGATATAAATAACTGGAGTGCAACTCATTGATTCTAAATCCTTTCATGTATTTAAAGCAATTTCCTTAAAGCAGACTGTCAGGAATGGAACCTCTTTTTTCTCTCTTTATTTTTAATCAGTGTTTCTCTGTACATTTTGCTTTATTTATCTTAATGTCTTTTTTATTATTTGCTTGTATAAGGGTCACACGAATGGCTGGGGGGCTTATATTTGACAGAATTCTTTAGCAGTTGGACAAGTCAAATCTGGTCTTGTGTTCTAACCACAGCTGCCCCGGGAACATTTTTAAAGCTAGTAATTTATATTGCCAAATCATATTTTTGTTTAAAAAAATTGCAGCAACCAATTAATATTGACAATTTATTTAATAAAAATCACTAATTCACTTAGTAAATTATGTAGTAGGCACGGAAGAAATACAAAATCAAATGGACCTAATCCCTCAATAAAACAAAAAGAAAAAAATAGCCTCATTCTGTCACTGTTTGGCTTCCTCCCACACATTTCCTGCCCTTAAGCATGTTTGTAGTCCATGCTTAGAACAGAGCTTAGAAGAGTGCCCAGACTAGTGCCAAGAACAGTAGTGGTACGTAGTAGGTGCTTAATACTCTTGTCGATTGACTTCAGACTCATTTCATGAGTGTTTCCCCATCTTAAGACACTCCTTCCTTTTGCACTTTCCTTCTCCATGATGTTGATACTGACTTTAAATGGCATACACATTTCCTAACAATGAGGTTCATTCCTGAGTCTCATCACACTGGGGTTGTGCGAGTACTTTTCCAGCTGGCTTCTTTGCCTCTATATATCCCTTACCTCCTATGTCTTCCTTATATTTGGTTCCTCTTGCTTTCCCCACCAAATCAAAATGTCTCTCTTGCTTCACAACATGGAGCTCTTCTGTGGACAGAGGTAGAATGGATCCAGTCCCTGTAATTCCTTATCAGGTGGCAATCCAAAGCCCTCCCTTCAACTATCTTGTTGGGGAGTTCATGAGGCCACCCTAGCCTGCTCCATTAACTCAAACTTTTCTGAGTAGCTTTTACAGCCCTGCATCATTAGCCTAATTCTACCTATACAGTGTGGTTTTCCTCTTCTCCCCAGTGTTCATCCTCTGTTCCAAACTAGCTGTTCCTACTTCTTCACATTCCCTGGTCTTTTCCTTCCCTGTGCCTGTAACACATGCCTTCAGTCCACCTAATCCATCATAACCATTTTCTTCACGACCTAGTTTCCTCCAAGTGATCTTTTCTTTCTTTTAAAATTTCAATTACACGCTAAGGATAGTATGACTTTTACATTTATGTTGCACTTTACAAATGACAAACTTTTACTATACACTATCCTCTAAAATAACCATTATGGGTAGGTGTTATTATTTCCATTTTTCTGCTGAAGATGCTAAGGCTCTGAGAGACAAAGTGGTTTGTCAAGGGTCACTCACTCTTTTTTTTTTTTTTTTTTATGAGATGGGGTCTTGCTGTATTGCCCAGGCTGGAGTGTAGTGGCTATTAACAAGTGCAATCATAGCACATGACAACCTCAAACTCCTGGCCTCAAGTGATCCTCCTGCCTCAGCCTCCCAAGTAGGTGGGACTACAGGTGCATGCCACCACACCCAATTCAAGGGTCACTCATTCTTGACAGTTCAGCACAAGAGCTCCAGTTTTGTAACTCTAAGTCCAAATGATCTTTCCATTACGCCATATCCCCTTCCAGTTACTGCCCCGTTTCTCTGCTCCCTTTAAACATCCTGAAAGCGTGTTCACTTTCTAAATTCATTGTACTCACCTTCTAGCCTCCATTTCTCTTAATTTTCAGCAAATGATCTTTTGAATCTATCCTTGCACTGACATCTTTTTTGCCAAGATCACCAATGCCTTCCACACTGCCAAACTCAATGACAGTCCTTGGTCAGCAAAATTTGACACAGTTGGTGACATTCTTCTTGAACAGAGTCCTTTGCTGCCTGAATATCACATTCTTTGGGGCTCTTCCTATCTCACTGGTTGCACCTACTCAGAGTCCCACATTGGCTTCTCTTCCTAATCCTTATTTCCAATGTTGAGAATTACCCCAGGGATCTGTCGTTGGCCCTCTTCTCTATCTAAAATTATTTATTCCAGTCCTATGACTTTAAATACCACACCAGATTTGACCTAGAGCCTGAAGGCTGACTCATGGTCTAGCTCCTACTTGATCTGGGCCTTCCAAGGACCATTCTCTGCCCCCAACTATCTCTGTGGCTTCATGTCCTATCACTTTCCCATTCACTCACTGTGCTGCAGCCACACTGGCCTGCTTGCTATCCCATAACCATGCCAAAGAGCTGGGCCTCAATGCCTTTGCTCTTGACATTCTGCTACCTAGATATTAATAGGTGGCTCACTCCCTATTTAATTCAAGTCTGTCCTCAAATGTTGCCCCATCAGCAAGGCCTGCCTGACCTACATGAAAAATCATCCACCTCCCTCCATTATCTCTGTTCCCTTACCCTGCTTTATTTTTCTTTAAAGCACTTATCACTACCTGCATATTTGCATATTATATATATATATATATTCATTTGTTTGCTTACTGTCTCCTCTTTCAATAGAATGCAAGTTCCAAGAGGAAAAGAAATTTGTATATTTTGTTAAAGGTTATATTCCTAACACATAGAAGAATGCCTGACACATGGCAGGGCTCAATAAACACTTGTTGAAAGAATGAACGTGTGATAGCTGAATTGAATACACAGTGCCATCTAATTGTTTATTAATTATAGTACTATCTCTAGGACAATATTTTAATTCTTCCAAAGTAGAACTTTGTGCCTTATATTCCAAACTTGCGTGTAGTTGGCATATTTGTAGGCACACAGTAGGTGCTCAATAAATACTGTGGCTACCTGGTTGATTTGAGCAACGTAGAGAAAAGCAGGATCAAAATTTCAAGTATATTCAGCAATTCAAGTATAGTCAGTTATTTTCAGGTAACTCTATGATTTTTACAAAGAAAATTAACTGTTACAGTCTCTGCTCTGTGGGAATATGGTTTTTGATACTGAAAATGGAAGATCATGATGGATGTGACCATAAGAATGTGTACAAATAACTATAAACATGTCAAGTTCTTGGGTTCTTTATGGCAAGAACCCAAGCTAAAGTAAATTCAACTGAAAGAAGAGTAAGGGTTGAGACTAAAGAGAGAATATGGGATGTCAAGAAATCTAGACAGAAATAAGGGCTGCATAATGTCACACACACACAGGGAAAAGGAAATTAATCAGGAGGGGGAAGGAAGGAGGCAAGTGGTTCAAAGCTGCAGGTTACTGTCAGGTTTTAGAAACAGAGAATACAGCTATGCATTTCTGCTGGCAAGTTTTTTCCAAGAGGACAGACTGTGGACCTTGAGGTTTTGCATCTATAGCACTTACCCTGTCAAACCAGAGACATTAGCAAAAGAGCACCTCAGGAATTTGAAGGAGTCAGGAGGTTCCGTATGTTTCCAGATCATACTTAGGGCCACTTTTTCTCCCCAGCCACAGATTATTACATATGAGTTTTATGTATAATGAATATATGAACCTTGAGAGGTCCATTCAGCTAACTGGAAGATTCCGTTTAGTTTATTTTTCATATATTTTTACTGAAATGTCTTATACCAGAGAGGAAAAATAGTCAACTTTTTTTGTTGATTTAATTTATTTACATGGCAAAAATGATTAGAAACTGAAGGAGATCATGATGTATTTGCCAGTTAACACATTGGTGGCATGGAATAAATTTATAGTTTATCAAAGTTACCACAGCTGATTTCTTAGTAACCCAATATTTCTATCTGATTTCTCAATGTTACAAAAGTGAAACACAGCCTCTAGGTAGTTTCATCAAGAATGTAAGATACTTAACAAATACTCTTCATTGCCTACAAGTTGGCACTGTTTTTGTTCTTAATTTCCTACCCCAAGCCAGGCAGGGTGGCTCATGCCTGTAATCCCAGCACTTCGGGAGGTCGAGGTTGGTGGATCACCTGAGGTCAGGAGTTTGAGACCAGCCTGACCAGCATGGAAAACCCCATCTCTACTAAAAATACAAAAATTAGCCAGGTGTGGTGGCGGGCACCTGTAATCCCAGCTACTCAGGAGGCTGAGGCAGGAGAATCTCTTGAACCCAGGAGGTGGAGGTTGCAGTGAGCCGAGATTGCGCCATTGCACTCCAGCCTCCAGACTGGGCAACAAGAGCGAAACTCTGTCAAAAAAAAAAAAAAAAAAAAACCAACAAATGAAAAAATTCCTACCCCAGAATTTATGATTGCATTTGAGTAGATCCCATATAGTCAGTCAGAAAGCCTTCATTACCTGTGAAACCTTCATATGCCTGTGAACTTCCTTGTCATATTAACCAGGAAAATGCATTTTAGAACTACCTCTGCACACTTTTCACAAAGCTTTTAACCACAGTGGTTTTCCACTCAGTCCCAGGCTCTCATCAGCCAAGCTGCCACTACCCTGGCTTATTTCTTCTACTTTGGTCTATGGGCCAGCCTCCCCAACTTCGCCTCCTACTTTTCTCTACTTCACTTAGCCTCCTTGATGTCAAAAGTCACACTAGAAAGGCTGCTTTAGTTTTTACAAGCGTTGAATAAAAAATAATAAGAATTCAAATTACATTTCCAGGTAGACTTAGTAGCTTAAGGCAAAGCATTTGCCAAGCATAATGCTTCTTCTTTTCCAGATACACTTATGAACTGAAAATGTTACACTTTTCAGGATTTTTAGAGTCTTCAATCTACATCCTTTCATCTTTCACGTTTCTAGAATTCCAAAAATAGGAAAAGCATTATCTGACATGGGATCTTCCACCTTCCCTTCTCCAGTCACCCTATCTCCTATGGAGATGGTCCAGGCAAAAAAAAGAACTACCTTACCTGCTGATTCAGCCATCCCTGACCTGACTTGCAGTGTTCTTTTGTTTGGAAAGGCTAAATATTACCTTTCCATTCCATCCTTAGTAATGAGCAAGCTGCTACACTAAAAAGGCAATGTTTTTTTTTCCTACATATATCTTTTCCTCCATTAATTCCACTTTTCTTTGATCCTCCACCAGAACAACTCAGAACAAAAACTACAAGTACATAACCCCCAAAATTGATTTGAATTGTTTTCTTCTTCACATGTATCTGATTCCTACTTACTTTTGCCCCCTCCTCTCAAAAAAGGTATATAAAAATTGGCTAGCTTCTAGTTAGAGTAATCTGAAATTATTTTGGATGTGGTAAAATAGTGATATCTTACATATTTTTCTTCAAATTCACAGCAGGAACCTTTGTTCATCTTGAATTTGATTTGAATCATACTAACCAATTTTACATATGAAATGTTCAACACAGATGTTTGATCCCAGGCAAGTTCCTTAATTTCTCCAGCCTTCTTTCTCACTTGTAAAATGGCATCTTCTCTGTCTACTTTACAGGGTTGTTGTGAAGTCATCAGTGTTATTACAAACTTTGTATGCTATGCAAATATAGAATATATTATTTTCTGAAAGCCCAGAAAAGCCTAGGGCAGGTCTGAGCATCCTTTGCTAAGGTATACATAAACCAGTCCAAAAGATGACATATAGAGATGGAGCCTTGAGGAAGTCTGAAGAGGAAACCCAAGAGACCCTCAAAACATGCTTAGAGTGCCCAACATAGCATATTCTTATTCGATTAGCATACCAAACATCTGTGAGCACCTATAAAACAGAACAGAGATAAAAGGAAAAAAGAGGCAAGAAGAAAAGCAAGGAGAAGAATGTACACTTAATATGAGTTGTCTTCTAAGGCAGACAACTATATCAGAAAATAAATAATCCAGTGGGCTATAATGTTTTTAAAGGAAGCGATTTTATACCAATTTTTGTAAATTAATTTTCAAAATATTCATTGTTAATCAAACAGGATTTACCATTTTGAGATTAAGATTCAGGGTATAGGTCAGTCAATTCCTTTGAATGATTAAAAAATAAAATCAGTTTAGAAGATGCAAAAATGTATAAAATAAAAAGTATATGTGAATATATATTCATACGTACAAATACATTTAGGAAAAAGTAGTAAAAGGAATTACGTCAAAATATTAACTGCGATTATCTTTGGTGTTGAGTTTCAAATGACTTTTACCTTTTTCTCAATGCTTTCTGGATTTTCTGAAATGTTTACAACAGATCTTCTTATATACTAATTAAATTAAGTAAATGTTATTTAAAATGTAAAAGGAAACAATTGGCAGCACTGAGCATCATATATATGTTTTTGTTACTAATCTTAACAATGTTGTATTTTCACCAAAACAGAATTTTTTTCCACATAATCTAAATTATCAAAAACTAAAAGTATGATTACCTACAACGGCAGGGCATTTATCTACAATGGCATTAAAGACTAACAGGATCAACAAATCTTGTAAGGTACGTAAGAATATTAATTTCTTGTGACCAATAGTGATTACAATTTCTCTAAGAAGAAAAGATGGCTTAGTAAAGATAAGCAAGGCCCAAGGAACTTAAAGGCGTATTGCTGATTGTCACAGGAGTCTCTCTTTACCTTGCTCCTTCACCTTCCACCCGCTTCACACTGTGCTAAAGACAAATAAAAAGACTACAAATTAAGCCCTTTATGGACCTTTATGGGTGCTAATCTTGGGTTTATATTCAATTCTGCTGGAGGCCCTTTCACGTTAGACTCTCAAAGTTATTTCATCAGCACTTAGCATTCTCAAAGGCCCTGGACAGAGCAGCCATGGTACAAAAGTTTGCTCAATTAATGTAGAAAAAAACAATGTAGATATGTTATTAAAGCTGATTTTCTTTCCTAAAGTTACCTTATTTTAATTACCAAGCTCACCAAGAACAAAAGCATCTAAATATCAACATTGGAATTTTACTGGAATATAATTATTTGTCAATTAAAAATGAAATAAAACTTAAAAAAGAAGAATTTCCCTGAATTGCTACAGATACTTTGTAAGTTGTATAGAGGTCTTGGGATGTAAGATGCTATTTTGCAAATAATAATATTTTTTTAACGCAGTTGCTTTAAATAATTTCTAAACCATTAGCTTTCCAACAGCCTGGCTAAATGTAAAGAAGAACGGTGAGGCTATATTTTCTTTTTCTTTTCTTTTTCTTTTTCTTTTTCTTTTTCTTTTTTCTTTCGGGGAGTCTCACTCTGTCGCCCAGGCTAGAGTGCAATGGCATAATCTCGGCTCACTGCAGCCTCCGCCTCCCAGGTTCAAGCGATTCTCCTGCCTCAGCCTCCCAAGTAGCTGGGACTACAGTCACCTGCCACCACGCCCAGCTAATTTTTATATTTTTAGTAGAGACGGGGTTTCACTATGTTGGCCAGGCTGGTCTCAAACTCCCGACCTCACATGATCCACCCACCTCGGCCTCCCAAAGTGCTGGGATTACAGGCATGAGCCAGCATGCCCGGCCTGAGACTGTGTTTTCCTGAAGTGAAAACTTTCAAAATCCATTCCAAGAACTGACCAAATAGCACTAGGAATAGAAGTAGGAATAGAACTCAGCTATGATTCAGCTGCAGGAGCTCATTGCAGTAACGAAAAAACATACATACACACATACATAAATAAATACATACATAGATACATAATCTTCTGATAGACTTTTTGGAGCAATTTGTTCCAATTTAGAAAGGAATGAAAGGAGACATTTATAAATTAGCCGGAAATGCCACCTATTCCTTCAAACACGAGGATTTCTCCCTTCCCCATAAAAGTTTTTGTTTACAGCTAAGAGATGACTCATCCTGTTGAGTTCTTAGCAGAGAGGCATTCAGTAAAAGTGGTAATAACCAAAGGCATCTATCTAGATCATCAGATTTCCTTCCTCTGGTCAGTTTGTGCCACAAATCTCATGCTATAAAAGCTACATTTCATCCTTCAGTATCAGATTTTTTCCAATTCAGTTGCAAAATTTTATTTATTTATATTTCAGTTCTCCTAACAAGAGAATAAAGAAATAGTGGCTCAATACCACAGAAGGGCTTCTTCAGCTATATCTGACAGTGGGTTGACCCTCAGTAAAAATGAGTCCTTGGGGCTGGTATGTCTAGCAAAGTCCTTTTCCATCAACTTAATTCCATTCAAATGCTACCAATGGGCTAGTAGGTGACAAATTAACTATAATCAGTTTCTCCATTCACCATCCTCGGCACAGCTCCAACACAATCTAGAATGAAAGCAAAGGAAGAGGCATCTCTCCTGCTTCTTATTCAGGCTATTTGGCTCTACCAAGGAACTGCTGCACCAGGTCTCACAAAATATAGAACCAACATATAATATACAGAAAGGGGACAAAAATATATTCTGTAAAAAATCAAATGAATGTTCATCCTGCGTTTTGGACCATCAATGCCTTCCTAATTATAGAACCCAAAAATGCTTGGATCCCTGGCCCCAGCAAATTTCTTTGATATGTCAGATCTGTGCCAACAATGTAGACTTTCATAAATACCCAAAGAGACTCAATGTGGGAACCTCCTGGGACATGATCAAAGCACAGGACCTTCGCTGACACACTCTCCAAATCATCCACTTTTGTTCTCTTTGAATCTCAGGACCTTCACAAAAGCCTCCATCCTTCTCGATTGTGCTTTAGGCATTATCATGGCCATGTGGCCAGTCTTCTATAAAGCCCTGACCACTGAGAGCTCTCACTCTGTCTCTATCACAGTAACTCTTAAGGAAAGGGAGACTGGTTTATAAGTCTTAAGTAAAGTCCTCAGGGGAGAACAGATAATCAAACACTTTTTGTGGGTATACCAATGGGTGTTCTGTTGCTTCAGATAACCCAATATATCCTCAGTTTCACAGCTTATTCTTCAGGAAAACAGAGCCAGCCTCAGTTATTGCAGAAAATATGGAACTGGCCCTCCACTGTCCCCCACACAGGTAAGGAAGAGACCTTTCCTATAGCAAAGCGTTCGAGAAGAGGGTTCTTTTTTTATAAAGATAAACAACAGGAGGAAACCAAACCTCTCTCCAGCTGATTTTCCTTCCCACCATCAATCCTCTGGCCTCACAGCAAAAGAGGAGGGCCACTAATCCCCTTTAGGTTGGCTTTTCCGGTGGAAGAGACAGCTGTAGCTTTTACGAATCTTTAGAAGAGGTTTGAAAATAAATCATCTGGGGGTGAGGGATGGGGGAGATCCAAATGTAGAAATCATAAGAAGGACTAAATAAAGAGCCAAAGTGCCAAGACCACTAAGAAAATGTCATGGACAATGAAGAAAGGAGGGCAGTGGAAGAAAGCAAGTTGTGACTTCTGACCCACCTTGAGCTGTGGGTGGTTCTCCACCAGTGATAGTGCTTTGGAAAGGTAAAGTGTAGTGGCTAAGGGTCTAAATGTTCTTAATGAGCCATGGAGCCCAAGTTATTTTGGGAGGAAAGAAAAATAGGCTTTCTGAGTATTTTTCCTTTGCCTAGCCTGGCACCACACCCACTCAGCCTTCTTCCTTGTTGTGTCACCTGTTTCAAAGTCTGTTTCTTTGGTCTCTTGATTATTCTTTTCCTTTAGAGAAAATTGTATGCACTTAGTTCAAAACAAGAACTCATCTAAAACACTGTGTGTGTGTGCATGTGTGTGTGTGTGCACATGCTTTGTTTCTCATCATTTCATCAGTGAGCTATCAGTGAATGCTTAAAGCAAACCATATGCAGGTGTGCTAATTTATGATTACAAAAGTTGCTCAGACAGGTATTTAATAAGCAAAAGCATGAATTAAAAAATAAATTTAAAAATACAAACTCTGATGCTTGGCTTCTCCAAGAAAAGTTAACCCTGAAAACAGGGCTTTTTCTTTCCTGCAGCTCCAGCTCCAGAGTTGAAAGGAATGGTGTGTCCAGCCAGCCTTTCTCAGACTTGCTCTGCTCAACTTCTCTGCCAGCCTTTAAAAATGCATGAAGGTTTCTGTTTTCAGAAATAAATCCTACTTATTCCTCTCTCTTTCCTTCTCTGTGACAATAAATTCCTTGAGGGTGATTTTTGGATTGCATCACTCAAGATCCAGGTTGTACGAACTTTGGTGTCACCTGGAAATGTTTTTGATTTCTCCCAGTAGGGAAGGAACAGACAAAAATGAATCAATTTCATAAAGCCCCCTACCTTTTCTATCTGGAATATACAAATCAAATGAACCTGGGTTTTTCTAACAATAAAACACTATCCCCCTCAGTCCAAAATTAATAATGCACCTATTCTGATTATCAATAACAATTTTTTGATCATATGGCAGATCTGTTCCTCTTTTTGGTCATATTTTTCTCAATTAAAGATTCTAATGACCACTGAATCAAGACAAATTACCCTCATTATTTATGTCCACAAATCTCTGTGAGTCTGAGCTTCAGAATTATAATGGAAAACAGAAACCATGCCTTTGATTTTGAAAGCAGAAAGGTGGCACTTTGTTGCACTTTATAAACACACAGAGAATCACTAAAAGGGAAGGGATTTGAAAAGTCCTCCATTCAAGCCCTCATCCTTCAGCAACCTGAACTATTTAACAATTCTTATAGTCAAGAAGTTCTTCTTTAAATCTAACCTAATTCAGTTGAAACCTATTCTTTCTCTGACTTTGGCAGAAACAAAACAGCTGGTCACCATACATAGCTTAATAACTCTCATAATTTTGAAGTCTGTTATTAAGTCATTTTTCAGTCTCCTCTTCTTGAAGCTAAATGATCCCAAGTCTTTCAACTTATCCTCATAGGTTCAATTTTACAAGCCTTTAATCATCATCAATGCTCTTCGCTAAACATTCTGAAGTTTTCCATGTTGCTCTTATGTTTTGAAAACCAGATCACCTTTGGGATTGCTTCTCATTGTCCACAAAAGCCAAGGCTTTACTGCATGACACATAGTCCTAAGAGAATCTACTCATATAGATAACCTACTGCTTTGTTTGGGTTATTTTTAGTAGAAGCCCACTCCTATGGCTCTTTTTCTAGGAAAACATGTTCTTTGGGACCCAGAATTCTTATGGAGCCCCAGCTACAGACAAGCCATTCCCCCTCCATCTACTCCCACTCGATTTTTCTCACCAGAGCTCTTCAAGGTCTTTCTCAACCTGCTTTCCCTACCAATTTGGGTCTTGTGGTCCTCTGCTATAAAATAAGTATCCAGCTAATCTGATCTGATTCACTTATTTAAACCAAGTTGTTCACCAAAAATGGCTTAGAATGTGTTATCCTTTGCAGATAACATCTGTGAACATCCTGTCCTCGAAGCCTTAACTCGAAGAAGAATCTCAGGCACCTGGTAAGAATGATACGAGAGTGGTTTGGGGCCAGGAGGGATGAACATGAAGAGTCCTTTTGTGCTCCTCTAATTATACCACACCAGCCTTGGGTACAATTATAAACAGCAACTTTTGGGTGTGTGAGTCTAGTCTACTCTTTTTGCAACCTCTTCCCAATGATGTAGGCATTGCTAATGCCCTGTCACCTAGCAAAGTTAGGTATTAGATTCTGATACTGACTGTGTTCAAGGTTTGCACACAATGTACCTTTTGCCTTGATGTCTCTTCCCCCAACTCTTCCTCAAACTGGCTTCTTCTCACCCCTTAGGTCTGTGCTCTGATGTCATCTCCCCAGACAGGCCTTCCTTGGACCACTCTTCAGTAGGTTCCATTCTGTTCCCTCCCACTCCATTACTCTTTACTATGACATCAGTTCCCTTTACAGCACTTATCACAATTTGCAATTAGATGTGATTATAGATAAATGTTTGTTTACTTGTTTCTTGCCCTTTCTCTACAGAATGTAGGCTCCTCAAAGGGAGGATCGCGCCTGCCTGGCACCTGGCTAACAGTAAGCACTCAAAAGTAATTTTTTGAATGAAAAAATGCCGGAAATATTACGTTTTAAAACACACCTCTAATTGTCACAAAAAAGGCTCTGCTATTTTAAAGGGGGATGGTGTTTTCAGTGTTGGGACAGGGTCAGGGGAGGAATGGATCTTTCTCAGATCCATCTAGTCCCACATCATTCAGGTAACACAGGCCCTTCGCATCACAGAGGCAGTCGTTAACTGGAAACAGTTGTCAGTTCTATTGTCATGCTCCTTCTTCTTACAGCAATTATCCTCATTTCCAGTTATTCGCTCTCCTTTGAGCTTCAATGTGGTCATGCCATTCTGTAGCATTCCATCATTTTCCTGACGCTATTTCCCCAACTGCTGTTATCTTTCACAACAGTACCAGCATTACCTATCACAGAATATCTGGGAGGATACACATCACGATGTTAGTAGTGGTAATCTTGGGAGATGCAATTATGAGTGATCTCTATCTTCTTTTTTATTATTAGTTTTTATTTTCTAGCTTTTGTGCCATGTACTTGTATTTTCACTTGCACAATTTTTTAAAGTTAATTTTTTTTCAAGTACTAACTTTATTTCACTGGTATTCAAAGTAAGATTCTATTGAGGTTAAGTTATACAATGTACTATTTTCATCTCACAAAATTCAGTGTTTTCAGCTGTTAAACTAAAATGAATTCAATACTCATTCAACAAACATACCTATATCCATGAAGTGCATGCCCACTCTGTGCCAGGCCTTATACCTTTGACTTCTGTACTATTCAGTGATGCTACTGCAGCACCAAGCATGCTTCTTATGTAACACTGCTTCATCACACCAACCAAGAATGCCCTGGGCCTGACACTTACACAGACTTGACAAACGGCAACAGGATAAACAGGAAAATATCTGGAATCCTTGCCTGTCTCTATAAATCATCTGCTGACTTGCAGAGTAACACAGGACAAATGAGTTCTCAGGTGTCCATGCCTCAGTTTACTTACGTGTAAAAAGGATAATGCCTCCCTCAGAGGGATGTACAGCGAATCACTGAGGTAATGTCTAAGCATTTGGAACTCCTTGGCAGAAAGGCGCTACATAATTACTATTTGGTATTTAAGCTGCCCTTCATGTGTGCCAAGTACTTTATGATCATTCCTTAGGAGTTACTCCCAGCTACTTTGCGAAGTTGTCTTCATGTCTATTTCCATTTGAAAGATGAAGAAATGGAAGTAGAGAGAAGTTTAGTGATTTGCTTAAGGTAACAAAGACGGCAATGAGGTCTCAAAAGAAGAATTCCTGAGTCCTCCAATTCCCTTAGCCATAAGGGAATCCACCTCTTAAACATAAGCTACCCTTACAGATTAATTCCCTGTTCAGCTACTCTGAAACAGCCCTCATGGTAGAAAACACATTGTCACTTGTTTTTGTAGGCTGGAGTAAACAGTGAGGGGGTGAAACAGAAACCAAAGCTCTAGAGTTAGTAACCCAGACTTCACACTCACCCTTCTTTTTACACATCTATATTTCTCCTCACTTCCTGTACAACAACCTGCATTTGGTACCTTCATCATCTCCTTGAAGGGCCCATCTTTGCCTACGAATAATTTCCTGGGCCAATCCTAAAGAGGCATAAAGCCCTGATTAATCATCCTGAGTATCCCCTGCAACCAAAACACATGCTAGCATTTTTACGCAGGTTGTAGCTCATAAAATTTAACTCCAAGGAGATAAATGAGAAGATGAGAATGCATGTTGTGGAGGGTGCATATGCAGTCTGAGAATTCACAGAAAAAAGCAGAAAGCACCAGCTTGCTTCAGTGTCGTCTGATGTCTTCCCCACCAGCCAACTACTGCACAACCCCAGGAAGATACATACCCAGCCAGCACTGGAGTCACCCCGTCCACCTTGCCCAGAGCTAGTCCTACCCCAGTTCATGGTCTCCTGGCCCTCTTAAACCATGTCCCTCTAGTCCACACATTATTTTCTTCCCTCTTCTTAATTCATTGATTCATTTACCATACAAAAGACAGCTCTTATGGTTCTGAGTCCTGTACTCTCACCAAGACGACAGAAACATGTGGACACCAATATCTAAGGATTCCTGCTGTGGTTGTTCAAGGAGCAACAGCCACATGACCTCTGCAGAGCAAGTGTAATGATGGAGTTCTTTAACATAAATTTGGATAAAAAGTTCCAAAGCAACTCAGTGCCTGCCCACGGCAAAAGTGTAAAATAGGGTATTTAATTTCCTCCCCCTTTCTTTGCTTTCTCCTCTGCAGGAACATTCCCTCCCGCCTCCTCCCCACTAACTGACCCTAGACCTCTCCAGAGCTCTCCAGAGTGACAGGAGCTTAGAAACATTTCCCTTCCACCATCTTTCATGAATATTATCTGTCCTGTGTTTCATTTCCTTAAATACTACTCCAGCTAACCTGATAATAATGACCTGAAAGTCTCAATACAAAGGAATGACTGGAAGTGTGGATCTCAGGCACTCAGAGCAGACAGGCTTTCAGCACAATGCCTCTCACATCACCACATGTTGGCAGCAGCTAACACACACCACTGCTAACATTTTCAGGAATAAAAACTCTCTGAGAGTTTCACACCAACAGTGTCTCGTTGAAGGAATTACTGAAGGATCTACATCAAGAAAAAAGCAAACTCAACTTAGAAGGAAGAACTAAGGTGAAAGAAGGAATGATGAGCAAATGAATCAATAAACATAATGGATAAATACAAGTATAAACATTTTTTAAACACCGATAATGACTAATCCAGGAAATATAAAACAAGAATATACTAAAATATCAGATAACGACATTAGAAGAGAGGGGGTGAGACTGCAGTTTAAAGAATGCTAAAGTTCTTGTATGGACAGAGATCATGATTAATTTTAATAAGACAAATTTACATATTAAAATGGTAAAGATAATACTAAAATAAAAGAAGCACATTCAATGGTAACTTACAAACCAATAGAGTAGGAAAGCTAGCATATATCGAGAACAACAAAAAAGGAATACTCTGAAAGGAAAACATTTGCAAAAGAGAGAGATATGGAAATACAGAAACCCAAAACTCTCACCTTTCAGTAACAAAATCTTGCACTCTTAAGAGTATATCAGAACTGAAAAGCATCAGGAATGCTCATTGCTACAGTCGACCTGCAGCAAAATTGTGATGCCTGAAATTGGCAACCGCTGGCCTCAAGGCCGGCAATGGTCCTGCCTGCTGCACACTGCCACTCACCGTTTACTTTCTGGTACCCAGGATTTCACTGACCACTCTCCCCCTATCTTCCAAAAGCTACTTCCCAAAAACGGATTCTATATCACTTGTTTTTATCTTAAGAAGAATTTAAGTCCGAGTTACCTCTTCCAGGGGTGCGTGGGTTTAAGCCTTAATCCTAAATTTTAATGAAGGGTTTTGGTCTTCCAACAAATAGATTTTCACCACCAGTGCACAGTAGAAGAGAAATTCTGAGAACTGGAGCCCTTCCTTTGCTACTTACAAATACAGTCTTTTATTTTAACGGTTACATATGATCTTGAATTAATATTCTAGACCTAAATGGTTTTTATGCCTTTTCTTAATTTCCAAAAGTTACTTGAAAAAACAAGAGTAATTAATTATTTTTTATACCTGCCTAAATAAAAACTTTTGAGATGTTATGTGAAGGCCAAAGATGTTCTTTAGTTGACATCATAAGTGGATCCTATAAAAATGCTAGGTAGGGACAGGTATGAATGGGAAAAGCAATACAACAAATCTTTTTTTTTTTTTCCCCTGCTATTTTTAAGTATATCCTATTCACTGGCCTAGTCTTCCTTGAAGAAATTGCCAGACACAAACAAAACAGAGGTGAACAGAGTATTTCAGTGATCTATCAGGAATTATTATCTTTCTTGAGAAGGAAAGTCATTTTTATTTAAAAAAAAAAAAAAAAAAAAGAGAGAGAAACCAAAAAAAGGGGGGGAACCCCTTTCTCTCAAGTCCCTGTCAAGTCCCTAACACTATTTTCAGAATGAATGATTCCTGACTTACACTAAGATACAAACTACTGACACATTTGGATCAAGCATGTATGTGTTTTTAGAACACATATCACTTGAAAACTTGCCATGCTATATTTAGTTAGAAGTAAATATATCAACTGGAACATATGCATGTGGAAACTGTGCTCTTGCTGTGAAAGCTGCAGTGCCTTGTTAACACAAGTCCAATACAATGAGAACGCACATTCAGAGCCGGGAAGCCAGGGAAGAGTGCAAAGGAGGGACACGAGCATGTTTTAACGGTGGTGATAATTTGCCATGAAAGGATGTTAATGCCATAGCTCCTTGCTGCAGCATGCCATGTGCTGCTGAATTAAATTACTGCCATGCAGTCTGCGAGCGAAGGAATGTGTAAACAGGCCATATATCCTTGCATCAGTTCCACAGAATGTTGCACAACACAAAATGCCTCTCGATGTGTCATTTCCTTCTTGGCTATCTTCCCAGCTCCTGACAGCCAGTCAACAAAAAAAAAAAGACTGAAAGATATTTAAAACTGGTCTTCTCAAGAGCACATTCCACCAACCACCAGACATAACCTCCACCAGCGCTTCTGACCCATCCCCCTGCCGCCCTCATCCTTCTTGAAGAAAGGGAAACAGAGAACAGTGGGTTTTTTTTTTTACTGTTATTATTCTCTTAAGTTAAAGATTTTCAACGATGTTTTACGTACTGGTAGCCAAGTGATTAATATCTATGACAATCAAATTGCTGCTTGTATTTGCCAACTTGTAAATATCAAAACATGGCATTTACCCATAAATTCTATTCCTTGGGCACTTCAGACACAGTAAAGAACCCAGGGGAAGTCTGAAAGTCAGGAAGTTCAGGGCTTCTCTACTAACGCTTTGCACTAAGGACTAAAACCCAGGCCTGTGGCATCTGAGGCATGGCACAAAGCCTATCAAGGTTTTTTCAAATCATCTTCACAGACTGCAAGAATGCGAATGCAAGAACTGTGTCCAGAAAAATCAAATAACCTTAAAAAATACATCTGCTGTCCCTCTATCCAACACATTTTACGTGTCCCCCCACTTTATTTCACATGTGACCAGTCTCTAAATAAGCATCTTCCTGGGCCGGGCACGGTGGCTCACACCTGTAATCCCAACATTTTGGGAGACCGAGGTGGGTGAATCACGAGGTCAGGAGTTTGAGACCAGCCTGGCCAACATGGTGAAACCCCGTCTCTGCTAAAAATACAAAAAATTAGCCAGGTGTGCTGGCACGCACCTGTAATCCCAGCTACTCAGGAGTCTGAGGTAGAAGAATCGCTTCAATCCAAGAAGCGGAGGTTGCAGTGAGCCGAGATCCCACCACTCTACTGCAGCCTTGGCGACAGAGCAAGACTCCATTTGAAATAAAATAAAATAAAATAAAATAAAATAAAATAAAATAAAATAAGTATCCTCTTTTGGTAAATAAGCAAAGATCACAGGCCAGTCTTTGGCATAAAAAGCTCATTCCTTCACCCAACTAAGATGAAAAGTAATGGAGGATAAAAGTGAGCTGCTGCTGACATCAGCTGGAATGAGGAAGAGAAAATGTCAACCCCTCCATTCTCTGCACCCTTCACCAGGCTGGAAAGCAGTCCCAGAACTAGGTGGAACAGCGTGACAGAAAAATGAGATAATATCTTGCCTAGACTGCCTGGTTTGTTAAGTCTGTTAACTCAAGTTTTTTAAGGTAAAACTTCTGCAATTGGACATGCCTCAAGAATACGGAGAAATAAAACTTCTCTGAACAATTACAGATTTGTTGATGAATTGGGCACAATTGAGAATGAGCAAACAGGAAAAGAAAATAGTTTAGCTGCAGGACCTAAGCCTAACAAGCTGAGTGAAGCATGATACTAAGGCAAGCCTAGAAATACCAACAGTACCCTGTACTTCCAGATAACCTCTCACTAACCTAAGTCTCAGACCCTTACTGAAGCCACACACAAAGCCAAGCAGAGAAATGTTGCAGCCATATACTCTGAGCCTGCAAGAAAGGAGCTAGATCACGGGAGGAAAAAAAGGAGAGCTTCTCCTTTCTCCCACCAGCTCACGATAGGTGGCTGGCTGATCAGTGGTGAATGCCAGTGCCCTGGCAGGAAGTACACAATTCACAGCTTTGTTCTCTCCTTGAGAGTAAATACGGTTTACTTACCTGAGACCCGACACACAAAAAGTTTTAGAAACCCACTCACATGTATCAGGCAGTAGGTTTGCAAGGGTACCAGCAAGCAAGAATTTCAAAGTTGGATGATATAAAGTATAAAACCTCTAATCTTGGCCGGGAGCACTGGCTCAAGCCTGTAATCCCAGCACTTTGGGAGGCCGAGGTGGGCAGACCACCTGAGGTCAGCAGGTCAATACCAGTCGGCCAACATGGCAAAATCCCATCTCTACTAAAAACACAAAAATTAGCCAGGCGTGGTGGCACACGTCTGTAATCCTAGCTATTTCGGAAGCTGAGGCAGGAGAATTGCTTGAACCTGGGAGATGGAGGGTGCAGTGAGCCAGATCAAGATCATGCCATTCCATCTCGAAAAAATTTAAAAAATAAAAAAAATTAAAACCCTCTAATCTTAACCATCTGAGGATTCATAAGACATTTCTGCTACAGACTTGTCATGTTGCTGGGTAAGGCTCACACTTCTTTTTGTTCAAACGTCTGATGTTCTTCTCACTTGAGTATTGATCTGCTAATATCAAGCACCACAAGCGAATACCCACCACTAATTCATCTGATGTTCACCAAATCTGTTCAATTCAGAATGACACTACCATTAGACTAGTAAATTTGGAGTCACTTTCTTTGAATGTCCCCTAGTTTGAAAAAGCCAAGAGTCCTTTCAGAAGATGGTACCCTGAAAACCTTATTTCTCCTGTTGTGACAATGACAACTGCCAGCTAGGCACTTACGTAAGCTGATGACATTGGTGTCATGAACCACACCCCCCAACGTTCACACCATTGGTGGTTTTTTTCCCTTAAATCCAGGCTGCACCTGTGTCTTGCTTTAACCAATCAAATGTAGAGGAAGCAATTCCATGCCAGTTCTGAGCCTAATCCTTAAGAAGTTCCAACACCCTTGGGTGCAGTGGCTCGCACCTATAATTCCAGCTGCTCAGGAGGCCAAAGCAGGAGGATCACTTGAGGCCAGGAGTTCAAGACCAGCCTGGGCAACATAGTGAGACCCCATCTCTACAGAAAATGTAAAAATTAGCCAGGTATAGAGGCACATACCTGTAGTCCCAGCTACTTAGGAGTCTGAGGTGGGAGGATCACTTGAGCCCATGAGTTTGAGGTTGGAGTGAGCTATGATCATGGCACTGTACTCCTGCCTGGATGACACGGCAAGACCTCATCTCAAAAAAAAAAAAAAAAAAAAAAAAACCAGAAAAAAAAACCAAGGCCTGAGACCTCTCACTTTTGTACCTTAGGGAGCCCTGAGCTGCCACCATGTAAGAAATCAGACTCAGCAGGAAAGACCACATGGAGAGGCCACATGGAGCGGAAGAGGATCCAGGATTATACAGACAGAGATGCGGTGGGGCCTGCTGTCCCATCATTCCAGCTGAGTCCAACCATCCAGCCATCCCACCAAGGCATCAGACACATAAATGAAGCATGTGGGATGTTCCAGCACAAACCATTATCTGATTGCAGCTACATGATAGACCCCAAGCCTTATCAATAGAAAAACCATCCAGAGGAACCCCAATCAACCCAAAGAATCATAAGAAATAATAAACTGGATGTTATATTTGAGGGTAGTTTATTATTTAGCAATAGACAACTAAAAATGCAGCAAGAGAATTTATTCTATGTAAGGTTATTTACTTTTTCCATCCTTTGCACAACCAATAATACCTTTTTTCCATCAGTCCTCTTCCCTAACTCTGAACCACTTCTATAGAATATGATGTTGCTAACCAAGTTTTCACATTCCTGTAGAAATTATTTAAATCAGACTGGAAGTGGAACCAAGTCCACAGATGGAACAAGGGATTCTAATAGAAACTGATGTTTAAAAGAGCTAGATATCTAAATGCATTACTATTGCTGCTGCTGCTATACCACTTCTCTGGCTGACAGTTGTTCTTCAGAGCTAGCTTGCCAATAGAAGGTCAAAATGCCTTGCCTAAACACAAGACTTACAAATTTGGGATCTTAAGTATGATGTCATGTCTTAAAATGATAAGCTGGCAAAGAAAATAAATGGCATTTTGTAAAGATGTGCACCATTTTCATGTTTATGCTACTTAAGATGAAGGTTCTAATAAGTCATCAGCTATGTTCCTTTAAAGGGAAGTTTTATAACTGAGATGAATCACAACTGCAAAAGATCAAAGTTAAAAAACATCAATGATGCCATAGGGTACTTTTTAATCTTGTAATGAGTGATGATCATGTGCTCTTATGAAGTCAGTCCAACTGCCAACGCCAGATGTGTATATTAAGAAAAGAAGTTGTTTGTGATGTGACAGCACTGGTTCAGCTGCCAGAGACAGAAAACATAGAAGGATGAAACCTTTTGGATTTTTGAGTGAAAAGCAAGTCTTGGCAGATGTGTTGATAGGCAAGGCCTCAGAGTGGAGTACTAGTGCCACAGCATCTGCTCTTGGACTTTGCTGCAAACAAATTAAATTTATCATCAATTCTGCACAGCTTTCCCTGGGCAGCATGAATATCTGCTCAGGCATAATTTATAATACGAATTAGTGTCATTTACTAATGAGCAAAAGTTAGTGAAGCCATCTGCAGGGGGAAAAAAGTAATATACTAGAGAACAGAATCCATAGATGGTATCTGTTTCCTAGAAGCATACCATAAGAAAAACTCTACAGCAAACCTCTGACACTGAAGAAAATTGATGTAATAATACCTGACACTTAATGAACACTTACTACATGACAGTCACTGTGCTACCCATTTTACATACATTACATTTAACATTTTTGCGACTGATGAGGAAGGTATTATCATTCTCACATAAAAGATGAGAAAACCAAGGCAAAGAGAAGTTAGGTAATTTGCTTGCCTCCATACAGTTAATAAATGGTGGAGTTGGGATTTCGATCCAAGCAGTTTGACATAAAGACCCAACCAGTTAACCCAGAATTTGTCCTCATTCAAACAGCTGAGCTACCAGAAGCAGGCTTTTCAATATATATTCAGATCTTTAGAGGAAGGAGTAAAATTCCATCAACAGGAACTGATAATACAAAATTCTCAACTCCCTCAAGCCACTATAAGTGATAAACAGAAGTATACTACTTTTATGACTAATAACCACTAATTAAGGAATTATAATTTGGGGCAGAGGAGGCTAAACAATTGCCTATAAATTGTTCCGTTCCCCTCTCCACCCGCCCCAGGAAAGCCTTTTCTAAAGCCCTTCTCTGTTAAGGATCAATAAAATTAGCCACTTTGAATAAGCAAGGGTTGACAAACTACAACCTGGCTCACCAATTATTTTCATAAGTAAAATTTTAGTGGAATACAGGTTGAGTGTCCTTAATCTGAAAATCCGAAATGCTCCAAAATCTGAAAGTTTTGAGCACCAACATGATGCCACAAGTGGAAAATTCCACACATAAGTACGCAACATAAACTTTGTTTCTTCCATAAAATTATTTAAATATTGTATAAAATTATCTTCAAGTTATGTGCATAAGGTGTATATGAAGCATACATGAATTTCATGTATGGATTTGGGTTTCATCCCCAAGGTATCTCATTATATATACAAATATTCCAAAAATTTTAAAAAATTGGAATCCAAAACACTTCTGGTCCCAAGCATTTTGGATAAGGGACACTCAACCTGTATAGCCATGACCATGAATGTATGTATTTGCTTATGCTCCTTTGAGCTACAATGGCAGAGTTGAGTGGTTGTGACAGAGACCACCATATGGCCCACAGTGTCTAAAGAATTTTCTGTCTGGCACTCTACAAAAAATGTTTGCCAAGTTGTGTTCTAGAGGATCTCCCATTTAACATTACATGCACCAACTAATCAAAATCCTATTATAGTCACTGTTTAAGAAAATTGGAAATCTTGTGCATTTCCCATACCTAGGAGTGTCAAAATTAAAGAACAATATTGAGAAGAGGGCTATGCTACACATATTCAATGCCCAGGATGACCAAGAGCAGGGAGGAATCCAGCACAGAGTCCAGGTTATAGGATTCAGCAGTCGCTGAAAGCAGACCCATCCCTCTCTCCAGACACTGACTTCGTCAAGTCACCCCATAATGTCAGGAAAATGACCTTGCATTTTTACTGATATTTTCAGTTAATAAGAAATGTTATTCAGGTTTATCTAGGGCAGGTGGTCTACCATTTGCAGATCTGTATCTGCTTCCACCGCCCACCCTGGGCACCACACAAAGCCTGAACTCAGGTCCCATGTATACCACCTGGCCCCTCTATTCCTAACTCTCACTGCTTTCGGAGTACTTCTCTGCCTTTACAAGGCAGTGAGTCTATTGACTAATTTGGCCAAAAACCTCTCTAAATAAGGTACTGCTATCCACACTTGAAACAGAAGTGACTTTTCCAAAGCTACCCTGCCTTCTCACTTATTGTCATATCGTTCAGAACAGGGAGCACCTATCCTTCCCTGTTTCCTCTCCCAACCATCAAATTTTGAGCATCAACTCTTGTGTATATGTACATATACACACACAAACATACACACACACACACACATAAACACACACGAATGGTTTTTCCAAGAACTGAGAAAAGCAGCTGAGATCAGCAGGAAACATCTTTAAGAGATAAGTATTCGTGGTGCTACGTGTTAAAAACCAACTATCCTGCTATATGCATTACTAAAATGGACGTCCTGCCTTTTCAGGAATTCCGGGGCTAGTCTGACCAAAAGTTAGAAGACATCTTCCATCATAAGGCATCATCTCCAACTTATGGCCATCCAGAAAAGGCAGGCAAAGCCCCAAACCAGGCAAAGCTCTGTTCTATTCACCTGCACTCCATAACCACTAGCCCTTAGGACTAGAGACTTGGGGCTTACACATATATGTACTGCAATCACCTAACAGGACATTCCCAAATTGAACAGACAGGGCCAGCACTGACTCAACATTATGAACCTGGAAGAATGCCATACACATGAAAGGAGAAGAAAACAAAAACCTCAAAGACTTGCTTTTGAGGCAGGAAACCTCCCTAGTTCAGGCAAGCAGTCAGTCTTTGTGAAAAGAGACAGCAGCAAAAGGGACAGGACCCATCATAAGCTCCCACTGCTAGGAAGGTGTGCTACTTGGGTGGAGGCAAAACTTTATGAGACCTTTTCTCTCATTTGAGGGGAAGAAGAGATATGCCACTCTCATGATCCAGGCAGGTTGATTGTTACAGAACAAGTACTTCTGCCAGCTATACCTCCACCACAAACCAAATTGAACTCCCTCAATGCAGTGATTAGGATTCCAATGTATTCACTCAGCAAAGGCAGAGTTCTATATGATGTTTCCATTGGCACACAATTGTTAACGGTTTATATATCAAATAATTTTTAATCTCTAAATATATTTAAATACCGCCATGCTGAGTTTGTTCGAAGCAGTTTTTTGGTGGCGGTGGGGCAAGCAAACCTCAGTCAATTTAGATTTAGAAGGAACATACATATTGGCCCAAATAGATTACGTGCACTACCTGAAACTGATTGCCGGTGAAACCTTCTGGATGTCCAGACAGACAAATAAACCAAGATGGATTTAAAGGTGGTTTGACTCTATCTGTTAAAAGAAAACTACCTATAACAATTACTAGAGCATGACCAAACAACGGTGTTGTAACAATCAAGCAAGTTATCATTTGCAAATAAATTCTTTGTAATTAAGCAGTGTGCTCTTCATAAAGGGAATTGAGTGGGCGAGTTAAAAAGCTCAAACACATTCTTAGGCCATGGGAAACACATGCAAATGCTTTTTGACTAAGCTCAAGATTTTTAAGTTTACTCTTTTCTTCCTCAGCTCTCATGGGTCTATTCTGCCCCAGTATGTTCAGTACATGAGCAAAATTTCTTAGCAAATAGTTAACAGTGACTGAATAATTATTCACTCATTTCCCAAAGTTATGGAGGCCTTAGCAATTGTGTGGTAAAGCTTAAAACCGTAGTTTTATTTTCTAACTCTGAAGTTTGATTAACTGTCCCTCACTAAAAAAAATATATATATATGCAGATAGCAGAGTCTACAAAGACACTATGGACATGAAAGTGACCCTAACTCATTTGGAATAAATTCCTCATAGGGTCTCTGGAAACTCTATTACCATTTTCAATAAAAAGGGGAGTACTTACTTCTGGGTTCCCGAGGTCCATCCACTGTAACTTTAATTGCTCTGTGATAGGTAGCTACTTGGGGAGGATTTGTGAAGACGGTTATGGTCAAGGTGAAACTCTTGCCTGCAGATATAAAAGGGGAAAACATACAGTGAATATTAAAAAACAGTATTGATGATTACACAGCAGCATAGATTTCCAAATTGCATTTAAGCATCTCTAAGGAGGCAATGAAACAAAGACAAGAGGCAGGACTCCTTCTTCTAAATTGAAAACCCTCTGTTGACCACTGTTAGGACATTTCCAAATTTGCTTAGTGTCAAGATCATCGTCCTCATTGTAGTGCTACACAGGAAGACTCCAATTCCAAAAAAGCTCCTCAGTAGCAAGAGTTGTAATGAAAACAAAACCCTGGTCCACTTGAGGGAGGTTCTTTTTCTTTCAATTTTCTCCAACATCAGGAACACATCCAAGCACAGACAATTTTAGAAGTCTTTATTTAGGGTTAGGTCATGACCTCATGAGAGAACAATAGTAAATCATTGTTGATTATGTTATTTACTTCACATGGCTTTAGCATTTCATTTGCTTAGCTGCACTACAGTAAGAAGATAAAAGAGGAAAGTTCTTATGGGAATCATTTTAACAGGAGCCAGTGTCTCCTGTCCTGGCCTTAATGTGCCTGTGGTATGATGATTTCATCATTACTGGAACAAAGTTTTTCTCCTCCCTGTCCACCCCTCCCCTAACATACATCCTTGCTGTTAAATCTTGAAATAACTCCCTGACAGTGACTTACTTTTTGCTAAATGAACATGACATCTCTCAATATAAACTCAGATTTTGCTTTTAGCAGAAGGTGTGCTTCATTGAAATATTACATCTGATGCTTCAAATTAATGAGCTAAAAGCAATGAATAAGAAGGGGAAAAGAGACAGGGAAAAGTTTGGTAGCATATTTGGATGTCTGTTTTCTCCAGAAGAAGATACCATTCTCTGTTGCACAGACTTACTAACAGTTGTAATCAGTTAGATTTGCAACGGTTAATCATGTCAGATAGTCAAAACTGCAAACTGTTACAAGACAGGAAGAGGTGGGCGTGAAACAGTGACTCAATAAAACATTCAGCAATCTCAGGCCAGAGTGCTCATTTAGTCTGCTCCTGTAACAGACCTTTAAAAAGCTCATTTTGTTTTGCTTTGTTTTTTTGGTCAGAGATTCTTTTTCCCTTTACTGAAAACTGAGAGTATTAACGAAAACACAAATCTTTGACAATATGTACCAATGCAAAGTTTAATGCAGTCTTTTCAAAGCTTAATATGGAACAGGTTATATACAAGGCTTAATGGAGAACAGGTCTTTGTCTGTCAAGTCTAGTGAATGGGTTTTCTTTTCAACCTAGACCATGTAAGTTCCTAAAATCTGTTTAAGACACACATCATTTGTTGCTGAGTATAAATAGTTTTAAGTCTCCTTGGCTATACTTTTTCATAGCCAAGGGGAAAAAAATAGGAAAGAAAAGACAGGAATGGGATAGGTGCAGTTTGAATAGGGAAAGGCGAATAACAATTAGAAACTTATTAAGTGCCACTTCATACACATTATTTCAATTAATCCTCCCCACTTAGATTTCTCACCCCCATTGCACAAATAAAGAGGCTGAAACGTCGAGAGACTTAGTAATTTACCCAAATTCACACAACTAATACATGAAAAAATGAGGATTTGAACCTCATTTTTCAGACTCTAAAATTAATGCTCTTTTTTTTTTAATATTCTGTCACTTAGCCACTTCCTTAAGTGGCTTGATCACGTGCCAGTTAAAAAAATTAATAAGTAATTTATTTCTAGGTGCATCCCAATCAGCTCTATGTGCCCAAGAAACAGTAAATATAAATGGACTAATGCAATATCTCAGGATGATGAAAGCATCTATTTTTAAAGTGTCATTGACATATCATATTTTATCCACTATATTGGGTATTACATAGATTTAAATAATTTATAATTAGTTAGCAAAGAGAGGCTTTATTATAAACATTAAGACTAACCAAAAGAATAAACCAGCCAGGAGTCTAATAAACTAGTCACAGAAAACTAAAAGTCTACAGAACTGGAAACCAGAAACTTGAATAGGATGCCACTGGGTCCAAGTTAGAACCTCAAAACAATGGAAAGATCACAAAAAGTGAAACAGCTGATCTCTAAATTGAAAGTTAGTTTACACTAAAACATTTTAAAGTGCCATTTTGGGGTCAGATTAGTGGTCTATGGGCCCAAGATTGCCTTTCTAACAGTGGTTCCCATGGCTGTGTTTCAGAGTCAGTTTTCATCTATGGCACTCATCTTAATAAATCAAGGATATATAGAGATCTCAGTTATCCTTAATGTCTCTAAATAACCTGCTAGAAAGATTGTCAGCCTGGCACAGTGGCTCATGCCTGTAATCCCAACACTTTGGGAGGTGGAGGCAGGTGGATCACCTGAGGTCAGGGGTTCAAGACCAGCTTGGCCAACCTGGTGAAACCCTGTCTCTACTAAAAATACAAAAATAAGCTAGGCGTGATGGCACACGCCTATAATCCCAGCTACTCGAGAGGCTGCGGTACGAGAATCGCTTGATCTCAGGAGGCAGAGGTTACAGTGAGCCACAATGGTGCCACTGCACTCCAGCCTGGGCGGCAAGAGTGAGACTCCGTCTCAAAAAAGAAAAAAAAGAAAAAAGAAAAAAGAGATTGTCCATAAATTTATTTAAACCGGTTTTACTAATAGTTCTACTTTAGACCTTTACAATTTACTTAGGATATTAAAAGTCATCTGTGATTCTCCTAAATTCAGGGCGATGCCTCATGTAGGAACAAAAGCCAAATATAAAATTCACCCTTCAAGTATAAAGCATTTAAATGTTCAGAGTAGAATCAGTTCTGTATTTAAAAAAAAAAAAAAAAAAAAAAAAACTGCTTTTAAAAAGAGATGGGTTTGGGGGAGGAAACAAGTAGTTAAGTGTAACTATGATCTTCCAAAATCAAACCCTAAGGATCAAGATGTAATTAACAACTACAGCAAAAGTGAATGAGGCTCCTTCTACTTCTTATTGCCCCTTCAGAAGAAATATGTATGCAATGTTGAAGAAACTTTCAGAAATTACCAACCAATTTAGTAATTGGTTCTTCACCCTATAATAATAATGTACTTCTTAAGTCAAATGTTCATGTAGGCATTCATGATTTCCTTAAATTAATTTTTTTTCAAAATCTCCTTTTTTATCACTTTCCATAAGTGATAAAATGCAGGCTCTTGTTTTAAAATGCAGGCTCTCAAATAGGGAGCTAGCAGTCAGTAGATAACTAATTGTGTCATCCATGGCTTCCTCAGGAAAAAGAAAGCATACCAAAAAAAATTTAAGAACCAAAATCATTTTAAACACTTCTCTTTAAAATATTAAGGATAAAATAAAGGAAAAACGATGAAAAACCATAAGCCACTCCTAATTTAATGCAAGTTCCACTGATGCTCTACTTTTATTCTAGCACTTTCAAAAGTTGTGGTCCTAAGATGACCCATAAAGTCAAAGTCAGTAGTGACATGACTCCTTTATAATCTAAGATTGTTTTTCAATTTCTGAGAGTTTATGTTTCTACCAGTGGAAAGAAAAAAAAAGTGTAATATTTGAGGAACTTGGTGTTTTTTTATAACACTACTGAAAATAGAAATATTTAAAGCCGGGAAAGAAAATACAATGGTGGCAGCATGTTGATCCAGACTTAATAACTTAAGAGAAATGTAGAAGTGTGAAAATCAAAGAGGAAGCTGGAAGAGTCTGTTATAAAGCAGGTCAGGTACAAAGGCAGGTTAAAGGGTTTCCTGCCACTGAAAAACTAACCCATTTTTTTTTTCAGAGTGTGATCTGTTATCAGTGTTCTCTGTCCTTTTTTTCCTCTTCATCTCAGCTTGATATTACTGTTTCCTTTCATATAATGTTAATGCAGTGATATAAAGATCTATTATTAGTGATAAATCAATTTTTCTTTCTCTCTCCACCCACTCCCCCTACCCCCCATCTAAGTCTTGAAGACAAGTCTGGACCAATTTCTCCATCCTGCCTCTGGCAGCAGACTGTAGCATTTCAGATCCTCCACCAAGTCCCGGCTGCTTCAAAGGAAAAATCCTACTTTCTTCAGTTAAGATCATAAGAAATATAGGGGGAGGGGGTCAGCTCTGTTTGGACATAATTACACTTCATCAAAAGAAGCTTTCTTCATCTTCCATGCGTGAAAAGTCTGCAAGCAGTTAAGTCTGTCTTTTTTTTTAAATATAAAAATTGCTATTTGGGAAACCAGCCAAAACTCAGAAAGCCAATATAGTAAAACAGTGCACACCCTTTGTTTCTCTTTGAAGTTTCTTAAATAAATATGTTGAGGGTTTACAAAGTACACTATCACTTTGCCATAGTTTCTACTTAAATTGATCAGAAAAAAAGTTATGTAGCATCTATATAACACAAAAGTAAGATAAATGAAAACACTAACTTGAAACTGTAAGGTAAAATTAAGCATGGCACCCAATCCTTTAAAAACTAAAATTGATTACTCTAGTTAAAAACAAAGTATTATTACATAAGAAGAAAGATGCAATTCAGAGCATACAGGTAAATCATCATGTTCACATTTTTCTTGATTCTTACTAGAAAAAAAGAAGACAAACTTTAATTGCATAGTGGACCTGCATAAGTAAATGAGAAAAAGGAAGAATGAATACACACACACATGCTCCAAACCTAATCAGTCAGTAGTGATATAGGATGTGTCTTTTTTCCTCTTTTAATGAAAGTGAACTAAACGTGATGCAGAGATAACCCCCTTAGTTTTGATTCTACCAGAGGCTGTGAGCCTCATTTTATTTCAAACAACCTGTCAGTGACAGTATCTCATTAGCATGAATCATTTTTTTTTTAAGTTAAAAAGTACAACTTCTTGGCCCTGTTCCTAGAAAGTAAACTAAAACTACTCATCGGAAACAGCCTTGCTTGAATTTCCCTTATCAAGTTTTTACAATGGTAATAATTTGACATCTGATCCAAACTAAAGAGCAATTATTAGACATGGTTTAAAAAGTGGTGCTTCTCATTTCCTAGTCAAACCTGGGTTGCAATGATTCCATAAGGCTTTATTTCACCTCAGCCCTAAAGTGGTCTATTTTCTTTCTTATCAAAATACTTAAAATGGAAATATTAGATTCAGTTAAGTAAATAAATAAGCATAATGCTTCTAATAGGTGAGTAACCAGTAAAAGTCTTTCTGTAGAATAAGTAAATAAAAGCCAAAATATTGGTCTCCTTAAAGACTTTTTTAAAAAAAATTAACCTCATTTATCAAACAGTTACAAAAACCCTAAAAGGGATAATTTTCTATTTAAGGATTTCTAATTTTTGAATGTGGATTCAGATGGTGGGAATCCTTACGTAGTATGTAACTATTAATATTAGAGTACTAATCATTCATCTGTCTAGGCAACTTTATACAGTCATTCTAACATAAGTAATACATTATTCACTTATTCAAATGAAAAGCCTTATGTTAAAAAAAAGATTTTTAATAAATTCTTATTATGAAAGTAAATTAAATCATATAGAGGTAACCTGTGATAAGTGAAGAGCATTATGCCAGCTGTCCTTGCAACTTAGACCAAAATTGATATTATCAGGAAATTGATCCAACATATCCATTTTTCTTTCCCCTTTACCATTCAATTTACTCAGTTATTTGACTCCTCATAATTCAGAAGTTGATCCTCCAACTGTTCTTTTCTCTACCTTATATACTCACACCCAGTGAAATTAGGAGCTAGTTTTTCTGAAAACATTGTTTGAATTTTCAATATCATAAAATAAATGAAAAAGGCCTGAGTACTCAGAAAAACACTCAACTTCATCTGGATGTATTTAAATCAAATCTTCAGTAATTCTATTCAGAAAAAGAAGGTGCTGATTTGTATACAGACTAGTATACATTTCATCAAAGGAGCCTAATGTGCTTATTCCATTATCAGTATCAAAAGTCAGAGACCTACCTCGTCCACTCCGGCCCACAAATCTCAGATCGTTGAACCTTGCTACTTGGTTTTTCATAACAGCAGAGGCATTCCGGAGCTCAGCAGAATAATTTTCATCGTTACCCGCCATGACAGTAACCACAGTCCCATCTGGTACCTCTCCAAGTGCTACCACCTACATAAAACAGGAAACACAGCAGCAATAATGGCACATCAGAAAGGCTTACAAACAGAATATATTCTCATTGCAAATGATGTGTCTTATCAGGACTTAGTGTTCTAGTCCAGTCCAGTAATGGCCGACAGGAATGAAGCATCTGTGTATGGGTTGTGATGCCACTTCAAACAGACCAATGTTTCAGGGCCCACCCATTTCAAAGGCAGGCAAAAACGTCCTTCATTTGTTGTTGGATTCTTCACAGGAAATATGTACATTTTTATTAAATCCCTATGTTAAGTTGTCCATAGGAATTATGCCACAGAAAGAAGGAGGATGCCCCGTCTGCAGATTGCATCATACAGATCCAGGCACCACCTGTCTGCAGGCTTCCTCTCAGGGAGAGCCCTGAGGTGCGGTCTTAGCCCATCACAGTCTAAAAAAATATCAAGTCTAGTCAACTCTATGGGAGAAGATTTTTAAGTGAAACCCTGGGGCTCCTGACTACATAGAGCCTAGATATGGTGTGGTCTATGTTTTATCTCCTTACTTTGGGCTAGCACTTCAGCTTTTAATAACAGTATAATTACTGAAAACCCACTCTGCAGTGGGATCCAGTGGGATATCCAAAGTCATCAAGAAACTGAAGATGAAAATAACTGATGATAAATAAAAAAATATATGTATACCCTTAGCCTCATTTCTATTATGTCTTGTCCCATCTGCCATCCTGGCATGACATACTTGACTACTTAATCGTCAACAGTCAATCTGAAGCAAATTAACCCAATCAAGAAAAGATTAATTATTCTTGATTAATCCATCTTTAGAAATAACCAACATTTTCTCTGCTCCAAGACTAGAGATCACACTTTAACCTGGGTCAGCTAACTTGCAAATGTGTGCCTCTATTAACACAGAGCCCGGTAAGGGGATGCTGGTGCAGATCCTTCACTGTCATATATGAAACATACTCCTCCTAATCCACTGCCAAGATCCTGCCCCTTGGTAACAATCCCTTGTCTCAGTGAACTTCCAGGACTTTATATTCAGATTATTTCCATGTCTTCCTCATTCCATTTCCAGATGCCCTCATAGTAATTCAACAATGACCCCAGCTAAAGTAGCCCACAACTCTCTGACAATAACACTCCTGTGTGCTTGCCTGTCTGGTAAACATCCCACTTATCTCTTTCTACTTCTAGTGCTACTCCCTCCTTTGTCAAGATTTCCATAAGATAAACCTAAGCATTTAATTCCATTGTTCCGAATACAATTGGCATATTAAAGTAGATTTCTTATAGTGTGATAATATACACTATACCTACATCTTAGGGCTGAATTTCCTACAACACCCCTTCACTATGTCCTCTCCTCCAGCCAGGAAAACAATCAAACAAAAAACTTGTCAATATTTTTGTCACCCTTACTTTTCTCTTAGGCTGTTTCTCAGTTCCATTCCTTCCATTCAGTACTGTGTTATTCAGCTCAAAATCAATAAAGCCTTCCTTAAATTACAGGCCAACTTTCCCCAGCATCCCACTGTACTCAAGTGAGCCTCATTTCAATGTATATATATTAATATTAATGGTCTATGACTACTTTAAATACACCAGCCCAAAGCTGAGGGACTCGCTCCTAGGAGTCCAGATTATATGAGTTTGGAAACTACACGAGAGAAGGGCCTCTATCTCATCTGTCTTGTTCACCACTTATCTACCTGCTCCCAAAAGTGTCCAGCACATGGTAAATGTTTGATTAATTTTTTTTTTTTTTTTTGAGATGGAGTCTCACTCTATCACCCAGGTTAGAGTGCAGTGGCATGATCTCGGCTCACTGCAACCTCCACCTCCCAAGTTCAAGTGATTCTCCTGCCTCAGCCTCCTGAGTAGCTGGGATTACAGGCATGCACCACCACACCCGGCTAATTTTTGTATTTTTAGTAGAGAAGGGGTTTCACCATGTTGGCCAGGCTGGTCTTGAACCCCTGACCTCAGGTGATCCGCCCGCCTCAGCCTCCCAAAGTACTGGGATTACAAGCGTGAGCCATTGAACCCAGCCAGAAAAATATTTTTGAAATAAATGAAAGAGCTCCATAAAGAGCCCCACTTCGCAGAGACAGAAGTCTGTGGGGCTACACGCTAAAACTCTGAGAGGGTCAGTTAATGATGAGTCAGCATCCCTTGCTAACAGCAATGTGCCCTTGCTCCCAGCTCATTTTCTGATATTGTTTTCATCCCAGAGGAGAGGGAACCATGCTGCCTCCCCTTTCCCTGAAGTCTATAGTTATTCTCAATATGAGAAGTCTCCTGGGTCAAAAGTAAAATCCCTTGAAAACAAGACTTCCTCCCTGCATACTTCATCTCGTACCTCAAGCGGTTACTGAATACAGGTAATGCTGTACTCCTGGTGGAGGCAATGTGCTTTTCAATTTTTCAAATTCACCATGCCAAAAATGTGAACATTTGAAAATACTGCAATAATTGACTACATTTGCCAGGATTCATCTGAATGTTTGACATTTTGTACACTCAGCATATTGTATTTTAACACCTGCTGTGTGGCTTTCTATGTCAAAGTAAATATGGACCCAGTAAGCATATTAATAAAGGCAGGAGAAAAGTTGTACTGTTTAGAAGAGAATGAATATACTAAAATCAAGAGGCTCCACTTTTTCCCCACTTCTGCTACATATCTGCTGTGACCTCCCACAAGTAACTTCATCTCCAGGAACCACAGTTTTCCAATATGAATTGGAAAGTCTGCAAAATGTAGAAGATACTATATAAGTATAGAGTGTAATTATAATGATGTGCTTTTTGTAAGATGAGGAGGGTAACACAGTGTTCTGTTCCAAATCTGCTGTCTGTTAAACATAGGCTTTTACTTATAAGCATCCTTAAAGGGTTCAACTGAATATGTACTTCCTCTCTTCATGTTCTGAGATGTCCTTTGGTGTTGCTGAGAGATACAGGATGACTGCTGGTAGATTTCACTCAAGTCTGGCTACATTTCCGAAAAAAAATAAAGCAATCTGCCCCAATATAAAGGTTTTCGAGAGCTCTGGGACATTATTATTTTACTGCATATTTTTAACGTAATGGATTTTTTTTAGTTAGAAGAAATGGAAAATTGATTCAATATGGGAAAATATGAAAGAAAAGATCCCTAAGAGTGAAATACATAAATCCATTTTACTGTGCTTAAGCAGCATAATAATGACCATATTCAATATTGATGTGTTTTACATATCACATTTTACAAAACAAATAAATAATCACAAGCTGTGTGAGCCTTCTATGAGGCTTAGAGCAAGGCCTGAAAAAAAATTGCTAATGCAATGTAGTGACAATCTTTCCTGTTAAGGCTGAACTCTAGTTTAATGGCTAAATATATTGAGTTTTTTCTGCTATTCACTCTACCAAATCAGATTGCCCGATGTTTTTCTGAGGGGGAAAAAAGGCTGGGAGTTGAGGGAAGTACTGTATTTGACTTTATATCAATCAGAAGTATAATTATATGTTTGAGGGGTTTTTTTTCTTTAAGTAGATCTCTGAAGCTAAAAAGTTTCCCTTGGAGATTCTCAACTGTGTTTATCTAAAAGAAAACCAAAAGAATCAAGAAATTTTTACACATTTCATCTGTACCAAAACCAAGCAATGGAAAAACATTTGAAGGGGTAAAGCGCAGTCAAAACTAAGTCAAAACTCGCTCTTTAACTAGTTAGGAATAAGCACAAATTAAAATTTGCTTCCATTCTACCCAACACAAAAGTACTGCTCTGCAAAGAATAATTTGTGATGAAATCTTAACAAGTACATTTCTAGGTGTTTTTAAAATATAAAATCTACAAATTCAAGAAACTTCATGAGAAAAAGAGAAGTAATTTTCTGTCCTGACATTTCAGAATAGAGAAAGACGTTCCTTTATTTAGCGCACCTCACCATAACTAGCATTTAAATCACATGGTATGTGGCTTGCACAAAATAAAGTAAAAGGATATTTAACTGTAGTAATGCTATTGAAATGTTGTATGAGACTCCTTATGACTAAATCTGTGAATCACTAAAAGAAGAGGAACGGATAATTAACTCAAACCCTTAAAACAGTTTCTCATCTTTCTATATAGAAATTAAAATTTCCCAGGACATTTTCATGGACAGAAGTCTAGTCCTAACTAATCCATTACTCTTATAGGCCAACATAATTTGGGACATTGTACTTGTGGTATAATAAATATAATTATTTTTCAAGATAAAATCTGATCAAATCTTTCTTTGCAATAAAAGAGGAGTCTAATTGCAAAAAGCAAAAATGTTATTCCTATCGTAATTATTTAAAGACGACTTCAAATACAGTATCAAAACATTTCAACAAATACTACAGTTAATTTTTTGAATTTATCCTAGAACTTAGTAAAAGCCCATTGAATTCTAGAGAAAAAACACAATATATCATTTCATAATTTTAAAAATATATATGTCAAAGAGAAATTTTGATAAAAATTATTTCAATTTAAAGCAGAAATTTGTGGGCCATGTATCATGGTGGTTTAGATCATTTAACAATAGATATTCTGGAATTTTGAAAGGATACAAGCAATAATGCCAAAGAGGAAAAAAGAATGAAAGATATCTACCATACCTATTTTCAATTATTTAATGGAAGTTTTCTTAAAAATTTTATAAGTATTTATTTTCCACCTGAAATTCTTTGTTCCAACTGCCTTACTTGGAAGTTGTATATATTCAGTCCCAAAATATTTAAGTTTAAATAAGTTTTCTTGAATTCAAAGGCATAACACAAAAATGTGTGTCTTCATACAACTTGAAATCTATTGTGATTTACATAATTTTGCATAATAATTTATATTAAGGTTAATAAGGATTTAACAGGCTTAATAACCTATTTCCCTTGTTTAGATACAATGAGATTCAAAAAATATAAACATAAAATCTGATCATTAAGTATGTAAGAAAAATACTACTCTCTGGTATCAAGTATTTATTAGTTGCATATTTGTTTTCGAAGAGAGAAAAATGGTTAGTGATGCCGAAAAATTATTTTCAAACAGAAATTGCTCCGTCATTTTGAAACCCCTCCTTTTGACAAGCACCGAAAGGTATTATTAAAGATACAGAATTAACTATGAGTGCTAGATTATGTATCTAAAAATGTGTTTTCTTTCTTTAACACTGCCAGAAAAACATATGATATTGATAAATATATATAGTCCAGTGTTCTCTAACTTAAAACAGCAGAATAGGCTTGAACTACTTTTAGTTTTAAAATATACATCTGGACTTAAAATTTCTGCGTAGTGTTTCAGCTTGAAGCTATTTAAGGCAACTAAGTTATGAACCCTGAACACCAGGTTCACAGTGGAAATGCTGACGGACCCCTAACTAAAAGGGTGCTACTGGATGCGAGGTTGACATGCTCTCTCCACAATTACCTGGCCATCAGCTAATAAGTTGAATTTGCAAATTACTTCTTTGTCACTAGAATTGTCTAGGATAGAAAGGGTCTGGGATCCTCTAATAGTATGCCTTAACTATTTTAAGGTTTCAGTGAGATACACCTGAAAATGTTAAAAATATTTATTTCCGTTTCCTTGACACCTGGGGGGAGCGAACATTTCAAAACTGCAGAACTTTGTTAAAAATACAATGTTAATAAACAACTTTATATAAAGTATACTAGTTGTTTTTGCATTTTTACATGTAAAAATAAATAAATTTTATATCATCTCGAAACAAGAGTAGATGAACAATGCTAACACATTCTTAATGAAATAGATTGCCAATATCGTGTTTAAACACTAGTTTAAATTGACATTTCAAAACAGTCTATTGAATTCATTTCTGATTCTCTGTGGTGTCAAGCTCAGTGTGACAGATACAAAATATGCGCTCAATAAATATTGTATTGATTTGAATACCAGACTTCACAACAAATAAGTTGTGTGTGTGTGTATGTGTGTGTGTGTGTGTGTTTAAACCCATTTACCTATCTGCTATCTACCTGACAACCACTATAATTTATTTTTTACATAGCTCTAAATACCATGGCCAAATTGCTGTCACCACTTTTAAAACGGAGACTTCTTCATATTATTTCTTCATTGCAGATGTATTTGATTATATAGTAAGAGTGTAGAAAGTCTAGTGTTCCAAACATCCATACATTTTTTTTCAACCGAGTATTTTCTATACTGCGTAAATCTTAGCTATCACCCACTTTTTGAATTCTGTTTAACACAGGTATGGTAACAGAAAGATATTGACAGTGAGGTTTTAGGTTAACTCAATTCATTATTCAATTGATATCAATTAAAATATCTGTTTTAATATGGTCTTGTTACCTATGGTCTGTATCCTGCTTAAGATAACAAAAATGTACTCTGTAATTAACAAGTTGATTAATAACAAATAACAAAATTCATTTTCAAAATAATTTTTAAAGGGTGGTAGTGAAAAATCTTAGATGACAGCCAAAATATCTGAGACTAGCTCAAGCTAAAGTGCAAAAAGCATCCTTTCCATCCAAAATGCTCATGTTCAAATCAATTTAGTAGCATAAATGCAACAGTTCAAGATAGACCTTAAATATGTTTAGCAGAATGGTATATGGAATATCAAGCATCTAAATGTCTTTAAAAATGTAAGCATCTGTTCTCATATTTTCACATATTCTGATCTACTAATTTGTATTTGTATTTTTTGCTGTTTTCATCCGGGTTTGGGGTTTTGTGGGGCTTTTGGTTTGGGGGATTGAAGGGGCATCGGTGGAAACAAATTTCCATTCTCATATAAGACTAATTTAAAAATTCTGTGCCCTTGGACGATGGACATTGTAAAAGATACATATTGTATGGAAATTTAAATTTATACAATTCACATGTATTCTGAGCTTTTCCTACTTCAAGGAAGCAAACATTAACCTACAAAATGGGTGGTTTATAAAAGGAGAAATGTGACGGTTAAAAAAAAAATTTCTTGAGCCAACTGCAAAATGAAACTTGCCCCAGAAAGCAACATCCCCTTTCCATAACAATTCATTCTGATTTCTGTTCTGATATAAGACCTAGCAAGATTACCACCTCTAATTGACCTGGACTCCTCTTTCTTTCCATCCCACCCACACACGGAATCTGAATTGGTGCGTGGGGTGAGAATTATCAACAACTGGGAACTGTCAGTGGCCCGTGGGAGTTTGGCCACCGGGTCCCCAGTGGAGAAACTGGCATGATTCCTCCCCCAACTTTTTTTTAACCTCCCCCGAGGCCTTGCTTGCCCTGCTCTCCACAGACCTCAGAACCCAGGGGACCCAGGCCCACCTACTCAAGTTCAGAGGTAGAAAGGGCCCAAAGCACCTTTGTGAGAGTGCTCATCTCCACATCTGGCTTACCACCCCCTGCATCCCTGGCGTCTTGCGAGTGTGGACAGACCCGGAACCCATTTCCCCATCAACCCAGTATGCGCTGGGCCCTGGGGACTCCGCGTCTCCCCCACTGGAGAGGACTGCCCCGGGAAATCCGGATCGAGTTACGGAGACCCATCGGGCTACTGTGAGAGGCTCCAGATCCTAAACCCTCAACCTGTGGAGCACCTGCCTGCGACTCCCGCGGCTGCCACCCGCCCTCAAACTAACGGGCCGGGCAGGCACAAGAGTCCGCGGGGCGCGCAGAGGCCGCTCTCAAGCCTTCGAACTCACTCTGTGCTCAGACCACCGGCAGGAGCCTCTCACCACCTTTCAGAAGCAGGAGGGACCTTTTTTAGATTTAAGTCCTTTAAAAATAATACTAAAGCAAAAATACAAAATTTCACCTCCGTTTTCAAATTGGGCGAACTCAAGTTGTTTCACAGGTTTCCCTCATCCCTCCCTGGCGGGGCGAGGCGCATAGCTCGGTGTCGGCTGGAAGAAGCGGCCCGAGCTCCCGCCCCCTCCCCTGGCCAGCACCTCCCAGCACTCGAGGGTTCAGCGCCCAGGCCCCCTGAACGCCCCCGCTTCGGGGCTCGCGGACGCCCAGGCTGCCCCGCCTTCCTCCCGGTAACGGGATCTGGCGCGGGTCAGCGAACAGAGCAAACGCCCCCGTCCTGACACCCCCTCCTCTGGAGACCCTAGTCTTGTCCGGGACCCTCCCAGGCACGGGTAGTGCAGCCCGCGCGCCTCAGTCAGCACCCCACGCCCAGCCCTGGGCACTAATGCCCGGCGCCGGCAACCAGTGAATCCCGACCCGGGAGCCCGGGAGGGACCAGGACCGCTGAACTCTGCGGGTCAGGGAAGGGGACGCCGAGACCTAAGGAGGGGCTTTTGGCTGGGAGGGAAGCGGGTGGGAGCGCGCGGAGCCCCAAAGAGAGGCGACGCGGGCAGCCTGCAATGCGGCCAGGCCGGGATGACCAGGGAGGAGGAAGCGGGAGCCCCGGGGGACAGTGTCGGGGATCCTCGCCCCCGGGAAAGGGGCGGGGTGGAGCAAGTCCGCTCGCAGTGCAAGAGTGGGCACCTTGGGGATCCTGGGGGAAAGGGAGACGGAGCGAAGGAGTGGGTGAGAACCGAGGCCGGGCAGGAGGCAAGAGGAGTGATGAACGGGTCAGGGGGACGAGGGCTGAAGTCGGGGTGGCAGCGGGCACAGGTGGGAGAAGGAGGGATTTGCGCGGAGGGACTGAGCCTCGAGCCCACCAGGGCATCCGGAGGGAGAGGCCCAGCCGGGGATTTCTGGGGTTAGAGCCGCCAAGGCAGGAGGTCTTGGAGAACGTCCGGGGCCCAGCCCCGTGGGCAGGAAGACACCGGCGGGCAGGTTCCGCGGCTCCGGGCCGGGGGCGGGGGGCGGTGTAGACTCTTACCTTGAAGGCCACGGGCAGGGTCTTGTTGCAGCGCCAGTGCGAGGGCAGTACCGAGCACAGGAAGTTGGGGCTGTCGGTGCGGACGAGTTCGGCCGGGTGGTCGGCGATGATCTCCACCATGGTGCGGTTGTCGTGTGGCGGCCGCAACCGGGGCACTGCAGCTGCCGCCGCCGCCGCCGCCGCCGCCGCCGCTGCCGCCGCCGCCGCCTCCTGCTGCTGCTGCTGTTGCTGCTGCTGCTGCTGCTGCTGTTGCTGCTGCTGCTGCTGTTGCTGCTGCTGTTGCGCAGCCACCACCGGGCTCACGTCGCTCATTTTGCCGGGCTGCAGGCTGCTGGAGGGGGGGCTGAAGCGCCGGCTGGTGCTCGGATCTACGGGAATACGCATCACAACAGCCACAAGTTAGCGAAGTGGCCGGGGGAGGGGGAGGAGGGTGGAAATCAGGGGCAAGGAGGAAATTGGGGGGGTGAAGGCGAGACGGGGGGAAAGAGGATGGAGGTGATGGGGCTGAGGAGGTGAGAAATCAAGTTTGATGAGGCCGACTGCCGGGCGGAGTCTGATGGGCCAAGAGAGTCTGGCGATGCGGCGCAGTCGGGCTGGCCGGTAGGGAGACCCGGGAGGCGCAGATCTTTGCCGGAGCCTTTGGAACACCCGGGGTGGCAGCTGCGAACGGGCGCGGGAGTGTGTTTGGCCCGGGGAGGCGGGGGACTTGAGTTTGCAGCTTGGAGTGGGGTCCCTTGGGGCACCGCGTCCTGGGTGCGCTGGCGCCCCCTCCCAGTTCGAGTCCGGTGGTGAAGCGGTGTGGGTTCAGCAGTCCAGCCCCGGGGCCGGCATTGCCGCGCGCTGCCCGCCACCGCCGTGCCGCGCCGCGCCGCGCGCTGCTACCCAGCTGCAGGCGGCCGCGCCTCCGCCCTCCCGCGCCGCCGCCTCCGCGGCGGCCGCCGCTCCCCCCGCGCCGGCTGCACGCTCAGATTCCTCCCGCGGCGGCTGCCAGCCCGGCTCCCCGGCTAGGCTCCTTCCTTTCCCTTCTTTTCTTCTCGCCCTCTCTCCGCCACCTCCTTGCATCTACTCCCTCCTACAATTTGCAAAGCTCCCCTGTCTCTCGCGCTTCAAGGTGCCAAGAGGTAAGTCGTGCGCAGCGGATCTCGGGGCAACGGATCTCGAGCCTGCGAATCGCAGCCGCTGCCGCCGCCAGCCGGCCGCGAGAAGGAGCCCCCCGCGCGCCTTGTGCAGCTTCCGAAGCCGAAAGGCGGCCCTAGTCTAGGGGCAGTCTCGCCTGGTCGCGTCCTCTTGTTCTCCCCACCCCTAGGACAAGGAACCCCCTCTTTGTCGGAAGAGATTGAAGCCGAGACACCAGAGAGCCCCCGGCTGATCTGACTGTCGCTATTTTTCGTTGTAACTTCAGGAGAGGAGGAAGGAAAATTCTTGAGCGTCTGTGCTGACTTCTCAGCACTCTTCACCCTCCCACCTCCACCCCCCACCTCTGTCTGAGCGACTCCCTGGGGAAAAAGATTTTGCAGGGTTTGGGTGTTTTTTTGTTTTAATGACACAAAAAAATGAGGGGGGTGGGGGGAGAACTAGTCAAAGTAGTTTTTAGGAACTCAAGGGCATAGCTGGACATTTCTTTTTTCTTATATATTCAATCTTGTCATTCCTAGAGAACAAGAATGAGGTTTTTTTTGTTGTTGTTGGTTTGTTTTTGTTTTAAGGACTGAAAAACTGTCAGCTTGGTGATTAAAATAGTTGCAAAACCCTTGCTGGGGAAAAGCACCAGCCTTTTTCCATGAATTTAAATCTTTTATTAAGTCTATCCTACATCTAAGACTAAGTTTCGTGTCTGTCTTCCCCAACGCTCACGGGAAAAAATTAAAAATACGAACTAAAAAATTCAAAATGCTTCCGTGGCTGTTTATTTATGTATTTATTTCCTAGTGTGGGTTTAAAAAGCGACTTTGGATCCCCCAAAAAGTTGCGGTCGAGAGGATGAAGGAGCGCGGAAAAAAAGCGGCACTTTTTACCTAAAATGTGGTTTTTGGAGGCTGGGATTTCTAATGATTAGGTTTTTGTGGTTTATATAGACACGACTTTGGCTAAGGCGATCATTACGCTGATGAGAGTCAGAGCACGTGGGTGTCTACGACCAGCCTCAAACTCTGAGCCTTCAAAACAAATAAAACAATGTGCTGCGCCCGCAGAAGCCGGGAAATCCGCTTGAGGCTATTACACCCCAAGAAGGGGGCACAGGGCCGTTTTACCCTCGGCGTTGTGTACTACTACGTTTCTTGCTTATTACCAAACTCTTTAAAGTCTTCCAAAGCTTGAAAACGTGTTTGCGAAAAAAATCTTCAGTTGCCAAAGTTTCAAAGATTCCTAGTGGAGTAGCTGACACAGTAACAAGTAGTTTATGAAATAAATGAAGAATTAGAATGCCTCCTCCTCGAAGTATTAAGAAAGAAAGATGGTTGGGTCATCTCTCCCTCCCATCTTATTTAAAGCAATTCACATACCCATTACTGGGTGTTTTTATTGCTCAGTGCAAACGCCACCCTCACCCTCGTAGCGACCTGCCACGACTCTCCCTGTCTGGTTTTAAAGCTTTGCTCTCACTCGCTGAGCCCACGCCCGGGTCTGCGCCCTAGAAGGGGCCTGGAAGGGCTCTGAGAGCATGAGGGGCACGTAAGATGGGGGCCTGGTGCCAATCGCGGACTCTGGAGCCCTTTCGAGTACAAGATGAGCTTGCGGGGCTGTGGTTATGTGACTCGGTGACCAGGATCGCCCCGCTGAAGAGATGCGCGGGGGACTGAGGGTCTACGAGACCGCAGGAGCAGAGGTGGGGGTGCGGGGTAGCCAGGTGTGCGCTCTTACGGGGGTAAGGATGGAGTTCAGGGGATACTGCTCTATCCTTCCTGTTTGGGGCTTTATTTTTACCTGCCCTTCCTCCATGCACTGCTCCACGCCTCCCTAGTCGGTCTTTCCCTTTCCCACGTTTCTCTCCACGTTCCTGCCTCTTCCCCAAATCCCTCCACAGGCACGAACCCCGCGCCGCTCCACTCCCGCCCCCACGGCCGCCTGCCACTGCCACTGCCACCCTCGGTGACTCCGAGAAGCGATTCTGCGCCACCCGCTATGACACCTGGTCCCCAACCTACTCTTCGCGCCCGGCCTACTGGCCTCCCAGCCCGGGCGCCGCTAGGATGCGAAAACCCATTTAGCCAAACCGGACCAACTGGAAGCGCAGCCAGGAGCTGAGCTGGCTCCCGCGCGTGCGATTTTTAATTATCTTTTCGGTCACAGGGGAGAGCTCTAACCCCGGGCACCGCCGCGTCCCCTGCGTGCACAGGTCTCTCGAGTCCCACAGGCGGCCGATCCGGGAAGGGAAGCCAGGCTTTCCCCTCAAAAGAGAGAGACAGCATCCATTGCTGTTCTACCTTACACATCCACTCACGTGCACTCGGACACACATTCTTGCACGTCCACACGCAGACACACATAAATAGACACGCACTCACACATAAATACACACGCACTCACACTCATAGCTTTTTTTCCTGCCTTTTTTTTTTTCTTTTTAGGGGGCTAGTTATGCTTTGGGCATGTTGTGCGACTGTCTAACAGAGATCCCTGGCTCATTTTTTGTTTTTAAATCTGTGGGGGCTGCAAAGAGGGGGAAGCAGTTATGGGAATTGATTATTTCTGTGGTAAAAGTGAGATCAAAATTCCATAACTACCATGGTGGGTGATATGCCACCTTTTCTGGGATTGTCCTCCTCCCAGGAAGTTCATAGAACAGAGAACTCCTGGAACTTTGAAGACAATAAGAAACAATTCATATTTCAAATATGGACCACCAGAGGGGCTTTCCAAATAAAAAATTCTAGAATGAATTTAAGAAGTTACCTTGGGGACTTTTCCTCCTTTTTTCTCCATCGCTGTTTTGTCCTTTGTTTTATTTGGTGGATAGCAAACTATGCAGGCCTCAGTGGTTGGGGATTTTAAGGGCAATTTAATTAATAGTGAGATTATTTATTTTAATTAATCATATCCAGTAACTCAGCTTTATAGCCTTTCTCAGTATCCTTCCTCCATTTCACATTTCAGTGGAACTAATATAAGCAGCTCTTGGAAGTTACTAGTCTTGGATCTCTTAAAATATTCTACAGTTATTTATAATGTGGAAATGTAATTTTCCACTGAATACCCTAACAACGTTTCAGGTATCTGGCACAGTGGGTTTTCAGTCTCCTTTCAAAAACATCCTTTTGCTGAACATTCACACTTTCGACTGGAACTGACTGAGCCTGAAGCTGATGATGTCTTGGCTCTGAACGTTGTACTTAAAGAAAGAAAACATTTTTACAGACCCCTAAACCAAACCTCTCCTGTTAATAGTAGGCACATAGGAAAACCATGAGGTTTTACATATGTGTATTTTGTGCTATAGTTTGCTTGATGTCATCTTTGGGTTTAGATTTTCTACATCAAAATGTTCAGAACAAATCACCCGCCCTATTCCTCTTCAGAAATATTCATCTTTTCAGTTGTATGTGATGGTACTAAAAAGTAAACATTTTTTTTTTTTTCTGAAAATGTGGTAACTCTGGAAGATACAAACGTAATCACACCCACCACCACCTACCATGTACTTTAACATTTAACATAACTGTTTAGTAACAACACCTGACAATTCTGACTTTCCAGACAAAGAAAAGGAGATGTGAAGCAGTCGGGTTATTTATCCAGTCAAAGAACTGACTGAGAACAGAACCGATACTCCTGTTATCCTAGTTTCCTGTTCTAACCCCCATACATTATTTTATGTATACTTGTTATGATGAAAAGTAGAATAAGTCCCTGTAAATTTTTAAAATATTTTTTAATGGACCAGCTAATAAAGTGGGACAACCAATGGAAAATTATGGGCATATTGATGATCCCTAAAGTTTTGAATGTGTCATATGGGAAAACTGTACAAACAGAACCATCTTTAGAGAGTTTTCATTTGGACTGTGATTGAGAGAAGGTTACTCAGCCCTTGAAGCAGCATTGCCACTAGACCAGGAGTCGTCATACTACAACCCATGGGACAAATTTGGCCTAATGCCTGCTTTTGTATAATTCTCAAAGATGTTTTTTGCATTTTTAAATAGTTGAAAAATTAAAAGAATAATATTCATAATACATGAAAATGATATGCAATGAAAATTTCAGTGTCTACAAATAAAGTTTTATTGGAATATACTTATGGTCAGTCATTTATGTATTATCTATAGCTACCTTCACCTAAAGCAGAAGAATTGGGTAGTTGTGACAAAGACTGTATGAGTCACAAGGCCTAAAATATCTACTGACTTTTTACAGAAAAGTTTGCCAATCCTTGCCCTAAAGTGAAAGGGATGCAAGACCCTGGAGGAGTGAGCTAGCAGAAAAGAGTAGATATTTTATAAAGATACTGGAGTGGGTGTGCATGAGGCTCAGATTAGTTTTCTAAAAGTGAGCAATGTAACATTTAACTTATTCTTTTCTGCATAAATTATTAGATTAATATTTTTCACTTAATAATTTTAGAGGTGCCAAAACAGAAAGAAAAGAATGAGGAATGAGTACATTTGCACAGGCTCCTTAAGAACAATTTTCTTACACATCTCCATATGTCAGCATTTTCCATTGTCCTTAAAACATAGTGGGAACACATTAACTGCATAGATGAAGAAGAATGAAGAAACTCTCATGTAGTCTGAACATAAGAAGTAGGTAAGGCTTTAGTAGGTTTATTCCAATTGTGTTGCACATGGTTACACAAGAAACTCAATGAGCTTACCAAGAATTTTCTAGTATACAATATATTCATAAGACCTATATACACTTTTAAGACAGTTAGCTTAGTAACTTAAGTGATCACAAAGCTTTTTGACATATTTTTTCCATTTTACTTTTTATACCGTTTAATACTGTCTGATTTGTTTTAAGCTCAGTAAATTTTTCCCATTGTCAATGGACCTATAATAATTTGCATGGCTGTAACAAGAGATGAAATGTTTGTAGTGAAGGACTTAGCATCATAAACCTTTCCTTGTTGTTTTAGTTAGCATTCCCAAGGGCCATATTCAGGCACTTACAAGAGAGTACAGTGTTGTCATAAAAAGGCTGACACTTGCCATATGACCTTTCAGAACCACATTCATGGAGTATCTGTCTAATTACTCTTCAGGCATGGTACTGACTAAAGAGGTATATATTTTGTTTGACTAAAGTACCAACTTACTAAACGACACCTTAGTTACCTGAAGAGACCAATGTAATTTCTTAAAAGGGTCTAATTCATTACCCAGGAGTCAGAGAAAACTAGTTTTCTTAAATCGGCCCTCTGGTATTTTGGTGTTGACAATTGTCCTATGGCAGTAGCAGTGATCTTTGAGCAGCAATGGAATGTTATATATAAAAGTTTACAGAGGTCTGTGATGAAACTTCTAAGAACACCCTAAAATTAAAGATTTCCTGTGGTAATTCAACCATTCGTTACCCAGCTGCTCACATATTGCCTTTAAGGCACCAAGGAAGGTGCTATCCTATTCTAATCCCACTGCCCAAGGTTCCAAAGTTTCACTTTAGGCATTAGGGCAATGATCTCAATTATTTGTCCCCTCCCTACACCCTGCCATCAAAGTGAAAAATGTAAATCATAATACTCTCAGTTCATCTAGTAAAGTACCAAAAAATTCAACATTTGCACAGTGTAGGAAATTTGAATTACAAACTAGCAAAGTAAGAAAAAATAGAACAGAAAAAAAAAAAAAAAGAATAGTAAGAGTTCAATTTGGTTCTATTAGCTACAATCTTAGGGGATGCCAGATATTATAAGTCACCATTCTAAGTTTTTTGCTACTCTGGATTTCATACTCAGAAACTCTTCCTTCAGTGCTTTATCCCATGCTTTTCTAAAGTAGACTTTTCTCAGAGAAAACAATTTCTTCTTCCCATCTAGTCATAATCAATTTCTAAAAGCAATGACTCATCTTTTCTGACTTTAGATGATTCTCCTGAATCATCTTAGTTATTGGCAGGATCTTTTCCTGACTCACATTCCTATTAGTGATTATCTTTCTTCCAAATCATTTTTCTTCCCTAGGTGTGCCACTTATCAGTTTATTGTCTCGCAGCTCCAAATTCACCTTTTTTACCTGCTCTGTGAAAATAAATCTGGATCCATTAAATATTTCTCTTTATCAGTTGGCAATCATGTTTTGTCAGTGGGGGTGTTAGAAAGACATTGCAGGAGGAAAGGGTTTTGCTTCCTGGTTCCCTTGTGCTTACACAGCAGGTTTCTGCAGTGCAGGACATACAGATTTCCCAGCTCCTGGCTCCTGAAGTGCATACATACCCACATCTTCTCCAAGGCCCAGCTACTGCAGTAAAGCTGGCTTTTCCAGTGCCAGGCTCCTGAAGCACAGGTAGCCAGCAGTTTCCCCCAGCACGCTCCCCTCCTGGGCTGTTTGTAGAGGTGTGGCTCTGGTGAGACAACTCCATGTGAGCAGTTTTCCTTGGCACCCTAGAGAGCAGATCTGCAGCAAGCTCTACTAGCACAACTTCTCTGCCACCCAGTGAGCCAAGGCTGTGCAGGGTCTGGATTCAGCCTTGGTTGAGAATAGGGGAGGACTCTTACTTGGTTGCTGTATTTCAGTCCTGAGGGTACTAGATGCTGTTATTCCTGTATTCTTTAGAGTTATCTTTACTTATTCCTAGCCAATTCCTTGTTTCTCCAATCCTCTGGTATAGTCAATAATTCTTTACATTAAACTTTTCTTATTCCAATTACTGTATGGTTTCTCTGTCCTCACTGGACTTAGACTGATATGCTAAGGTTTCCATTTTCTGATCCCCAAGACATGCTTATTCATAGTGGTTTCCATTTTGGATCACTCCACTGGGGTCATTATAAGATGAGAATTTCCAACATCACATCACATCTATTAAATGATTTTTCTCTTCCTAATTATAAGCCTACAATTAGAGGACATATATTTTAAAGAGAAAAAGATGTAGACAGAGATATGGATATTTTAAAGCACAGGCTAAAATTGGTCAATGTTTCTTCCCAGAGTTGTCCTGACATCTTCCATGAAATCCTATGATCCTATGTCCATACTGCAATTAAAATACACATAAACAAAATCCTGTGCAAAAATTCCAGAGCTGCCTTATCACTAGATCTGGTTGGAAAAAAACAAAACAAAACAAAAAAAAACCCAGGATCAGGGAAGGTGGAGAGTATCTTACAAAAATCAGAAAAGCAAAATGCTACCACCAAGGAAAGACAGGGAGCAGGGCTAGATGATTGCTGCCTTATTGCAGTTGAAGTTAGAGACTGGGTAGTGCTATGACTCTATGATAAAATAAAATTGGGAAAACGCTGTATTAAACAAAATAAACAGACTTCATATTGCCAATTTTATCCCAGTTTTTAATATGCTACATGCATTCTGAATCTCCACTAGAAGGACTTAAAATACAACATTTACAAACTTATTTAATGACTGCTTCTAAAAGGAATTTAAAGGCCTTTGAAGTATTTTTAGAAAATACTGAGCTAAATCAAAGTGGAAAAAAAAAAGTGTTGGAACATTAAAAGGGCCATCCTGTCTAGAAGGGAATATTGTAATGTAGTGGAGAAGTGAAGTTGGCTCGGCTGCTTGTAGCCAAGCCAAAGAGGGCCTTGGTACTATGATTCCCACCTTTGGGCACATTTATAAGAGGGAGAATATTCATGTTGCTTCTAGAAGCCACAATCTTGATCTTTTCCTCACTGTTACAACCCATTACCTTCCTTGATCTAAACAGGAGAGTTGAATGGAAGTTTCTCTGGGCATGACTCTTCACTCCTCTTGAGTCCTCATTAAGGCGAAGCAGAAGAGTTATGCAGGTGTGGGAGTGGATCCCCTCATTATTTAATACTTTGATATTTTGTGTATCAGGTATTTATTTGTATTCAATTTCATTTTTCAGAATATTCCATTAAAATCATATCTTGAATACTAGGGTTTGTTTGGAACCCCCTTAAGTTTTGCCCCTAAAGCTAGCTAGGGTCTCCATCATTTCATCTCATCCTGGCCCAGCCCTAGGTCTGTGGGTGTTGAGAACTTACCAAGTGAGTTCAGGCCTCCTTGCTTCATTATGAGCATCTTTATTTTTTTTAATATGTTACTAAACATAAGTACGAATTGCAATCATTGCATATTCTTCCACAAAAGAATGTATCTTTTAGGCCAAGCTCAATGGCTCATGCCTGTAATCCCAGTATTCTGGGAGGCCAAGGTGGGCGGATCACAAGGGCAGAAATTTGAGACCAGCCTGACCAACATGATGAAACCCCATCTCTACTAAAACTACAAAAAATTATCTGGGTGTGGTAGCGTGCACCTGTAATTCCAGCTACTCAGAAGGCTAAGGCAGGAGAATCACTTGAATTCGGGAGACAAAGGTTGCAGTAAGCCAAGATCATGCCACTGCACTCCAGCCTGGGCAACGGATTGAGACTCTGTCTCAAAAAATAAAAAAATAAATAAATAAAAATGTATCTTTTAACTTTCTGTACCTACTTGAAGTATTGATAGCAGATATAACAGAATTTTGACCTTCACCATGTAAGGGTGATTATGTGTGTGTGTGTGTGTCCTGTGCTTACCTGGTTATCACTCTTTAACAACAAAAATATGGATTGTCTGCTTACTACTATGTAATTTTAAAGAAGTAGACGTTCCTGTTTTGTTGTTTCTGTCTGTTTTAGGACTGACTGTCTTTGATTTTATTTAAATACATTGCAAACACATTACACTTGGGGCTTGTTATCTTTCATTCCCATAAGTGTGTCCTTGATGTTAAATTAATTAGATACTCCTTTAGTAAATAAAATAGATTCCATTATCAAATCTTCACAAGAGTTTAAAAGAGGCAGTTCCCACCAGGCCTGGTGGCTCACGCCTATAATCCCAGCACTTTGGGAGGCCAAGGTGGGCGGATCACTTGAGGCCAGGAGTTTGAGACCAGCCTGGCCAACATGGTGAAACTCCGTCTCTACTTAAAATAAAATACAAAAATCAGCCGGGTGTGGTGGCACACACCTGTAGTCCCAGCTACTCAGGGAGGCTGAGGCAGGAGAATCACTTGAACCTGGGAGGCAGAGGTTGCAGTAAGCCGAGATTGTGCCACTGCACTACAGCCTGGGTGACAGAGCGAGATGCCGTCTCAGAAATAAATAAATAAATAAATAAATAACAATAAAAGGGGCAGTTCCCACCAGTGCCACTATGAAAGTAAACTTTTACCAGAGTGAAAAAAAAAAAGTAGGAAAAAACCCAGTTTTTTAAAAAAAGCTTATTTGGCCAGTATTCTTTCCTTTGTCAATACAGTTCTTTTTCTCTGAATTCACATCTTTGCCCAGAGAATATATTTATTTCTGCTTCCTAAGTGAAACTTCTTTCTATAGTTTTCGATGACTAGGTTTGAGTCTTAATCATGACATGTTGATTATCTGGCTTTTTGAAGTAGGGATTTTTCACACGGCTCAAAATCAACACCCTTACTTCTCATATGCACAAAAGAATCTTAGCAAGTCTTTTTTGTGTGTGTGGTTTTGTTTTTTGTTTTTTGTTTTTTATTTTTCGAGACAGGGTCCCTCTCTGTCACCCAGGCTGGAGTGTACCGGCATGATCATAACTCACTGTAGCCTCAAACTCTCAGTCTCAGGTAATCCTCCTACCTCAGCCTCCTGAGTAGCTGGACCTACAGGCATGAGCTACCATGCCCGGCTAATTTTTTTGTTTTTGTTTTTGTATTGTATTTTTTGTAGATACTGGGCTTCAGCGTGAGGCCCAGGCTGGTCTCAAATTCCTGGCCTCAAGTGATTCTCTGGCCTTGGCCTCCCAAAGTGTTGGGATTTCAGGCGTGAGCCATTGTGCTTAGCCTCAGCAAGTTTTAATTTGGATTTTTACCTCAACATTTAGACCAGATTTATATGTACATAGATAATCAACAAATCTAAAATGCTATTGAGTGACGTTATTCTTATTATTTTCAAGTAAGATATCCTATAGTAAATCACAATGAATGAGATGCTACAGATCTTAAGCTTAATGCTTACTATTCTCTAGGATTGCCGGAAATGTGGGTTGCATCTAGTAGTTTCATTGAATATAGTTTTTTTATTTCTTCTGTTTTTAACTTGCTTCACTGGTGTTTATCCTTACTGAAGAGAATTATTATAGTGTGCCCATAACTATAAACGTGAAAACTGGTTGAAGTGTTACAACTTATTATAATATATATTGTCCTTCATAATTTAATTATGGCTTCTCTGATGTTGGTGGTATTGGTTCATGCAAAAATAAATACCTTATTTTCAAAGGCTTCTCTGATAAAATTTAAACTGCAAAAAATAAAAGAGGATTACCAGAAGTATGATGCATAAGAAGCATAACTCATCTTACATTAGCCTTGAAAATTGAAAGCTTTTCCATTTTCAACTTTGTTTTGCTAGCGTTTACAAACTCAACCATAAAAATTCCCTCTAGGCAGAGATCTGGCAAAAATATTCCAGTTCAAAGTCAAACTTTCTATAGAATGTCTTTTACTGTCAGTGTTAAAATTACAAAATTGAAAAAAAAATTGTTGGCACGTTGCTTTGCACTTGTCACTGAATAAAAGGAGGGAGACTCACATCTAAGCACGTTAAAGTCCAAACAATCCATCAGTCATTTTTATTAGACATATATGAAAAGAAAAATAAATTAGTTTGAATTCATTTACTTCACCCTCAGAATTGTTCTATTATGTGAAAAACCTTTGTGGCCTTGATAATTTTAACACGAGTTACTCAATTTTCTGAGCTTCTCAGTTGGAGAGTGTGCAATTTGGAGTCATTGAAAGAAAAAAACTTTCAGAAGGTTTATATTGGAATGGAGACTTGGTCTCTTCCCTTTGAATTCCCTTCCAGGAACGGAGCAACAGGACCACATGTAAACTACATTTCTTCTCTGCATATCCTAAAAAAGTGGGTAGACTGAAAAGTGGGAAGTGCACTGGGAGCCTTTTTAACTAACTATAAAACTTAAACAAGGGCTCTAGACTAACATGTCCAATGGTTTCATAGAAATGTCCATCTAAACATTCCTAAACCCTTCAAGGTCAGCATGTCCCATATGCCGAACTAATTGTTTCAGCTGAAAAGAAAGACAAGGGGCAACATGTAGGTTCCCAAGGCTCGGTGCACAGTCCTTCTTTTTTTTCCATCTTGGTTAACAGTATGACTGTACACAGAATTGTGTGCTCCTTAACTGTAGAAACTATGTCCTATCCACAGAAAATCTGGAACCACACTATTGAAGAAGTCTGGAGACACTGTCCCTACTATATTTCATGTATATACCATGTGAATAGTGTCTGTCCCCTGGAGTCATGTTAACATGGTATCCCTACATAGACCCCACAGCCAGCATAAGGTCTAGCATATAGCATGTGATCGATATATATTAGTTGGTGAGTGAATGAATATACCCCCTTAGGCAAAAACTTAGGTATCATGATAGACTAATCTTTTCCCGTTATTTTCTACTTCTAGTCTATCACCTGATTCTATTAATGCTACTTCCCGAATATCATTCATATCTATTTTCTTTCCATCTCCATTGCCACTGCCTTAGGTTCAGGTTTTTATCATCATGAACCTCAACTACAATGGACCCCTAACGTGTCTTCCCTGCTGCATTGCATCAAGGTAGTTTTCCACAAGATGTACATGTACTCCTGCAGGACCTGAAAACTTTCCACAGATGTAGTTTTAAGAGAATCAATTCCCAAATTCTCAAAGTCATATATACTCCCTCCTAAAAGTGATATGCCTAGGAACTTGCCCATGGTTCCCATTTTCTCCCTTCATATTTCCCTTTTCCTACTTTGCAAAAGTAGGCCACCTTCCCTTACTGTTATGCATTGCCCTTGGGCATAAAAAAATCTGCTGGCCTCCGCGCCACTGCACTCCAGCCTGGGCGACAGAGCGAGACTCCATCTCAAAAAAAATAAAAAATAAAATAAAAATCTCCTGGCCTCCACACAGAGCCTCCATTAATCAAGACACCAAAAGCACCACTTCTTTCAACTCCTTAAGGGATGCATTCCCCCCCCGCCAAAAAAGTTCACTTTCATGTTTAATAATTGTTTATAGAAAAGTATAATGTAGTTATGTTCTTTCATCAATTATATACCATGACAATAATAATATTATAATAAGTCAAACCAGAAGAAGTATTTTAACAGTTATAAACTCATGGACCTAGGAAGCTTAACTACTTACTTGCAATTTCAATTTATGTACTTATTTTTCTGCTGAAAAAATAGTGAAGCATGACTAATTGAGACTCTAAAGCAAAAAAAAAAAAAACCACCATTAAAATATTATTTTGGGCTGGACACAGTGGCCCATGCCTGTAATCCCAGTATTTTGGGAGGCCATGGCAGGAGAATTGCTTGAGGCCAGGAGTTCAAGACCAGCCTGGGCAACGTAGCGAGACCCCTGTCTCTACAAAAAGTCAAACAAAAAAAAATTAGCTGGGCTTGGTGGCATGTTCCTGTAGTCCCAGCTACTGGGGAGGCTGAGATGGGAGAATTTCTTGAGGCCAGGACTTAAGAGGTTGCAGTGAGTTATGACCACACTACTGCACTCCAGCCTGGTGGACAGAGGGAGTCTCTATCTCAAAACCAACAATAAAAACTATTTTGTGGAAGAAGAATAAGAGTGGGATAAAAATAAACAGTGTAAAATTTCTGACTGAGGAGGATCTTGTTCATGTATTTTTTTAAATGGATGAAAGTGTCTCACATCACTGTGGTATTTACCCTGCATTACATATATCTGAGGCTGCTTGTAGTGGCTTATCCCTGTATCCCAGCAGTTTGGGAGACCGAGGCAGGTGGATTACCTGAGCTCAGGAGTTAGAGACCAGCATGGGCAACATGGCGAAACCCTGTCTCTACCAAAAATACAAAAAATTAGCCAGGCATAGTGGTACATCCTGTGGTGCCAGCTACTTGGGAGGCTGAGATAGGAGGATCACTTGAGCCCAGGAGGCGGAGGTTGCAGTGAGCAGAGATTGCACCACTGAACTCTACAGTGAGACGCCATCTCAAAAAGCATTAATAGTAAATAAAAATCGAGGCAATTATAACCCCTAAATTCAAGATTGTGTTTACCTCTGAATTGGATCAGAGATCAGATCAGGGTTTTACAGGTATCGATGTTTTATTTTATAAGTGGGGTGGTAGCTACACATTGTATTGCTATTTTTTTAATCCCCAATAATATTATATTTTGATACTACTCAGTATTTAATAAAGCAATTTTTAAAAGTTCTGTGGTTCTGAATATCAAAGTCTGTAACTTAAAGCACATATATTTCCTAGTACTGGGTTGGGCTGGAGATTGGTTTGGAAAATTCATGTCATTATTTTTAGTATTTTGGGGGATTGGGAACAAATACATACTTTCCCACAAAATAATATAAAAACTGGTCAAATTCTTATCTGGCCCTGGGAAACCTATTTAAAGTGCAATAAAACTAAATGTAATGCTAATCCCAGCACTTTGGGAGGCCGAGGTGGGCGGATCACTTGAGGCCAGGAATTTGAGACCAACCTGGCCAAAATGGCAAAACCCCATCTCTACCAAAAAATACAAAAATTAGCCAGGCGTTCCTGTAGTCCAGCTACTTGGGAGGCTGAGGCACAAGAATCACTTGAACCTGGGAGGCAGAGGTTGCAGTGAGCCAAGATTGCACCATTGCACCCCAACCTGGGTGACAGAGTGAGACTCTGTCTTCAACAATAACAATAAGAAGAATATTAAATATAATGCTAAGAGTCTTATTCTTCCATTGATTCTACAAAAAATGGGCCCAACCTTTACCTGAGAAGTCAGGATACCAGAACACACCACTTACTACTTCAGTCCTAGCCTCCCCATGATAATTTCTACTGTAGTAATCTGGAGAGAGGGATTCCTATCCTATGGTTAAGTTCCCTTATCACAGGTATAGGTGAAGAGGAGGTTGTTGAGACAACAGAGGATGTTTACTGGGGAGTTGTGGGAAATAATGCTGCATAGATTATGATCATATCATATACTTCCTCAAAACGTTTACAGAGCAGTCGAGAATTTGTGAAATAGGTAGAGAGATTATTTAATAAAAATTAAGCTAACAGTTGTTGAATATATACTATGTACCAACGATTTTTCTAAGTGGTTTAGATGTATAAACTCTTATTCTCCTGACACAACTGTATGAAATAGGTAATTCAATATCCCCATTTTCAGATGAAGAAAATGAGAGGCACAGAGTGGTATCTCATCAAATGTCACACAAGTAGTAAATCGTAATGCTAGATATGAACTCATTCTACTGATCTGTAGCACTTGCCAATTTCTATGGTCTAAATATCCCCATCATAGTTTTTTTTTGAGACAGAGTTTCACTCCTTTTGACCAGGCTGGAGTGCAGTGGCACAGTCTCGGCTCAGGGCAACCTCCACCTCCCGGGTTCAAGTGATTCTCCTGCCTCAGCCTCCCAAGTAGCTGAGATTACAGGTGTCCACCACCACCTGGCTAATTTGTGTATTTTCAGTAGAGACAGAGTTTCACCACATTGGCCAGGCTGGTCCTGAACTCCTGACCTCAGGTGATCCCCCTGCCTCAGCCTCCCAAAGTGCCGGGATTATAGGCATGAGCCATTGTGCCCAGCTTATCATAGTTGATTTTTAAGCCACCAGCATGATGTCACCAAACAATGGGTTGGAAAGAGATGTGCACAACTGGCTCTAGCAGCTGATATGAGCTAGCTGTAGTGCACCACTGAATAAAGATTTCTCAAATTATTATTGTATACAAGAAGCACTGTGTTAAGGCACAAAATTGTTTAGCTCCAACTCTTGCCCTTATGGTAGTGATAGTCTAAATGAAGGGATGATATTTGCTGCAGTGAAGTATTAAATAATACATATGTATGTAACTTTATAAGAGGAATAACAGTTCACACTTAATTGCCAGATAAATGTTGTAGATATTGGCTTACAGGTGGAAAAATTGCAGTGTCCTCTATGGGCAAATAAGATTTAATGGAGAATTAACAAGTTATTAAATCATTGCAGAATTTGCATGGATGAAAAGGAAAACATTCTAAATACTGGCAAGAACATGAACAAAAAGGGTTATTTACATGAGTTAATGCTTTCACCGAAGCAGACTGTGAAGAGAAACTGTAGAACTCCTCTCAATGAAAAATTTCCCAGCAACCTGGATAAGTTTCAACATTAATCTGCCAAGAGGCAAGGGGGTTAATCAGATGAACTTTTGAAATATTTTCCAAGTTTGCTGGTTTGTATAGTTATAACTCATTAGCCTTCCCGACCGTATGGCTCTATCACTGCCTTTCCAGAAATACACTCATGAAGGGGGCATTGAAATCTAATCTTTCAAAATGTGATGTTCGGGTTCTGGAATGTTGAGGCTCTTCCTCTGGCTAAAATAAAATCTAATACACTGTTTTGGTAAATTGTGAAGTTTGGCATCTGGTCTATTTCTTAGTAATAATCAGGTCTGTTTGTTGATGTCTAATATGCTGTTGACAGGCACCTTGAGAATTGTAAATTCTGTTCAATTGCATAGATATTTTAAAGAATCAATTAATACATGTCAATCAACAACAACACTATCAAAAAGAATGGATGGGCTCTTAAAGGGAAAGGTGCAGAAAGCTATTTTCACATTGACTGTTTCAGTAAGTGGGGAGAAGAAGAAGCACCATTGAAGGGCACAGAGGAGGAAGCAGTGAAGAGGCAGGGCCATGGGGAATGGAGATATCCTAGAGCAGGAGAGAGTTTCAAGAAGGTGGGTCCTTTGCACTTGCAGGTTCTTATGCCTAGAATACTTTTCTCTATGATATCTACATGGTTTACTCCCTCAACCCCTTCTTTTTTTTTTTTTTTTTTTTTTTTTTTGAGACAGAGTCTTGCTCTGTCATCCAGGCTGGAGTGCAGTGGCACGATCTCAGCTCACTGCAACCCCTGCCACCTGGGTCCAGGCAATTCACCTGTCTCAGCCTCCCTAGTAACTGGGACTACTGGCACATGCCACCACGCCCGGCTAATTTTTGTATTTTTAGTAGAGGCAGGGTTTCACCATATTGGTCAGGCTGGTCTCGAACTTCTGACCTCAGGTGATCCACCCACCTTGGCCTCCCGAAGTGATGGGATTACAGGCATGACCACTACACCCAGGCTACTCCCTCATCTTTTTAAATGTCACCTCAGTGAGTTTCCCCAGATCAGGTATGTGAGACAGCGATTTTCTCTCCACACACCATCCGGCCCAAACGGGCTCCCTGTTCTTCCCCTGCTTTGTTTTTCTTCCTTTATCTGAGAGTTTACCATTTCATACATATTTACATGTCTGTTTGTTTATATTCTGTCTTCCCTCTTCCCCCAAGTCACACATACATTAGAATGTCAGTTCCATGAGAGCTTGTTTGTTTTGTTTACTATCGAATTCTTGGTACCCAGAACAGTGACTCACACATAGTGGGCATTCAATAAAGACTACTTAGAATACAAGTAAATGAAGATACGATCAAAAGTGGCAGAGGTGGTCCAGTTCCTTGAATAGACTACATCTCCAACACTGGTCAGCTAGATTAAACACATCTATATTAATTAAAAGGAAAATCAGGGCAGGCACGCTGGCTTATGCCTGTAATGCCAGCACTTTGGGAGGCTGAGGCGGGTGGATCACCTGAGGTTGGGAGTTCGAGACCAGCCTGACCAACATGGAGAAACCTGGTCTCTACTAAAAATAGAAAATTAGCCGGGCGTGGTGGCTCATGCCTACAATCCCAGCTACTCGGGAGGCTGAGGCAGGAGAATTGCTTGAACCCAGGAGGCAGAGGTTGCAGTGAGCCGAGAATGCACCATTGCACTCTAGCCTGGGCTACAAGAGCAACACTCGGTCTCAAAAAACAAACAAAAAAAAGGAAAATTAAACAATTAAGTATGGAAGAAGAAACCTTAAACCCATTGCCAACTGCTAAAGATAAATAAAAGAAATCCTTAAATCCTATTTTGTATGTCAATAACAAATTTAATGTAAGGAACTTGTATCTTTATTATAAGGTTGTTGTAATCACATCCTTGTGTTTTATAACCTTAAGAAGAAAAATTTCCATTGAGTATGGATCACTTTTTTAAACTGTATAGATCTGCCAAAATGTTTTGCTATATATGTGATAAAGGGTTTTTTTCTTTTTTTTTTTTTTTAAATCTACGTTTATGTTTTTCCAAAAAAGGACTATTAAATAGATATTTCAGTGTGTTTGTTTGTTTGCGGGGTAGGGGGGTGGGGGCTGTTGAGACAGAGTCTTTTAGCTCAGGCTGGAATGCAGTGGCATGATCAATGGCTCACTGTAGTCTTAACTTCCCAGGTTCAAACAATTCTCCTACCTCAGCCTCCAAAGTCGCTGGGACCACAGGAGCATGCCGCCATGCCCGGCTTATTTTTTTGTCTTAATTTTTGTAGACAGAGGCTCTCTATGTTGCTCAGGCTGGTCTTGAACTCCCAGCCTCAAGCAATCCTCCTGCCTCAGCCTCCCAAAGTGCTGGGATTACAGGTGTGAGCCACTGTGCCCAGGTGATATTTAAGTATTGATTTATCAAAGACAAGATTTTGTTAATGCTTTATAGAACTGATTATTATCTTTTGGCATTTTATAGGAAGCTCTATGAAAATTCCTAAAATATTTGTTGAGAGATAAATAAAATTAATATGTATTTACCCAACTTGGGTGAAAACATTTCAGGGCTCTTTAAAATAATTTGTATTCTTTTGTTTTAATGTTATTTCAAATGGCTTGCTTTGGAAGACATCCTGATTTTAACCGATCTTTCATAATGCAACTTGTGGTATATGGTTTTTGTAACTCTGAACGGCATGAGGCAATTTGCAAAATTTGCCAGTTGCTAAGGGAATCATTGTTTTAAAATTCCCACTTATATTAGCTTCAGCTAAAGAAGCAGATAAGTTAAAAGAGGTAAGAAAGTTTAAATTATTTTTAAGAAAGTGAAGTGGCAAACATACTCTTACATGGGCAAAGAAAATTTGTGGAGAGGTAAATGAACATTCACAGTGAAATACCATTATGCACTCTAACAGCATAATTAACAAACACTTTCCTTGAATTATCTAATCCATTACAGTATAACATGATATTGAATGGGACGTTTCTTGATATCCTAGTAGTAACTCTAGAACCCAAGACACTAGGAACCAAAGCTGAAGACAGAGAGTTTGGGTCTCAACATTACCACTGAGTGGTTGACAAGGATACATGAGTTTTGTTTGTGCCAAATGGGCACTGCAGAAAGTAGCAGTTCTAGAACCATCTGAACTGCCACTAGAGCTGCAGCTGGAGTAGGAGAAGAGAGGCCATTGGAAGAGATTGAACGTCTACATTAGGAAGATGTACTAGCATTTATATGCCTGTTGTCCATTAGCCAGAAAGGCAGGGGCCCCAACAGTTAGTTACACAGTCCAATCACATAAACAATCTTTGCCCTCTGTTCATTATACAATTATTCAATTACTAGTCTTAGTTTTAAAAGCCTGCATTATCCAATTTTATTCTCATGGCAGCCCTGTGAGGTAGGCATTGTTTTAAAATCATACCTCTTTTCTGGATTAGAAGACTTAGAAATGGACTCAAAGAAGTTATACAGCTAGTTCAAGGTCACAGTTAGTGACAGAGCCAGGACTTAAACCAACTTCTTTTGGCTTCATATCTCCTCGTTAATTCTACTGTACAATATAGCCTTATATGTATGTTTAGTATCTCCTATGAACAAGGCATTGCTAAATGGATTAAAGAGTATATAAATATGTGTAAGATGTTCTTGCTGTTAAAGAATTCTTAAGGAAGTCTTTGTTTAGGAGGAGATCATAAGCAGCTTGGGTGAGAAGGCAATGAGGTTGTGGTTAGTAGAAGATAACAAAGAATGATAACATACTTTCCATTAGAAATGAACAGAAATTTTGGCAGGGTTTGCCCACTGGAAAATAATCCAGAATTTAAGAGAGAGGGTAGGATGGATGGCTGAATGACTTGACAGACAGGCTGAAGAAATTTTTTGGTTTTGTTTTTTGTTTTTCTCAATATCTTATTATGAAAAATTTCCAATAAATAGCAAAGCTGAAAGCTTTTTTTAACAGCAAACACCCACATACTTACCACCTAGATTCTACATTAATATTTTATTATACTTGCCTTATCATACATCTGTACATCTATCCACCTCTATCTATTCAGCAACTCATCTTTCTAAAAAAAAAAAAATGAACTTCAAGGTAAAGTGCAAACAATATGGCTGGAGGCATTTTAAAAATAGGAATATATTATATTCAATTTTATGTTGTTTGTTTTGCTGCACTGTAATTCCTCTTCATTTCTCTTTACCTTAGGTAAAGCTCATCACACAGAGAGTTTTTGTGAAGACAGTGTCTTTCAGTAATAGAAATCAAGGGAAATGGCTGGGTTCCAAGTGTAAATAGATGCAGACAGACTGAAATAAAAGAATACATAAGACAATGGAAAGAACTCAAATTTACTGGAGTCAGGAAGTTAGAACTAGAGGTGATCACAAGACTATAAACTTTCAGGAATTTGGAGAAATCTTGGGAAGGGCATCAGATTTTGCACAAGGTGTGAATAGGGATTTAAGCCCATTTATGTAGATCATTTAAAGAACAGGCAGATACCAGTTGACAAGTAAATTACCACTTCGTTTCTCAGTTACCATTTACTGGAACTAGAGGTGTTCTATCACTAGAGGCAATATTTGCGGTGGGGAAAAGGCAGGAAGGAAGGAACAAGTAAGACAGGAAAGAAAACCCGAACTTGTCATAAAGGATCCAGCCACTGCCTATGGTTCTTCTCTCTTTTCTCCACCTTCCCCCACACCTCTCTAATTTCCCTTCCTCCCTCTATCTCCCCTTCCTTCCTTCCTTCCTTCCTTCTTTCCTTCCTTCTTTCCTTCCTTCCTTCCTTCCTCCTTCCTTCCCTCCCTCCTTCTTTCCTTCCTTCCTTCCTTCTTTTTTTCTTCCTTCCTTCCTTTTTTCCTTCCTTCCTTCCTTCTTTCCTTCCTTTCTTCTTTCCTCTCTTCCTTTCTCTCTTTCCCCACTTCTCTCCCTACCTCCCTCTCTTCTTCCTTTCTTTCTTTGGAGAGTGAAAGAAAGAAACAGGGAGACAGAGAAATGAGAGAGAAGATGGCTCACACCTGTAGTCCCAGCACTTTGGGAGGCCAAGGTGTGCGGATCATGAGGTCAGGAGTTTGAGACTAGCCTGACCAACATGGTGAAACCCCGTCTCTACTAAAATACAAAAATTGGCTGGGCATGGTGGTGCATGTCTGTAATCTCAGCTACTCAGGAGGCTGAGGCAGGAGAATCGCTTGAACTCAGGAGGTGGAGGTTGCAGTGAGCCAAGATCGCACCACTGCACTCCAGCCTGGGTGACAGAGCAAGACTCCATCTCAAAAAAAAAAAAAAAAAGGAAAGAAAAAGAAAGAGGAAAGAAATAAAAGAAAAAAGAAAGAAAGAAATGAGAAAGAAGAGAGAAACAGGAAGATGAAAAAGGGAAAGGGGGAAGAGGAAAGGAAGCCACTTTGGGAGATGGGCAATTCTCTCTGCCTCCAATGCTGATCTTGCTCCATTTCTGCTCCTACCTTGACACTATTCATTAGTAGAAATACAGATGAAGAGAGAAGGAAACAAACTGGGGTCAGGGGGAGTAGAAAAATGGGAGAGAAGAGGAGAGAAACTTATGTGAATAATATCACTAATTTTTCGAATTCAGTCCCAGCAATTCAAACTCACTGTCATAGGTAGCTCAATGATTTTTTTATCCCTAATTAGAAATTTCTTTACAGCTTGCTTTTGTAAACAAAAACTTCAAACACCTTTTCTGCAAGAGAACACAGCCCTCGAGAGTCACATAGATACTATACTGAATATAGGCTCTTCATTTACCAGGTGTGTGACTTGGGAAAATTACATAGCCACAGTGTGTCTCAAAGTCCTCATGTCTAAAATGGGACAAATAATACCTACTTTCCTAGATTGTTGTAATAATTAGAGATGAGTTGTATTAGAGCACATGCCACATGGCACTTATTAAAAGATAGCTATTAATGTCACAAGGAGGAAAGCCCTAAGTTGGAACTGTAGATGACAAACTAGAGTGAAGTTTAGAGGAACTGTTTTGAGGGACTGATTGACTTCAAGATAAAGATCTAAGGTGAGTCAGAAAAAAATGTTCTACATAAGTCAGGGGATGAATGATGCTAGACTGTGGTCAAGTAACATTTGTTAAAATTGAAGGATTAGTGATAAAGGTACCATATTGTATGTACTTGCCAATTTCTTTAAAATCTTCACATATCTTTTGAACATTTTAATGTTGTTATGTATATTGGTTTCAAAAGAAAGCCTATACATATAAAACTATTTTAAGGAACAATTGAGGGGAGAAAATACAGCAAAACTGCCTCTTTCTTAATCAGACTCAAAGCTGAAGTCTCACTGTCCAGACTCTTAACAACTTCAATGATAACAGCTCATGCTTACTGAGCACTTACTGTAATCAGGCACTGTGCTAAGAGCTCTTCGTGAATCATCTCATCTACCTCCCAGTACAACTCTAAGCAGCAAGTACAGTTAATATAGGTGAGGAACCTGGGGCCTAATAAACAGGCTAAGAAACTTTACCAAGTGCACACTGAAAGCAGTGAAGCCAAGGCAATCTGAATCTATAGTTTACACCCTTAATTACTATGTTCTATGTCCATGTGTCCCAGAGCCAAAGAGGCAGGCCAACAAAACCACTGGTAAAGTTCTAAGGAGAGAATAACTTCACACAGACTGGATTTCCAAACCTGAGTATAAACCATCCACTGAACACACAAAATGATCTAGGCACAATGCTAGGTTCGATGTCACACGCAGGGAACACTAAAATGAGATAGGATCCTCCCTGCCTCGAAGACCTCAGTCGAAGACCTCAGGTCAATATTGATATTCTATTGTGTTGTTTATATTTAATGTTATAAGTTTAAAAATGATTAATTGCACCAACTATATTAAGTATATATGTGTGATTCTTGCATAAAATATCAAATTCAATCGAAATAATTTATCAGTAATTCTTTAATTTTGGTCCCCTAAAATATTATATGACTAGCAAAAGATTTGAATAGACATTTTGCCAAAGAAGGTATAAAAATGGCTAATATGCCGTTTTTGAAATACTCATAAGTATCACGAATCTGGCATCACTAGTCATTAGACGAACGCAAATTAAAACATTATGAGACATTATTTCACACCCACTGGGATGGCTGTACTCAGACAATAACAAATGTTAGCAAGGATACTGTGACACAGAAACTCTGAAATATTATTGGTGGGAATGGTAAATGGTACCATTTCCAAACTGCCACTTTGGAAAACAGTTGGATCTTTTTAAAAGTTTTAAATATATGCTGGGCGCGGTGGCTTACGCCTGTAATCCCAGCACTTTGTGAGGCAGAGGTGGGCGGACCACGAGGTCAGGAGATCAAGACCATCCTGGCCAACACGGCGAAACCCCATCTCTACTAAAAGTACAAAAAATTAGCTGGGTGTGGTGGTTCGCACCTGTAGTCCCAGCTACTCAGGAGGCTGAGGCAGGAGAATGGCATGAACCTGGGAGACGGTGCTTGCAGTGAGCCGAGATGGCGCCACTGCACTCCAGCCTGGGCAACAGAGTGAGACTCCATATCAAAAAAGAAGAAAGTTTTAAATATAAATTTACCAAATGACCCAGAAATTCTACTCTTACTTAGGTTTATACCCAAGAGAAATGAAAACATATATACAACATATATCTACTACACACATATCTACACAAAAACTTGGACAAAGTGTGTATAAGCATTTTTTATAGCAGCATTATTCATAATAGCCAGAAAGTGGAAATGATCCAAATGTCCATCAACTGGTGAATGAATAAATAAAATATACTGTATCTGTTCAATGGATATTGCTATTCAGTGATAAAAGGAATTAAATACTGATTGATGCATATTACAAAACGGATGAAGGTTGAAAACGCTGTAGTAAGTGAAAGATGCCAGATACAAATGGCTACATATTATATAATTCTATTTATATGAGATGTCCAAAGTCAGAAAGAAGATTAGTGGGATGGGTACAGTGGTTTACACCTGTAATCCCAGCACTTTGGGAGATCAAAGCAAGAGGATCGTTGGAGCCCAGGAATTTGAGAGCAGGCTGAGCAACAACATAGTGAGACCCTGTCTCTACAATGAATTTAAAAATCAGCTGGGCATGGTACCACATGCCTGTAGTCCCAGCTACTTGGGAAGCTGAGGCAGGAGGATGGTTTGGGTCCAGGAATCCAAGAATGCAGTGAGCTACAATAGTGCCACCGCACTCTAGAAAGTAGATTAGCGGTTGTCTAGGGCTGGCATGGGAGCAGAAATGAAATGGGTATTAACAATCCTTTTAGGATGATGCAAACCTTCTAAAACTGGATTATAGTGATAGTTACACATCTCAGTAAATGTACTAAAGCCATTGAATTATACGACAATTTCATGATAAGTAAATATGATATGTAATTATACCTCAATGATTGTTTTAAAATTATAAAATATTATTATATGACTAAAATTCTCAGATTTTTATGTAATATCTGAGAATTAGTATGGAATCTATTTCCACTTTATAGAATGCTTATTTTGACAGATGCATATTATGGTGTCTATTAGGAGACTTTTTTCATACTAAAGCTTTATAATTGCTTGTCACTAGGTGATATCACTTCAGATTTAAACTCTGTCTTTATTTTAAAGCAATTACCCAATTAAGAAATCTTTTCATAATCTTTTAGTAATTAATATAGTGGGTTGAAAATATTTTGGGTTAAGGCTGGTGCAGTAGTTCATGCCTATAATCCCAGCACTTTGGGAAGCCAAGGCAGGTGGATCACTTGAGGCCAGGACTTCGAGACCAGCCTGGCCAATATGGTGAAACTCCTCTCTACTAAAAATACAAAAAAATTAGCTGGGTGTGGTGGCACATGCCTGTAATCCCAGCTATTTGGGAGGCTGAGGCACGATTGCTTGAACCCAGGAAGTGGAGGTTGCAGTGAGCCAAGATGGTGCCACTTTACTCCAGCCTGGGCAACAGAGCAAGACCCTATCTCAAAAAAAAAAAAAGTCTTTGGTTAGTGTATGACTCATTTGAAATGCTTACTTTTATAGGTTATAATGTAAGGTAAAGAACCATAGAAATTGCCTCTTCTTTTGCTAAATTTTTGTCACACATTTTCCCCTAAATTTTTTGTTATATGTTCTTATTTTACTCTTTCTTCTTACATTTTAGGAAGAATTTGTATTGGTCTCATTTTATAGATGAGGATATATGAGCTCACATAGGTTCAGTAATTCAACTAAAATAACCCAACACCTAGGAGGTTTAAGAACCAGATTTGAGCATAAAACAGTGTGTCATTCTACCACTGACTACCAGCGTGACTTCAACTGATAGATGTTAAGATTCTAATAGTCATCAATTATTTCTATGTATGAGACTGAAGTGGACTTCCAGTTTCCAATGTGACATGTAAAGAACTTGAAAATTGTCCCTTCCATTCTCACAAGAAAAAAAAATGAGCAAACTGAAAACCAACCATTCTTCTTAGTTCCATCAGAGAGTGGAGGTCACAGGACAAACCACTGCCCCAAACACTGGAGAAACAGACTGAATACAGACAATCACAGATTATCAGGAACAGAGTGTGGCTGAAACCTAGTAGGAACGCTTAAAGGGTAAGTGTTAAAGGGTAAGTATCATTAATCACTGGAGACTAAGCTTGGGGACTAGCTTGAGATATTAAAAACAGCAACAGTAAAATTCCTGGAACCCTAGTCTTGCCCCCGCCAACACACACACTCATTCCTGAGTTTTACCTCCAGGAGTCCCACTAGGTTCTTGGGATAAAGATCAGGGAAAAATGCTCTCAAGCTTCCTGTGGAAAGAGGGGAAAGTAATCATTTGAAATATGCTCAGAGCACTTTGTTCTGCTTAACAAACGCCTGCCCTTAAGGCAAACTGTTTTACCTGGGTTTAGCTGACCTGGGGGAAAGAAAATACCCAACTCCAACCTTCTCCAGCATTCCACATGGAGGAAGAGAAATACATAACCCCAGCCCCTACTAGCCTTCCTATCTAACTTGATGGCAGTGTCGGGAGGAGGAGAAGATGAGAAGCACTTGTGAAGTTCACAGCCCAGGGAGCCAGGGTCACTAAAAGACTGAAAGCTAACAATAAAATTATGGAACACTTCCTCTGCACCTGTACTTTACCACCACATCAGTCAGGGTCCTTTATACTCACCGAGGATCATAGCTAAAAGATCTGTAAGCTTCAGATCCTATTTAAACAGAGTCTCTAGGGAAACCCAAAGACAACAGGCGAGGCTAAAACGAGGACCCTAGAGGACATTTGATATGGCTTGGATGTTTGTCCCCTCCAAATTTCAATGTTAGAGGTGGGGCTTGGTGGGAGGTGTTTGGGTCATGGGGGCGGATCCCTCATGAATGGCTTGGTGCTTTCCTCATGACAATGAGTAAGTTTTCACTCTGAGTTCATGTGAGATCTGCTTGTTTAAGAGTGTGGTGGCCGGGTGTAGTGGCTCACACCTGTAATCCTAGCACTTTGGGAGGTTGAGGAGGTCGGATCACGAGGTCAAGAGTTCAAGACCAGCCTGAACAACATGGTGAAATCCCGTCTCTACTAAAAGTACAAAAATTAGCTGGGCATGGTGGTGCATGCCTGTAATCCCAGGTACTTGGGAGGCTGAGGCAGGAGAATTGCTTGAACTGGGACCCGGGAGGTGGAGGTTACAGTGAGCTGAGATCGCGCCACTGCACTCCAGCCTGGGCTACAGAGTAAGACTCCATCTCAAAAAAAAAAGGACTGTGGCACCCCCTACCCAACCCCAACCTTACTCCTGCTGTCTCCATGCTATGCACTGGTTTCCCTGTTCCCTTTCTGCTATAGTTGTAATCTTCCTGAGGCCGCCCTCACCAGAAGGGGATGCTGGCACTACACTTCCTATAGAGCCTGCAGAACTATGAGCCAATTAAACCTCTTTTCTTTATAAATATTCCTTTATGGCAATGCAAGAACATATCAATAGTACATTTTAGACACTGACATCACAGCTACAGCAAACAATAAGCACAACTTAACTCCTAGCCAGAAAAACATAAAACCACACAGTGAAGGCCTATCTCCCTCAGTTCCTTTTACCCAATACACCATACCTGACTTTCCACAAAAAATTACAAGAAATACTAAGAAGCAAAAAATACAGTCCGAATAGACAAAGTAAGCATCAGAACCAGACTCAGATATAGCACAGATTTTGAAATTATCAGACTAGAGATATAAAATAACTATGATTAATATGCTAAGTGCGTTAATTGAGGAAAAAAAGAATGCCATGTGAGAACAAATGGGTAATATAAACAGATAGAAACCCTAGGAAACAATCAAATGGAAATACTAGAAGTAAAAAACACCGTAACAGAAATAAAGAATGCCTTTGATGGGCTCATCAAAAGATGTGACATGGACAAAGAATCTGTGAGCCTGAAGACAGGCCAGTAGAAACAAAAAAATCTGAACAGAATATCCAAGAACTGTGGGCCACTTACCAAAGGATAACATACTTGTAATGAGAATAACAGAAGGGGAAGAAAGAAAGAAATCAACAGAAGAAGTATTTGCAGTAATAATGGCTGAGAATTTTCCAAAATGAATGAGCGACACTGAACCTTAAGCTAGGAAGCTCAGAGAACACCAAACAGAATAAATGTGTGTGTGTGTGTGTGTGTGTGTGTGTGTGTGTGTGTGTATCTAGACATTTTCTAGGTAATTTCCACACCTAGAAATTAACATTAAAATTTATTGGTCTCCCTTCTTTTTCTTCTGACCCTCCCCACCTAAAGTCTTTGCTGTCTAGGAAATGTGGCACAATTATGGGGATTATACAGCCTAACTGGTTTTCCCTTTAAGAAGTAAAAGTGTATTTATTTTTATTTATTTTATTTTATTAGCGACAGAATCTCACTCTGTTGTCCAGACTGGAGTACAGTGGTGTGATCACAGCTCTCTGTAACCTGGACTCATGCATTCCTCCTGCCTCAGCTTCCCAAGTAGCTAGGAATATAGGTGGATGCCACCACACCTGGCTAGTTTTTAAATTTTTTTTGTAGAGACAGAGTTGCACAAAATGTTGCCCAGTCTGGTCTCAAACTCCCAGCCTCAAGCAATCCTCCTGCCTTGGCCTCTCAAAGTGCTGGGATTACAGGCATGAGACACTATGCGCAGCCTATATTTAAATATAAATAGTAAAAAAAAAAAGTTCTATTAGCTTGCACACCTCAATTGGAGTGCAAATTTCTTGAAGGCAGGGATTATGTATTATGTAATTCTGAGTTCCCTAGACCCTCTAGTTCTATTATACTGTACAAGCAAATAAAATGTATGTTTGTTTAACCGATTGGAAACAAGTATAAAGGACTGACTACATATATGAGAGCCTGCAGATGAGGATTGGAAACTGGTGAAGAGATGAGCCACCAGTGAAATGGATTAAATAGTTTTGAAGCATTATTTGAATATTTAAAAAGCAAAACTAATCTCCTCTATGCTTCCATGGTGTGTGATACAGTTAGGCTTTGTGTCCCCACCCAAATCTCATCTTGAATTGCATCCCCATAATCCCCACATGTCAAGTGAGAGACCAGGTAGAGGTAATTGAATTGTGGGGCGGTTTCCCCCATGCTGTTCTCATGATAGTGAGTGGGTTCTAACAAGATCTGATGGTTTTATCAGGGGTTCTTTCCCCTTTGTTTGGCACTTCTCTTTCCTGCTGCCTTGTGAAGAAGGTGCCTTGCTTCGCCTTCGCTTTCCACCATGACTGTAAGTTTCCTGAGGCCTCCCCAGTCATGCTGAACTGTGAGTCAATTAAACCTCCTTCCTTTATAAATTACCCAGTCTCAGGCAGTTCTTTACAGCAGTGTGAAAACAGACTAATACAATGTGTTAGGCCATTTTAGCATTGCTGTAAAGAAATACCTGAGGCTGGGTAATTTATAAAGAAAAAAAGTTTAATTGGTTCATGGTTCTTCAGGCTGTGCAAGTAATCATGGTACCAATATCTGCCTAGAAAGCTTATAATCATGATGAAGGGTGAAGCAGGTGCAGGCACATCACGGGGCGAGAGTGGGAGGAAGAGAGCAAGGGGAAGGTCTCAGACTCTTTTAAACAACAGAATCTCATGTAAACTAACAGCAAGAGCTCACTTTTACCAAGGGAATGGTGCTAAGCCATTCATGAGGGATCTGCCCCCATAATCTAGTCACCTTCAACCAGGCCCCACCTCCAACATTGGGAATCACATTTCAAAATGAGATTTGGAGTGGATAAACATCCAAACCATATCACATAGAATCTTGTACCTATACAAGACATGCAATGATTTGTTTAGAAGTCCATTTTTTGCTGTTAGACTATAAGCTTCTCTAGGACAAGGATCACATCTTTCTTCCTCTTTTAATTATGAGAGGCACTTCATTAATATTTTGTAAATAAATAAAATTTGAGAGATATTTGATCAGAGGAAAGAGAGTCTAAGGCCATTCTATAATAGTAAGTTATGTATTTAAAGGAAGTACTGTATTTCTGAGTAATTTTGAAGGAGTTTTCCTCGAAGGAAATGTACTCCCTTGCCCCGCAAACCCAATCTTTTTAGGGAGCCTATATTCCCAGTTATCCCACTTCTATCCTGTGATGTTCGTATCTCTATGGCCAATTCCATTGGCCTTTCTCTTTTTTTCTGACCTAGTTTCTTTCTCATGGGGGAAAATAACAACCAAAACTCTTTTCAATTACCCAATTGCCCTTTCACCTTCCATCTTGTTCCCTTCCTTCTTTTCACTGCTAACCTCAAATGAGTGATCTGTTCAATACATGCACATCATACCCTCACCACACCATCAATACCAGTTATGTCAACATTAAACTTCTGAAAACTCAAAAGTCACTTCTCAGTTTCTCATCTTATTTAAGTTCCCAATGTTTTAAAACATTTTCATAAAGCAAACGATCCTTTTATGAGGTGAAAAAGCACACGATAATTTATCTGTTTCCTGTAGTTGTTCAGAAGAAAGGCAGGTTTCCAGGTTGGGGTGCTGCCAAGGAGGACTGCCTGAACCTCTTAGAGTGGAGTTTGGGTTTGGGGTTTGACCCCCTTAACCCTCACCAGACAACATATTGCTGTTCCAGAGCTGACTCAACTCATAAGAGATCCAGCATAAAAAACAAAGTGCTGAGTTATTGACATTATCATTGACATTATTATCACATTACTGAGAAGCCAAATACTACTCATGGAAGCCAAAGAATCTGAAGGTTGCTTGGTCACAACAGAATCAGGATAAGGAGAGTTACCTATATAATTTGAATTTTTAAATAATACTAAGACCCTCATAGCCTGACCTATTTATCTTTTCCTCTTTTACCTCCACAGTATTGGAATGTGAAATAACTTTTTTGTTTTGTTTTGTTTTGTTTGGACAGAGTCTTCCTCTGTGGCCCAGGCTGGAGGGCAGTGGTGCAATCTCAGCTCACTGCAACACCCATCTCCCGGGTTCAAGCCATTCTTGTGCTTCAACCTCCCAAGTAGCTGTAGCTGGGATTACAGGTGTGCGCCACCATACCTGACTAATTTTTGTGTTTTTAGTAGAGACACGGTTTCACCATGTTGGCCAGGCTGGTCTCTAATTCCTGGTCTTAAGTGATATGCCCACCTCAGCCTCCCAAAGTGCCAGATTACAGGCATGAGCCACCATGCCCGGCCTGCCAATATATTCTAATTCTGCTCTTTCTATGCTTTCTGACTAACCTCTCTTCTCATTTATATCATATTTTAATCAGGTTATAATTAAGGCTTGCTGTCTTGGAACTATATCTCTACAGTGATCCATTATTTACTTATCGTACAAATTAACGTTCAGAGCTTAGTCTTAATTGTAAGTAATTGGAGAATGTCCCACTGTCATCTGTATGTCCATCTATGGTTTACAAATACGGATTTCTACATATAATGCCATATTTCTTTAAGCAAGGCATACCTGGTTAAATCACCTTGATCACCCACGCACATATTTAGCTGAAAAATAAGTCTTTATGATCTTTCTAGACCAGCAGTCTGTTAGCTGTTTCATTGTTTAGGATGTCCAAAAGGATATCTCCCAGATCGTGAAAGTAGTTTCCAGTTAGGTTCCAAATATTTGAACAATGGCAAGATTATTGGGACAATAATAGTAGAAAATGACTTTATTATTGGTATGCAATATAAAAATCACAGTCATAAACGTGTTCTATTAAAAAGGAACTATTGAACTAAGTATGACTGGCTAACTTCAAGTTTCATTAATATTCATTTACTATTTGTTCACTTACTTGGTCATCAGTTAGCACTTGCTGCAAGAGAAGTAGTAGTAGAAGCCAAAGGTTGAAGAAACATTTGTTGGAGGATAATTTAAAATTGAGAAATTCAGTTCATAAACTCCTTCCCCATGAACTGAGAAATGACTGCCATTATTTGGTTAGAATGGGATGACACCAGTGCTGGAGCATAATTTGAGAACTGCTATATAGGGGGAGTCACTGAATATTTCTGATGCTGTGAACAATTTTATTATTTCTCTATTATAAATGTAAAATGAGAGTAGAGAAGCAATTTTTTTTTGATAGTATTTGCTTTGTAAAACCTGGAAGAAAAAAATCTCTTGGTTTAGATTTTTAAATCTTGTATGACACCCATTTCTAGAGAGAAACCAGTAGAGTTTTAAAAGTCTTTAAGAATATTGTTCCAAATAAATATATTTGTAATATGAAAAATATTACCAAAAATGACTAGAATGTGGCTGAGTAGCGTAGTTTGTGCTTCATCATTGCTTGCTAGTTGGAGGAGTCACAAATTCTATAGATGCTCTAGTGCAAGTTGTTCTCAAACATTAACTTACTTCAAAATCACCTGGGCAACTTGTTAAGGTAGATTGCTGAACTCCGCACCCCAGAGTATCTGATTCTGCAGGTTTGGGGTGGGGCCCAAATGTTCGTTTCTAACAAGAAGCAGATGCTGCGAGTACAGTTTTAGAGCCACTGCTCTATGCTCTGGGCTAGCTGCAATTTAACAAGCCTTTGATTATCTCTGTCCCGTTCCTCACAGTGTAGCAACAAAACTGTATCACCCCATACAGGACTTACCCTGTCATCCTCACTTTTTCAGCAAAATAGTTGCTTTCATACATTACTGAAAAAGACTGGGATCATCAGGTATGGTCTGCTTCAAATTCTTACTTCTTTTTTCCGATCTGTCTCTTTTCTAATTTAAGACTCATCCCACTTTCTGGGCTCTTTTCTAGGGTTTAATTCGGTCTGTGCATCATCGTGATTTTGTCGTTAGCCTTCTTCTATCCCAAGTGTTCAAACCTTCCCTCTTTACCAGCTTCGTCTCGAAAGCCTGTAAACAACCTCAAGTCTTTTGATCTTGAAAATCTATCTCATGGCCCTGAATATTTCTCCAGCTACTCTTTCTCTTTCACAGGCCAAGTTCTTGGGAAGAATAAGGAACTTATAGGACTTTCCAAGTCACTATAACCAAGCTTCTATTCCTACCACTCTGTTTTGCCAAAGGTTACCTTCAACTGGCAAGTCCAGTTAATCCTGATTCTCATTTTAGCATCATTAATATGCCTCTTTGAAACTCTGCTCTCCTGGTTTCTGTGACACCACTAACCAACTTCTCAGTGTTCCTTGTTGACTCTTCCTCTCCTCCTCCCATTGACTGTGTTTAAGGTAACAGTATAAAATCCCAGTGGCTATAACCAGTAGCACAACTGGAATATTCAGGCAGAGTGGTGCAGATAGAAGGTAGAATACAGTCTGGAGATCAGGAGAGTATGTGGATATTTAGATCTGGGAACTAGAAGCATTGAATGTGGGTATTTAGGATTTGATGTTTGACTCACTTCTCATTGTTTTATACACTGTCTTGGGCATTTCATTTTCTCCTTTGGCTTCCGCTGCACCCACACAGATTCTTGCAAGAATGTTTCTAGGCCGAATCTAGGAACCGAGCTGTGTGTTACATGTGACTTAGGTGTGTGGAATCATGAGTGCTGTGTACTTCTGGTTCCTAAACCTAAATGTCCATCCACTCTCTTGAACTACAGACTTTATTCTAGCTTCTATCTTGACTAGTCTGCCTGAATATTACAGTTTGCTGCTTGTCATAGCCACTGAGATTTGTACGGTCACCTCAAACATACGTCCAAAACTACCATTTTAGTATTCCTTGTCTTCATAAATGGTACTACCATCCACTCAGTAAGTCAAGAAACCTTGGAATGATACTTAAGTTCCTTCTTTTCCTTACTTCTATCCTCATGTCATACGAGTACCCAAGTCATATAAAATTCTACTTCTTTAGCATTTCTCCTACTATCTTCTATTGTTTCCTACTCCATTGACTTAACTCTAGCCTATATCGCTTCTTTCTGAACTGTTAGCTCCTTCCAATTTTTCACCCTTCCAACCTGTCTTGCACATTACTGTCAACTAAAAGGCAAATTTAACCATGTCATTGCATTAAAAAAATTCTTCCAAGGCTCACCATCTTTTATTAGATAAAGCCCAAACATAATGCCTAAGACTTTATTTGATCTGGCTCCTGTCAAATTTCTAGCTTTCCTTCTCATACCCTATGATCTCATCACGCTGGACAACTTGCAGTTTCCTCCAACACACTCTGACTTTGCTAATACGGCTCCCTCTGCCGAAATTATCCTTCCTCATTTTGTTAACTATCATTTACTTTTCAAGGCTGAGTGATGAGTCATCTTCTCAATAGTAACGACAATAATAACAAAAAAATCAACATTTATTAAGAGCTTATCATGTGCAAGGCACTTCGCGTACATTTCCATGTAATCCTCATCACAAGACCTTGAAGGCAACTGAGGTTCAGAGAGGTTGTCTTCCTTGACATCTTTCTCTGCTCCAGTCAACACTTAGTGGCCTCAAATGACTACTCCCTAATTGTGTCCCTGCTACAATCTATACATATGGAGGTAAGATAATTTGTATTAGAGCAGATAGTTTTGAAGGAAATGATCTCCAATTTCTTTGAGAAAATGCACTAATAGGCTGGGCGCAGTGGCTCACGCTTGTAATCACTTTGGGAGGCTGAGGCTGGCGGATCACCTGAGGTCGGCAGTTTGAGACCAGCCTGACCAATATGGAGAATCTCCATCTCTACTAAAAATGCAAAATTAGCCGGGCGTGGTGGCACATGCCTATAATCCCAGCTACTCGGGAGGCTGAGGCAGGAGAATCGCTTGAACCTGGGAGGCAGGGGTTGCGGTGTGCCGATATCGTGCCATTGCACTCCAGCCTGGGCAACAAGAGTGAAACTCCGTCTCACAAAAAAAAAAAAAAAGAAAAGAAAACGCACTAATAAACTGCTGGGTGGCCAGTAAGCCCTCAAAGACTGGAGCCTGCTGGAATCTAAGAAAAAAAGAAACTACTTAATATTAAAAACAAATAAGAATTTGTGGGTGAGGAAGAGCAGAGGACTGAGTAGAAAGAAGAAAAAGGAGCATTGTGGAGAAGCACGACATTGTGGCAGGAGTGCTTTTTCACCAAGACTGGAGTGCAGTGGTGCGATCTTCGCTCAATACAACCTCCGCCTCCCAGGTTCAAGTGATTCTCCTGCCTCAGCCTGCTGAGTAGCTGGGATTACAGGCATGCACGACCACGCCCAGCTGATTTCTGTATTTTTATTAGAGACGGGGTCAGGCCATATTGACCAGGTTGGTCTTGAACTCCTGACCTCAAGTGATCTACCCACCTTGGGCTCCCAAAGTGTTGGGATTATAGGTGTGAGCCACCACACCTGGCCCACTTTTAAGACTAGAAATTTACAGTACTTTTAAGTTGTGTTTCTGTGATGTTAACTACCTTTCATCATTTCATAACCTTAGTAAATCTGCTGTGCCCACACAGAGCTTTGTGAAAATGCTTTTGGGTGAAACCTAGGAACAGGGCTAAGTTCTACATCTGAGTGGATGTTTGTGGAATAAGGACAGATGGCAGCTCATCCATGAAACACACTAGTTTACCATAAGGGGATGTTCAGAGCCAGAGCGGGTCAGTGAGAACATTAGCTCCCCAGAAATAAGAAGAAATCTTGGGTTGGGCATTGGACTTGCAAATGAGGTGGAATGGAGGTTCAAACCAATCCTAACTGAGGGCTTAAAATCCAGGGAGATCCCAGCTGATACCCAGGTTACATATTATCATAGTACCTTTGCTCTTCCTTGTATATATACCTTTGCCTCTCCTAAATTCACCAGTAAGAAGTCTTTTTGAGGGCAGAGATTCTGTTATTTATCTTATATTCCCAATGTCTAACAATGACTAATAGTGTACTTACTATATCCTCAGTAAATGTTTGTTAAAAGCATAATTGTCACATTTACATAAGTTTACTGAATTAAGAAAAAATAGGCTGGGCATAGTGGTTCATGCCTGTAGTCCCAGCAATTTGGATGCTGAGGCCGGAAGAAGACGTGAGGCCAGGAGTTTGAGATCAGCTTGGGAAGCATAGTGAGACCCTATCTCCATAAACATTTAAAAAAAAAATTAACTGGGTATGGTGGTGTGCATCTGTAGCCTCAGGCGGGAGGACTGGTTGAGCCCCCAAGTTTGAAGTTACAGTAAGCTATGATAGTGCCACTGCACTCCAGTCTGGGAGACAGAGTGAGACCCTGTCTTTAAAAACAAAAGGAAAAAAAAAAAAGACACCCTAATATCTAATACCTGAGATAAGATTTTGTGTTTAATAGTCCCATGTCTAACACATTAAAAATATAAACATTATAAAATCACTCAATAACTAATTAAAATAAAAACTAGAAAACTGGCCAGGCACAGTGGCTTACACCTGTAATCCCAGCACTTTGGGAGGCCAAGGTGGGAGGATCACTTGAGGCCAGGAGTTCAAGACCAGCCTGGCCAACATAACAAAACACTGTATCTACAAAAAATACAAAAATTAGCCGGGTGTGGTGGTGCATGCCTGTAGTCCCAGCTAGTCAGGAGGCTGAGACATGAGAATAGCTTGAACACAGGATACAGAGGTTGCAGTGAGCTGAGATCATGACATTGCACTCAGCCTGGGCAACGGAGCGAAACTCTGTCTAAAAAAACCAACCAACCAACCAACCACTCCCCCGCCGGAAAACAATAATAACTACAAATTGTTAAATATTTTCAATGTGTCAGGAACTTCCCATTTAAATCCTGATCAACCTTCCTACATTAGGTATTCCTATCCTTATTTTACACTGGAGGACACTTATTTTCAGTTGAATAACTTGCCCAGCCTTATGGCTAAAGTGGCACTAAAGCCCTTATTTTTTACACTATACCTGACTGAGTTAAAGAAATGGTTTTAAATATATTCTGGTAAGAGGGAAATACAGCTTATGCTGCCTCGGTAAAAAGCTAAAAATAAAAACAAAGTAACTTGGTGAAACCTGTTGGTACAGTTCCCTGATTACTATTTAACAAATGATCTGAGCATTACTTAGTCAAAATAGGTTTGTTGCATCCAACTTCAGAATGTGAAGTAGGAATAGCAGGTTGCGTTAGCCACACTGTCATTTATTTCATATGGCACCAAATAACTTTTGGTCCTATTTCCATGAGTAATAGAAAAAGAAGGCAGTTATTTGAATAATTCGCTGAAATAGATTCAGTTTCAGTGAAAATACTTTGGAGAACTGGATGTTTCTGTATACTCGTCTTAACTTTATTCCCTACTTTCGAGGACTGATAGACCAAAAATTTTTTTATTTTTATTTTTTAAAACAAGTGGATGTTTAGCTTTTCTCAAACTTTCTTAAAGGTATTCCTTGACATACATTGGATAGGTCTAAATGGAACTTTATTACATGAGCAAGATTAGAAATTAATTTAATTATTATAAAATGTTACAAATTCAAACTTCATTTCCTTAAGAACTTTCTCACTTTGTTGTCTAGGCTGGAGTGCGGTGGCACTATCTTGGCTCACTGCAACCTCTGCCTCCTGGCTTCAAGCGATTCTCCTGCCTCAGCCTCCCAGTAGCTGGCAGCTGGGATTACAGGCGTGTGCCACCGCCACCCCATCTGGCTGATTTTTAATGTGTTTTTTTGTAGAGACGAGGTTTCATCATGTTGGCCAGGCTGGTCTCGAACTGGCCTCAAATGATCCACCTGCCTTGGCCTCCCAAAGTGCTGGAATTATAGGCGTAAGCCACTGTGCCCATTCCAGAACTTATTTATTTTTGATGGCAAAACATTAAAGATAATACAAACATCATGTTTAATTATGTACTTATTCCCCAAACTGCATTCCTGATCTCTTGTACCTACCCAGTATACTCCAACCCCAATCTTCCCCATCTCAGCGAATGTAGGCAAATCCATTTTTCCAGTTGCTCAGAACAAAGTTGTTCATCCTTGATTCCTCTTTCTCTAGAATCCAAAATCCAATGTGTTAACAAATCATATTGGTTTACAATATACCCAGAACCCAACCATGTCTTAAGGCCTCTACTGTAACAACCCTAGTACAAGCTACCATTATCTCTTGCCTGGGTTACTGCAACAGGACCTGTCACTCTACAGACTATTTTCAACCTGGGAGCCAAGGTAACCAATATAAAGCCTAAATCTTACAAAGTCAATCTTCTGCCAATAGCCTCTCAGTGTCAGACACACACGGCCTTTCACCATCTGGCCTAGTGCTTCTCTGACCTCATATCACATGATTTTCTTTCTGGGTTACTCTTCTTTAGCTACAGTGGCCTCCTGGCTGTTGCTTCAAATTACCAGACCTGTCCTCACCCTAGGGTTCGCAAATTGTTCTCGTAGTCTGGAATGCTCTTTCTTCAGATATGTGCAGGTATCTCCTTCACTTTCAAGTCATTCTTCAAATACTACTTTCTCAGTGGGTCCTGCTTCAACTGCCCAATTTAAAAATTACATCTTCCCCTTTCCTCCTGTGCTTGGTCTCATTCCACGTTCATTCCCATATAAACTTTTCTGATAACACTCATGACCTTCTAACATACTATATAATTTAGGTATTTATTTTAGGTATTTATTTTTATTGTCTAACTCCTACTAGGCATGTGAGTTTGATGATGGCATAGGTTTTTTTCTGTTTTGTTCACTGCTATATCTGCAGCTTCGAGAATACTGTCAGGTACATAGTAGGCCCACAACAATCTGTTGAAATGTAAAAGTTGTCTGATTCCAGTACAAGAGTATTACATATTGGATTCCATGAGAATGGGAACAACTAAGTTTTCATGTGCCTGAAGAGCTCAAAGGGTCTTTGGAATGCTGGTATTCCATGGTTCCCTTACCATTCTGACTCTCAAAAACATAATCATTTTTTCAACAGCCAAGCACTAATTTTAAAAGACCCTGGACTGTGAAATCTACAATGACAGGTCCCTAAGAGGATGATCATGATTACAGTTCTACAAGCTACCTGGTACTGTATAATTTTTTTTTTAACATTTCTTTTCAAATCATTGTACTGCTTTTCCTTATGAATGGAATTGGAAGGTAGGGGAAGCCAATTTGATTACACATCAATAATTTTGTGACACCCCCACCCCCTGCAGTGCATCAGCATATCTGATACATCTTTTCATGTTGGTTTCTCTTTTGAAATGTGTAACATCAAGCAGGGCATGGCAGCTCAATCCTGTAATCCCAGCACTTTGGGAGGCTGAGGCAGGAGGATCTCTTGAGCTTAGGAGTTTGAGACCAGCCTGGGCAACTTAGGGAGATCCCCCATATATACACAAAATTTAAAAAATTAGCTGAGTGTAGTGGCACATGCCTGTAGTCCCAGCTACTGAGGAGGCTGAGGTGGAAGGATTGTTTGAGCCCAGAAGGTTGAGGCTACAGTGAGCTATGATTGCATGACTGTACTCCAGTCTGGGCAACAGAGAGGGAAACCCCATTTCAAAAGAAAAAAAAAAAAAAAAAAAAGAAAGCCCTGAATACTTTTGTAATTTTTGTAGCACAAACGCTGAAATTATTCTGCACAACTTTAGGATCCATCCTTTGGCTATTCCCATTTTGAAGGAACATAGAATTTCAGGGCTGTAAGGTTTTAGTTTATTTGGTTCTATCATCTCATTCTACAGATAAAAAACTGGAGTCCAGTGATGTTAAGTGACTTGCTCAGGTACTACCGGGCTGAGTAATCTTTTTGGTCAGAATGACTTGCTCTAAACGTAAAACAAGATACTTTTGAGAATGCAATTGGAAAACAGTTCTGAACATCAAAAAACGAATCTAGCAACAATTGCAATATACAGTTCTAAACAATATGCAGTCTACCCCAGTTTATTTTCATGGTGACAACTTAAGCATTAAAAATAGAAGGCAAATATAGCAAAGGATGAAATAATTGATAGAAAATAAAAAGGCCCCACAAGTATCCTAACAAGTAAGAGTTATGAATCTCAAAACGACAAAGAATTTCCAGGTCACCTGAACTGTTACTGTGGCATCCACATGAGAAGAAACCACTTCTGGCCAGGCGCAGTGGCTCATGCCTGTAATCCCAGCACTTTGGAAGGCCGAGGCAGGCAGATCACAAGGTCAGGAGTTTGAGACCAGCCTGACCAACGTGGTGAAACCCCGTCTCCACTAAAAATACAAAAATTAACTGGGCATGGTGGCGCACATCTGTAATCCCAGCTACTCAGGAGGCTGAGGCAGGAGAATCGTTTGAATTGGGGAGGTGGAGGTTGTAGTGAGCCGAGATAGGGCCACTGCACTCCAGCTTGGGTGACAGAGTGAGACTCTGTCTCAAAAAATAATAATAAAAAGAAATGACTTCCATGGAATCAGAGAGATGGTTCCATATTAGCCATGACTTCTGCTGTTCTTTTGAGAATGTGGGCTTACTATCTAATCATTTTAAGATGCCCATGAGCACTTTTACTTAGATATATGCACTTTCTCTTTGCACTAGTGAGTCTATGTGAATGTTACATGCCAGAGGAATGTAAAAGTCTACACTTACAATGCTTCATTTGTCTTTAAGAATTTTGTCCAGGTCATGGAGACATTTTTGTGGAGTGATAAATTAACTTCGTCTCCTGATGAGTTTTCCCCAGATGCCTTGGAAATCACTTGTTTTTCTGAGAGGTGTTAGTCATCAAAACCTTAACTTTAGCAACAGCTTTGCTGTTCTAGTTTTGTTATAATCAAGATACCCTAGTACCATTGATAGTTTAGGATACTTGATATGAATGTAATGGAAAAATATTTTTGGCCCTTTGTATATAGCAATGGTCTCAAACTATGAGCAAAATTGTGGCTAAATCAGATTTTCAAAAATGGATTTTAAGACATTCCAGGAGCTAGGAACCTGGTTAACTCATGTGACTTTAAAACTCAGATCTCTGCCAACAGCACAATTCAGTTTCCTAAGAACAAAATTTTTAAACTTACTGTATCAATGCCTTAACTCAGTTTCCCTTCTCCATGTCTCACTCTCATTAACTTTTGTTGTCTGTGGTTTTTTTTTTTTTAGACAGAGTCTAGTTCTGTTGCCAGGCTGGAGTGCAGTGGCACGATCTCGGCTCACTGCAACCTCTGGCTCTCAGGTTCAAGCGATTCTCCTGCCTCAGCCTCCCGAGTAGCTGGGACTACAGGCGTGTGCCAGCACGCCCGGATAATTTTTTGTATTTTTAGTAGAGACAGGGTTTCACCATGTTGGCCAGGATAGTTTCGATCTCCTGACCTTGTGATCCGCCCGCCTTGGCCTTCCAAAGTGCCAGGATTACAGGCGTGAGCCACCGCACCCGGCCTGTGTGTGATTTTATGCAGGCTGGACACCAGTATCCTAGAGTAAGATGATCTGGATTCTATCCTGATAAAGTGGGTCAAACAGGTACTCATCTGATGCAGGTGAAACTCCAGTGCAGGAACTTCCATGACAACTTTAAACATAATTTTAATTGAAATGATCTACTTTTACGTTTCTTTAGATATGAACACCAATTTTCCCTTAATCTTCTGTTAACTAATTTCTTGGTAATGTACTCAAAATAGCTTTTCAACCAGTCTTCCAATGTAAGAAGTTATTACGATGCTATTACTTTCCCTTATACTGCACACTTTGCTCAGCAATGAATTGATCCCTGATTTACACATTGTGCTGAACTCTCACATCCTAAATATATTTATTCTTTTGGAATTTTAGGTATTTGGAAAATATTGAAGCGTTGGGGAGATTAAAGAGAATAAACACAACATTAGCAGACTCAACTACAATCCACAGAGGAAATAACTAAATAAGTTGCTATTTTAAACAATTTAAGCAAATAGGAGGAAGGGATTATTTCAGAACTCACAGTATGTATAGGCAAGAAAATAACTGAAGCAGTGATGCTTAAAAAGACTTGGTGAGGGTTAATACTTGAATCCCTATAAAATACAGTATTTTATAGTATTTGACGTCACAGGTGTGCAGGTGAGCATGGATAACCAGTTTTCTTCTCTAAGCAACCAATAAGAAAGTTAAAACAGAAATAAGACTTCATATAATATAAAGAGTGAAAGACTGAAAGCATTGTCTTACGACTACTGTATTATTTAAAGAACTACATCTGTATCAATTAAATGTGGCAGGACAGGATGTACAGTTCAATACTGGGGGTGCAAGATTTTAAAATGAGGAACAGGCCAAAATCTAAACACAGAATCGTCCAAAAAAAAAAAAAGAAAGCCTTCAAGTAGAACAAGTTTTCAGTAACAAAACATGGTAGTTGAACGCCTGCGTCTAGTTACGAGTTGGGGAAAAACATTAATTGCAGATTAATGAAACAGATTCTGTGCGAGGTCAGGGTAGGGAGTGATGGCGCGCGGGAGCGGAGGAAGAGCCGGTTTCGCCGTCCCAGAAAGCGTTCCATGTCCACACGCCCGCACTGCGGCCCTGCGGCGAGGGTTCAGACCTCTCCGTTTCCCTTCACCATTCTAAACGCGCAAGCCCGCTAAAATCCCGTTCACTCCAATTCCTGGAAAGAAGCTTACAACGGTGAATCTCTTCCCTGGAGTTGAAAATCAACTTCCAGTGCCGGTCACCGAATCCGTCAAAAATCCTATCCCTCTCGGGCCCAATTCCTAAAGAATTCAAGCCTGCACCCTGTAGACCCTGAGCGATCTCAGATCATCCCCACACCGCTCCCAGCGTCCCCAGCTCTAAGCGCCGCCGCGTGGCTCAGCGCTGCCCTCTCCGGGCTCTGACGCCCGCGCACAACGCCCCGCCCCCGGCGAGCGTGGCGGAAGTAGCTCGCCCGGGCTGAGAGACCGCGCGCCACCTGGCAGAGCGCGCATGCGCCCGCACTGCCAGTGCTGGGGGCGTCCGTATCGCTAACTCCTCAGTCTCCGCAACCCCCGCCTCACCGAGAGTCGGGCTCACGCCATCTTGCACCCCCTTCCCCCGTCACACAGCCGAGTCACCTTTTCCCTTTCTTACACTCCACACTCTCGGCCCCCCCACCCCGCCCCTTTCCAAGCGTGTCCCAGGCCGCAGCAGCAGAAATCGCACCATCTCCACCCCCCACATTCTCCTCGCGGGAAGCGCAGCCGTGCCTACAAGGGTTCTTAAAGCAGAGGTTGTGGGGCGTGCGGGGGGCGGTGCGGGGGTGCGGGCGGGGGAGACGTCCGAGAGCCGGGAGGGACGCAGCGCGGAGATCCCAGCGTCTCTGGGCCCCCGCGCCGGCCACGCCCTGGTCCCGGCTCTAGGGCGGCCGCCTGGGTCTTCGGCGTCTACGCGGGAGTGTTGAAGGGAGGGCGGCTGTGGGAGGCGCTGACCGGGCGCAGCGCCCTGGTTCCGCTGCCGATTGTGGAGTTGCCTCTCGACTCCTCCCTGTTGGCGGGTGGGCGTGGGGTGAGGGGGATTGGGCTGTGCTAAGAAGCGGGGTGCGCGGGTCGTCTAGGTAGTGTTGGGGGTTGCCAGAGGAATCATTAGAGAGGGAAATTGTTGCTTTATGGCACGGCGAGAGAAGAGTTAGGTAGTTAGTGGGAGTGTAGCATCCAGAAAGAGGAGAAGATCCGCTGTGTTCTCTCTGGGGTGAGCTCACGTCTGTGGCCCCTGGGGAAATTATGTAGCTTGTCTTTGCCTTGTTTTGGTCTGTAAAATGGCGATCTTATAGCCTAGTTCAGAGTTGTCAGGGTTATATGAGAAAATACACGTTAAACGCCTAGAACAACGCCAGGTGCTGCTCAGTACATTTTAGCTGTGCTTTTGCTCTCCATATTTTAGGAGTTCAGAATGACTGTGACCTTATCTTCTCAGAGAATGAGGACATTTGGTCTCACAAGTGAGAGTGAAGTTATGAAGACAGTGATATGTAATATTTGACACTCAGACGATCCTGGACATGTTATTACTGTACACATGGATAAATTGGCATTTCTCCACGAGGTTAATAGAAATGTTAAATTATTTCGGTAGAAAGAAATGTGTGTGTGTATATATGTGTATATATGTATGTATAGTGTGTATATTTATATATGTATTTGGAAGGAGAGGACCTGGGGTCTTAATATATGTGAAGGGCAGACTTTGGAAGAGGAATTAAATTCGCCCTGCAAAGATTTACTTGAAGGACAGAACTTGGGGAATTTCTGGTGAATGTTTCATAGAGGCTGAATTTGACTATGAGGAACAGTTCGTGAGAGTACTTTTCTAGAATGGAATGCACTTCATTGTGCTATTGAAAGTTTCTTATCTCAGGATATTCGGGACATTGGAGCGAAGTGTGCCTAAGTCTAGGCTGCACTTTTCAGTAGCAGTTTCTGCCTTGATGGAGATGTTCCATAATCTGTGCCTTTAGGCACTAGTGGTAGCCTAGGCACAGTGGCTCTTCAGCACTTGAAATATGATAAGTGTCACTGAGGAAGTTAATTTTTAATTTGTTTCGTAAATTAATAAATACATTGATTTACGTTTAAATACCAACGTGTGGCTAGTGGTGGCTACTGCATTGGGCAGCACAGGTCTACAGTTTAGATGTTGAGAGTCCTTCCGAGTCTTGATATGGTTGAGTTTTAAATCAGAGAAGCCAGCTCTTTGGAACATTTATTGGCTTAGGGAATTGTAATTCTATTCAAATAATGCCTTTCATTCAAATACTGCAGTTCAGACCTTGAGTCTGTTAGTACTTATTTACATCTTGACAAATCAAAGCAAAACGTTCTTTTGTCTCCTAGGTTATACGGGTAATGCCAGATCCAAAGAGCTATGACAGTATTAACTGGAGTTTTCTTTAAACATTATGGTACTATTTTGTGATTTTTGGTTTTTATCTTTTACTACTTTGGTTGGTTTTCAGTGAGAAGTTTCCAGCTCTTTTATTCAAGTTTTTTTTCTTTTTTAACCTTTCGTGTAATAAAGCTATTTGAAAAATTATAACTCTTGAGCATTAGGACATTTTAGAACTAGTTTTGTGGTTATCCAAGTCTTTTGGAGAGATAAGTGAAATTAGGTAATAGATGTTTCACAAAATTGCTTTCCTTGAAATATGTGCATCTTTTTTTTTAAGTAAGTCTATATAAAGTCAAATATGAAAATAAAACTAAAAGAACAAACAACCTTCATAGGTAGCGGTAGCACCCTTAACCCTGGCCTGATGTCTGTAAAATGGTGTGCCCTTGGGTCAGGCACGTTGGCTCATGCTTGTAATCACAGCACTTTGGGAGGCTGAGAACCCAGGAGTTCAAGGCTGCAGTGAATCATGGTCAGGCCAGGCCTTCCAGCCTGGGCTATAGAGGGAGACCCTGTCTCTTAAAAAAAAAAAAAAAAAAAAAAAAAAAAAGATGCTCTTGGTCTTAAGGCTGAAGATAATGGTTAAATCTGGAACAATAAAGCCCACGAATTAAATCAGATGGAGAGAATAGCTCATAATATGCAAATCAGAATGGGGTGCTTTTATGGGTGACCATAATATCTTAATTTTTCTGAGGCAGTCATGGTATAAAGCCTGATTGTTCCAGCACAATTATTTAATTTAATAGAACCCCTTTCACTATCAAAAATGTTCGAATTGGGACCACATAATAATGTCACCCTACTGTTAGCCTTCTTGGAACTTGTAATATATAGTTTTAGGACAATTAACCACATTGCAATATCAGAAATACTTTATTATTATTTTTGAGACGGAGTTTCGCTCTTGTTGCCCAGGTTAGGGTGCAATGGTGTGATCTCAGCTCACTGCAACCTCCGCCTCCTGGGTTCAAGCGATTCTCCCTCCTCAGCCTCCTGAGTAGCTGGGATTACAGGCACATGCCACCATGCCCAGCTAATTTTGTATTTTTTGTAGAGATAGAGTTTCACTGTGTTGGCCAGGCTGGTCTTGAACTCTTGACTTCAAGTGATCCACACGCCTCATCCTCCCAAAGTACTGGGATTACAGGTGTGAACCACTGCGCGAGGCCAGAAATATACTTTAAAACAGTGACAAAATTACTGTTGTTGTGTCTAAATAATAAATGAGATACCTGGAATAAGGCCAGCAAGTGACTTTCCCATGTAAGCCACTGATAATTTAAAATTTTGCTTTGGATAGAAATCTTTAGCAGCTTGAGTTTTGGTTCCCTCTGGAAGAAAATTATCTTTTGGTGGGGATGACTGCAAAGCATTAGTCTGTGTCAGTCAAATCAGGAGATTGAGTATTTGTGTTGAAATAACACTGATTTTATTTTATGGTGAGGTTGAATAGTGAAATCCATCAGAAATCTGATTATGTATTAGAATGTTAAAGACGAGTTTTACTTACAGTTTACTTAAATAATGAAAAATAACTCAGCTACATGCATTATTAAGTTTATACTGAAGTGGGTAAAATATTTTATTGAGGCTCTAACACTTGATTTGAGTTCTCACTCAGCTGCTTCCTAACCATGTGATTTGGGACAAATTATTTAATCTTCCTAAGAATACTCGGTTCCTCATTTATAAAATGAAGATGGCGATGGCTTCTGCTGCTAGGTTCTTAAGAGGTTAATTTAAATAACTCATGTGATGTGTTGGGTGTAGTTCAGTAACTATTAGCTGCTGTAGCCTTAAGTTTATTGGATAATCTAGAAGTGATAATAACGTTCTGAGATGTTCTGTGGGTTGGTGAACAGAGCACTAAGACGCAATTCTATAAACCTAGCTTTTGCCCTTTTCTGCCACATTTTGTCATTTCAGTTAAGGTATTTAACTTGTTAATATCGGTGCCTCAATTTCCTTATCAGTAAAATAGAATTAGTACCCAACCTCATCCCACCTTCTCATAAGACTGTTGGTGGCATCAAATGAGAATTACGTTTAAAAATTGTCGTCCTTACAAACGTTTTTATATTGAATTGGTTTTGTCTTGTCTACCTATAGCCTCCACTAAAGAGTGACCTGCAGAAGTTGTTCCGCAAATTTTGTGTAACAGCATAGATAGTGTATAATAGGCACTATTACTGAAGACAGTTCTCTTTTACAAATAATATTGTAAGTCACAGGCCGGGTGTGGTGGTTCACGCCTGTAATCCCAGCACTTTGGGAGGCTGAGGTGGGCGGATCACTTGAGGTCAGGAGTTGGAGACCAGCCTGGCCAACATGGTGAAACCCCATCTCTACTAAAAATACAAAAAATTAGCTGGGTATGGTGGTGCATGCCTGTAGTCCCAGGTGCTCAGGAGGCTGAGGCAGGAGAATCTCTTGAACCCGGAAGGCGGAGGTTACTATGAGCCGAGAACGTGCACTGCACTCTAGCCTGGGTGACAGAGTGAGACTCTGTCTCAAAAACCAAACACAAAAAAAACAAATAATATTTTAAGTCACAGTAATGGTGCTTTTTTGATCTGGTCACAATATATTTTCTACAGAAAACAACCCCATACTGCTAAGGAAGAACGAACATTTTCTTGGGCACTTACTTGATGTGTTCTTTCCATTGTATCTCATTTATCCAAACATATTCCCACCGAATAGGTTATACTAATGAGGCTCTTACTTTCTAGAATGGGTCTGTCAGGCTTTTTTGTACTGTAGTTCTCCCTTTGAAAATATCTGGCCCTTAGTTAATGGGTAGTGAAGGTTAAATAAGATCATGAACATGAAAATAGTGGCTGGCTCTGTGACTCATGCCTGTAATACCAGCACTTTGGGAGGCTAAGACATGTCCAGATTGCCTGAGCCTAAGAGTGAGGGCAATATAATGAGACCTAGTCTCTACAAAAAATTTAAAACAAAAATTAGCTGGGCCGGGTACAGTGACTCACACCTGTAATCCCAGCACTTTGGGAGGCCTAGGCGGGTGGATCACCTGAGATCAGGAGTTTGAGACCAGCCTGGCCAACATGGTGAAACCCTGTCTCTACTAAAAATACAAAAATTAGCTGCATGTCTTGGCATGTACCTGCTGCTTAGTAGGCTGAGGCACCAGAATTGCTTGAACCCTGGAGGCGGAGGTTGCAGTGAGCCAAGATTGTGCCGTTACACTCCAGCCTGGGTAACAGAGCAGAACTCCATCTCAAAAAAAAAAAAAAAAAAAAAAAAAAAAAATGTAGCCGAGCTTGGTGGTTGGTGCCTGTAGTACCAGCTGCTTGGGAGGCTGAGGTGGGAAGATTGCTTGAGCCCAGGAGGTGGAGACTGCAGTGAGCTGAGATTGTGCCACTGTACTCCATCCTGAGCAACAGAAAGAGACCCTGTTTGAAAATAAAAAGAAAATAGTACACTGTTTGGTGTATAGTAGGTAGGAGTTACTGAAAAGATGCTGTTGAATTCACAGGACAAGTAAATTGAAATAATTTATGTGACTATATTAACTAAAATAACATACAAATATAAATCATTTAAAAAATCTTGAAATGTACTTTTGCGATTTAAATGCTATAGTGGTTTTATGACTGAATTCTATATATTTCACGGTATTCATGTTAGTCTTTATTAGTCATAACATTCTTTGAGGATATACATGTTTAACAATAATCTTTTGTGATATATTTTCAAGAAGCTTTGCTTTTGCTTGAGTTCATCATCATTGTTGGCATGAACTAAATGCCTGATATGTACAAGGCACTTTCCTAAGGGCTGTACATATGTTATTTTATGTAACCTAGGAGAGGAGTAATTAATCTCCATTTTAGAGATGAGGAAACTGAGGCAGCGAGGTGGCATAACTTGCCCAAGGTCATGTGTAAGTGTTAGAGCCTATAATTTAACTCCAGAGCCTAGCTCTTTACTGCTCCCATTGTGGTTTGGCATAGGCAGATATTAATATTTCACAACACAGTTCAGTGTGACATACACATTGTGGAGGCCTTGTGGGTTAGTTATGATAAACTTTTATTTGTATATTCCTTGTTGTATAGTAGAAAGAACTCTGGACCAGGTGTCGGGGGACCTCAGATTTAGTCCCAGCTTGTATCACTAAATAGTAGTGTGTCCTTGGGCAGTTCAAGAAACCCCTCTGGACTTCAGTTCCTCACCTGAAAAATGAGGGATTTGGAGGAAATTAGTGATTTTCAAACTGTAGTTCTGAAGTCTGCTCAGATGTCTTTGGTTCCCTCCCACCAATTTGCATATATATTTGTCTGTTACAGTTGCTTATCCATCTACCTAAGATTTTCTTTTAAACGAAGAATTTCTTAACTGAGTGTTTAAAGTCATCAGTCTCCAAGAAAACTTAATGACTATGTAAGTCCCCTGACTGCTATGTTTACAACTTTTCAGTAATTTCACAATATTTTAGTGTTTTAGGAGATAGAGCTCTTTTACTAATGAAAAAACTAAGGCTCTAAAATGAGGATTTTTATTAAAACATAGTATATCTAAATGGCCTGAATATTTCAGGTTATCAGCTATCTGGGATCAAAGCCTGTTGTTTACTGAATTTGTGATCTTCAGCCAGTCTTAGTTGGTAGAGGCAGAATACTTGTCTTGTAGGGTAATTGTGGGGGAAAAAAAAAGTGAGCTAACACAGGTGAAACACCCTTTATAAACTCCAAATTCATCTGTTTTTTACATGCCTACAGTAAATCCCCCATTCCTTTTTCTTTTTGGTCACGTAAACTGTGTTTTTAAACACGTCAGATATTTTGTAAATTGTTTAATGCAGAATTCTCATAAGCTTTAATATTTCTAAAATGTGACTCTCGACTGGAAGAGAGTGTTGATTTTTAAGGGAGCTGCTTATTTTTTGACATCTTTGTCAAATACACTTACCTCTTACTGTTAGGAGTGTAATTGGTGCCAAAATCTTCCACATATCTCAAAAGTTAACCATTAAGCAACTCTATTATAAAGTTTGAGTAAAAACAACAGTGTTTTAGTGTTGGAAAAGTAAGTGTGCTATGTGCCATTTGTCAGGGCTTAAGGATAATCTGATAGGCACATTTGCAGTGTACTTTAGGGACTGTTTTTGCAAAGAATTTTTTTTTAAACTCAATTTTTCTGTGAGAGTACTGGATATGAAAGCATATGGAATAGAAACTGAATATGAGACTAAAGAAGGAAGATATACTAGAAACTCCTGTGTCTTGTAGCAGTCTATCACTGGGCTCCGGTGTCTGTTAGTTCCAAAAGATGCTCATGTAGGATATGTAATGCTGCAGTTTTAGCTGTTTATCATCTAGAGAGAAAGGATGGGGGTAGTTTTCACGTTTACAGGGTGTTTTGATATTTTCAGTTCGGATTATTTTTAGTGCCCATTATATGCAATCCTGTGAGACAAATTATTCCTGACAGAGAAATTGAACTTATGAGATTAGTTGATCCTTATATCCTTATACAAAGTTCTATTATATTAATTATCCTTCTTAACAAAAATCTTGTGACCATGGGTTTTATTTCAGTTTTCTGCTTGACAACATCTCTCACAAAGCTTCTGCAGGTTTTTAAAATCTCCACTTGAATGTCTAATAGCTGTCTCAAACTTAACATAGCCCCAACTGAACTGTTTTTTTTTTCCTTCCCAGTCTTCTGGATCTCAGTAAATGGCACCACCATTCAACCAGTTTCTGAGGCCCCAGAATTCAGTCATCCTTGACTGCGCTTCTCTCACACCCCACGTGTAATCCATCAGCAAATCAGTTCTGCTTTCAAAATATGTTCCAGAAATCTGACCATTTCTCATCATCTCCACTCGTTAAACTAATTCAAGCCACTGTCATCTCTTGTCTGCACACAACCTCAGTAACTTCCTAACTGGTCTTGATTGCACTCTTGCTTCCGTATAGTATATTCTCCCCGCTGCTGGAGTTATCTTTTTAAAACCTAAAACATTTCAAGTAACTTCCCTTTTCAAAATTCTCTAATAGCTTCACATTACACTTAAGTGAAATGTAAACTCCTGTGGCCTAAAGGCTTTATAAGATCTGCCCTCTTGCTACCCCTGCGTTCATGTCTTTCTAGCCACACTGGCCACAGGATTTTGGTACTTTGCTGTTCTTTTTGTTGGGAAGTTCTCCAGAGCTCCCTTCCAGATCTTATATTAAATGCCACCTCCTAGTTGAAATCAACTTGTTTTTCTTATTTCATAGTATTTGTTATTTCCTCAAATTATATTTGTTTATGTGCTTGTCTCTTGCATTATAATGTATTTTTTTTTGTCTGACTTAGTCACTACTATATCCCTACCTTTTAGAACAGTGTTTGGCCTGTAGTAGGTGCCCTTCTTAGGTATGAAGAATCCAAAGCACTGGTGGTGTTAGCTTTAAATGAGTGGGTGTCTTTATTATAAGAGGAGGGAATTAAGGGAGGAGGATACACTGTCTTTGGTGGAGGAGAGTGGAGGGAATGACTAAATGATAGCTTTTTGTTTCTCTGGACGTAGAAGATGATGTCAGCTGTCCATAGCTGGGGTAGGGATTCACTGTGGGACAGAGGCTTATTCAACTAAAATAATTAGTATGCAGTAAAGTAGTTAATTTAATATTAAACTAATATAAACTAAAATAATTAGATGTCAGAGAAAGAATTTCTTTTGTTTACATATCTGGGAAGGTTTCTTGGAGATGGGCTTAGGCAATAGATTTTGGATAGGTTGACAGATACTGTATTGTTTCAAAAGGTATTGCAAGTAGAGAGAGCTATAGGGGTAAAGGTTCAAAAGAACATGGGATGGTTCTGGAGATGGGGAAAGTTTGATTTGACTGCTGTAGAAAAGGAGGCTGGCAAGGTCAGGTGGGACTGATTTGAGGTAAGTTTATAAACCAGGCTTTTTAATACCTTCCAAAGTCCACTTAAAATGGGGCATATATTACTATACTGAGATTACCATTGTATTATTCTAAACACTAGGTCTAGACATTTTTATAGATATTTTATGTATTTAATTTTTAATTTTTTGCATTCTCAGTGATTGACCATTTGGTATTATTTTTCACAACAGAAGAAATTTAGATCATGATGTAACCTGATTTTTTTTAAACAACAAAACTAAAACGCAGTGTATAATAGTGTTGGCTTAACCGTAATTGCTTCCTGCCTTTGGAATTTTATGAAAATAAAAATATTCTAATTATAAAAGTTTTCTATTAATTTATATTATGTGGGATGTTCAGGTTATCATTAGAATTGAGACTGTAGATGCTCAAAATCAGTACATAGGTCTGCTGAAATAGTTTTCTTCAGCAGTATAGAAGATAAGATTAAAACTTCTCTCTTTTAGTTAATGGGTTGACTGATAGTTTTCACAGTCCAGATTTTGATGATGTTTGGAGGGTGCAGAAACTAGTAGTAAGGTTCTCGACAATTTGAGGTCTTTTAAGCTTAAAGATGTTTCATGGTATTTCTTCTGTGGTTATTTAGTCCCCCAAAATATGAGATCTAACTAGAAACCCAGTAGCATATTCATTGCATTTTGTTTAGTTTACTTTTTGTGATTAACTTCACTACAGTTAAAACTTTTTTTTTTGATAGCAGTGTTTTCTAAGGATAGGGGTGTATCCTTAAATTCCATAATTTTAAATTAAAAGATAAATGCCAAATTTTCTTCTCCGGAACACAGTTTTACAGGTGTGTTATAGTATTAGCTATTAGCTTAATGATCAGGTTTAAATACTATTAATCAGATATGAACTTATTCCTTGGGTTCACATTTAAACTCTGGCATGTTGAAATAATCTAGGTCCCAATCTGCACATCTGAATTCATTTTGTAAAATATGGCAAACAGATGCATTTTCAATTGAAAGCTGAAACAACTGCAGGACATTAACCCATTGAGAAGATTACAGTAGGTTTTCAGTTCCACGGTAACTGTATTTATTAGTGAAAATTGACTTGAGTGCTTCTGCTTTTAACAGACTTTTCTTTTTTAATGTCTAGAAGAAAGGAAATAGAGCATTGGAATGATAGGACTTTGATGTGTAAAGAAGTTAATGTCAAAAGAAGTTAATTATCTAAATCAAACAGAATGTGGGTACGGGAAATAATTATTTTAAAGAGTCTAATGAGCTATCAGCTCATCATGTCAAGAAAAATGTTATTCACCTGTTTGATATAAAAATTGACTTGACTGTGAAAGGATGATCATGGTTATAATAAACTAGGTTTGGGTGACTGGATTTGAAAATGAAAAAGGAGCAGATTGCTCCAGCAATGTCTCAGGACATTTGACCATAGGATGGATAATCCCATGGAATGGCATGTCTGTCAAATCTGTTGAGTCAACTCAAATCATAACATTCTGGAGGCTGGGGTTACTACTTAATTTTTGAGTTTAACATGTTGTCCCAGATAGCTCTGTCAGCCTTCTATTGGGACAACAAGGGAACATTTTCTGAGGTCTTTGAGAAATCCAGGCTCCCTTTTTTTGCATTTTGTCCCAATTCTGCAGGACTGTTTATGGAAGTCCTTGGGTTCCTATTTTCTCCCAGTCTTGGACTTGTGATTTTTTTTTTTTTTAATCCAAGTTTCAAATGGTTATGTTTCTTTTCCTATATTATTTGTAGAGAAAGTACTTACTCCGAAAGTCTTTTTAAACAATGGCACAAATTTAGGCTTAAAAAATGTGATGGTGTTTCTTAGCATTAAGTTCTTCATATGTTTTAGAATTTTGGTTTTCAGGCTCAGTTTGAGTGGAACGTTTTTGTTTTCCTTCTCTTTTTGTGTTCTTGCATTCTTGGTATAGTGGTTTTGGCCTGGCTGTTAGGGCCCTCAGACTAGACCAGAGGGATATTGGTATATTTCAAACCTAGTCACCTAGCTAGTGTGCTGCTTGCCTTAGATCTTTGTCCTGTTGCCTTCTCAAAAGCTTCATATAAGGCCTATCTCCATCAGTGATTTGTAGTAGCTTTTTTCCCCGTCCTCCTTTTGTGGGGCCCAGCCCTTCCATCCCAGCCCTTGCTAAGTGACCCTGGTTTAGGTTCCCTTTATGAATTTTATCATTACCCATAGGAGTTGTTAGATTAGAAAGATGTATTAAGAAGATAAATTTGGCTGCAGTTTGGAGAATGAACTGAAATGGAGATAGAAGATGTAGATTAAGAGTTTTTAGGGGGCCATAGCAGTAGGACAAGAGGGGAAGGATGTGAGAACATACAGCAAGTAGAATTTACTTGACTTTTTACAAATTGTAGGGTGCAGGAGAAGGAGTCCAAGGTAGTGACTGAGATTTTGAGCCCAAGTGAGTAGTAGTCGTAGTGATGTCGTCAGTGAAAACTAAACTTACAAAGAAGCTACTTAATATTTGTGTAGTTGCATAGAGGTCTTTTAGTAAAAATATTTAAGTTTTACAAACTTGTGTGATTGTGAAAAAAGGGTAATACATCTAAATTTATATAAAAGCTTTTAGCAGATCAAGAAGGGGAATTCTTTTTTCTTCCTTAATTTTCCCTGTTCGTGGAAGAGGGAGTTCTTAAGGTCTGTTTATTATAACAGTTAACATTTATTGTGTGTTCACTGTGTGCTGTCAGTGCTGTTCTAAATTTTTGTATGTATTCATTTAATTCTCACAACAGCCCTAAGAAGGTGAGATTATCATTGCCCTTTACAGATGAGGAAACTGAAGCACAGAGAAGTTAGGTAACTTGCCCAAAGTCTTAGCAAAGGAGCAGAGGTGGGATTCAAATCTAGGCAGTCTGACTCCAGAACCTGCCCTCTTCGTTTACTAAAAGTCCTCTGCACTGTTTTACTTTTTCATATGTTGTTAAATATCTTACATTCTTCTTCAGAATCTGCAAAAAATATTTTAAGGAAAATTACAGCTTTGCAAAGTTTATACAAGCTTATGAAATAATAACTAATGTTTATTGAGCACTTCCAGTATAATAGTATAATAGTTGAGGCTTTACCTACTTTCATGACATTATTTTAATGTTACTTTGACTAAATCTTGCTAATTTTTTTAATGCATTAAATAAAATGGCATACATTAGGATTGGCACCCAATTTATCATTATGCATCACCTTAATTTTATTGGGAAAATGTCACATTTTAAATTGAATAAGTTATTTACCCATAGGATTATAAAATATCACAATGCTTTTGATCTACTGATTGACAATATTATTTGTATTTTAGGCTTTTGTTCAAATGGGAATTAGATTATGCTGTAGTTTTCTAATTTTGTATCTTTCAGCTGTGGAATTGTTTCTTTAAATGAAATCTTACTTGGAACCTTCATATATCAACTAGAAAAGTCAGAGTTGTTCTGTTTTAAACTGGGGGTGTGTTGTGCTAGGGGTCCGCCTGGAACTCCCTGAAGCATTGCTGATGAACCATAGGGCTCCCTGAAGCTCATTTTGAAAACCAATTAGCTCTAGTAAAATATGTTAATAAATACTGTTTTTACATTACCTATCATAAAATAGGTGCTAAAGTATTTATCACTGAAGTGAGTAATTGGCTGACATCTTACTTAACTAGTTTTTTTCCACCTTGCTATTTCATTTTAATAAACAACATTAAGTATAAGTGAATCAGTTTTATGCAAAGCAAATCAGAAATTTAAATTTTCTCTAGTTTTTGAAATAATTTATATTTGCTTCCTTTTTTTTTTTTTGCATTTACTTATAGCTAGGTATATTTTGTAAGCTTTATTTCTCCTTTTTATTTAGATGAATAATACTGCAGCTAGTCCAATGTCTACTGCAACTTCAAGTAGTGGAAGGAATACAGGGAAGTCTATAAGCTTTGCAACAGAATTACAGAGTATGATGTAAGTATATCCTTGCATGCTGTTGCTATTACTATTTTAAATTTATTCATGTTGAAAGGCAATAGACATAACATTTATAAAACTTGGGAATAATTTGTTATTAATCAAGTAAAAATGAAATACTGTGATAACATTTTAAATTGCTGTATGTAGAGGCAAAATTGGTTAAAAATGCTACAGTGGTACTGTATTTGAAAAATGAGTATTGATTCATCTTTATAAATGATAGAATGAATAATTATGTGGACATATTTGCTCTAATATTTGTCTGAGTCTGTGTTATGTATTGTTTATTTCTATTCTAGTTTATAGATTTAGGAAATTTTGAGACTGATTATATTCTTGGACGGTTGGAATGTTTTCACGTGGAAGGTCTTAGTTTTTCTCAACTGTCATAATAATTCAATAAGCCTAATTTAAGTTAGTTTTTAGTTTTGATAATATTTGAAATCACTGTTTCAGAACACTGGGGAAAACTTAGAGCATTTAAAAAACAGATGTATTCAATCTTTGGGAAGTTGCAGAGTCATTAAGATTTCTTAAGACTCTGTTCAGCTTGATTTCTGGTTTCTTGCATTAGGTGAAACTACATCTCTTGATTTGATAAGAGATGGCACATTTATTAGAAATGTCTTTTGACACATGGTAGTTTTTCATTATATTGGTTCAGGAGACAATTGTCTGTATAAGATGGGGGACCACATATTATAGTGCTCTTCTTATCCTGTGGATTCATGACTTATCCTGTGGATTCATATTCATACTCATGACTTATCAGGTAGTTTAAAAGAATATTTTTGTTGAAGGTTTAAGTGTCTTCCTCTTGTGGCTAAATTGATAGCCTTCATAGTTGAATTAATGTCACTATGTGATGATTACTGTTAAAAGGTAAAATGAGTTTGAGTATATGTCTTGTAATTGCATGATGAACTTACTTTATACAATATTGAAAACATTTAGTTCAGGAGCTCTCAAACTTTTTGGCCTCAGGATCCTTTTATACTTTTAATCATTGAAGATCCTGAAGAATATTTGTTTATTACGGTGATAGTTATTAATATTTATTACTTAGAATTTATTATTAAAAAAATTTTTTTTTTGAGGCAGAGTCTCACTCTGTTGCCCAGGCTGGAGTGCAGTGGCACAATCTTGGCTCACTGCAACCTTCACTTCCTGGGTTCAGCGATTTTCCTGCCTCCGCCTCCCAAGTAGCTGGGATTACAGGGGTGTGCCACCACACCCAGCTAATTTTTGTATTTTTAGTAGAGGCAGGGTTTTCCCGTGTTTGCCAGAATTACTTAGAATTTAAAAAGAAAGACATTTATGTATTAACTTGAAAAGTAATAAGCCTATTATATGTTAATATAAATAATATATTTCTTATAAAAATATTTTAAAGCCAAAAGTTGATTGCACCTTTCAGGTGAGATGCCAATAAATGTGACATATTTAGCAACTGTATGAAGTGAGCCTATATTTTAAATTATGGAGAATTTTAAGGGTTTATGCTTATGTACATTTTTGTGGATTAGTTTAAGTTTTTTCATTATAGTTTAGTGGCTTTATATTAAGAATCTTCTATGTTGTATTATGTTAATTATGTTTAAAAATACTAAGCATGTTTTAAAAGTTTTAGAGTAAGGTGAAAAAATTCATTTTCTGTAGAGCTGGTTCATTGATTTACCTTGTATTTTTAAAACTTTTAATTTGGGAATTTTCAAGCTTACAGTGTAATGAAACCCATATATCCATAATCGGGCTTTAACAATAATTGTGTTTTTCCAGTCTTATTTAACCTTTCTCCTTACCTTTCTCCCTTTTAAAAAAAAAATGAAGTATTTTAAAGCAAATCCCAGACATCTTATTTCGAAATTTATAGTATTTATTAAAACAATATACTTGTTAGTAAAGTTAAAAACAGATGTCCTGTAGCAGAAGTCAACAAACTATGGCCATGGGCTTGCTGCCTATTTTTGTAAATATCATTTTCATTGTACCATAGCCAGGCTTATTCATCTATCTGTTGTCTATTGAAGCCTTCATGCTCTGTGCCAGAGTTGAGTATTTGCAACAGAGACTATATGACCTGTAAAACTGACAATATTTGCTATATGGTCTTTTACAGAAAAAGTTTGATAATCTCTGATCTGTAAAAGACAGTTGTGTTTGAGAAGAAGGCTACAAAAATTAAAAATAAAAATTAAAAAATCTATGTAGCCACCAAAATTAAAAATAAAATATTAAAAAAACCAAACTATGTTCCCACAAAAATTAAAAATTAAATTAAAAGCTTGTAGAGTATTCTTTTGTCATTTATACTTAGGAGAATTTCTGTTTAGTGCATTTGATGGACCTTGGGCCATTTTAAAAAAACTGAGAAAAAATAAAGGCTAAATTCAGCACTTTCTTATTAAATACTTTTGCAAACATCTTCCCAACCAATGTACCTAAGCTGGATTCGGAATGCAAAAGTTATTGTTGGCTACAACTCTGGAAGAAATGTACATTTTCCTTCTATTTCAGACCTCATAGAGAGGCCATTCCTAATAGTTACATTCATCATTTATAGTTTGAAGTTTTTCCCCCCCCCTTATGAATTTCTTTATAGAACAGGGAAACAGGGCCAAAATTGGGAGAGTCTTTTTAAATTTACCAGTATTTCTATTGTTATCAAGATTTTTAGGCTTTTGATTGTATAAAATTAGACTCAATGTATATTTAATTCTTATGTGTATTTCAAATGAGAAAGTGTGGACTTATGCTGCTATGTTTATTTTGTGTTACAGTAATTTCATTCTGGGAATCCCTACTTTACTGCTGCTGTTCATGGTACTAAGCCTTTTATATTGCTCCTTTTCAATCCTCTGCTGCTGCCTTCCCCATCCATTCACTATTAATGAGTTGTTGTTCTTTTGGGTCCCTGGCCTCTAAATAAGTAACAATATTGTAGTGTCATTTCTGGGGAATGGTTTCACTGAAAGTTGTCTAGTTGTCAAGCACAAATGAAATGGTCATGATCTGCTATTAAATATAGAACTGGCAACCAATCTGTCCTAGTATTAGAGCCTTGGAGAACTTACTGTATTTTGAATTTGGGTGGTAAATTCCACCAGTGAAACATTCTTAACAGAAGTTTTTTTTGTTTGTTTGTTGTTTTTGTTTTTTTGTTTTTTGTTTTTTTTGAGAGGAATCTAGTTTTGTTGCCGGGTTGGAGTGCAGTTGCCCGATCTCTGCTCACTACAACCTCTGCCTCCCGGCCTCAAGTGACTTTTCTGCCTCAGCCTTCCAAGTAGCTGGGAATACAGGCATGTGCTACCATGCCAGGCTAATTTTTGTATTTTTAGTAGAGATGGGGTTTCACCATGTTGGCTAGGCTGGTCTCAAACTCCTGACCTCAAGGGATACACCTGCTTTGGCCTCCCAAAGTGCTGGGATTACAGGCGTGAGCCACCGTGCCTGGCCTCTTCTTACAGATTTCAAAGGAAAGGATTAGTAGTCTAACAAGTGTTAGTGGGTTGGGATGATAGCAGTTGTGCCTTACCTAGTGCATATAACTGAGCATATTTGCTATATGCTGTTTATCACAGCTCCTTTGAATAACCTGTACTGGAATGGTCCAGAGGTTTTTCATTTTTAGGTTATTGAACTCAAGCAGCCTGTAAATTTGAAAATGAAATCTTTTCATCGACATTACAGGTATTTTAACAAACTTCTTCAGAATTTTAAGTAATTTAAATGCACTTTGAGAGTCTTCATTGAGTTCTTCCTTACTTTACCCATTTATATATTTCCTGCCTTGTCATGTACATTTTTAGAGTTACAGGCCTGAGTATGACGATGCCAGGTTTCACAGCTCAGTAGTGCTTAGTAATTATAATGTCACCACGTTTTTAAAAATTGGGAGTTTTTGGGATAAATAGCAATAACATTGAAAAAATCTTGTTTACATGTTACTTTTATATTGTAAGAATTCTTCCAAATGAAAATTTCATCCTTATCTAACATCCAGAAATTAAAAAAAAATTTAATCAGAATTTGCTTACATATAATAAAATACATTTTTAAATTGTACAGTTCTACAATTTTTGCACTTTAAAAAATTACCTTTGTATTTTTGAGATGGGGTCTCTATGTTGCCCAGGCTGATCTTGAACTCCTAGGCACAAGTGACCCTCCTGCCCCTGTCTCCCAAATAGCTTGGACTACAGGATTGTGCCACTGTGCCCAGCTAAAAATCATTTACTGAGTCCTTCTTATATGGCAGGAACTGAATGCCTTCAAGAGGCGTATAGTCTAGCAGTAGAGAAGGAGACAAATATTTGTAATGAAATAGGATGCGAAAAATTCCATGATAGTACAAAGGAGGGAATGAGGAACTCTTCTGAGGATAAGCTACCTATGTTTAGGTCTGTAGTTCTGCCCGCTTCCTGGAATGTCTGTTGAGTATTCTGTGAGCACCTCGAGTTTAGAATGTCCAAAACTGAACTAATAATTTTCTCAGTAACATTTGCTGCTTCTCCTGAGTGTGTTTGGGATAAATAGCAATGACCATTTATTCACTGCTGCACTATACTAGACCTTTGTTTTGTATGTGAAATGGTATCACTTGGCTATTTTTTAAGTATTATGAAGATATGAGCTGTGAAAGAATGTGTGCCCCCTTCATCTAACTTTAGAGAGCCCTGATATGTATAGTCTCTGAATTTTTAGTAGACGGGTTTTTAAGCTAACACAGGCTTCCTTCAGATATTGTTTCCCTGGTTCATTTAAGTTTTTCAGGAAACTGGAAGAAATAAAAACTCCTGAAGATAAAAAGTATGAACCTACTATAATTCCAAAGGTGCTTTAATAGTATCAGTGATAATAATGAATACTTGTATAGAGCATGCTGTGTACCAGACACTCTCTTGAGTACCTCCCATATGCCATTTCATTTCATCCTCACACAACTCTGTGAGGGTAGATGCTATTATTCCCCTTTTATAGATGAAAGAATAGAGACACAAAGGTGGAGTAACTCACCAAATACTATCCTATAGTCAGTGGCAAATTCTGGATTAAAGCCAGAAAGTCTGATTCCAGATTCTGTGCTCTTGACACTTATGCTAAACTGCATTTCAGTTAATAAACTTTTTATTTTGATTTACAAAATTTAGTTTATAAATTAACTTTTAACAGTTTATGTGTGACTACTGTGCTATAATGAAATAAAATGTGGAAGCTGAATGTTTTTTCAGTTGATTGCTTGGTTATTAGTAACGAGGTCCCAGGTGATCCTCCTGCCTCAGCAAGTAGCTGGAACTACAGGGGTGGGTCACCACACCTGGCTGATTTTTGTATTGTTTTGTAGAGGCAGGATTTTGCCATGTTGCTCAGGCTGATCTCGAACTCCTTGGCTCGAGTGATCCTCCCACCTTGACCTCCAAAGTGTTGGGATTAGAAGCATGAGCGTCTGTGCCCAGCCTGTCATTTTTATACTATCATGGCATTTGTTGTAGTTTCCTGTATCTTAACAAATTTTTTTCAGCAAGGGCATATCAGTAACTAAAAGAAAGGATAATTTTCATGGAAATTCTATACTTACCATATACTCCTTATTAGATGCTCATATTTGTGTTATTTCATAATTTTGGATATAAATATGGCCATATTATTTGAATATTTAAATGTCTATCCTACTTTTATGTTTTATCACTGTTAAATAATCGTTGATCTTAATTTCTCATATTTAAATTACACTAAAATATGTGGTAAACTTACCCATTTACTTTTTGTGAAATGCATCTGTTTGGGATATTTTAAGATATGCTTTAGTTTATAACTATAATAGTAATCAGGAATGTTTTCAAATTGTAATGTGAGAATATGTATTAAGGCAGATTTCCTGAAAGTGAGAATATGTATAAAAGCAGATTGAGAACATAAAAACACTGTGTAATGGAAAGTCTTTTTTCCTTTCAGGAATGAAATAGGAAATCTTTAAGTTTCTAGATCCAGTTAAATTAAGTGCTTGTGTTAAAAAATGTCATTTTATAAATGTGGCTAAATAAAATAATTTATTTTTTTTTAAATATTACTATCAGTTCTCTCACGAGAAAGTAATAATTAGAACTTTTAGTTTAGGAGTATATGTGTAATTACCAGGGAAAAAAGTGTCTTGCTTACTTATAGAAATGAATTCTTGAAATTCAGGTAGATGAAGTTATTTGAGTAATTCTGTGATGAAAATCCTTAGTTATATGGGGAAAAATAGGTAAAAATTCACAGATCCATCAGCCTAAAATTGCAGTATAGTTGCTGATTATCACATTGGAGAGTGGCAATCCCTGTTCTGAACTAATTTGATGGTAGAGCCAGGCTGTAATTGATGTATAGCTATTTATGGTCTTTTCTTAATTTTAGAGTGAATGTTCATACATTTCACCATGTTCCTGAATACTTCTCTAGACTCTACTGAAAGTGTTATGTGATTTATGTACAGTATTAACTTTCAAAAATCTGAAAACTTTGTATTCTGAAATGCATGTTTCAGATAAGAGATTGTGAACTTGTATCTACCTCACAGGGAAGATTAAATGAGATGATTGAATTAAAACACTAGTATAGTTCCTGGCAGATGATAAACATTGTGCTATTGTTACCATTACCTTTTAAAAAAATAAATATCATCATCAACACACTTAATAAGGAGTTTATAAAAAGTAATTCAAGTATAGGGGGAAATATTTGCAATTTAATGGGAAGAATTTCATAATTATAGAGAAGAAAGGATTTGTCTACATTATAGCATGCTGTATAACTTTCCACAGTGATAGAAATTTTATTTCTTTTTTGTCCAGTGTGATAGCCACTAGCCACGGGTGCCTATTGAGTATATTAAATAAGCCAGGCAGCTGAGCAACTGAATTGTAAATTTCATTTAAGTTTAGCCCTGAACTTAGCAAATAGCTACCATATTGTGCAGCACAGAAGAAATATAGTAAATATAAATTATATATAGAATGCTTCTTTTCTGGGTTGCATGTATTATATTTTTTTGAGATTGGGAAAAATAACATTTTACATGTTATAACCTGTTTTTATATTTGATTTTAACACAGTCGTTGATCTACTTTTTTGCCCTCTCTCTTTTTTAAGTTGTCATTGTCCCACAGTTCTTTATAGCTTTGAAGATGTTAATATTTGGCTACTTTGGCAAGTCGGATTTGATTGAGAAGTTTAATATTACATTTATGTTCCATTTTTTAGAAAGTATGAATAATAAAGAAATGTGTTCAGTTTCTTAAAAATGATCTTTTGTGAATGTGTGTTCTCTCTCTCTCTATATATATATACACACACACACACACGCTTAGTCTTTCTGAAAAATCCTCTGACTGTAACTCTGAATGTATTGTATTACACTTGATTATCATGTCAGCATGTATAATTGAATATATATGTCATCATGAGTTTTAGGTTCTCATTTTTATGTAGCTAGATTTGCAAAATTTCTGGTAGCTGTGAAATTAGCAATATGTTGTGAAGTGTTCTATCAATGCATTATTTTTATTATGGTGATATTTTGAAAACCTGTTAATTTAAATGTACCAGCTTCAAAATTTATCTTTAGAAAAGTGGGGCGAGGTGTGGTGGCTCATGTCTGTAATCCCAGCACTTTGGAGGACTGAAGTCGGGGGATCTCTTGAGGCCAGGAGTTTTGAGACTAGCCTGGGCAACATACTTGAGATGCTGCCTCTACAGAAAATAAAATTAAAAGCAGTTATCTGGGCCCTGTAGTCCCAGCTACTTGGGAGGCTGAGGCAGGAGGATCACTTGCATCTAGGAGGTCAGGGCTGCAGTGAACCATGATCCTGCCACTGTTCTCCAGCCTGGGTAACACAGTGAGACTGTCTCAAAAAATAAAAAATAAAAAAGTACTAGATAAAAATGGATTCTTCATTACTAAAAATATATCACAGAGTGGTTAATAATTTTAGATAGGAAATTAATATTTGATGCCTATGATTATGTATTGATTTGCCTCTTTACAGTAAATTCTGTAAATTAAAAAGGTGAGTGTAATTTTAGAAAAGAATAGTAAATTCTTAATATAGAGGAATAAATCTTGCTGATTTTGACTTTTTGCTGGTTCTGAAGTCCCATGATAGTTAAGTTTGCCAAAGCACAGTTTCGATTATCTCTAGATGTGAGATTGGTGGGCACTTTTACATTACAGCCAAAGAAATGAGAATTGGGCCAGGTGAGGTGGCTCACACCTATAATCCCAGCACTTTGGGAGGCTAAGGTGGACAGATCACTTGAGGTCAGTCAGGAGTTCGAGACCAGCCTGACCACCATGGTGAAACCCTGTCTCTACTAAAAAAAAAAAAAAAAAATTAGCCAGGTATGGTGGCACATGCCTTTAATCACAGCTACTTAGGAGGCTGAGGCAGGAGAATCGCCTGATCCTAGGGGGTGGAGGTTACGGTGAGCTGAGATTGCAACACTACACTCCAGCCTGGGTGACAGAGCGAGACTCTTGTCTCGAAAAAAGGAAAAAAAAAAAAAAAGAAATGAGAATTGATACATTCTGATGTGTTTTAAGACGTTAACATGTATTAACATATATGTGTGTATATGTATGTGTGCTTTTAATATCAAAAGTATATATCAAAATATATCAAAAATATATATTCAAATGAGGATGCCATCTTTTGCAAATATATCTTTTTTGGACATCTATGTAGACTTTAAAAAAAATCTTAACTGTGAAACACCATATGCCTTTGAAAAAAATGTTGTAGTCATTAGAAAGTTTTCTAATTGGCATAAAATTTTTTTTCCTATGACAGAAGAGAGTACACAACCACTTTTCTAGAGAAGGAGTGACAACTATTATCTTTGACTGCTTTTCTTCTTCTTTACCTTTCATAGGTTTCTGTGTCTTAAAACAGCTACGTTACAACCAGTTTTTGCCATGGCTGGTAGAGTCCTATTAGCCTTTCATGACTTTCTCTCTCTTCCGGTATTACACTGGTCAGTAATGTGTGTTTAATGGGGAAAGGGGGGGAAATTAAATTTTTGGGGTTGGCCTGGCAATCAATTAATATTTATTTATTCAACAAAAATAACATTCTTTTTGGTTGGAATTACTTTCCAAACATTCAGACTTGGAATACAACCCATTTCTAAGTCAAGCACTGATAGTATTTTTTTATTCCGCCTCTTCCAGTTTAGAATCTGAGCGTATCAATGTCTTTTATATATCTCTAATCCTTTAGAAGTATGTGAACATAGTTAATGTTTATTTTTAATAGAAATAAAACTTCACTTATCTGGAATTTGTAATTAAATACAAATATTTCAAAGGGCAAATTGATACAAAGAAAAATAATGCTACATCTGAGTGATTAAGGTAGCATGATACAGTGGAGAACACTAGTTTTGGAGCTACAAGATCTTGGTTCACTTCTTTCTGTATTGGTGGATTTTATATTTTAGGAACAGTTAACCCCCACCCCCAATAAAAAATCCTGGAAATTTTATGGGTAGGAGAGCTGTTATATCAACATTTTATTCTATAATAAATGAAGTATTTTTTTATATTTCCTCATAGAGACAGTTGTTTTCTGAAAAGAAAAAAATCGGAAAATACAGAAAGATAACAATTAACACCTTAATTATTAAATTAAATTAAAGTGCTTATTGGAACTGGGCATGGTGGCTCATGCCTGTAATCCCGGCACTTTGGGAGGCTGAGGCAGGAGAATTGCTTGAGCCCAGGAGTTTAAGACCACCCTGTACAACACAGTGGTACCCCATCTCCAAAAAAAAAAAAAGAACGAAAAGCCAGGCCTTTTGGTATGCTCCTGTGGCTCCTGATGCTTGGGAGGCTGAGGTGGAAGGATTGCTTAAGCCCAAGTGGTTGAGTCTGCAGTGATCTGTGATCGCACCACTGCACTTTAGCCTGGGTGACAGAGTGGGACCCTGTCTCCAAAAAAAAACTCAAGAGTGCTATTAAGGTTTTGGTATTTATCTTTCCAGTTTCTTTCCAATGCATACAAAAAATTAAAAAATACCAAAAGTGTGTATTATAATTACTATTGTGTAACTTGGATTTTTACTTAATATATATCTTTTCCATGTTGATAAATACACAGCATTATCTTTATAAGCTGTACTATAAACCCTAGCCTCAAGCGATCCTCCCGCCTCAGCCTCCCAAAGTGCTGGAAATACAGGGGTGACCTGCTACACCTGGCCTAAAACTGTTTTTTTTCTTTTTCTAAATATGTCTAGAGATCTCTGCATAGCAACATATAGGAGACTGTGTATGTGTGTGTGTGTATGTGTGCATGCATGCATTTGTGTAGTTACTGTTTGAATAAATCAGGAAGCTTCAAACGCAGTGAAGCCCCTTATTATCCAAGGAAACAGACAAGCCCTAAATGAGTTAGCAATGGCAGTAGAAGTAATGAGATCTTCACACAGATAAGCAAAAAAGAAGATAATAAAAGTGTCTATGATTCCTGTCCAAGCGAGTCATACACTTTGGGGGTGTGTACGTTTGTGTGTGACTTAATTTTTTGTTAAGTTCTTAGTAATTTTTAGTCATTATTGTGCTTTTTTGGTACCTGTCCTTTTTTCCTTTCACCTACTATATTGTGAACAACTGTCTATGTTATCAGATCTTTTTATTTCATTGTATGTATATCTATCATATTATTTTTAATCCCCTGCTGTTAAGTAATTAGATTATGTCCAGTTTTTCCACTATTATTAAAAATGATATAATGGAAGCTTGATACCTACTATTTGAAAGTCATGGAGGAATTTTTGAGTCCAAAGACTTTTGATACTAACTTCCTAATTTTTCCTATAGGAAAGTTGAACTAACATGTATTTCTATCAAGTTATAAGAGTACCTCTCCATCTTCCCTGACAGTTTTTAACAGTAAAAATATTGTGTTGTTTTTCAGCATTTCTTTGACAACTGGGCTTGAAAATACTTTGGCCATATGTATTTCTTCTTTTGTGCTTGTCTGTATTCTTAGTATAATTATACTTATTTTATTTTTTTCCTGTTAAGGAACTTTGATATACTAAAGGCACTGACCTTTTGTTGGTTATATTTGGCATTTTCCCTATTTTCCCCGCCAGCCCCTAAATCTTTCGGTTTCCTTAAGGTTCATATATAGTGATTACAAAAAAAATAAGAGTTTTCATTGCTCATGTAGTTTAATCAGTCGTATATCTTATTGCTTCTGTCTTTGACAGAATGTCCTACCCTTGATTTTGATATATATCTTCATGCACTTTCTTACATTTTGTATTTTTAGTTTCTATGGTTTTAATATTTAATCCATTGTTTTGTTGTATGATGTCAGGGAGGGTTCTAAGAATAATTTTTCTTCAAATTGATTTGTCAGTGGTCTTACCATCTCAGATTATATAAGCCTTCATTTCTCCTCAGAATTGAAATACTACCTTCATCAGATAATAAATTACTTTAAAATTTTCTGCTTTGTTCCATTGAGTAGTCTGTTTCTTTGCCAGTACTGCATTATTTTAGTTATTATAGCTTCTTAATGTGTTTTAATAGTTAGTATTATAGTTCAAGTCCATCCGCATAACTTTTCTTTTTTAAATATTTTTGACTCTTTTCCTATTTTTATTTTTCCAGATGAATTTTTAGGAATCATTTTATCAAGTTCCAAAACAAATTCTAAGTGCAAATTTTAAGTAGTTTCATTTTTCTTTTCTTTTTCTGGTTTTTGCTGTGTACTCAGATTTCAGACATTGGTCTGTGCAATTCATTTTACTTTTAAAGTTGATTAATGAAATCATTTTACATTTAGAAAGTTTATTTGAAACAACACTGGAGAGAAACAGTAAAAACAACTGACTAATGAGTGAGCTGGTTAACTACTGTACTATTAGAGACTGAAGAACTTCTCAGTTTTCTTTAATATTTGTTTTTCTTGCTAGAATGTAGAATTGTGCTGTGACTGCAGTATGTAAAAATCAGCCAAACTCTTCCCTCAATTTTAAATCATGCAGTTATTGTCTTAATTTTGAATGGTAGACATGGCTGGAAATAAATGACCAGTTTAATTTTTGAATAGATATATAAAACTGCATTCTGACTAATAGAATTATATATGTAGATATCTATGCAATATAAGTAATAAAGAATAAAGTTATTTAATATATTTTTATCTCATAGATACATGAAGATAATCTAAGTGACCAAATGATTCTATTTTAAATTTATTTCTACAGTAGATTATGAATATTAATGACTACTTATAAACAGAATACTAGGTACAGTTGCTTCATAGTACTCTGCTTGTAATACAGTGATGTCCTAGTGAATCATAGAAGCATAAAATGTACTTTGTGTCTAGGATAAATAGTCCTAATCTGTAATTTTGTTTGAATTTATAGATTTATTTTTATAGTTTTTGTTTTCTCTCCCCTTGGCAGCTGGTAATTTTGTTGCTGTCATGCCAGACTCCAGCAGTGTTTCACCTTCTTTCCTTTTGAATGTTGCTTCCAGTCTACAATAGTATAGTAATCAAATTTATTAGATTTGTATCTATAATAAGAGATCATAAACTAGGAAAAGTTGATACACTTTCTTTTCTGGAAAAAACTACTTGGTCTTCGGTGCATAACCATAATACCAATTTTGAGAGGGGTTTGCTTACTCCTTGGTTCAGATTTTTTGTTGTATTTTCTAAGGCTGAAATTGTCAGGTAGATGATCAGAGGTTATTTGTAAGTCCTTTGGGAGTGACTCTTTTCTCAATGAAATACAGTTAGGATTTTTAGTTAGATTGCTAAATCTGTAGTTCAGTACACTTTCTTTGCTTATAAAAAACGTCAGGTAATATTTATTTTCAGCTATGCCTAATTACCATTCATATCATTTTAAAGAAGTCGGCAAGACAGCTGGTTGGGATGGCAAAGGTTTGAGGTAGGGGAGTTGGAAGAGAGTGGTAAAGGTTTGTCATGTCAGTGGTAGAGTTAGGGAGAGAAAGCTAATTAAGAATATGCTCATTGTTGCCTAAGTTGTCAAGGACTCAGCTGAGCTTAGTCAACATTTATAAGGCCTCTAACAGGCTCTATTCCAGTCTTTCAAAGTGCTCAGCAGCTGGGCATAGGGCTGGGAAAGAAAGATAATTGGGTTAATTTAGGTATTTGAAGGGCAGATGTGGCAGAAGGCTATTGAAATTTGAGATGTTGGAGGTTCTGATCACTAATTTTGGGCTGGTTGGGAAGTATAGAATAGAAAGTATGGAGTTGATCAATTTGGAGAAAAATGGGGAGGGAGAAGGGATTGGAGATTTTAGTGAAGTATAAAACTAGGTAGAGTAGAAGTAGTCATTAAGAGAGCTGGAGGAACAGAAAATGTAACAGAAAATACAAGTATCACCTTGGAAATGCCATCTTCCCGGAAGTCTTCTTTGACCTCTCTACTCAGTTCCCTTTCTGTGTGCTGTGGTAACTTGTAATACTCTTTTAAGTCCTCATTTTACTATGTTACAGTGATCTTTGTATTTTTCTACCTCTCTTCCTCACCGTAAGCTCCCTGATTATGGGGATTGTTTTAAACTTCATGTTTTACAGTGCCTGGTACCTAAGTATTCCTGGTAGGTGTTGAATTTCGTAGAATTCATAGGAAATTGTGATCTTGATGGGACAGTGTAGTGTAGGAGGGCAGTCTCTGTGGGTGTGGCTGAAGTGATGAGTGAGTAGTATACTTGAAGTGTTTTCACTAATTTAGCACATTTTTTTTTTTTGTATGTATCTTAGTTTCTGTGACCAGCTGTTACAGCGGTCCTCAACCTTTTTGACACCAGGGACCAGTTTTATGGAAGACATTTTTTCCACAAACCTGGGTTGGTGGGGTGGGAACATGGGGAGTATGATTTTGGGATGAAAGGGTTACACCTCACATCATCAGGCATTAGATTCTCATAAGGAGCGCACAACTTAGATGCCTGGCATGTGCAGTTCACAATAGGGTTGGAGAATCTAATGCTGCAACTGATTTGACACGAGGCAGAGCTGAGGTGGTAATGTTCACTCACCTCTTGCTGTGCAGCCTGGTTCCCAACAGGCCACGAACTGGAACTGGGGGTTGGGGACCCCGAGCTATTATAAATCAGTCTGAAAATGTAAAGACTTCATTCATTTGGACACTACCGGGATTAGAACCTGGCATTTAGCTGACAAAAAGAGCTTATCCTTAAATTTTTTTGTTGTTTTCATGTGTTTTATAAGCTTCCTTTAAAAGGCACAGTAATATGATTATGACCATGTTTTAGCAGCCAGACATTATTTTTACAAATTATTATTTGCTTTGAAGTTAGTTTTTATCCCATTTTTCCCTCTCATTTCTACTCTCAAGATTTAGTCTAAAGCAGTGTTAATCAGCAAGTTTGTGGCTGTTACTGGTCTTCTGTGAGAAAGTAGCTTGAGCCAGAATGTAAACCAATTCCCTGCTTCCTTCATTGAAATAGTTTTCTTGTGATAAAAGCAGAAATTAAACGGCGTGTATTACAAATTACCTAATGTAATTGATTTACATTCTGATGCTAATTCCTTGTATTTTATTGTGTACTTGAAACAGTTCTTAGACTAGCACCTGTTGGCAGACCACATTTAATGTAGAAGATTATTATATACAAATGTTTTTGTTGATTCATTCACGAATACCAAGTGGATGCCTGCTGTGTACTATGCACTGTTCTAGGCTCTGGAGATGTAGCAGTGAATAAAACAAACACAAAATCCTTAATCTCATGGCTACATTCTAATTGTATTTGAAATATCAATATTATTTCTCATTTCTCAGAAATACTTTTGTTTTTGTGGTAAACTGTATCTTGCAGTTTACAGTTTTGTGCACTAAAAACTTTAGACTTAATTGTATGCATCTTTACATATAGTGGCAATACTACTATATAGTTTTGGCTCTGGTAATTTTTTTTCCTGTGACTAACAAAACCTTTGAAAAGAGTAATTGCTTATTTGAGTCACTTCCCAATTTTACTTGAAATTAGTTTTTCTGAAGCAAGTATCTTTTTATTTAAAAGGAATGTAAAAGGAATTACTTTTGAATAAAAGAGAACATTGACAACATGAACTGATTATGCAGTGGATGGAATTGTATGTTAAGCATTCATTGTTTGGTTGCCTTATATTCTGACAGATGACCTGTTTGTCAGACTTTAGAGTATTTTAGAGACTATGATGACATAATATAATTTTAATGATGAAATATAAAGAGCAGCAAATTGATGAAAACCAGTGAAACCTATGACTTAAAAAAATGAATCTTCCAGTGCAATGGTTCCCAAACTTTAGTGTGCATTAGAATCACCTGAGAGCCTTGCTGAACCATAAAACTGCTGGATCTCACCTCCAGCCTTTCTGATTGAGTAAATCAAGGGTGAACTCAACAATTTGCCTTTCAAATAAATTCCCAGGTGATGTTGATGTTGGTGATCCAGAGACCATATTTGGAAAACCAGTGCTTTTATATAATGTTATCTTGTAGTGCCCCTGATTTATCAATAAGTGGCTAATTTAATCATAGTTGTAGCAGATGGTGATTTAAAGAAAACTCAGCAGGTAAACTGGAAAGCCAAGAAATAACCAACATTTTTCTTAATCCTTATTTTAGTGGACTCATTAAATGGAAGATTGTGGTACAAAATATAGAGAATTATTGTGATTCCATAATTGTGACTTTAAATATGTAGAAGTAGACTGAAATACTAGTGATGTTCTTTTTTCCCCCTCTAGTGTAGTTGTCCCTAGAAGAACTAAATTGAAATTTAAATACCCTGTTTGTATTATAGGCAGTAACATTTATAATCAGGATCCCACTGATTATGTAGAGACAGAATTTAATGATACCAGTGGAAAGATTATAAACCTCTTTCTACTCATAAATTCATTTATTCAACATTTACTAAGTACATATGGTGTGCCATGAACTGTGTATACATTTGTGGAAATTAATAATTATAAATTGTGATAAGGACTCTGAAGGAAAATGTATAGGATACTATGAAATAGTAATGGGGGAACTAAAGCCTCCCAAAGAGAGTTCATTTAAACTGAAACATCAAGGATAGATAGGAATTTTGGTTACACAGAGTTGTGGGAAGAGGAAGTATCACTTCCATCACTAAATAGGTATTGTGCACTAACATCTTCCTATATATTATTTCATTTAACGCCCTGTTAGTTGAATGATATTGCCTTTTTTTTTTTTTTTTTTGAGGTGGAGTTTTACTTTGTCACCCAGGCTGGAGTGCAGTGGCAGGATCTTGGCTCACTGCAACCTCCACCTCTCGGATTCAAGTGATTCTCCTGCCTCAGCCTCCTGAGTAGCTGGGACTACAGGCATGTGCCACCATACCTGGCTGTTTTTTTTTTTTTTTTTGTATTTTTAGTAGAGACGAGGTTTCACCTTGTTGGTCAGGCTGGTCTCGAACTCTAGACCTCAACTGATCCTCCTAACTCAGCCTCCCAAAGTACTGGGATTACAGGTGTGAGCCACCATGCCTGCCTATTGCCAAATTTTAGATTAAGAAAACGAGGAGACAATAGAGCTAATGGTAGATAACTTTTTTTAGAATTTAGAATTTAATAGAAATTAAATAACTTTCCAGAATCATCCACCTATTGATTGGTAGAACTGGGATTACATTAGGTCTTTCTGACTCCAGAGTCAGACTTTTAACTGCTATGTTATATTAGAGAGATTTAAACTGATTTTGTTAATTATTAAATAATGTAAGTATACCCCTTTTTTTTCTCATTTCTATGGAAATGAGAAAGGTGCTGCTTTTAATGTAAAAACAGCTAGACATAGCAGGCCATTTAGAAGGATACATACACAGACCTCATATCCACACACGTGTTCACATGCGTACATACCTATTTATATAACCTTAAACTTCCTCTGATTGTAAAAGTGATGCATTTATTTGAGATTTTGGAATCTCTAGAACTAAAGAAGGAAAGAATTTTTTCATTCACAGATAACCATATTGACATTCTGTTTCATTATTTCAGTAGGCATGTAGTGTTTCTTAAAAATAGTAATTACACCGTGAATACAGAATTATTCTCTGATAAATAGACAGTGTTTTAATGAAATATACGTCTTTTTTTTAAAAAAGAGAATTGTGAAGTTCTTTCTTGGATGTAGAAAAATAAAGTATTTGGATTTCACTCTTCTGTTTAAAGGGAATAATCTCACAGGATTGTGTTTCTTTTATTTAAAACTTTTTTCTCTGTCATGTGCATACTCCCTTGCTTTTGCGGACAGACCCCAAGGATGCTGGGGAGTTTAAAAATATATGGAATGTAAGCCTTGCTGCATTTATGTTTATTAACCAGTTTAAAAAATATATTAAAGGTCAGATTTTGTTTTTGTCAAGCTTAACATCTTGCCTATAATGATACGTGGATATTCCTTTTGGGTTCATTATGTGCCATAGTGATTTATGTTGAGGTATTTCTTTTGTGCACATCTACCACCAAAAGATTTTAAATACAATTGCAGAACTTTACATTTGTAACTTGAGAAAGAAGGAAATACATCTTAAAAAGAAAATCAGAATACTCTTCCCTAACAGTCATATGTATATCAGTGAAATAGAATTCATTTTAAAGAAATGTATTCACTGTAGTTTAATTTACGATATCTCTGAATTCTAAGCTGTTGAATATAAATTAAATTTAGATGTTAACCAGATGTCCCATTATTTCACTTATCTTAATATGATATATGTAAATAATTCTTTAGTCTTGGCTTCTTTCTTTAATAGTAAACTCACACATATTTGTGGGGTATTTTTATTGAAAATGGGTTTCGTTTTTAATTATATAAAGTACCACCTCTCTTTTCAGCCATAAAAGTTATTTTTAAGGCATTTTCTTTTCTTATATAGTATTTCTTTAGCTATTACCACGTTCCTTTGCTAAGTCCTCCTACTTTTTGTTTAGGCATTTATTTGTCCATCCACTTCCATCTACTAGCTCATTAATTCATTTAAGAAATGTTCATTGAGGCTGGGTGCGGTGGCTCACGCCTATAATCCCAGCACTTTGGGAGACCAAGGTGGACAAATCACCTGAGGTCAGGAGTTCGAGACCAGCCTGACTAACGTGGTGAAACCAGGTCTCTACTAAAAAAATACAAAAATTAGCCAGGCTTGGTGGCCTGTGCCTATAATCCCAGCTAGTCAGGCAGAGGCAAGAGAATCGCTTGAACCCGGGAGGTGGAGGTTGCAGTGAGCCGAGATTGCACCACTGCACTCTGGCCTGGGCAATAGAGTGAGACCCTATCTCAAGAAAAAAAAAAAAAAAAGAAATGTTTATTGAATTCCTATTATATGCCAGGCATTTGGCTAGATGATGTGAAAAGAAATTAAGAGTGGGAGAGAGGGAATTCTTGTGTATCTGTGCTACCAAGAGAGTGTGTAGTTTAGTGTACTGTATTGTATCTCTGTGCTTAATGAAGTTGCCTGTGGGGCTGCTTGGGAGGGCATGCGAGGTTCTAGCTACCCTCTCAACCCTTCTTTCTTTCAACCCTGTGGATTCCTTTAAAAATCTGTTTTATTTATTGGGCTTTCTCGTAGCATTTCCTATGAAAAATGGATTTTGCAATTAAAAAGCTTCAGTATCACCTGTCTAGTAGAATTATATATGTTTACATATATGTATAAGTAGAGTGAGAATCTTACACACATAGAAACAGAGAATGACAGGTGGTAGGTGCAGATAAGTATGTGAAAAGAGTTACAGATGTACTACTGTAGGAATATGGAGGTGGATCAGAGAATTTTCAATTTGGAGGATGAAAGCTAGTGAAAATAGTGTAATTTGAGTTTTGTCTTCAAGAATAGGCAATATTTAGCCCTGGAGAGATTTGTAGGTAGGGTGACAGTGAGGATAGGTAGGGAATATTGCAAGTACAGGAGACAGCATGATCAAAGACACAGAGGCAGGGATGAGGCATCTGGGGCAAATAACTTACTGTGTCTAGAGAGAAACTAGGTCATAGAAAATACAGATAAAACATGATTAGTATCAAAATGTGGCAAGCTTTGGAAGACTGAGGGGTTAAGTCTTTTTCAAAGACAATCGGAAACCTTTGAAAAATGTTCGAAAAGATAAAGGTATGGTGTGCATTGATACTCATTAAGAAGAATTGATAATGCAGCACATAAAATGAGTTAGCTGTGGAAAGACCTGTTGTAGTAGTCCATGTAAGAGGGAATGGGAATGAAGAATAGCAATCTAGTGTAAGTGATATTGCGTAGGTTAGATTGTTAGGTCTTGGGGATTTATGAGATTAGAGAATTAGTTACCAAAAATGATTCCATGGTTTCTATCTTAGAGGACTAGCAAGCTGATTGTGCCATTAAGCTGCAGCATTAATTTATGAGCATTGGTTTATCATTTGTATCCTGATTGATTTTGAAAAGATTTGAGGAGTCTATGAGAATTATTTATAATACCAAAGGATTAAAAACTGGAAATTGGGATGAAGCCTGAAAGGAGTAGAGATACAAAATTAATCTAGGAGGTAAAAGTCTGCAGAGATGCATATAATAAAGTCCCTCTGGTTGCTGAGATGGGCCAAAAGTTTTACTGTCAACTTCATAGCAAATAGGAAAACACGTCGTTTGAGCATGACATTTTACAGTCTTTAACAATCAGGTGAACAAAAGTTTGATTTTTTTATAATATTGAATTGTAATAACTTATCTTTGATATTTTTAATAAGTGTCAAAGATTTTTATAAGTATCCTGACATCTTGTATTAATATCTCATTTAAATCTCAAAACATCCATGTGAGGCAGGGCAGATGGGTGGGTAGTTTTTCCTCTGTTTCATCCCATGAGGAACGTTTTAATATACAGCCTTTTTGTTACATAAATCAGTTTGCTAAATTCTGATTCAGCTAGGTGAAACAGATTTCTAAACTCACCAGAATGAAGCCTGGCTTAAGAGCGTAGTACGTGGTAACTACTCAACTGTCCTGCTTATAAAGAGCCCCTTAAACTTCAGGGATTTAAAAATTCTGTACCATTAGTTTTATTGTCTCCCTTGTCATAGCTCTGAATCTTGGTTTATTGCATTTTTGATATCTGAAGTGACCTTCCTTTTTAGGTCCACCAAGTATATTTCTTTTTTGTCTTAAAGGCAGACTCATCTTTCATATTTAGCATTTTTTTCTCTAAGCTTTCCTAGCCAAGCATGAAGAGCTAGTTTATACACTTTACCCAAAAAGCCAACATACTTTGACATTCCTGATTTTTAATAGGTTTTAAATTTGTGGTAGGCATAGCTTTTTTGTGGCCTCTTAATAGTTTTTGTTGTGCATATCGTAAAGCAGTTAAGTGCTTAATTGATTATGTTACCATTCTACATGTTCAAAGGAAAATGTACATATATGGGTTCTCTGCTGGATATTTAGAATCTAAAGCAGTGCTCATTTGGACATGAATGGAAAAAAAAAACGATCAGAGAATGAAAACAAATAAACCACTGCATGAATGGGCAACAAAGTACATTAGTTATAGCTAAAGGCAAGTCAGTTTTAAGGGTGGAGAGCAAAAATAAGTATATAGACAAGGGGAAGTTTAGGCCAAGTATAAATGAAGGAGTTCCCAACTGTATAAGAAATAAGATTGAAAATTCTGGTTCGAGTAGTCTAAGAAACCCCTTCAGAGGAGCTAACCTTCTCGGAACTTTGTCATGGTCTAACTCTTTGTATACTACTAAGTATTTAGTGGATGTTCTTTCTCTTTGTCATATCTACTTCATATCAACTTTTATCTCTCCGAATAAAAGGAATTTGAATTTCTCTTTAGTTTGACAATTTTTCATATATACAATTGTCTCTCATATTTTCTGTTTTATTGAATTAGTAGTCATGGAGAGGAAAAAAGATAAGAATAGGAACCTGTTATTGTGAAATATTTTACCAGTAAACAACTAGTATAGAATATCAAGGGCAATTGGTTATAAAATGAAAGCCTGTAGACCTGTCAGGTGGAGGTCTTTGATGGCTAAGATTCTAATATGGGTTATTAAAAGTATGATTTTCAGCACCTAGAAGGTGAGTAGTTGGAGCCAAATGGTTTTCCTCAGCAGTAGTCATGCCTCACAAACTTCTGTATTACATCAGAGCTACTAGATAGCTGTCTCAGGAACATGGGATGGAGACACCATTTTTAAACTTCATCAAGGCTTTTCACAAGGTTGTGGTGAGACATCATTGAGAACATGAAGAAATACAGACTAGTAGCTAGTTTGTACCGTTATGCAACTTAATAATTTGCAGAATGTCTCAAATTATTGAAGACATTTTTTACAAGAGAGAGTTAAGCACATAGGACCTTCTGTCTTAATCAGTCATTGTGGATAAACTGAGGGGTGTATGAATGTGAAAATTCTATTCAGGTTTGAGAAGTTGCCTTTTGGAGATGCAATTATTATAGATTAGATGATCTCTGTCAGTCTCTTGAGTCCTTCATAAGTAAGAATCAAGAGTAGACTACCAGGTGCTCTTCACTCTGTGTCAGAACCCTGAAACAGATCAAGTGGACAACCTCAGGGACCTTTAGTAGAGAAGGGGTTTCACCATGTTGGCCAGGATGGTCTTGATCTACTGACCTTGTGATCCACCTGCCTCTGCCTCCCAAAGTCCTGGGATTACAGATGTGAGCCACCATGCCCGGCCGAGATTCTGCATTTTTAACAAGCTTTCAGGTCATGCTGATTCTGCTGGTTTGTGAGCCACCCTATGAGTAGTTGAGTTTAGACTTAAGATGATTTAAGGTTTGGAAAGTTGATTATACTTAATATAATGCTTTTGTCAGATCAGTGTAGACAGTTTACATTTTATTTGACTGAAACTTTCAAGGTAGGTGGTAATACTTTTACAGATGAGGAAATTGAGACACAGGGAGCTTAAATGTTGCTTGCTCAGTTATATACTAGGCGCTGTAACTGAAATTTAAACTTAACATCAAAACCTCTGCTGTCCTTGTGTTTCCATGACGTTCTATGGTTTTCGTGAGAATACTTTTTCGATTTACAAATGTCTTGTGATTGGAGGACTTTGTTCTGTTTCTTACAACTTGAGTATGAAAAATAAAAAACATTATTCTTCATATGTATTATTTTTGGTATGGGTTCAGGAAAAATTAAGCTTTTCAAACATTAACACAAACTGTTAACTAAATTTTTGAAATTTTATGTATTCATGGTTTTTAATAGAAAAATATTGGCAAATTTAAAAAAAGGCTTCCAAAATCCTACTACTGTCTAAACCTTATATTATCACTGTTTTGAGTTCCTCTGATACAGATGCACTCTCACATTATTTTTTAAAATTGAGATTGTGGTTTATGCTTGTAATCCCAGCATTTTGGGAGGCCAAGGTGGGCGGATCATGAGGTCAAAAGATCGAGACCATCCTAGCCAACATGGTGAAACTCCATCTCTACTAAAAATACAAAATTAGCTGGGCATGGTGGTGTGCACCTGTAGTCCTAGCTACTCAGGAGGCTGAGGCAGGAGAATCGCTTGAACCCAGGAGGCGGAGGTTGCAGTGAGCTGAGATCGCGCCACTGCACTCCAGCCTGGTGACAGTGCGAGACACTGTCTCAAAAAAAAAAAAAAAAAAAAAAAGAGATTGTGTTATATATAACTTAGTATTCTATTTTTTTCACTAGGCACAACCTGTATAGTGACAAAGATAGAACTCATTGTATTTATAATAAAAACCCTTTCCTATTTTTCTCATGGTCATTGGCGCCATCAACCATTCTGTCCTAAGTGGCAGTCTCATTTTCCTTATTCTTTGCCTCTTCCATAGCTGCTGCCAAATTCTTCTGCTAGTTTCTTTGTAATATCTCTTCAACTTGCCCATATTTTTGAGTCCAGTCTCAATTTTTTTTAATGGTAGGTTAATGATTACTAAATCACCATGTTATTTGTGAATTTATTCTCTGCTGTTTTGGTTGACTGTTCTGGCTGTACACAGAACCTTTTGTCTATCTTCATACATCTTTTTAGTGGTTTCTGATGAAATAAGTGTGAATAATTGTAGGGTTTAAACTAAAAGTGATGAATTATCTTATTGTATCATTTTTAATTTGTAACCACATCTTTTTCTAACTTCTTGCCTTCATTGCCAGATAGGGTACTAGAATCTGAGAACTTGTAATAATATTGCTACTACTGAGGACTTTTAACTGTCTGTTATTCGGTAGTCATTTTCATGTGTATACCACATTTTGCCATTTCATTCCTTTCTTCTTGTTATCTGGAGTCCTATGCCATTGTACTCTTTATGAAGTTGCCGAGACAAACTCACTTTTAACCTTTTTCAGTGGATGTTTCTAATGAAAACTAATATGAAAATTTGTGTTTTCCTTTTAAAATGTAGTTATGACTTTATACTTGCATATGTATTTATTTAATATTAGTGTGATCCTACCTCATTTAGCTTAAAAGTTGTTAGTTTGCTCATTAAAGTATTACATATCAAGTTAAATATAGGTGCAGAATGATTGAAGAAGTCTGTTGACATTTATAGATACCCCCTTTTCTCTTTTCCTTAGTGCTTTATCTTTGCAAAAGTATCTCATGTATCATATCATAACCTGTGGTTTCTAATCAGAGCATTTTTTTTCAAAACCATATAGACTGAAAAATATAATTCATAGCTTTATTCCTACTCTCTGCCAGAGAAAAAAGCAGAGTACTTTTGTGGCTTCTCTGAGAACTTTTTGTTTTGAGTAATAATGTGGATAATTGTGGTTAAAATTGGGATAAAATTGGGGTGAATAGTACATGTCAAGGATTTACTTCTTGGAATCTTGTGTAGTACCTTTTTGGTAGGCACAGGAAAAAGTACACTTACTAGTGGATTTTTGTGAATATCAAATGAATTAGAATTTAAGAAATTATAATTAAAAGTTAAAGCTTAGAAATTAAGGTTGCCTGGGTCACTTAGCATATGTGTGGGGGTATGGGGCTTTGTAGATGGGGCTATGAGACCATAGTATAAGGAATACTACAGATAAATATAGGAAGTAGGATTTGATTCCAGCTGACACCAAAGCCTATGTTTATAATCATATTTATGATACATGATTATTTTAATTTTATAAATAAGGAGGATTATAGATTCTTGGTGTTTAAGTGTTTAATTTTTTACTCCTAAATTATATTTTTATATCGCATAAAGTATATATGTGTATTGTGGACATTGATTAAGACTGTTAATTATAATGATTAAGAATTATCTAGTTCCTTGAAACTTTTGTTTTCTGATCAGACTCAACCTAAAGGCCAGGTGTGGTGACTTATGCTTGTAATCTCAGCACTTTGGGAAACTGAGGTGGGAAGATTGCCTGAGCCCAGTAGTTCAAGACCAGCCTGGGCAACATGGCAAGAACCTGTCTCTACAAAAAATTACAGAATTATCTGGGTGTGGTTGTGCGTGCCTGTAGTCCAAGCTCCCCGGGACGCTGAGTTGGGAAGATCCTTGAACTCACGAGGTCAAAGTTGTAGTGAGCTGTGATCATGCCAGTGTACTCTAGCCTGGGTGACAGAGTGAGACCTTGTCTTGGGGGAGAAGGGGACTAAACAAACCTCACCTTAATCCTATTCCCTGATATACTTTTATTTTTTCTTAATCTCTTTGGTTCTGTTGGATTAGTATTTCTTAAAGATATGTGGCAGGATAGTTTGAAGACTCCAAGATTGTCTTCCTGTTTATATTTTATCAGTTTAATAACTTTAGAATAATTATGTTTCTGAGAACTAACACCTTTACAGATGAAATTGAGGACCAGGAAGTAACTTCATTTAGGTCATGTATAACACTGTAAAGTGGTAATTAAGAGTTAAAAGGCTTGGGTTGGAATCCCACCTCTTCAACTTTGTAACCTTGAGCAAGTTCCTTTACCTCATTCTCAGCTTCCTCATCTGTAAATAATTATGATACATGTCTCTTATAAGGGAGTTGTGAGAATTAAAGGAAATAATGTTTATAAATGGTTTAGCATGGTACCTGGTACAGTAAATGCTCAACGACGAAAACTAACAGTACAGTTTCAATTAAGGTATACTCTATAAAAATTATAGATTACGTTAGGTACATTGATTTTTCAAAATATGTTAATGTAAGTCTAATTAAATTAGAACTTTAATAAATTTTAAATAATTTAAAACAAATAACATTTAAAATAAAGTTTTGAAATAGATTAATTATGTACTTAGAATAGCTATTTTAACCTAATAGAAAAATAAGAATATTAATCTTTTTGGCTGTAGTCATCTTATGGAATCCTCTGTACTTCTTACTTTATTTTCCTTATTAATATTACTTGTTAAACACATAACCATTGGCTAACATCTCTATTAGGAGAAAAGGAAGGAAAGAAAGGAACTAATTTTTTCTTGTGAGCAAGCTTTACAAATGTTTAGTGGGGACACAGTTTGGAATTAATGTATTTTGGATATGCATTTTGTCTTTAGCTTATTTCTAGGAGTATTAAAAGTTGGTTATCTATTGGCTCACAATCTTGGCTAATTTACCTAGGGAGTTTTGTTTTAAAAAAGTTCCGAAGGCTTTCTCTCCAGAAGCTGTTCTTCCCCAAGACTTACTACTCCCCAGGCAATTCTGTGAATCAGCTAGATTTGGATACCACTGTAATATAAGAAGTCTTGTATAGGCTAGTGAATTCTTTAATGGAATACTCTTTCAATCCTTTTTTTAAAAAATCTTATAGTCAACTAATAAGATTACTTAGCCTTATAGTCAAGCAATAAGGCCATAACTATCTTACTTTGCAAGATATTTATGGCAAATATGTCTTCTTTAATGTAAATACTCTATTTTTAATTTTTCTTCTTATATTACCTTTTTCTATGTTTGATGTCACCCTGCTTAGTACATGTCGTTTTATACTTACGAGTGTAAATAGTTTATACTTATGTGTCTCCAGTTCAGGACTAGAATTTGCATAAGGCAAGCAAAGTGCCTAGGGCACAAAATTTAAGGAGGCTGTCTCTTTGAGGACTGTGCAAGAGTGAGTACCTCCTTAAATTTTGTGCCCTGGATGCCTCCCTTGTCTCATCCAGAGAAATTAGGCTGCATATAAATTATTTTTATTTTAATTTAGCATAATCCCATGCATACTTGGATGTTTTATTAAAAAATGGCAACGAAATATATCGTGCAGTATGAAAATAAATTAACTATTTGAGAAAGATAGCATTGTTATTTTTATCACATGCTCAGTAACCATCAGAGCTCCCTAAATTCCAGTTCAGCAGAATCTTGTCTGACACTGAAATACACTTGGTTGTTTTACCTACTGGCAGCTACCTGAAATCAGTGTGATCTTGTAGCTGTCATAAGTTTCTTAATTCAAAATATAGTAACATCAGCTTTTTATATACTTATATGTGATCACTGAAGTAATCAGAAATGATACCAGTTTTATTATATTTTTATTACTAATTTTAGAATTTCTTGAGAATTTGCCTATAATTTTTTTTTATGAGAGCTACATCTGGAAATGCTCAAAAGTTGTTGGCCTTTTTTAAAAGAACAATCTGCAGTGAAAGTATAACTTCTTTAGAGGTGATGTTTAAGTTAGCAAATGATGAACCATGATGTGAGGAAGCATAATATTGTGAATTATTTGGCAAACATACCTAATACAGGCATTAGCTGTTGAAACCATTTGTAAAGTACCACTTACAGAAAGCTAGAAAGATAGGCTACACAGAACTTTATCTGTAAACTCTGAGGATGAAAACTAGAGTACAACTTAAGTTTATTCAATAAAGACTAAATTCTGTAAGTTTCAATTTGATTTGTATAGAGGTTCCATGATTAATGTGTAATTAGAGTATGAAAGAAGCATTTAGAATCCGTTAAAATTTATAGGTGTAACATCATTGTCAAGTCAGGAGTTTTGTTTCTTAAAGTTAGAATTTACTTAAATACACGTTTTTTCTAAAAAAATAAATTTTTATTTCTACTTACAGTAGTACCAAAGTGAGTTTTCGCAAATAGAATTATTTAATATTTATTTAATGTTTGTTTCGAATAAACAAAAATAAACATATAACAACCAACGGTGGAGGGGCGTCTTTGATTTGTTTTTAGCTTTCTTTTTCATGGCTTCTAGAAGTGTATCATATTATAAATACATTCAAAATGTTTTGCTCTGAGGATATGTAGCATTCCTATAAAGGTTAAATCAATAAAAATGATTTGGACACATTCCTAAGCATGGCTAGAACAGGTAGTCCGTTGTTTTAGGTACCCTTGAGTTTCTGGAGCAGATCATTATGGCGTAGCAAAAGAACTTCTAAAAGTTGCTTTCTATGTGTAGATGCATCAGCTTAAAAAAATAAGATTTTCTGGCCTTCTAGAAATGAGTATTTTTAGAGTAGCCCTTGTATCTGTTGGTTTAATTATATATTTTAAATGCAGTTAAAGTTTTGGAGCTTTTTTTCCTTCGAATGCTGGAGATACACCATAATTGATAAGGAAGAGGTACGTACAGGAAAAATGCAATGCAAGCTTTTCCAGCAAATTTAGAATAAATGACAGTCTTATGGTTAAAGAAAGTATCACACATTATAATTGCAAAATAGGAATTGGATGTGATTCTTTTTAGTCTTGCCAGTTTAGAAGAAAATTCTCTAAGTCATTGGCATGTTGTTCTGTTCATATGGGCAGTTCAAAAGGCAAGCTTTAATTTGAGCTTTTATTTTAAAAAGCATACGTTTATCTCCTATGTTCGAGGTTGGCTTCTCAGTATATTATTGTTGCTAGGTAGTTTTATACATTTGCTTGCGTGTTTTGTGTTCATGTCATAAGTTTTAAGTATGTAAGTTTTCAGATCACACTGTTTTCACATTAAGTTTCAAACAGCCAGTTTATAATAATGAGTAAGGCCATTTTTATTAAAGTTTCCTTTAAAACAGCATTTTAAGATGTTTCTGGATCAAAAAAAATTCAATGAATTGACCATTTATTTGAATGAAGTTTAAAACAGAGGTAGAAAACTTGAGTTACATGTATTATTAATGCATTTTCATGATAGAAAATCACTTCCTATCTTTTTGTACATCTAATATATATTTACTTTGTAAATAAATATTTTATTAAAATTACAGTGTTATATCATTTGTTGGAGCACAGGATTTAATTTTATAGTCAAGAAAATGGTTTGAATACGTCTCAGTAAAATTTTTTTTTACATGTATTAGAGTGGTTTAACCATTTAATAATTAAATAATTTAGCAATTTAAGCCAAGTATTTTGATGTTTTAAAAAATATTTAAGTGTGTTTTGATAGATTCCGATTTTAGTGTGTCTTGTGTCTTGATAGAACCAGAATATTTATGAAAATAAAAATAAGCCTAATAATCAGCGCATGGCTCTGAATTTTCTTCCTGGGTACGTGTGAGTGATAATGTTAAAAACAGACCACTTCATGTGTTTTCTCTAGTCATATTGGTGTTCAAAAATATTTGGCAATATGCTTATGCATGTTATAAGGGAGGGATATTGTTAAATCTTTACTACAGAATCAAGAATAAAGCTTTCCTGACAGTACTCATCGTCCTTATCTAGCTAACACTTTTAAAATGAAGTGGTTACTAGTGGTAAAAAGTTTTTAAAATGTTAAGTTTTCTTTCTAAATTACAGAGAGAGAAAGACTATGTATATGTGTTTAGTTTTGAAAACTGGGAGAATATAAAGAATTCTGTGTGGACACTGGACTTTATAATGTGAAAAAAAGAGTTTGTGGAAAGTAGATTGGATTAATGATCAAAAGTTGGAGTACATTGACTTGTATATTTACATTTCTTTAGAAATACACTGTAGCACATTGTCTTTGTAAGTAGTATCTCCGTATGTTTTATCTTTTTAAATATTTTATTTTTGCATTCACTCTTGTAAGAGCTTTTCTGCATTTTGTCAAAAGCTGAATTACCAAAATGCTTTACAGATTTCATGAGAGGTAAAACATTAATCCTATTAGATTATCTTTTGTAACCATTTATCCTACATAATGTTAAGATGCTGTTGTCTTGATGGGAGTTTTCTCATAGATTACTTCATGATGTCTTAATATTTTTGAATTGGGTGTTAGGTTCTTAGTATGAAATGCTTATGTACTTTCACAGGTATCAGCTTTATGGAAAACACAGTGATTGGTATAATATGGATTGTTAGCATAAAGAAGTTTCCTTTCTGTGATCCTGTACAGTTGTTACAGATATCTGTAATCTGATCGTTTATGAAATAAAATTGAATTTACTTTTATCTAAAAAAATATATTTTAATGAGCTGTATTTGCATTAAAGTATCTTATAATAAAATTGTAATTGACTAAAGAGAATCTGCACCGTGTACCTTTTTGATATGCATCGATTTTCTAGGATCAAGCTACAGTGATACAGCAGTAGGTTGACGTTGTAAAATGTAATACTTTATTACATAGTAAAATCAATGTGATGATCCTTTCTTTTAAGCTTCAAAGTAAATTCACATTGTTTAGATTCATTTAAATAATTTGTAATCATTTAGTAGAATTAAATCTTTTCACTTAAAGATTATATTGGGAATTTGAAGTCTTAAACTGGCAAGTTCAGTACAGAAATTTAAAAAGAAAGTTGATTCTAGCAATTATTATACAAAAGTTAGAAATTCAATGCTTCAATTGTTTACCCAGGTTACATGGTTGTTGAGAAAATATACTTGTTTAGCTTCAAACCAGAGTTGTTCTTTGAGATAATATTTATAAGTAGGAATCTATTAGCAAATTAATTCCATTCATATTTGCCCTTATAAACTCTAATACTTGGTTTAACTGATACCAGTTTTTAATTATTGTTACTTAAGTTTATAACTGGAAAGTAACAATTTTGGATTTTACAAGATTGTTTTAGTCTTGAAATTCCTAGTAGACTTGTAATCCCTGTTATTGGTTTTATAGATTGACATTTGTTAACATACATGCAAAAAAATGTTGATTATATTTCATGACAGAACTATAGTACCTCAGTTATATAATTTACAATTTTTTTCCTGGCTTATAATCATTATTACAAGTTTTGTAGTCATTGGTGTGAATACATTCACACTCATTCGTGTGTATATGCCATGTGTAAAAATGTTAAGACAAACGTAGAAATTTAAGTTGAACATATATGACACGTATTTTGTTTCTGTATAAAAATACATCTGTGTTCATATGAAATTCCGTGGAATATCACATTATTCTGATATTTCTAAAGAAAGACTGCATATATATGTATTTAAAACCTTATTGATGATTGTTATTGTGATGTGGCTAGCATTTTCCTTTATTTGCCTTTTTTTTTGCTTTTACTGAAGCATAAATTAGATGTAGGTGTAAGATACATGACTATAAGGAATATATAAATAATGGTGTGGTTCATGTAATTTAGGGGAACCTACAAATGTGTATTTAAGTTCTTGAGTTGTAACTTAGTCTGTTATATAAATATATGTTTATAGTTTATGGTATATAATGATTCTGGTAGACGCAATTGATGTAAAAAAAAGTCAATGCAACTGAAATGTAAAATAAAATTACTTTATTTGACTTTGTGGTAAAAATTATTTGCCTTACATAGGGATATTTAGATACACCTTTTTAGAAATGTCACTAATCTGATGTAACTCTAATGTGTAATTAAGAGAATTGGCAGTAGGAATAGTGGAGCTAAAAAAGTCTTTAAACTGTTTACCAAAATAATCTTAAATATAGTTCTGAGAATAATGTTAACTTGGTAAATTTTCTAACATCAGTATGATAGTTTTTAAACATCTCAAACATTATCGAAAATTGCATATGTCTGTATGTCGGAGATTTCCTTGTTTTATGGGCAGTTGATTTAAAAGATGAAAATCATCTAATCAAGGTAAACATTTATCTTTTATTTAGATCTCAAGTCATCCTAGGTATGATTTTTGTTCCTTGGGTGTATATTGGATTTATGAGTATTAACAAGAATATAGAGTAGAGGAAGTGCATGAATAACAGTTTTTTTTTCTCTGCATGTATTAAGTACTTATGTAGCAACTAGCCTTTAAAGGCCTGTTTTAATTCTACAGCTTATCTTATTTGGGCATTTTTTTTTATATCAGGGTAAATTATATAAAAAATGATTGTTTTTATATCATGTTTTAAACGATGCAGTTTCTATTTATTAGTCTTTACGAAAAACTTTGCTTTAGTTAGGCTTCTCTCTATTCAGCAGTAACAACAAAGCCTAAAGTGTTTGATAACATGTTGCTTACTTCCACTCAACAATGTTCCAAATCTTGAGTCCTGTGCCCTTAATAAATAGCATAAAGGGGAGGAAATTCCTAAGAATTCTACATAAAGTGAAGATATTGTATACAATATAATAAAAGAGTACTTAATCTCAATTGCTATACGGGTCTTAAAACAGTTGTATGGGAATGTATGGTCTGCTTCATGTGTATGTGCTGTTGAATGGACAAAAGCTTGTGGTTGACTGTGGTTAAAAATGTAAGGAAACTCCCTTTTAATAAGGTATAGAATTTCCCTGTTATTTTTTGAATTGTAACACATGAATCAAAATATATATCCAGTGAATTTCATAATCTTTTTGAAATGGCAAGAGATTCTATTAAGGTGTGTAATTTCATTATGTCAGACTTCTTTTAAAGATTTGTTTTAAAATATTAAACATCTCAGTTTTGATGAAGAATTTTCACATACTGTAGACAGGATATTTTATTATTTAGAAAATATCAAGTATTGGAGTTCATTGTTCTCTTTATTATGGGAGTTTTATGATTTTTTGGGGGTGGGTGGGGAGAGGCAGAATTTTATCTATCTTTAGTGGAAGTTGCAGAGTTCATTGGTGTAGGAGAAAAAAATAGTACATTAAGGTAACCTATTGGGAAGTCTCTGCTTAAATTACCATTGGATTTGCTAGCACCTGATTAATAATGTCTGGCATGTGAGTGACTAGAAAAAACAGTTTTGCTTTGCCATAATTACAATTTTAGTATTTGCAGGAAGGATTTTTTTCACACTGAGTTGATGGTATTTGTCTATTTGGTCACATGTTTTTATATATTTTTAATAGATGCTGTAGAGGTAGACTGTTTCAGTGAATCCTTCATATAAACATGTCTAAAGATTTTTGTTAGGTAGTATTTGCAATTTTAATGCATTTGATGAGCTTTTGCATGATTTCACTACTGACTAGAGTTGTCATATCTTAGTATCCTAGAACAAAGGTTAGAACAGTAAGGAAGATTGGTATTTGTATGCTTTGGAGAGGAATTTGAGATGTTACCCCGTTTTGCCATCAATTTTCAAGTATGCACGGGTGCATCATTAATCATGAGAAATGCAAAAATAAATAATCTAGTCCCATTGGATTTTTTTCTATGAATACTTACCTTTTCCTTTTTTATATATATATATACACAGTTGAGGTATTTAGGTAACCCCTAACCTTTTGCTTCAACAAAGAAGTACAGTATAAAAATATTACCACAGTTTTCATGTGAGCAGTTCTTGGGCCGGGGGTGGGGGGAGCCCTCTAGATGAATATTTGTTGAAAAAAAAGTTGTGATACAGAATGTCTTAACTCAGCCCCAATACAGTACTTGAGGACCACCAGTGTGTAAAATTGAAAGCACATGAATTTTGAAGCACTAGAAAAGGTTTGTAATTGATTAGCGCTGCTTTAAAGTATTGGAGTACAGTGAGTTTTGATTTGTGAATGGTTCTATTCAATAAAGATTAATTCTGTGTGTTTGATAAAATCTTAGCGCCTTCAATGAGTTAGCTCCCCCCGCCCCTGCAGTTTATTTAACCATCACATATTTCAGTGTTCTTTTAACAAACTGGAACATTTCTATCTTACTGAATTTAACTTTAGCATGACTGATTTAAACAAGTCAGACTATCAGTTGTTAGCTGGAAGAGTGTAATTGAATAAATTAATATTTTGTTCTTTTAAAATAGCTAAAATATATTATAATGTAATCATGTGTATTTCATGCCTTGTGATATAGAGACTGACTGATCAGCAGGGTCACACAGACCAGCCAGATCTTTTTCTACAGTTTCTTTTCAGTGTTTTCCATTTCAAAACATTTTTTAAAAATAAAATTTAAAATTTCAAATCTTTAACAGTTTGTAATGTAAAATTAGGATTATTATAATTTAAAATAATTTATATGAGTCTTTGGGAATTACTTTGACATCTTTAGCTTTTGATACGTGTTAGAGTGATTTTCTGTGTTTGTTCTTAACTTTGTAATTCTGCTCCCTAGATTTTGGAATTAAGCTCTGTATTTTAAAAAGAAGCTATAAAACTTTGTCACTACTAAATCTTGAAACTATGAAAATATTATTGATATGGACCACAACTGCTGTTTTGGAAATCAGTGTTCACACATCATGTTCTTGCAGTTACGAAGATTTTATGTAGATAATCAGTTAGCTGATATATTTTCATGAGTTACTAATTTTAAGATACTCTGAGTCACATCTGTGATTTTCAGCAAGCTATATTTATGATAAATGATGGACAGATTTTAAGTAGTACAGATTGAAAATTTTTGATTAACTCAAAGTGAAGTATGCTGAGAGATCAAGGACACTGAGACATATTCCTTAGCATGCATGCGCGCACGCGCGCGCGCGCACACACACGTGCTTCAGTCATTATATTTGAGGTGAGGCAATTGTTAATGTGTGCTTTGTTCCTCACCTAGGAAAATTCTAAACTTTGTTTTTAACTATTTTACAAAATTGGGGCACATACTTAAGACATTTCATTAGGTGGTTGTGATAATCATTATATAAAAATCTAAAGCCTGAAGTGAGGTTTTAGACTTTGCATAGATTATAGAATGGGGAAATGTTTGCAATGTGATGATAACATATACATGATGTCCACTACTCACCTGTAATTAGTCTGAGGTAGTGGATTCACGTTAAGTTCTCTATTCAGGCTTTAAGATACTGTTTAGGGGTTGAGGGGGAGGGAAGGTGCAGCCCACTTTTCAAAAGAGGAAGAATTGGTTGTAATGTTGGGGAAAAAAAAAAGAGGTTCACTACCGTGCCTTGCTTAGAATCCTGTCAAGTTTTGGAAATTTTAATGTAGAATAGTTATTAAGAATGTTACAGAAATATAAGATCCCTGTTATGATAGAATAAGAAGCAGTTTCATACATTCTTTGTGAGAGTTTTAGCATATTCTTCGTGATAGCTTTACTTCTAATACTGAAGAATTTTTTGAAACTTGTGTTGTTCCTGATCTGGTTTTTAAAATGTATTTAAAATAAATAGTTAAACAGAGTGATGCTGTGAAAGAGTAACTTAACTGCCTCTGTTATACCTCCTTGATATCTCTGTTATCCCTGTTTCAAGTTATCCCTCTGTGTAACAGTAGTTTTAACCATTCTTTTTCCTTTTATCTCTTGGGTAGTAGTAACAAACTTTCGATGTATAAGCTATAATTATGCTATGTATTGTAATGTAGTCTAGCTGTATTTATGTCCTGCTTCCTTAATATAGAAATTTTTAGAGTAAAACTTAGTACCCATCATTAAAATTTTAAATTAATCTGTATTTATTATATTGTGTATATTATAACTGAGGGGGCCCACTTACAGCTATTGAGGGAGTCACTACAGCAATTTTACATTTTTTTGTAAAATACAAAGTACATTTCCTCACCCTGTAAGAGAAACCTTTTTTTCCTCCCTTCAGGTTTAATTCTTTCTGTTTGACCTAAACTAAGACTGATTATCTAGTAGTATCCAGTGAAAATGTGTGAAGTAGGAGGAGTAAAGGAAACTCCAGTCATTAGTTGTAAGTTAAAAGCAAAGTTAATATAGATGTACACAGCAAAAAGATTTATTTTAAATGATACAAAAAAATTTTTTAAAAACTTGCCTTGTAGCTGGAACATGTTGGACATCATAAAGAGAATCTTGTAAGTGTGTTTAGCTATTTTGCTATAATAACACATCAGCTGATGAATGTTAAAGTCATTTACATATCTGTATCAACACTAAGTTGAAATTAAATATTAAGGGACTAGATTATGCCTGCTTCTTTTAAAGTCCAGCGTGGTTTAATGGTTGTGGCTTTTAAAAATCATACGGGGTGTCCTTATGGAGCTTTATTTTTCATGAGGCTAAACAGCAGTTACTCATTTTGGTGGGTCCAAAAATGTGATTAAAAGAATCTTAGATGTTTCAGTGTTTGCTGTGTGTTTATAACAAGGTCTATGGATAACAGTGTGTAGATGTAAAATTAAAATTATATAGAAAAATGCAGTTGCATGTAAGTTTTAAAATACTTCCATGAACTTTTTAATATCCTGGGCAACTATGAAAATGGCTGTGATGTACTTATCATAATTTTATTTCAGCTGAATGTCTATTTATATAAAGTTGCTTAGAAACAAACTTATTTAGATAGGATACAGTTTAAATTTATAAGTAGATTTCTTTCAGTTGAGCTGGTTAAAATGTTAACTGTACTACAGGTTTATTTCTGTGTTATACATGGTAGACCATAATGTTGAGATAATTCTGTGGTCTGTTATTTTGTAAAATTGCTTCCTTTTTGAAGTTTGCTCAAATATTGGGAGCTGCCGGAGTCAATAATTTATAATGCTTTGATTAAATTTAGAATCTGACTTTTCTTCTGGTGAGGGTTAATGAGAGTATTAAACTGTTTATTTTACTGTTTTCATATCCTCACTTCTATAACTCTAGAAAACATTTTGATCAATGTGAGATAATTTACTTTTGTCTATTTCAAGTCATTACTTTGGAAATTAGATACGTTACAGATACCAAATGCAAATATATACAGAAATTTCATTTTTCAATTCTTAATGCAATAAGATAGCATTATTAGGATCTTTAATATACTATTTGGAAAAGCTAGCAGTTTATCAAAGAATCACACCTTTATGTTTAACAGGTTCATATCTTACAGGATTTTAAAAATGGTAACACTTACCCCAAAAGAAGTTTTGCTGACATGGTGTCACTGTGCTGAAGAGGCTGTTTGATGCCATAGTCCCTCCTTTTTTTTTCAGATAGAACTTGTACCCTCTGTTGTAAATACTGCTTGCAGCCTTAAACTGAAAATACAAACCATACCCAAACCTTGTTTTAGTTTTACAGTATGCCTGGAGTACATAGACTTTATATTTATTTTTTTCTGTCAAGAAATTATGTAGCTGGTAACATGTGAAAAGCAAAGAAACAAAACAAAAAGAGAATGAGCAAATATTTGAAGGACCTACTATTACTGCATAGACTGTGGTTAGAGAGCACTCACTGACTCTGTTGGTCTCGGTGGCTGGTAGTGACCTGCGGAGATTAACCATTTAAAAACCAGAGACTTCTTGCTGTCCTCCTGGAGAAAGTTTGCACCGCACTTGTGGTTCTGTGGTTGTTTGTGAGGCGAATGAAGCATTCACACAATCCAAAAAAGCAAAAGCTTTAAAACTCCTTTTTTTTGCAAGCACTATTACTGGAGAGGCAGAATCATGTGGTTTGTGACCTCACAGTACTCTAAGTAAAGTGGGACTGCCTACCACTGTGGCTTTTCCCCCTTGCTCTTTCTCTCTCTCTCTTTCTCTCACAAAAGGCTTGTGGTAAGGCCTTTCCTGGCATCCAGAAGGATATAGCTTTTTAATTTTTGTGACTCATGAGGATTTGGATAGAATACAAATGCTGAAGGAGCCCAAACTCCTGTAAGGTTAAGCATTTGTAGAGCAGAGCTCTGCAGCTAAGGGCTTTCCTTTCTACTCCCCCCTCAACCCCTGCCTTTTTGCCTCCTCTTTTTAGTTCATTATTGTGTCTGTGGAAAAATGAACAAAATTGGCTCGAGAGTCTGTGTGAAATTCTGAACAACAGTGATGATTTACAATAATTCACATCTTTGGACTGTATCACATTCTGGGGTCTGCTTCATATTTGCTGGGTGGCTGGATTCCTTCTGTTTTCCTTTTTCTTGTCTTCTTAAACTTGTGAATCTGTAACTCATTGTAAAAAAAAGTTTACCTTAAGGTCTGGTTGCAAACTGCTTGCTAGGCTTGACTATAATTGCCTGTCATGAAAGTGTTAGTCTGGGCATTCTTTTACAAATTTTAAATCACGTCTGTCTAGTTTATTATCAATATATTAGGTGGCGGCCTTTACAATAAAGATTAAATGTAATGTTTCATGTGTACCATTATCTCATGCCTAGTTTGAAGATCTTAAAAAAATGAATGGCAGGAATTGTAATATAGTTTATTGGATGAATCTTAGTTTTCTTTATGATTGTAATATTTTTTGTCTTTCATGGAAGTGTATTCAGTTTATATAGTTCTTTAAGTAGTTTAGACATTAACAGAGTTTCTGATAGCAGATCTTCTATAAAGTAAAATGCTTATGTTATAATGTAGATTGTTCAGTATTAGATTCTATGAGCTTAGAATAGAGTGGGTTAACAGAAGCTTTTTTTTTGTTTGTTTCTAATGGAAGCTTTGAAATAAATTACAAAATGCTGTGTGTAGTAAGGAATAATGCCCACAGACAGAGTATGTTAGTCGTCTCGATTTGCTAATTCTGATTCAGAAGAAAATTGGAAACATCTTTGGGAAACTATCTCCTTTTTTGCCCCTTTGGACAAGTATGTATAGAACTCATTTTCTTATTAGGATGATTATATATCATAGGCAGTGAATTTTATATTTATGAATAGAGCTTCCTGTTTTCATCAGTTGGGAGCGATGGAGTATTTTTCAACAAAAATTATAAAGGCGAACAGACCAATTTTCTAGGCATTTTTTGCCATTTATCCACGCCACTCTAAATCTGCATGTTAGACTTCTTCCTAGTGTGACAGTAACTAGGAGTGGCATAAAGTAAATGGGGTGGGCGGAGACAGTGAATTACAAAAGATTATTTGGAATGTACAAGGAGGTAAGGGCTGGGGAGACAGGAGGGTGTCAGAACTAAAATATCTCTGTGTTCTTCCTAGTGCTATTCATTATCTGCTTTTGGTTCATATTAGATCACAATGACTGTACAAATATGTGCATAAGTTTCTTTACAGAAAATTTGATTTTCCCGAAATACACTGGTAGGATATGGGAATGATTCTAGTCCTTTATTTTTCAAATGTCCAGAACTTTTTCAGAATAAACTTTTAGTGATAAAAAACCAGAAATACATTTTGGTGTTTTATTTTAGCTATGGATTTATCATGCCTAATTGTACGTGTAAACAGGTTTTACATTGAAAGGTAAAAGCTTTCATTTAACATGCAGTTAGTTATTCATGCGAAGGAGAGAAAAATTTTTTTTTGTTTATAAATAAGTTGTATCCATATTATCTGTATCTCTAATTAGTATCCAAAGTAAACAAAAGGAGGGTTTTGTCCATATAGCTTGTGGGATTTCCAAACAGTTTCATGTGTACATATAATAGAATCAGTTACTTGAAAATATGTAGGTAGCTGCTGTAGTATGATAAGCAAATGGTTTTCTTCTTTTCAAATAAGGTTATAATAGTTTCTACATTAGTATTCACTGAAACATCTTATAAACCCAGCATTTTGCTGATTATTTTCTTCCTTAAAATCTTCTTTATGCAAACTTTGGCTTTTCATATTGACCTGATAAGAAATTGAGTAATGTTTAATATCTATTTGTCATTTAATTACCTGTTCACTTTTTGCGGGTAATCCTCCTGCATGTTATTTTTGGGCCAGGATCATTATTCTTAATGCATGAGAGTTTAGTAGATATTGTTATATATGCACTTTTTGTCCTGCGTGAGGCCTATCAAATTCTAGCAGGAGAAAGTGAAATCATGTGCTTTCAAGTTTGTGTATTCATTATCCACATGAATTTTTTTCCTAAAATGAAAATATATCCTCTTTGGAGCAAATATTACTTTGTTGTAAAAATTTAAAAAACAACAATGATAACTGATGCACATTTGATAATTGGTACACATTTGATAATTAACAGTGTTTTTCATTAGAAATAGCTTACTACATGTGGTGAAGAGATAATGGTTTAGAAAAGTCAATGCAAATAAAGCTCTTTTGATTATAGATTTAAACCATGCTTATAATCAGAAATTGAAAACCACAGATTTATTTTTATTTTTATTTTTTGCTTTTCAAAGACCCATAAAATTTTATCCTCTTTGGGGACATGTTAGTATTTGCTGTTTTGAAGTAAGCAGCAAGTTTAGATATACTGTATAAATCATGTATTTTAATGCCATGGAAATGAAATATAGTTTTGATCTTGAAATCAATTTCAATGAAATTGTTGGTATCTTGCTTCTCCATTACTTTGTAGTTAATAGAATGTGTCAGAATTGATTGAACTTATTGAAATACCAAGGTATTTGTGTTTAAATGCTACTTATGTCTTCATTGTAACCATTTGAGTAATTTTTTATTTTCTTAACTAATGATCATATTTTAATACATTAATTTTACTTTATCTACTTTATCAATATTGTGCTCATTTCTATGCATGTTTTTAAGGATTGTTTTAGACTTATTTGCTGCTAATTCTATTCTTTTATTCTATTCTTTCATTTGCTGCTAATTCTTTTAATTGAAAATCAAAGGAGAAAGTGGTTTGATGGAGGAATTTTTAAACTGCAGAGATCCTAATTTGACTTAAAATGTTCTGATTATGAGGTTTTAGGAAGGAAATTTTTAATTTATTGTTTCATCTTGGTGTGTGACTATCTTTTCTTATTTTCCTTTTTTTGGACACTTCTTTTTTTGGATTTGATGTATAGCTGTTTAAGCTTACATGACATCTATTTGGCCTTGTATTGATTACTTCTGTTAGTAAAATATGTATAGTTTTATCTATTAAATTATGGTGACTGTGCAATATTCCATTTCCTTGTTTGATGGGGTATATGTTTATGTACACAAGTACATGCACATTTGTCTGATTCTGTATGTATACAAGGCATTGTTTTGTAGTACTTTTTGTAATGAGAGTATTTTTCTCAGTTTAATTAGATCATGTAAAAACCCAAACTAGCACCATTTCCCTGATTGTTTGAACAACTTCATTTGATTAGTTTTAGCAGCTGTGTAAATGTGAGATTATGTGGAAATTGGATGCCAGAAGAGAAAAGCTAAGTCAATCTCTCCCTCCCTCCCTCTCCCTATCTCTCTCCCTCTACCTGTCTCCCCCTTTCCTCCTCTTTCCCTTTCTTTCTCCTTCAGGCTTTTTTGGTTTCTCTCCCTTTTTTCCCTCATTTCTATACAGGCTCAAAGTAGATTCTTAAGTTATGGTAGGGGATATTAACATTAATCCTCACTAATGAGTACTTGGTAGATTTGGAGCTCTTAACATTCATTACAAATTGTTATATTCTGGTATGTGATACCTCAGTTGTTAGATAGTATTGGCATGTGATTATAGAGAATTTCTTTTAGCTGTTTTTAATTGTTTCTTGAATCCTTTTATGCTAATTTACTTTAATACATTGTTCACATAGCATTAACACTAATTATGAGGATTACTTTGTTTTTTTCTTTGAGTATTCTTTGAAGTGCATAGTGATCCATACTTGTTTAATGTAGCTGTATAAATAATTCATGTTTCTTGTAATTATTAGAACAATTCATCTTCGAATGCTGTCATTTTTGTAATAATAAAAAAAGGCGAGAACTTGCAGAAAATATGGGAAACATGCTCTTGTGACAGCTGAGGATGTGGCTAGACTAAAGCAGGAAACTACTACCCACAATGCAATGTTACATACACTACCACTTAATAAAATTTTTATCAAACATGCTACTGACAAAACCAAAGAAAAATAATATCCCAGCTATGCTATTTAACGTATCTAGGGAGAAGTGAAAGTAATCTTTTTAGAACCTTTGTACTTAGAGAATATAGTAAATGAGACTGCAGGACATTATTGTATATGTTGGAGCACTGCTGTAACTTTGTGCTATGGAACATGGCTGTAGGTAAAACTGTCTTATAATGAGAATCTTTTGTATACTAGCTTTCTTGGAAAAGGTGTACAAGGAAAATCTCCTCTCTTTCAATTGAACTGTTTTAGTGTTAAATAGGATCAGAGGATATTGTCACTTGGAAAAATAAGTTAGAGATATTCATTGTCATTATCTAAACTTTTAATATAGTCATGTATATTTTGTTACAATTTGTTTTAAGATGTCTTTTATTGCAAAGTTGGGGGTAGGACTTGAATTGTCCACTGAGGCATATGTCTTTTTCAAGTAATTGTTTTTCTTGTTCTTTATGTTAATAGCTTGCTCCATCAGTCTATGTGCTTTACTGTAGCGAGGTTAGTCTGAAGCAAAAATGTGAACCGCGTTTATAATGTGGTTGAAAAACATGTTAAGGCATGTTCTAAAAAAATCGTGTTTTAATATATTTAAGGTTTCCGTTTGTAAATCTTAATCCACTGTGCTCTTAACTGTCAGACTTCAGCAATTTTGATGAATTTAATAACTTAATAATTTAGATGAATTTTGAGGTTTTATAAAGGAGGTTGTTTAAGGTTTAAATAAGGGAACGTAATAGAATTTTTGAATTGATAACTAATGTATACAAGTTCAGTTAGAGGAAGAATAGAAAAGATTGTAAGTTAGTGTTACTTATGAAGGATTCCCCTCTGAGCATTCCAGTATATAACTTGTCAGTGTTTTGTTTCACAACCAACATAGTAATTGTCATCTCATCATTTAAACATGAATATCATCGAATGTCTGTCTGTATCTCTATTAAGGATGATTTGCTTAATTGTTTGAAGTTTTTTCTCCTTTAGAAACTGCTTATCAATAACAGCTGTAGCACTGTGGCTTTTCTCCATGGACTCATGGTGGTCTTTGGAACAACGTTCTTCAACTTTGACAGGTGAGACAGAGGCTCTCCAGTGCCACTGCTTTTGGATGAATCTAACTGTGGTTGGAGAAAGTGCATCTTGCCAAAATATATGGGCGAGACCACACACAGCCTTTAAAATAGTTATTGTAGGCTTATTTTTAGGAATACATGTCTTGACAGTTCTTTTATTTGCATGCCAGTTTCATTACTGTGTATAGATTTTTCATTGGTTTCAGTAAAGGCGATTGCAGATTTAGGTCTCTATTTGTTAGGCCTTGTGTATAACTTAGGGTGGAAAATACCTTGAGTTCAAGCATAATTAACAATATAGAAAATATATTGAAAATGAAGTGCTAGAATACTGATCTTTTTGTTTTTATATATTTGACAGTATTCCCATTGGAAATCTCAATTTCTCAGAAAGCATAGCAGTGAAAACTTGCACTAATTTTCCTTTTAAGATTAAGGAAGTCAGGAGAGAAATGTTAAAATATTCATATATCTTAATTAATATTAGAAAATTATAAAAGTATGTATTCTTATAATATTGGTATAATAAAGCATTGTTTAAAATGTAAGTTTTACACTTTAGGAGAAGCTTGAAAGCATTGAAACTAGTTCCTGAAGAAGTCTCTTTCTTAATGCATAGGCATAATTTACATGTTATCCAGTCTTTTTATGGGATGATTAAAACTTTATTCAGCTTAATGAACTATAAAATTGTTTGAATATGTTTAAAAATAAGTATTTCTAGTTTTCTAAAACTAGCTTTTTTAGTGACCAGTAGAGATCACTCTAGACTTTACTAAAATGTTAATTGTTTCTTTTTATAAAATGCTGTATTTGGATAATTATTCATGATTCTTATTAAGTTATTAGTGGTAACAATATTAAAACTTCTTGGGAACTGGGAGGTCACAAGACTTTTTACTTGCTGATTAATGAATGTTTCTTAGGTATTTATTTATAATATCTTTTAACCATCTAAGGTGAGATTACAATTTTTTTTCTAGCTTCATAGGGAAAACAGATTTTGTAGAAATAATTGGAAAATCAGTTTTTCTCTATCGTTATCACATTATCCTTCCATTGCTGAATGATTCTGGCAGGTAAGTAGTAGGGAAATTGTGTTCCTATCACTTTTCAAGAGAACAAGTTTATGGATAGAAGAGAGAATGTATTATATACAAATAGATTGTTTAGAGAAAGATCTGGTGCTTGCCTGTCAGAAATTAACATGGATGTGAAACTTGATTGGTTTCTAGATTGAAAGTAGAGCTACACAGGTCACTTTTAGGATATTTGAGAAAACTTGGAATATGGACGGGATAGCGACGATACTATGTGATAATGTGATAGTGTAATCACTATGTGATTAGATGTGATAATGCTATTGTGTTTTTGTAGGACAATACCCATAGTCTTAAAAGAGATATGAGCTGAATTAATAAAATTTAATTAAATACATTCATAAAATAAATACATTTGTAAAATAAATGTGTCAAAATGTTAATTGGTGAATATAAGTAAAGAATATATAGGCATTTATTTCACTATTTTTCAGTTTAAACAGTGAATTCTGAAAGGTAAACCATTTTATGTTTAAGGGGTACAGAAATTTGATTTCGAATGGAAATCAGGTGAGGAAAATTCATATATAAATAAATTTTAAAAAATGGGTGAATATGAATAGCTTGGGCTACACAGAGCAATTTTAGATTTTAGTTTATAGTTTTATTCTTTAAATTTTATTCACAGTAAAGAAAATGGCTAGTTTTCACAGTTTGTTTGTATATGGCAAATATAAATTGAAGATGGTAAAATATTTTTGAAAATCCTAACTTTAAGAATTGTAAGTTTGTATTATGGTAACTCGAGGCTAGAAATTTTTAGAGGATCAAAACAAGCATCTGTTATTGGTATGTCATTTGTGTATTCTTAGCTGTATGCTTCTGGAATATATGTACAAATGCCTTAAAAAGTTTATTTACATTAAATACTATTATATTGTACTACTATTACTGAATTATTTATACTACTAAAACTGTAGTAATACTACTAAATTGTTTATACTACTACATTACACGTTATAAGCAATATTTTAATGATCAGAAGACTACATCTCTATGTACAAAGTATTAATTTTGAATTTGTATAATACTAGTTGATGCCCTACCAGGAATTGACACACTTTTTCTAAAGGGCCAGGTAGTAAATATTTTGGCTTTGTGGGCCATAGGATTTTCTGTTAACTACCCAACTCTGCCATTGCAGTCTGAAAGCAGATGATGAGTAAACAAATGAGTATGGCTAAATTCCAGTAAAACTTTATTTACAAAAACAGGAAGTTGTGGCCTGGCATGGTGGTTCACACCTATATTCCCAGCATTTTGGGAGGCTAAGGTGGGAGGATCACTTACCCCCAGGAGTTCAAGACCAACCTGGGCAACATGGCAAGACCCCATGTCTACCAGAAGAAAAAAAAGGAAAAGAAAAATTAGCCAGCTTGTGGTCCCAGCTATTAGGGAGGCTGAGGTGAGAGGATCACCTGAGTCCAGGGGGTACAGGTTGCAGTGAGCTGTGTTCTTGCCACTGCACTACAGCCTGGGTGACAGAGCAAAGCCCTGTCTCAAAAAACAAAACCAAAAAACCTGGGAAGCTGCCATAGTGGTTTGCCCACTCCTCTTATAGAACAGGCAAGAATGACTTGTAATAATGAGGATCGTGTTTCTTATTTATATATTATAATAGAATTCTTGAAGTATTTGGAAATTTTCTTATAATAGTTTATTGTTATGTGAAAGATCATGTCTATGGTATGTACTAACCATCTCTTGAATTGAGGCGTACAAGTCATCTTGATCATATAATCATTATATTGTGTGTCACCCTAAAGTCCTTTTAGGATGAGGTTGGAATCCAAATAATCTTGATTAGAGTCCATCTATAAATTATCTTAAATCTCAACATTTAATTTATTTACTTTTCATTATTACTAATAAGATGTTAAGATTTATGTACTTATTATTCACAGAAATGTTTTCTCTTTTAGAGTTCACTCGGTTTAGTGCCCAAGCATGAAATATTTTAGCAGAAATCTTAGTAAGGACTATGATCAGATATTTTCCCTCTGTTTTATCCACATTTGAATTTCATTCTGAGTGGAAAAAGTAACCAGTTATATTTGATATTACTGTGTATCTCCAGAAACGGTCATTTCTACCATTGGACGTAATATCCAAAGTAAATTCATTTTCTGAGGATTTACCTACATTAGGTAGACTTTGGGTATTATTTATTTGGTGATGGTGGTTACTACTGAGTAAGAAAAGTAACATTTTATGTATATTGGTGAATAAAAATTGAACTTGTATTCTGATCTGAATTTCAGATCTTTATTGTGTTAACACTTAAGGTTTTATATAAATGGGATAGCTTTAAGTAACAGCTTACAGTAAGTTCAGCTTACTGTATATTCTAATTATTAGATATACGGTAAGAATATGTCTCAAGTAATTTTGTTTTGGAGGAGAAATCTTTCTGCCTTCTTCCTCCTGCCTTACAAACTGGTGATTGCCTGTTTGCCCTCATTTATGATAAAGTTCCAAAGTGATTGTTTGTACCTCCCATATTTAATTATAAGACACATAATTATAAGATACATATTTAATTATAAAACAAATAAATCGTTGTAAGCAGTAAGAAAGATAACTTGTCTGAGAGGGAAACACACACGCACACAAACCCAGAAAGCATCATCAAGGGTCATTTAATGTGAGAAGAGATTGCCGTGTCTGCCTCAGTACATTTTAAAATATATCAGTGTAGGAATTTAATAAACTAATTGACAAGAGGAACATTTTTTTAAGCATACTTTTTAATGAAAGACTGGGAAATATTTAATATTTATGTAGGGAAGATTTTCATCCAAAATTAATAAATTGAAAATAGTTTTGACATTTAAAGTTATATAATGATCATATAGTAGGAAAATCTCTGAGAAATAAAATCTTGCCTAATAATAAATGGTTAATATAGATTTATTTTATCTATTTCACTATCTCTTGGTACTATTTTAAATCTCTAGGACTCCTGTCATTTTTAGTTATAAATTCATGTTTTTTGAAAATTGAGAAATCCTAAAGACTGCATATTTTTGAAATAATTTATGGATTATTCAATACAATTGGTTGGTATGTACTCTGGCATTGCTATTTAGTTATTTATTGCATGACATATTTATAAAGTTGATTAGTGATAATGTCTTAATAGACTTTATTTTTCAGTGCAGTTTTAAATTTACAGACGAATTGAACACAAAGTACAGAGAATTCCCATAATCTCCCACCTCCCTGACACTACCAACAGCTCTCAGTTTATTCCTACTAATACCTTGCATTGGTGGTCTACATTTATTATAATTGATGAACCAATATTGATACATTATAGTTAACTAAAGTTCGTAGTTTACATTAGGATTTATTCTTTATGTTGTACAGTTTCATAGGTTTTGCCAAATGTATAATGTCATGTCTCCAAAATTATGGTGTCATCCAGATTAGTTTCACTGCCTATATATCCCCTGTGCACCTCCTGTTCATCTCTCTCCACAATCCCTGTTAATAACTAATTTTTTTCTTCCCGTTCTTTTTACTGATACATGTATGTAGTAGTGGTTAAATATATATAAATTTACTACCTTAACCATTCTGACAACGGAACTTTTTACTTTGTCTATAGTATTGCCTTTTCCAATATGTCATGTAGTTAGAATTGACTCCCAATCCTGCAAGCCCTTTTCATAATGGCGTTAATCTATTCCTGAGGGTGAGGCTCTCATGACCTGAAAACCTCCCATTTTAAAAATTATGTTACTTGTTTTTTGAGTTCCTTGTATATTTTAGATATTAACCCCTTTGCAGATATATGGTTTGCAAATATATTTTCTCATTCTGTATACTTGTTTCTTTACTCTGTTGATTGTTTTCTTTGCTCTGTAAAAGTGTTTTAGTTTATTATAATCCCATTTGTCTATTTTTGCTTTTGTTGCCAGTTCTTTTGGGGTCATATCCAAAACATTATTATCCAAACCAATTTCATAGAGCTTTTCCCCTCTGTTTTCTTCTAGCAGTTTTGCAATTTCGTGTCTTATGTTTGTGTTTAATGCAGTTTGAGTTGATTTTTGTGTATGTTTTTAGATGAGGATCTAATTTTATTCTTCTGCATGTAGGTAACCAGTTTCCCCAGCACCATTTATTGAAGAGACTATCCTCCCTCATTTTGTGTTCTTGGCGTCTTTATTGAAAATCAGTTGACAGTAAATGTGTGGATTTACTTCTGGGTTCACTCTTCTGTTCTGTTTGTGTGTGTGCTTTTATGCCCGTACCATGCTGTTTTGATTGCTGTAACTTGATAGTGGATTTTCAAATTAGGTAATGTGAAGCCTCTGGATTTGTTCTTTTTGCTCAAGACTGCTTTGGCTATTTGGGGTTATTTGTGGTTCCATATGAATTTTAGGATTGTTTTTTCTGTTTCTGTGAAAAGTGTCATTAGATCAAGATTGCATTCAGTCTGTAGGTCACTTTGGGTAGTCTGGACATTTTGACAATATTCTTTTTTTTTTTTTTTGAGACAGAGTCTTCCTCTGTTACGCAGGCTGAAGTGCAAGTGGTGTGATCTCAGCTCACTGCAACCTCTACCTTCCAGGCTCAAGTGATCCTCCCACTCAGCCTCCTGAGTAGCTGGAACTATCTGTGCATGCCACCACGCCTGGCTAATTTTTGTATTTTTTGTAGAGATGGGGTCTCACCATGTTGTCCAGGCTGGTCTCAAACTTCTGAGCTTAAGTGATCCGCCCACCTTGGCCTCCTAAAGTTCTGGGATTACAGATTCCATATGGCATGAACCACTGCGCCTGGCCATACCAATATTCTTTCAATCCATAAAGTTAAGGTATCTTTCCATTTAATTGTGTCTTCTTCCATTTATTTCCTCAGTGTTCATACAGGCGTGAACCACTGCACCTGGTCTTAACAATATTCTTTCAATCCATAAAGTTAGGATATCTTTCCATGTAATTGTGTCTTCTTCCATTTCTTTCATCAGTGTTTTATAGTTTTCACAGTATGGTGTACAGGCTGTACTTCTTTGGTCAAATTTATTTGTAAATATTTACCTTTTTTTGGTAGCTATTGTTAATGAGATTTTTTTAAATTTCTTTTTTGGATAGTGTGGAAGTGATACTGATTTTCACATGTTAATTTTGTATCTTGCAGAATTACTGAATTTGTTTGTTCGTTCTAACAGCTTATGCCAGAGTCTTTAGGTTTTACTCCATGAAAGATTGCATTGTCTGCAAGCAGAGAGATATAACTTTTTCCTTTGGATGCCTATGATTTCTTTCTCTTATTTAATTTTGCTTGATACAGTATTCTTTTTTTTTTTTTTTTGCTCTTCATAGGAGTTATTTAGTATTTACAGCTTTCAACGTAGACATCTCCCTGATTCATTTTTATTTATTATTTTTTTTTAGTTTTATTTTTCCATAAGTTATTGGGGTACAGGTGGTATTTGGTTACATGAGTAAGTTCTTCATTGGAGATTTGTGAGAACCTGGTGCACCCGTCACCCGAGCAGTATACACTACACCATATTTGTTGTCTTTTATCCCCCACTTCGCCACAAGTGTTCAAAGTCCATTGTATCATTGTTATGCCTTTGTGTCCTCATAGCTTAGCTCGCATATATCAGTGAGAACATGCAACGTTTGGTTTTCCATTCCTGAGTTACTTCACTTGGAACAGTAGTCTCTAATCTCATCCAGGTCATTGCAAATGCTGTTAATTCATTCCTTTTTATGGTTGAGTAGTATTCCATCATACATATATATATATATGTATAATCAGAGTTTCTTTATCCACTCATTGATAGGCATTTGGGTTGGTTCCATGATTTTGCTATTGTGAATTGTGCTGCTACAAACATGTGTGTGCAAGTATCTTTTTAGGATAATGACTTCTTTTCCTCAGGGTAGATACCCAGCAATGAGATTGCTGAATCAAATGGTAGTTCTACTTTTAGTTATTTAAGGAGTCTCCACACTGTTTTCCATAGCAGCTGTACTAGTTTACATTCCTAACAGCAGTGTAGAAGTGTTCCCTGTTCACCACATCTATGCCAACATCTACTGTGTTTTGATTATTTGATTACGGCCATTCTTATAGGAGTAAGGTGGTATTACATTGTGGTTTTGATTTGCATTTCCCTGATCATTAGTGATGTTGAGCATTTTTTCATATGTTTATTGGCCGTTTGTTTATCTTCTTTTGAGAGTTGTCTATTCATGTCCTTAGCCCACTTTTTGATGGTATTGATTGTTTTTTCTTGTTTTGTTTGAGTTTGTTGTAGATTCTGGATATTAGTCCTTTGTCAGATATATAGATTGTGAAGGTTTTCTCCAACTCTGCGGGTTGTCTGTTTACTTTGCTGACTGTTCCTTTTGCTGTGCAAAAGCTCTTTAATTAGGTCACAGCTATTTATTTTTGTTTTTATTGCAATTGCTTTTGAGTTTTTGGTCATGAAATCCTTGTTTAAGGCAATGTCTAGAAGGGTTTTTCCAGTGTTATCTTCTGGAACTTTTATAGTTTCAGGTCTTAGATTTAAGTCCTTAATCCATCTTGAGTTGATTTTTGTATAAACTGAGAGATGAGGATTGAGTTTCATTCTCCTACATGTGGCTAGCCTAGTATCTGAGCACCATTTGTTGAAAAGGGAGTCCTTTCCCCACTTTATGTTTTTGTTTGTTTTGTCAAAGATCAGTTGCTATAAGTATTTGGATTTATTTCTGAGTTCTCTATTTTGTTCCATTGGTCTTCATGCCTATTTTTATACCAGTACCATGCTGTTTTGGTGACTATGGCCTCATAGTATATTTTGAAATCAGGTAATGTGATGCCTCCATATTTGTTCTTTTTGCTTAGCCTTGCTTTGGCTATGAGGGCTCTTTTTTGGTTGCATATGCATTTTAGAATTGTTTTTTCTAACTCTGTGGAGAATGATGATGGTATTTTGATGAGGATTGCCTTGAATTTGTAGATTGCTTTTGGCAATATGATGATTTTTACAGTATTGATTCTGGCCATCCATAAGCATGGGATGTGTTTCCATTTGTTTGGTTGTCTGTCATTTCCTTTAGCAGTGTTTTGTAGTTTTCCTTGTAGAGGTCTTTTGACTCCTTTGTTAGGTATATTCCTAAGTATTTTATTTTTTTTTTGAAGCTATTGTAAAAGGGGTTGAGTTACTGATTTCTCAGCTTGATTGCTATTGGTATATAGAAGAGCTACTGATTTGTGTACTTTAATCTTGTATCCGGAAACTTTACTGAATTCTTTTATCAGTTCTAGGACCTTTCTGGAGAAGTAGTTAGGGTTTTCAAGGTAAACAATCATATTGTCAGCAATAGCAACGCTCTGACTTCCTCTTTACCTATGTGGATGCCCTTTATCTCTTTCTCTTGTCGGGTTGTTCTGGCTAAGACTTCCAGTACTGTGTTGAAGAGGAGTGTTGAGAATGGGCATCCTTGTTTTATTCCCATTCTCAGGGGGAATGCTTTCAACTTTTCCCCATTCAGTATTATGTTGGCTGTGGGTTTGTCATAGATGGCTTTTATTCCATTAAGGTATGTCCCTTGTATGCTGATTTTGCTGAGAGTTTTGATCATAAAGTGATGCTGGATTTTGTCGAATGCTTTTTCTGCATCTATTGAGATGATCATGTGATTTTTTTTTTTTTTTTTGAGACGGAGTCTCGCTCTGTCACCCAGGCTGGAGTGGAGTGGCCGGATCTCAGCTCACTGCAAGCTCCGCCTCCCAGGTTTACGCCATTCTCCTGCCTCAGCCTCCCTAGTAGCTGGGACTACAGGCACCCGCCACCTTGCCCGGCTAGTTTTTTTGTATTTTTAGTAGAGAGAGGGTTTCACCGTGTTAGCCAGGATGGTCTCGATCTCCTGACCTCGTGATCCACCCGTCTCGGCCTCCCAAAGTGCTGGGATTACAGGCTTGAGCCACCGTGCCCGGCCGATCATGTGATTTTTTAAAAAAATTCTGTTTATGTGGTGAATCATATTTATTAACTTGCATATGTTAAACCATCCCTGCATCCCTGGTATGAAACCCACTTGATCATGGTGGATTATCTTTTTGTATGTGTTATTGGATTTGGTTAACTAGTATTTTGTTAAGGATTTTAGTATCTATGTTCATCAAGGATGTCGGTCTGTAGTATTCTTTTTTGGTTATGTCCTTTCTTGGTTTTGGTATTAGGGTGATGCTGGCTTCATAGAATGGATTAGGGAGGGTTCCCTCTTTCTCCATCTTGTGGAATAGTGTTGAAAGGATTCATACCAATTCCTCTTTGAATGTCTGGTAGAATTCTGCTGTGAATCCGTCCGGTCCTGGACTTTTTTTTTTTTTTTTTTTTTGATAATTTTTAAATTACCATTTCAATCTCGTGCTTGTTATTGGTCTGTTCAGGGTATCTAATTCTTCCTTATTTAAGCAAGCAGAGTTGTATTTTCCTGGAATTGATCCATCTCTTTTAGGTTTTCTAGTTTATGTGCATAAAGGTGTTCATAGTAGTCTCGAATGATCTTTTGTGTTTCAGTAGTGTCAGTTGTAGTATCTCCTGTTTCATTTCTCAGTGAAGTTATCTGGATTTTCTCTCTTTTCTTGGTTTATGTTGCAAATGGTCTGTCAATCTCATGTGTCTTTTTCAAATAACCAGCTTTTTGTTTCATGTATCTTTTGTACTGTATTTTTTGTTTGTTTCAATTTTGTTTAGTTCTGCTCTGCTCTTATTTTTTTTCTTCTACTGGGTTTGGTTTTGGTTTGTTCTTGTTTCTCTATTTCCCTGAGGCGTGACTTTAGATTGTCTGTCTGTGCTCTTTCAACCTTTTTGATGTAGGCATTTGGGGCTATGAACTTTCCTCTTAGCATTGCCTTTGCTGTGTCCCAGAGGTTTTGATAGGTTGTGTCATTATTATCATTCAGTTCAAAGAATTTTTTAATTTCCATTTTGATTTCATTTTTGATCCAGTGCTCATTCAAGAGCAGGTTATTTAATTTCCATGTATTTGCATGGTTTTGATGGTTCCTTTTTGAGTTGATTTCCAGTTTTATTCCACTGTGGTCTGAGAAAGTGCTTTATATCATTTCAATTTTCTTAAATTTATTGAGGCTTTTTGTATGGCCTGTCATATTGTCTATCTTGGCAAAAGTTCCATGGCTGTTGAATAGAATGTGTATTCTGCGGTCGTTGGATGAAATGTTCTGTATATATCTGCTAAATCTGTTTGTTCCAAGGTATAGTTTACATTTATTGTTTCTTTGTTGTCTTGTTGACCTGTCTAGTGCTGTCAGTGGAGTATTGAAGTCCCCGCCCCCGCTCCTGCCCCCCCCATTATTGTGTTGCTGTCTATCTCATTCTTAGGTCTGTTAGTAATTGTTTTATAAATTTGGGGGCTCCAGTGTTAGGTGCATATATGTTTAGGATTGTGATATTTTCCTGTTGGACAAGGCCTTTTATCATTATATAATGTCCCTCTTTGTCTTTTTTAACTGCTGTAGCTTTAAGGTTTCTTTTGTCTCATATAAGAATTGCTACTTCTGCTTGCTTTTGGTGTCCATTTGCATGAAATGCTTTTTACCACCCCTTTACTTTAAGTTTATATGAGTCCTTATGTGTTAGGTGAATCTCTTGAAGGCAGCAGATAATTGGTTGGTGAGTTCTTACCCATTCTGCAATTCTGTATTTTTTAGGTGGAACATTTAGGCCATTTACATTCAATGTTAGCATTGAAATGTGAGGTACCCTTGCATTCATCATGTTCTTTGTTACCTTCATACTTTGTTTTTTTGTTTTTGCTTTTTAACTTGTATTTTTGTTTTATAGGTCGTGTGTGCTTTATGCTTTAAAGAGATTCTGTTTTGATGTGTTTCCAGGATTTGTTTCAAGATTTAGAACTCCTTTTAGCAGTTCTTTTAGTGGTTGCTTGTTAATGGTGAATTCTCTCAACATTTGTCTGAAAATGACTGTATCTTTCCTTCATATATGATGTTTAGTTTCGCTGTATACAAAATTCTTGTCTGAAGATTGTTTTGTTTGAGGAGGTTGAAGATAGGGCCCCAATCCCTTCTAGCTTGTATGGTTTCTGTTCAGAAATCTGCTGTTAATCTGATAGGTTTTCCTTTATAGGTTACCTGGTGCTTCTGTCTAACAGCTCTTAATGATACTTTCCTTCGTCTTAACTTTGGATAACCTGATGACAGTGTACCTAGACAATGATCTTTTTGCAATGAATTTCCCAGGTGTTTTCTTTGTGCTTCTTGTATTTGGATGTCTAGGTTTCTAGCAAGGCCAGGGGAGTTTTCCTTGATTATTCTTCCAGATGTGTTTTCCAAGCTTTTAGAATTGTCTTCTTCCTCAGGAACACTGATTATTCTTAGGTTTGGTTGTTTAACATAATCCCAAACTTCTTGGAGGGTTTGTTCATATTATTCTGTTTTCTTTTTCTTTGTTGGATTTAGTTCGAAGACCTTGACTTTGAGCTCTCAATTTCTTCTGCTTGTTCTGTTCTATTGCTGAGACTTTCCAGAGCATTTTGCATTTCTAAAAGTGTGTCCAAAGTTTCCTGAATTTTTGATTGTTTTTTCTTTATGCTATCTATTTTGTTGAATATTTATCCCTTCACTTCTTATATCATTTTTTGGATTCCCTTGCATTGGGCTTCGCCTTTCTCTGGTCCCTCCCTGTTTAGCTTAATAACTAACCTCCTGAATTCTTTTTCAGGTAATTGAGGGATTTCTTCTTGGTTTGGATCCATTGCTGGTGAACTAGTGTGATTTTGTCGGGGTGTTGATGAGCCCTGTTTTGTCATATTACTAGGGTTGGTTTCCTGGTTCTTTCCTATTCGGGTAGGCTCTGTCAGAGGGAAGGTCTAGGGTTGAAGGCTGTTGTTCAGATTTTTTTGTCCCACAGGGGGTTCCCTTGATGTAGTACTCACCCCTTTTTCCTGTGGTTATGGCTTCCTGTGAGCCAAACTGCATGATTGTTTTCTCTCTTCTGGGTTTAGCCACCCAGCGAGTCTACTCAGCTCCTGGCTGATGCTGAGGATTTCTGTGCAGAGTCCTGTGATGTGAACCGTCTATGGGTCTCTCAGTGGTGGATGCCAGTGCCTGTTCTGGTGGAGGTGATGGAGGTTGCAACTGACTCCGTGAGGGTTCTTAGCTTTGGTGGTTTAATGCTCTATTTTTGTGCTAGTTGACCTCCTGCCAGGAGGTGGCACTTTCTGCATCAGCTGTAGTAGTGTGGAGAGGGACCGGCAGTGGGTGGGGCCCTAGAACTCCCAGGATTGTATATCCTTTTTCTTTGGCTACCAGGTTGCCTAGGGAAATCCCATCAGGTGGGGGTGGGGCTAGGTGTGTCTGAGTTCAGACTCTCCTTGGGCAGATCTTGCTGTAGCTACACTGGGGGATGTGGTGAGATTCCCAGGTCACTGGAGTTGTGTACCTAGGAGGATTATGACTGCTTCTGCCAAGTCATGCGATAGTCAGGGATGTGAGGAAAAGCAGCAATCACAGGCATCACTCAGCTCCCAAGCAAACTGAAGGGCTGGTCTCATTCCCACCGTGCTGCCCAGCCCACGACAGCCCCAAGTCTGTTTCCAGGTGGAGGGCACGCTGGAAAACTTTCCAGAGGCTTTCCGCTTCTCAGAGTATTTGAGGTGTCTCCCAGGTCCTGCAGGAACAGTCTGCTTTCTTCATAGTGTCTGTGATTCCTTCTCAGGATTGCTGGTATGTTCTTGCAGTCGATCTGGAGCTAAAATTCACAATCTGGTACAGTATTCTTGGTGGACATTTTTTCCCCTCCTTTTCATCACTTTGACTATATTATCCCATTTTCTCCTGGTCTGTAAGATGTCTACTGAGAAAACTGCTGTTAGCCTTATGTGAACTCTGTTATATGTGATTTCTTTCTCTTCTCTTGTTGGTTTCAGAATCTTTTATGTTTGATTTCTGACAGTTTGGTGATAATATACCTTCATCTATTCTTGTTTGAATTAACTCTGATGGGAGATTTTCTTCCCTTCCTATATGTTGGTATTTATATCTTCTCCAGATTTGGGACATTTTCTGCTGTTTTTAAAAATAAGATTTCTATCACCTTTTCTCTTTCTTCTTCTTGAACTCCTATGACCCAAGTATTTGCTGTTTTGATGCTGTCTCATATATTTTATAAACTTTCTTCAGTTTTCATAGTTTTTTTTTCTCTTTTGACTATATATTTTTAACTAACTTGTCTTTAAGATCATAGATTTCTGCTTGATCAGTTCTGATAGTGTTGATACTGTGTTTAATTTCATTCATTGTGTTTTTTGGCTTTGGAATTTGTTTCTTTTTATAATTTCAATCCATTAGTTTTCCCATTTTGGTCATTTATTTTCTTGAAGTTCACTGAGTTAACTTAAAAAGATTATTCTGATTTCTTTCTCAGGCAGTTTATCTCCATTTCTTTGGGGTCAGGCACTGGGAGATTGTATTCTTTTGGTGGTGTTTTCTCTCCTTGGTTTTTCATGATTCTTGTTGCATTATGTTGATGTCTGAGCATCTGGTGGAGTAGTCACCCCATGCAGACTTTTTGGGCTAGTTTTGCTGTGGAAAGACCTTCACCTTATGAGGGCGCTTGTTGTTTGGGTATAACAATTCTGGCACCAGTGAGGGTTCAAGCTGGGTAATCTGTGTAGCTCTGTCAGCTGAGGTTGATTTTAGACCAAGATTGGAGGGATGCTCAGTGGCTAATAGTGTGAATCCTCAGTGGCTAATACTAATGTCTGCAAACAAGGGTTGCAGACATTAGTCTGCAAGACTAGGCAGCAAGGGTTGTTGGGGTCTTTGGTGACAATGACTGCTAAGGTCCTTGTGATCTCTTTTACTCCTAACAGGGAAGTTGTGGCTGAGCGTAGATTTGTCTTGGTACTGGGTATGGCTTGTGGACTTGCTTGAAATAGCAGTGGTACCAGTTTGTGATGTGTGTTGCCTGTGGTGTGGCCTTGGAGTTGAGACCTGAAACCTGGGTACTTGTGGAGGGAGTATAGCTCTGGCATCTGGGTCCATAATGGCACTGATATGTGTGGTGTAGGCACCTCACCTGCCGTGTTGGCAACAGTATGTGAGGCCTGGAAGCTTGTGAACACATCAGTGGATATAAGAATTGGGAGTACAGGTATATGCAGAATTAGAGAGGCTTCTAGGTAGAGGTGGTGCCTAGCTCTGTGTGATAGCTGGTTTGGTACCTGGAGTACAGGCATGAGCAGTGAGGACTTGGCTTTTAGCCCAAGAATATGAAGTTGCTCACTAAGGTGATAGCTCTAATACCTGAAATGTGGGCCCCAGTGCAGCCACATTGCCTGGGCTTGGAGTGGGTTATTTGTAGAATGACTGCAGTTCTGGGGTTGGAGCAGGTGTGGAGTTGGGAAAGATAGTGGCTTCTACTCTGTTATGTTGGTGATGTCACTTCTATTATTGGATTTTTAAGGCAGGGAGTGACATGATGTATGGTTTTGAATCATCTGATAACAATGTGGTATATAGTATATATTAGAAGGGACCAGAAGGATTTTGTAGTGAAAAATGCTGAGGGCTTGAATGAACTAAAACCACATAAAGAAAGGGAACTCTGAAAACTGTGGTTGAAAATTAGTTGTGTGGCATGTAATTTAATTTATAAACAAACAAGTTGGCAGAAGGAACATTTTGTCAAATGTTATTAGAATAGTCTAGCTGAATTTATGTAGATGTATTTGTGAAAAGACTTTTATAACTTTGAAAATTTCAAAATGTGACAAATCAGTCATTTTATATGTGTAATAGCCCTGAATCATAAAATGCAGTAGGTATAGCGGAAGCAATAAATATTGTAGTTATATTGGAGCTGGTATGAAAAGACCATGATATTATGTAATATAGGTGGTGAGATAAAATGAGTTGTGTTCTAGTAATATGGAAACCATTCATTTAGATTTAGAGCTAAAAGCTGATATTTTTCATTTGAGCTAGTTCAGGGAGTCTAATAGCTTAGATTTAAAAGTTCTACAAAGTATAGTTAGCTATGTCATTTTCTAGAATTTATGCCTCATGAGAATAATACTTTTCTTTGAAAAGCAAACAAATTAACAAATATAAAAGCATGAAGAAAATGCCTGTTCCTCTGTGATTCCTATTGGATACATTATGTGTTCAATAAAGAAGATCAGGCCATGGTGTTCTTCAGTTGAGTTTCTGTAATCAACTCTTTCTAAAAATGAGTATTTCAGACTATTGATTTCTTCTATTTGTGTTCTTTTACTGCTCAAGTGGGTTTTCATTTTAAGTACATTATTGACTGAGGACAGCCATTGGTGCTTAAAAAGAATCTAGCTATAATGGCATTGTGCATTTTCTAAGATATTTGTGGCATTCTTACCCATTAAATTGGTACGTCGCTAGGATAAGCAACTGGAAAAAAATCTTTGAAGCCATTCTTTTCTATTCGTATTTTTGGTTTTATTTTGGATATTACTTCTTTTATTTTCTCACCCTGTATTCCTAATAAGTTCTTCCTCTTTGACCTTTCATTTTAGGAAAAAAAATTTAACAGAAACTTTCTGAGGTCTGTTTGTGTAGCTTTGAAATAGCTTCTACTAGCAGTCTGTTTAGTTTTAGAAAATGATACTAGCCTTGTAGCCAGTAGAATACTAAGTGGTATCATTAATGCCAAACATAATGATAAAATAGTGGAAAAATTTATTACGTATTTAGTTTTTGGATGGTTTTATTGAAATGTGTCTTTGAGCATAATTATCAAAGTGATTTTTCCTTTAAATTAAGTAACACTCCTCTGCTAAATTTTCAAAATTAGACCTCTTTAATTTGGATGGATGGGTAGAGATTAGTAACTTTTATCTGTAATATTTTCCTGTGTAAAGACGTTTTAAATGTCTTTTAATCTATTTTAAGTGAAATATAATTATTAGATGTGCTATTTACACATTTAAATAGATAACAAATACATTATTTTTCCATTTATAAGGCATCCACTTTGTGAGAGTGACTAACTCTTATTGATCCTGATCTGTAGTGTACTGGTACTTAGTTCTCATCTACCAACATATTTAGCCTTTCTACAGCATATAGTCTGTTAAAAAGAGAAATACAACAAATTTAATTTAAAGATTTAATTGGCTTTTTTTTCTTTTTTTTTTTTTTGACATGCGAGTCTTGCTCTGTCGCTCAGGCTAGAGTACAGTGGCACAATCTTGGCTCACTGCAACCTCCCCCTCCTGGGTTCAAGCAATTCTTCTGCCTCAGCTTCCCAAGTAGCTGGGACTACAGGCACGCACCACCATGCCCGGCTTATTTTTGTGTTTTTGTTAGAGACGAGGTTTCACCATATTGGCCAGGCTGGTCTCGAACTCCTGACCTCGTGATCCGCCCACCTTGGCCTCCCAAAGTGCTGGGATTACAGGCATGAGCCACTGTGTCCGGCCCGGCTTTTTCTTTCTTTCTTTCTTTCTTTTTTTTTTTAGTTCTAGAATCAGGCAACACCCCATTCTATAAAATAGAATGGACTGAGCAGAGATAGTTGGCTTTATAGGCCAAAAAAGGCTGAAGAAAACAGAAACAAGAAACAAAAAGCAAATTGGTTGTTTCAAAGTTACTTTCCTTAGTGATGTTGAGCATTTTTTCATATGTTTGTTGGCCATTTGTATATCTTCTTTGGAAAATTGTTCATGTCCTTAGCCCACTTTTTGATGGGATTGTTTGCTTTTTTTCTTGCTAATTTGTTTGAGTTCCTTGTAGATTCTGGTCCTTTGTCGGATGTATAGCTTGTGAAGGTTTTCTCCCACTCTGTGGGTTGTGTGTTTACTCTGCTGTTTACATCCTTTTGGTGTGCAGAAGCTCTTTAGTTTAATTAAGTACCACCTATTTGTCTTTGTTTTTGTTACATTTGCTTTTGGGTTCTTGGTCATGAAGTCTTTGCCTAAGCCAATGTCTAGAAGGGTTTTTCTGATGTTATCTTCTAGTATTTTTATAGTTTCAGGTTTTATATTTAAGTCCTTGATCCATCTTGAGTTGATTTTTGTATAAGGTGAGAGATGACAATTCAGTTTCACTCTCCTTTATGTGGCTTGCCAATTATCCCAGCGCCATTTGTTAAATAGAGTATCCTTTCCCCACTTTATGTTTTTGTTTCCTTTGTTGAAGTTAAATTCACTGTAAGTATTTGGGTTTATTTCTGGCTTCTCTATTCAGTTCCATTGGCCTTGTGCCTATTCAAACCAAAACCCAATACCATACCACTATACTCCTGCAAGAATGGCCATAATCAAAAAATAAAAAAACATAGATGATGGCATGGATGTGGTGAAAAGGAAACACTTCTGTACTGCTGTTGGGAATGTAAACTAGTATAACCACTTTGGAAAACAGTGTGGAAATTCCTTAAAGAACTAAAAATAGAACTACCATTTGCTCCAGCAATCCCAATCCTAGGTATCTACTCAGAGGAAAAGAAGCTATTATACAAAAAAATATTTGCATATACATGTTTACAGCAGCACAATTTGCAGTTGTAAAAATGTGGAACCAGCCCAAATGCCCATCAATCAATGAGTAGATAAATTGTGGCATATATGTATATATAGATGGAATACTACTCAGCCGTAAAAAGGAACTAATGGCATTCACAGTACCTGGATGGAACTGGAGACTATTATTCTAAGTGAAGTAACTCAGGAATGGAAAACCAAACATTGTATATTCTCACTCATAAGAGGGAGCTAAGCTATGAGGATGCAAAGGTATAAGAATGATATAATGGACTTTGGGGACTTGGTGGAAAGGGTGGGAAGGGGGTGAGGGTTAAAAGACTACAAATTGGGTTCAGTGTATGCTGCTTGCATGATGGGAGCATCATAATCTTGCAGATCACCACTAAAAAACTTACTCATGTGACCGAATACCACCTGTTCCCCTCAAAGCCTATGGAAATAAATTTATTTAAAAAGTTATTTTCCTCATACAATTGAAACAGAGGGGACTTCCTTATCATGCTGGCTCCAGGTAAAGTGGGCCTTATTGGCTGCTGTGGATCTCCTGTTTTTGGAAAACTGGCCCATCTCAAAGTTCAGTTCATTTACTTGGCACTTAAGAGGAGTGATTCCATTTTGGTTTGGTCTGGTCTGCTAAAGTTTAGTGCAGGAGGCTAGTCTAAAACAGTGGCTTGCCGTAAACTTTATCAAATCCACTTGCTAAAGGACACTGAAAGATACAAAGCTAAAAAAATACTCTACCTTTGGCTTTTTTCTAGTTATATTAAAACAAAGTACAGTTTAATTCAAACTATTTTCAGATTCCCATTAGGTGCCACATACCGATAATATAAAGATTGACAAACTCAAATGATCCTTGCTTTCAAGTATTTGACAATGTTAAGAGTAAATAGTCTTGCACACATGGTACATATGAAATAATACAAATCATAGCTATAAACAGGATTTTTAGGGACACAAATTAGAGCAACCACTTCTGTAAGGTGATGTAACGTTAACTAGGAGATTGCCAGGAGGTAGAACTGATGGCAAAGGTCATTTCAAGCAGAAATGAAGCAATTATCCCCAACCCCTCCCTGCACCAAAAAGACACAAAACAATAAAAGAAAAACCATAAACTAAAAAGAATAAGGGGAAAAACTTAAAAGGGCTAATGAATAGAAAAAATAGTACTTCCCATTATGTTTTAATAGGCTGAAATTATGCAAAGCTGGAATGGAAAAGAGCATGAGTTATAAGGTAAAGAGAATAAGTTTCAAGTTCCAATTTTACCTGCTCTGTGTTCCCAGATAAGTCACTCAATTTTCGTAAGCTTCCTTTTCTTCGTTGCAATAGATGCTGTTAGTACCCCATCCAGTTCCTTTTTATCTGGATGGTTTATTTACCTATTCCTCACCTATAGTGTTGGTGACTCACAGCTCTCAGTTCTCACTAGCACCACAGAATTGCCAGGACCTGCCTACCAAGAAATCCCAGAGATCTTAAGCTTCCCACTTTCCCAGGGGTAGGTAGGTGACCTGTAGCCAGTGACTGGTTGATATAAGGGTATAAGGCCTTGTCTTTGTCTCAATATGTGGCATCTCCCTGGTGCCAGTTAGACTCCAGAGCTCACTCTGGGATCAGGTTGAGGCTGGACTTTAGCTGAACCCACAGTTTTGTTGCCTTATTCACTTCTTTAAATTTTTTACTAAGAGCAGTTCCTCAAACATGTGCATGGAGTTCTTGTCTTAGGTTTTGCCTCTCAGGGACTTGACCTAACCCCCACCCCCACCTTTCCCCAGCCCTTTAAAAAAACCTGTTATCAGGTATACATAATTTAAAATTTACAGTTTTCACCATTTTAAAGTGTACAATTCAGTGACATTAAGTATATTCCCAGTGTTGTGCAACTGTCACCACTATCTCTTTTCATAACTTTTTCATCAACCCATAAGATAACTCCAAACCCATTAAGCAGTCGCTTCATATATCCAGGCCCCTAAGCAGCCACTGGTAACACCAAGGAATAGAATTACCTCATCGTATGGTAATTAACTCATTGAGGTACTTGCCAGCTATTTTCCAAAAGGGCCTTGCAATTTTATATTCCTACCAGCAATTTTGAAGTATTAGTGTTTTGATTCTCCACATATTCACCAATGCTTGTATTTTCCAATTTTATTTTGATGGTCATCCTGGTGGGTGTGGATACTCCTCTTTCAAATTGAACTAACTCTTAACATTATTGTGAGAGAAAACTTTTGACATATTACAAAGCACTGTATAAATGCTTTTACTTGTGATGTACGATCCAAACTGAAATTGGATTTAAAAGATTTGTTCTATCTTTGGTTTTATAAGACTTGCATAGAAAGAAAATAATAAAATTTGGTTGTGATTAACTGTTGGGCAGACTAATAGAAGTATACTTAAGCTTTTGGTTGTCCCTCTTTACGTTTAAGAGATGTTATTCTTGACATGGTTTCAGTGTAAGAAAAGATAATTGGGGCTTGGTTTCATTTTCAATGCTTGCTATTAATTGAAGGGCCACTTATGCCAGAATTTGCCATTAATATGTTTTGTTGTGTGTGTGTGTGTGCACGCGCGCACGTATATATATATTCACATATATAATACACATAAAAGTCATATACTTATTAAGAAAAGTGACAAAATGTTGGACAATAAGAAGAACATAAAAACATTTTTCCGTAGATAAAAATTTTAAATCAGTTTATTTTTGTATGTATTTGAGATGTGTATATATATATGTACATGATATTGTTAATTAATTTTTTTGTTGTTTTTGGCAGAGCCGGGGTCTCACTGTGTTGCCCAGGCTTGTCTGGAACTCCTTTGCTTAAGTGATCTTCCTGCCTCAGCCTCCCCAAAGTGTTGGGATTACAGGCTTGTTAGTTAATTTTTTTAGTTACCATTAAAATTGTTTTCTAAATTGACTAAAACATCTCTATATTGTCATTTTTAGTGACTGTGTACAGTATTCTTCCTTGTGGATATTACAGCATTTTAATAGAAAGATAAATAAAATTGGACTTTTATTTATATGACACATTTTTGTGTGTACATATGAATAAAAATCTTTAATCTTCAATCTTCAGTTAAGATTTCTTTTGTTTCAGGGGACACATATCTTATATTACTGCTTTTGTTTTTAACATAGTCATCAGTTTAAGATCATTACTTCATATACTTCTTTTTTTTTTTTTTTTTTTTTTTTGAGACAGAGTCTTGCTCTGTTGCCCAAGCTGGAGTGCAGTGGTGCAATCTCGGCTTACTGTAACCTCTGCCTCCTGGATTCAAATGATTCTTGTGCCTCAGCCTCCCAAGTTGCTGGGACTACAGGCCCCTGCCATCACACCCAGCTAATTTTTTTTTTTTTGTACTTTTAGTAGAGGTCGGGTTTCACCCCAAGTGATCCACCTGCCTTGGCCTTCCAAAGTGTTAGGATTATAGGCGTGACCACTGCACCTGGGCACTTCATATAATTCTACAAAACATTTTAATTTATTTTGATGTTTTTTAAACTTTGCACTTAAGTGGTTTTATGGTTTTTTCCCAAGGATAATTAATTGCCACAGTATTAAAATGGTCCATATTTTAGAAGCATTAGTTTTATTCTTTGATAAGTAATTTTAAAAGTTTAATATAAAAAGACACAGGGATCATTGTGAGATCAAGGTAAAGTTGACAGGAATTTAAAAGAAAATTTGGTTATACCTTTAAAGGTTTCCTATATTCTAAAGAGTACTTTAGTGGAGAGGTTTAGTTTGCAATATGGGATATTTTCGGATTTTACCATTCATTAAATAGAAAAGTAATGATTACATGGGCCAATTTTAGTCATTTTTCTGTCTCATTTGAGCAGATCTGATAGCTTTGTATGTTTTACAAAGTGTTGTGGATGTTTGAGTTATTGGTCATTAAGAGAGAACATTTTAGGGAGGCCGAGGTGGGCGGATCATGAGGTCAGGAGATCGAGACCATCTTGGCTAACACGGTGAAACCCCGTGTCTACTAAAAAATACAAAAAATTAGCCGGGCGTTTTGGTGGGCACCTGTAGTACCAGGTATTTGCGAGGCTGAGGCAGGAGAATGGCGTGAAGCCGGGAGGCGGAGCTTGCAGTGAGCCGAGATTGTGCCACTGTACTCCAGCCTGGGCGACAGAGCGAGACTCCGTCTCAAAAAAAAAAAAAGATAACATTTTAATGAATATTCTTCATATATGTTAGGCCCATCTTGGAAGGCTCCTTTCTGATTTTTGTAAATGACTTTTTTTGACCTGTTACAGGTAGATCAAAGAACAGATATCTAGGAATTAACTGTGATATATCTCCCATTCTCCTCATGATAACCTACTGTTTTTTCTTTTAAGTGACGAAAAGAATTTTAATTTTTCCTAGTTCTAAAACTTATTCATGCACATTGCTAAAATGTAGAAAACAAAATTTCTTAATGGCACTGTCATTCTTCCAGTCTGTCTTCTGTGTTTGTGTTCCTATTCATTCTTTGGTCTGTAATGATCTTCCTGTCTCCACTTTCTGAAGTCATGATCATTCATTAAATTATCTAAAATCCTAACTCTTCATAAAACTTCTCAGTGTAGCCTTGTGGAAAAGAGATGAACTTCATTGTGAGAACTGTATGAAGCTGTAAAAAGTTACCAGCTTTGGATTTTGTCAAATTGCATTCCACTCCTGGCTCTGCAGATTATCAGCTTGTGACCTGAAACTTGTTATTCAACTTCTGTCTTATTATGCTTTTTTATCTCTAAAGTAGGCATAATAATCTTTTTATGAATATCATGAGCATTAAATGAAATAATGTGTGTAAAGTACCTAATACAAGGAGCTGATAAGCAATTCATATTGAATGGTTCATTCAGTAAATACAAACTGGATGTTTACTCTGTGCTGAGTTTTCTCTGGGTCATGGGCTGTGTAGGGAGACAAATACTAAAATATTAAAATTTTATATACCATTAGTAATAGAGAGAGGGTATCTTCCTGAACTTTAAGTTCATTATCAACATGTGTTTGTGTGTGTGTAATTTGTTAATTTGTTAAGTTTTAAAAAGTCCCCAACAATTTATTGGTTCCCTGAAGATAATAAAATGAGCTCAGGTTTAAAATAAATGTGTTAGCATATTTGTAGTAATCCTTCTAATACTTGGATGTCTGCCAACCTGTCCTGGAGCTTCAGTGACAGAGGGACTCCTACTGTTTAAAGTATTTTATATAATTTTTGTATAACACGAACCTTTAAACACAAACCAGCTATTGTATCTAGAAGTATAGAAAAGACTGTGATCTGATGCACTGGTGAAGGAAAATCTAGGTTTGTCATGCCTATGAGACAGTACTATTCAGAACTTTATTAAAAACTTAAGGAACTTTGTATAGGATAACTCTGAATACAGTTGATTTCCTCTTTTCCTTATAAATCTACATCTAAGATACAAGTCTACCATAGAGAATTTTAGCTAGCAATGACAGGTAGATAGATATCCCTTTCTCTAAAATTTTTGCTTGTATAATGGTTTAGTTAAACTTCATGATGTCTGAAACCTGGCTTTACTATTTGCTGTGTAGTGGGGGATGAAGCACATAATTTTTTTTCCCTTTTTAAAAAATTTATTTCCGTAGGTTATTGGGGAACAGGTGGTGTTTGGATACATGAATAAGTTCTTTAGTGGTGATTTGTGAGATTTTGGTGTACCCATTACCTGAGCAGAATATGCTGTACATTGGTAGTCTTTTTCGTTTGTTTGTTTCTTGAGACAGAATCTCACTTTGTTGGCCAGGCTGGAATGCAGAGTGCAGTGGCACGATCTCCGCAGGGAACAGGTGGTGGTTGGTTACTTGAGTAACTTCTTCAGTGGTGATTTGTGAGATTTTGGTGCACCCATCACCTGAGCAGAATACACTGCACCCTATTTGTAGTCTTTTTTTTTTTTTTTTTTTTTTTTGAGACAGAGTCTGGCTCTGTTGGCCAGGCTGGAGTGCAGTGGCACGATTTCAGTTCACTGCAACCTTCATCTCCCGGGTTCAGATGCTCCTCCTGCCTCAGCCTCCTGAGTAGCTGGGATTACAGGCATGTGTCACCACACCTGGCTAATTGTGTTTTTGGTAGAGACAGGATTTCACCATGTTGACCTGGCTGGTCTCAAACTCCTGACCTCAGGTAATCTGCCTGCCTTGCCCTCCCAAAGTGCTGGGATTACAGGCATGAGCCATTGTGCCCGGCACTATCTGTAGTCTTTTATCCTTCACCCCCTTCCTACCCTTTCCCCCTGAGTCCCCAAAGTCCATTGTGTCATTCTTATGCCTTTGCATCCTCATAGCTTAGCTCTCACTTATGAGTGAGAAAATACAATGTTTGGTTTTCCGTTCCTGCATTACTTCACTTAGAATAATAGTCTCTAGTCTCATCCAGGTTGCTGTGAATGCCATTAGTTCATTCCTTTTTATGCTGAGTAGTGTTCCATTGTGTGTGTGTGTGTGTATGTATATGTATATGTATATGTATATGTATATGTATATGTGTGTATATATACATATATAGAATCACAATTTCTTTATCCATTTGTCGTTTGATGGGCATCTGGATCAATTCCATGTTTTTGCAGTTGTGAATTGTGCTGCTGTAAACGTGTGTGCAAGTATCTTTTCCTGTGACATTTTTTTCCTCTGGGTAGATACCCAGGATTGGGATTGCTGGATCAAATAGTAGTTCTACTTTTAGTTCTTTAAGGAATCTCCACACTGTTTTCTACAGTGGTTTTACTAGTTTATATTCCCACCAACAGTGTAGAAGTGTTGCCTGTTTAGTGCATCCATAGCAGCGTCTACCTAGTTTTTATTTTTTGATTATGGCCATTCTTGCAGGAGTTTGGTGGTATTGATCATTAGTGATGTTGAGTATTTTTTCATACATTTGTTGGCCATTTGTATATCTTCTTTTGAGAGTTGTCTATTCATGTCCTTAGCCCACTTTTTGATGGGATTGTTTTTTTCTTGTTGATTTCTGTGAGTTCATTGTAGATTTTGGATATTAGTACTTTGTCAGATGTATAGATTGTGAAGATTTTCTCTCACTTTGTAGGTTGTCTGTTTACTCTGCTGACTGTTTCTTTTGTTATGTGAAAGCTCTTTAGTTTAATTAAGCCCCAGCAATTTATCTTTGTTCTTATTGCATTTGTTTTTGGGTTATTGGTCATGAATTCCTTGCCTAAACCAATGTCTAGAAGGGTTTTTCCAATGTTATCTTCTGGAGCTTTTATAGTTTCAGGTCTTAGATTTAAGTCCTTAATCCATCTTGAGTTGTATAAGGTGAGAGATGAGGATCGATTTCATTCTCCTACATGTGGCTGGCCTAGTATCTGAGCACCATTTTTTGAAAAGTGTTCTCCAATTTATGTTTTTGTTTGTTTTTTTCAAAGATCAGTTGGCTGTAAGTATTTGGGGTTATTTCTGGGTTCTCTATTCCATTGATCTATGTGCCTATTTTTCCACCAGTACCATGCTATTTTGGTGACTATAGCCTAATAGCATAGTTTGAAATCAGGTAATGTGATGCCTCCAGCTTTGTTCTTTTTGCTTAGTCTTGCTTAGGCTATGTGGGCTTTTTTTTTTTTTTTTTGGTGCCATATTAATTTTAGAATTGTTTTTTTTCTAATTCTGTGATGAATGATAGTGGTATTTTCATGGGAATTGCATTGAATTTGTAGATGGCTTTTGGTAGTATGATCATTTTCACCGTATTGATTCTACCCATCCATGAGGATGGGATGTGTTTCCATTTGTTTGTGTTGTCTATGATTTCTTTTAGCAGTGTTTTGTAGTTTTCCTTGTAGTGGTCTTTCACCTCCTTTGTTAGGTATATTCCTAAGTATTTTTTTTTTTTTGGCAGCTATTGTAAAAGGGGTTGATTCTTGATTTGATTCTCAGCTTGGTCACTGTTGGTGTATAGAAGAGGTGCTGATTAGTGTACATTAATTTTGTGTCCGGGAACTTTGCTGACTTCTTTTATCAGTTACAGGGGCTTTCTGGAGGAGGCTTTAGGGTTTTATAGGTAAATGATCATATCAGCAAACAGCAACAGTTTGACTTCCTCTTTACCGATGTGGATGTCCTTTATCTCTTTCTCTTGTCGGATTGCTCCAGCTAAGACTTCCAGTACTGTGTTGAAGGGGAGTAGTGAAAGGTGGCATCCTTGTATTGTTCCTGTTCTCAGAGGAAATGCTTTCAAGTTTTCCCCATTCGGTATTATGTTGGCTGTGGGTTTGTAGTAGATGGCTTTTATTATATTGAGGTATATCCCTTGTATGCTGATTTTGCCAAGAGTTTTAATCATAAAGCAATGCTGGATTTTGTGAAATACTTTTTCTGCTTCTGTTGAGATGATCATGTGATTTTTAATTCTGTTTATGTGGTGTATCACATTTATTAACTTGCACATGTTAAACCATCCCTGTATCCCTGATATGAAACCCACTTGATCATGGTGAATTATCTTTTTGATATGTTGTGGATTTGGCTAGTGAGTATTTTGTTAAGGATTTTAGTATCTGTGTTCATCAGGGTTATTGGTCTGTAGTTTTCTTTTTTTTTTTTTTTGTTATGTCCTTTCCTGGTTTTGGTATTAGCATGATACTGGCTTCATAGAATGATTTAGGGAGGGTTCCCTCTTTCTCTATCTTGTAGAATAGTGTCAGTAGGATTGGTACCAATTCTTCTTTGAATGTCTGGTAGAATTCTGCTGTGAATTCATGTGGTCCTGGACTTTTTTTCGATAGTAATTTTTAAATTACCATTTCAATCTCACTACTTGTTATTGGTCTGTTCAGGGTATCTAATTCGTCCTAATTTAAGCTAGGAGGGTTGTATCTTTTCAAGAATTTATCTATTTCTTCTAGGTTTTCTAGTCTATGGATGTAAAGGTCTTCATGGTAGTGTTGAATGGTCTTTTGTATTTCTTTGGCGTCAGTTGTAATTTTGCTCATACCGTTTCTTACTGAGCTTATGTTGATTTTCTCTCTTCTTAATCTTGTTATTGGTCTCTCAGGTTTATTGTTTCAAAGAACCAGCTTTTTGTTTCATTTATCTTTTGTATTTTTTTGTTTGGTTGTTTCAATTTTGTTTAGTTCTGCTCTAATCTTGGTTATTTACTTTCTTCTGCTAGGCTTGCATTTGGTTTGTTCTTGTTTCTCTAGTTCCTTGAGGTGTGACCTTAGATTGTCTGTTTGTGCTCTTTCAGACTTTTTGATGTTGGTGTTTAGGGCTATAAACTTTCCTCTTAGTACTGCCTTTGCGGTGTCCCAGAGGTTTTGATAGGTTGTATCGCTCTTGTCATTCAGTTCAAAGAATTTTTTAATTTCCATTTTGATTTCAGTTTTGACCCACTGACTATTCAGGAGCAGATTGTTTAATTTCCATGTATTTGCATGGCTCTCGAGGTTCCTTTTGGAGTTGATTTCCAGTTTTATTCCACTGTGGTTTGAAAGAGTGCTTGATATAGTTTCAGTTTTCTTAAATTTATTGAGACTCGTTTTTTGTCCTATCATGTGGTCTGTCTTGGAGAAAGTTCCATGCCCTGTTGAATAGAATGTATATTCTGCAGTTGTTGGATGAAATATTCTGTATATATCTGCTAAGTTCATTTGTTCCAAGGTATAGTTTAAATTCATTGTTTCTTCATTGACTTTCTGTCTTTATGACTTATCTACTGCTGTCAATGGAGTATTGAAGTCCCCCACTTTATTGTGTTGCTGTCTATCTCATTTCTTAGGTCTATTAGTAATTGTTTTATAAATTTGGGAGCTCCAGTGTCAGGTGCATGTATGTTTAGGATTGTGATATTTTCCTGTTGGACAAGGCCTTTTATCATTATATAATGTCCTTCTTTGTCTTTTTTAACTGCTGTTACTTTAAAGTTTCTTTTGTCTGATATAAGAATAGTGACTCCTGCTTGCTTTTGGTGTCCTTTTGCATAAAATGTCTTTTTCCACCTTATGTGTTAGATAGGTGAGTCTCTTGGAGGCAGCAGATAATTGGTTGGTGAATACGTATCCATTCTGTATTTCTGTATCTTCTAAGTGGAACATTAAGGCCATTTACATTCAATATTAGTATTGAGATGTGAGGTACCATTTTATTCATCATGGTGTTTGTTGCCTGTATACCTTAGTTTTTTGTTTTTGTTTTTTAAATTATGTTTTTGTTTTATAGGTCCTGTGAGATTTATGCTTTAAAGTGGTTCTGTTTTGATGTGCTTCCAGGATTTGTTTCAAGATTTAGAGCTCCTTTTAGCAGCTCATGTAGTGGTGGCTTGGTAGTGGCGAATTCTCTCGGCATTTGTTTGTCTGAAAAAGACTGTATCTTTCTTTCATACATGAAGCTTAGTTTCACTGGATACAAAATTCTTGACAAAAATCATTTTGTTTGAGGAGACTGAAGATAGGGCCCCAGTCCCTCCTAGCTGGTAGACGTTTCTGCTTAGATATCTGCTGTTAATCTGATAGGTATTCCTTTATAGGTTACCTGGTGCTTTTTTCTCACAGGTCTTAGGATTCTTTCCTTCAGCTTAACTTTAGATAACCTGATGTCAGTGTGCCTAGGCGATAATCTTTTTGCGATGAATTTTGCAGGTGTTCCTTTTGTTTCTTCTATTTGGAAGTCTAGGTCTCTAGCAAGGTCAGGGAAGTTTTCCTCGGTTATTCCCTCAAGTATGTTTTCCAAACTTTTCGATTTCTCTTCTTCCTCAGGGACACCAATTATTCTTAGATTTGGCTGTTTGGCATAAGCCCAGACTGTTTGGAGCCTTTGTTCATGTTTTCTAATTGTTTTTTTGTCTTTCCTGGAGTTTGTTAATTAGAAGACCTTTTCTTCAAGCTCTGAATTTTTCTTCTACTTGTTCAGTTGTATTGCATTTCTGTAAGTGTGTCCATTGTTTTCTGAAGTTTTGATTGTTTTTTATTTATACTGTTTCCCTGAATATTTCTTCCTTCACTTCATGTAATATTTTTTGGATTTCCTTACATTGTGCCCATCTTTCTCTGGTGTCTCCCCTATTAGCTTAATAACTAACCTCCTGAATTCTTTTTCAGGTACATTAGGGATTTCTTCTTGGTTTGATTCCATTGCTGGTGAGATAGTGTGTAATTTTTGGGGGGTGTTAAAGAACCTTCTTTTGTCATATTACCAGAGTTGGTTTTCTGGTTCCTTCTCATTTGGGTAGGCTCTGTCAGAGGAAAAGTCTAGTGCTGAAGGCTGTTGTTCAGATTCTTTTGTCCCATAAGGTGTTCCCTTCATGTAGTACTCTCTCCTTTTTCCTGTGGATGTGGCTTCCTGGGAGCCAAGTTGTAGCGATTATCTCTTTTCCGGATCTAGCCACCCAGCAAGTCTACCAGGCTCTGGGCTGATATTGCAGGTTGTCTGCAGAGTCCTGTCATGTGAACCATCTATGGATCTCTCAGCCGTGTATACCAGCACAGTATTTGGGGTGTCTCCAGGGTCCTGCAGGAACAATTTGTTTCCTTCAGGGGATCTGTGGGTGGTCTCAGGTTTCCTGATTTATTACTGCAGTAGTTCTGGAGCAAACATTCATGATGTGAGCCTCCACACACTGCTCTGTCCATCTGAGTTGGAGTTGCAGTCTAGTCCTGCCTCCTGTCTGCCATGATCCATCCATTTTCTTGGACCTCAGATTCCTCATTTGTAAAATGAGACTAGAAAAGCATCTGGGTCCATAGGCTTATGTGATACAATACTGTGGGATACTTAGTACACAGAGTAAGTCTTCAGTGTTAGCTACGTTATCATGTGACATTAGAAACAATAGCTTAGAAATAATTTGTAATTGGATAGACCTGATATCTGGTCTCTCTGATTTAGCTTTGAATGAAAGTTTCAGCCACTTCTTTGGACTTAGTTTTGAGTTTTTAAAAAATATTTTTAAAAGAAGAGATCATAAGGCCCACCTTACGGGACTTTTGTTGATGTTTAAAGGAGTATATAGTTAAAACAGTGCCCAGAAGAGTAAATACAAAATAAATGCTAGATTTCTCTTCCATTCCACTCCCTACTCTCTGCTTTTTTAAATAAAATCATCCATGCCCTGACCTTTTTTCAGAAGAGATTCACTTAATCCTGTGACAGTGCAGTTCAGACCTGACTGGAGTACCTCAAATGTGGTTTTATTGGTGCCTGGTAGATAATTTAAATTGACCTCTTCCAAGGTAGTTGTATGTTATGTTAAGTCTGTATTTGTCTTTGATTTTGTTTACAAATAACAGCAAGAGCCTTTTTACTTTCCAAATGATTTTAAAATTTATTTTGAATTTTATCCAAAGGAAGAAAAATGTATTTAAATTTTTTTTCTTTTATTGAGGCAGGGTCTCACTCTCTTGCCCAGGCTGGAGTGCAGTGGCATGATCACAGCTCACTGCAGTCTTGAACTCCTGGACTTAAGTGATTCTTCCACTTCAGGCTTGCCAGTAGCTGGGACTACAGGTGTGTGTCACCATGCCCAGCTAACTTTTTAAAATTTTTGTAAAGATGGCATCTCTGTTGCCCATGCTGGTCCCGATCTCCTGGGCTCAAGCAGTCCTCCTGCCTCAGCCTCCAACATGCTAGGCGATTTTAGGTGTGAACCATTGCACCAGGACTTTAATATTTTTGTTAAGAAATTGTTGCTGTTAAAAACAATCATAATTCAGTCTCCTCTAACTAGTGTTACCAGCTGACATACCATTTTTTCTTTAAAATCTAAACAGCAAGCGTATTTAGTAAATATCTGATCTTTACTATGAAACTTACAGCATATAACATAATAGAAGTATGACTGATGGATGTTTTCTTATGTTTATTCCTTCTTGAGGAACTGAAAAGCAGTAATGGTTTATGCATAAATATTTTCTAAACTGCCTGTGTGTTAATATATTATCTGACCTCTCAAATTACTCAGATCATATCTTTTTAATATGCCACTAAGAATGGAAGGAGAGTGGCTCAGGGAAGATAAGGCAAAAACTTTTCATGTTAATATTTTTTAAATTATGAATTACTTTAAAGATACAGTGAATTACTCAGAAATGCTCAGATTCCCACTTTCTCAATTTTTTATTTGATAAAAGAAAGGTAGATGGTGGCTTTCTATTTCCTCAGTGATACTCTGTATCTTTATAGTAATTTACAATTTCAAAAATGAGCAAGAAGCAGTTTGTCATTAGAATTTATTAATATCTTATTTTGACTCTTCTTACGGTTCTCTTTTATTTATAATACATGATTCTGGATTTTTTTTTGGTAGGGATATAAAAACTACCTTTGAAATTAAGTAACAATTTAACAACAAAAGGGGTTGATAATTTGAAAAAATATTTGAAGAAACTATTAAGCAAATAGGAGTACAATAGTATACTGATATGCAGGATGGTTAAAGATGGAGTATGAAAAACACATTAGAAAGAACCATGTTTTACGATACAGTTTTTTATTAAAAGAAATGTATTACTAATCCTGTCCTGATGCTGAGAGTAGAGAGAAATAGCTCCTATGGATCCTATATTAGAGGACGTTGTATAAAGTTTATCACCTGTATCAAATATAGAATGTATATATAGGACCTCATCTCATGTAATTCTTTAAAATTGAGTCAGTGGAAGGGAGAGAAGATAAGGAAAGATGAATCAGTGGACAGAAGATGGGCAAAACGTTCTCTCTTTTTCTTTCTTTTAAATGTCTTTTGTGAAAACTGTCAGAAAAACTTGTGTTCTTTATAATGGTAATGGTTTGTCTTTATCAAATGGTGAATTTTTAGAATATATTAAAGTATCCCACAGTGTGATTATTGCAAGGAATTAATTTATAAACAGTACTCAGAATATTGCATGTAAACTGAAAAATGCTTTGCTGTATATATAGATATATATACATACTATGTCTCTTATAGTGTGTAAATATTGTGATTAATAAAGTACAAATACATTTTAAAACATTACTGAATTTATAATAATTTTGCTATCTATATTCTAAATCAGCATTGCATAGTTATTATGTTTGAATATGTGATTTTTTTGTATTAAAGAAATTACCTTCTGACTTAAAATGGCAGGAAACACTGTTACTGCTTCAAAAACTATCCATAAGTCTCTTAATAAATATTGTTACTTATGCTTCTCAGTCATAAACCCTAAAAGATGTGTTAGTTTCAGCCGTTTTTAGTTGTCGGTTAAGTATTGAGTTATGTTTGAGATTGAGCTGGAATGGACTTGGCATCATATTGTGAAAGGTGAGTAGCAGAAGTAAGGTTTGGCAGATAAAAGATGTAAACTCAGAAACTACCTGATGGCTGCACTAGGATTCTCTTTAGAAAATAGTATTAGGTAAGTTCTCGTAAGAAGTGGGTGCATCAAGCCTTATAATTTCATAAAATACATGAATGGCTGTCATATTAACCTGGAAACTTTAAAGGCAAGTATAACAACTAGCTGTTCTCAGCTATAGAAGTAAAATTTTAGGAAAGGAATGTGCAGCAGATCTCATTTTTAAAAAGTTACAAAATACACCAAGAACCAAGTGTGGTAAGTTGCTACAAGTAACTTTTAGGATAAATCTGTTACAGTTGGGAAGTTGCAGTTGTTTTTGGAAATTAATGAAATTGATTAATAGTCTTGTGCTTTTCAAAATTGTAGTGATACACACATTAAATTTACCATTTGCACTATTTTTAAGTGTAGAGTTCATTGGCATTAAGTACCTTGACATTGTCAAATCATTACCACTATTCATCTCCAGGACTTTTTCATCTTCCTAAACTGAAATTCGGCACCCATTAAACAATAACTGCTCCTTCCCCCATCCTCTCAGTCCCTGGCAACCAGCATTCTACTGTTTCTTTCTATGAGTTGAATTACACAAATTATATGAGGTCCCTCCTATAAGTAGAATCATGCAATATTCATCCTTTGGTGACTGGTTTATTTCACTAAACAATCTTCATGGTTCATCCATATTGTAGTGTGTTTCAGAATTTACTTTCTTTTTAAGGCTAAATGCCTTATGGATATACAACATTTTGTTTATCCATTTATCTGGTGAGGGACAGTTGGATTTGTTGACTTTTTGGCTGTCGTGAAAAATGGTGTTATGAACATCAGTGTACCGACACCTGCCATTCACTCATGTTATAAATTTTAAAAGTTATTAAAAACTAAAACAATCTTATATAAATTGCTTAATTTGAAATGAGCTATCTCAGTTAATTACTACTACTTTAAAAAACAAATCATCTATATCTGGTTACAGTGAAGTGCAGTTTTCCCCCTTTATTTTTGTTAGCCATTTTTAATTGTATATTTTTAATGGACATTACAGATGTTAATGGCAATTACTCAACCATTTTAGGAAGCTAAAAATTTTAGGAATGTTTAACCACTCTGTTGTCATAGAACATGTTACATTTTTAAATGGGAGAAATAAAGTTGATAAGGCATAACGTATTTTTAATAATTTGCCCATATATTATCCCACGGTTACCACTCAAGGTAAAGCCATTAGGAGTTCTGTAGTTGGTTTCCTCTTATCCACAATAGACCTTTTATAACCAGTTCGTGTTATAAGGGGATTAATTAATAATATTCCTTCCTTCTCACATGCTCTGAATATATTGAAAAGACACAGAAGATAGACAAATCATGATCAGTGTTTCAACCTTTTTTTCTTTTTCCGTTTTTTACTGATAAGCTGATTGGAAAATGTGGTTCTGTATCTATACCTAAAAGGTTTTTTTGTTGTTTTTTAGTTTTGTTTCGTTTTTGAGATTTTGCAGTGGCACGATCTTGGCTCACTACAACCTCCGCTTCCTGGGTTCAAGCAGTTCTCCTGTGTCAGCCCCCTGAGTAGCTGGGATTACAGGCATGTGTTATGACGCCTGGCTAATTTTTTTTGTATTATTAGTAGAGACAAGGTTTCACCATGTTGGCCAGGTTGTTCTCGAACTCCTAACCTCAAGTGAGCCACCCACCTTGGCCACCCAAAGTGATGGGATTATAGGTGTGAGCCACAACACTCGGCCTATACCTAAAAGTTTTTGCTCACATTCTTGTTGTACCCTCATTTAGTTCTTGGGAACTGTTTTTGATTGAGGAAAAATTTGGCTTCCTGTCATAGACATACTTATTTTTGCAGTAGAAGAGATGGTGAGACATGATTAGATTCTGGATGTATTTAAAAGAGTCAAGATAATTTGCCAAGAGATTGGATGTGGGAATTGAAAATAAAGCTGGAGTTAAAATGATTCAAAAGTTGTTGTTCTTGTCAACTAGATAGATAGAAATGGTCATCAGCTATCATGGAGTGCAAGTAGAGCAGGTATATTAGGAATTGAGTTTTGGTTATGTTAAGTTTGAGGTATCTGTTAGATAACCAAGTTGAAATATTAACTAGGCTATTGGATGTGAGTCTGGAGAGATTTCTGGACCAGAGATAACAGCTCTTTCAATATGATAGCTTTTATAGTTGTCTTTGTATAAATACATTGTATTAGACCATTTTTACATCACTATAAAGAAATACATGAACTCGGTAATTTATGAAGAAAAGAAGTTTAATTGGCTCATGGTTCTGCAGGCTGTATAGGCAGCGTGGTGGCAGCATCTGTGTGGCTTCTTATGATGCCTCAGAAAGCTTATAGTCATTGTGGAAGGCAAAGGGTAAGCTGGCATCTCACATGGCAGGAGCAGGGGCAAGTGAGAAAGGGGGGAGTACTACACATTTTTTAAAAATCAGATCTTGGCAGAACTCACTATCAGGAGGACAGCACCAAGCCAACTTGTGAGAGATCTGCTTCCATGACCCAAACACTTCCTGCCAGGGCCTACCTCCAACATTAGGGATTGCATATCAACATGAGACTTGTAGGGGACACATATCCAAACCATATCATACATGCACACAAACATACACATTACCTCTACTTAAATGGTTTCTCTCATTGTTTGCATTAAATATGTACATTTTACATTGTCCCTAAATATTTTCTACAGTGTAATGCTTACTGGTCACATGGTATTTTATTTTGCAGATGTCATAATTTGGTTTAATTAATCCCATTTTGGGTCAAAAGATTTTAGATATTTGAAGACTTTTTAAACTTTTAAATAATAAAAGTAATTAACACTAAGAAACGTAAGTATCTTAATTGAGAATTAAATAAAAATTTTAATTAGGTGACAGTTTTTTCATTGTACTTGGGATCTGGAGTTTTAGTTTTCATGAATTACTTTAACTTTTTTCAGAAATATTATCCAAATGTATTTTTTTGAAATATGCTAGTTGTAAAAAATTCTACGTTATATCTTCTCTATGAATTAAATGATTTTTGTGTTGCTTAAAGGTCACGATTAGCACTTTTTGTGTTTATTGTCTTATTCACAAATAATTTGCAATGCTCCTAAATATGTCTGCTTGTTGCTCACAGTCCAGTGTTTTTTAAATGATTGTTCTGTCATTTTCTATAATCTGTAATGAACAAGTCATAGACTTCTTATTGTACTCTATGTAATTCTTGCTTATAAATTGTAGTGCTTTGAGGAAATCATTAATTCTTTTGAGATGACATTTAAAATGAAATCAACATTTAGTTGTTTGAAAAAGTAACAGCTGTGACTTTGTAAGCTACTGTTAGTGGCTTTGGAAGCTAGTTAGTTAGCTAGTTGTCATAATGAGGTCATTTTCCAAAAGAAGATGAAGTCATTTGCCATTTTGTTTTAGTCATAGTGGGCTTTTTCTTTGCCCAAATATTTTTGGATTACACATTCCCACCCACTTATTTTCATAGTTGCTAATACTTTTGTGGAATAGGATAATGATGGAATTTTGAAAGGCAACAGTTTATACTTAACATGTTCATTATAGGATTTTTGTTATATACCATAGTTGGAAAAAGACCTGTGTAGACTTGAATATCGTTAAAGTATATTTTCTTTTTTTTAAATTATACTTTTAATTCTGGGATACATGTGCAGAACATGCAGGTTTGTTACTTAGGTATACATGTGCCATCATGGTTTGCTGCACCCATGAACTTGTCATCGACATTAGGTATTTCTTCTAATGCTATCCGTCCCTTAGCCCCCCACCACCCACCACAGGCCCCAGTGTGAGATGTTCCCCTCCCTGTGTCCATGTGTTCTCATTGTTCAACTTCCACTTATGAATGAGAACATGCAGTGTTTGGTTTTCTGTTCCTGTGTTAGTTTGCTGAGAATGATGGTTTCCAGCTTCATCCATGTCCCTGCAAAGGACATAAACTTATCCTTTTTTATGGCTGCATAGTATTCCATGCTGTATAAATTGTAGTGCTTTGAGGAAATCATTAATTCTTTTGAAATGACGTTTAAAATGAAATCAACATTTAGTTGTTTGAAAAAGTAACAGCTGTGACTTTGTAAGCTACTGTTAGTGGCTTTGGAAGCTAGTTAATTAGCTAGTTGTTATAAGGAGGTCATTTTCCTTCTGTGCCACATTTTCTTTATCCAGTCTGTCACTTCTAATGGGAGATCCACATCATATTTGGAATTGTGTGTGTCTAAATCCCTACACAGAGAATATGGAGTTCTACCAAAAATTGTATTCTTCTGAGTTCCTATAGGGTAATGCTTTACTCAGAGTCATGTAATAATTCCCGCCTACTTGAATGCCTGCCTGTTGCTTCACCATATGTCTACAGTTTTGGAGGGTCTGTGGCCCTCCGGATCTGTTTGTGGTGGAAAGTTTATGGATAGAGATAAGGATTGTATCCATCCCACTGACTGTCAACGATTTTCACTGGTACAAAAAAAAATTCTCTTTTCTTCTGGGATATGTTCCATATAAACCTGTATGTTTATTTTAGCCTGAGGATTCCATACATATTAGAAGTACTAATTCTAGATAATAATTCTAATCCAAACCTCCTTTTCTTTGTAAAGGAAAAATAATTGTAATATTGTTATGCAGTAACATAAAAATAGCTATGTATAATTTGGACACTTCTAATAGAGAAAAGTGTTTCTATGAAGTATTGGAGTTTATCTTAAACTAATAATAATTTGACATTAGTGGAATAAAATGGAGAGTCCCAAAATGAATTCAGTTGCATTTAAGAATTTAGTATAAGCATCACAAAGCAAGAATAAGTGATTATTAAATAATGTTACATTAGATTAAATGATTTAATATAATGAGTTTACATTGGATAAAGAGTTTTATGTAATATAAATATAAAATCATAAGAAAAGCTTATAGAAAATTGAAATGTGTTTTATCTTTGGAAGTATTGTAATTAAAAAGTAGTTTCTGATGACCAGGGTACTAAGTAGTATATAGTTAAGTATCTCATATCAGTTATCTATTGCTACGGTAATGCCATATCACAAAGCAGTTCAAAGTCTCTGTGGCATGCAACAGTTAAGTCCTTATTGGTCCTGTGTCTATGATGGTCGGCTAGGCAGCTCTGCTGATTTTGGATGGCCTTAATCAGAGTAACTGGTTGACCCGGTTTTACTCTCTCATCATGTAGTAGGTATGTTCTCCTGATAATGGGAGAGATGTAATAAAGACCAAAAAATGCAGTACATTTTAAAGCCTAATCTTGTAGCTAGTGTGCCATCACTTTAATCTGTTGGCCAGAGTAAATCGGAAAATCAGCTAAGGTTCAATGAGTGGGAAATAGACGCTGACCCCTTAAATGAAAAGAATTGCAAAAATTGCAAAACTACATGGAAAAAGATACAGATATGGGGAGGGGTGAAGAATTGGGGCCATTATTGTAATCTGTCTCACAGACCCTAAAGCAACAAAAGCAAATGAACAATAACTTTTTTAGTGCAGAACTTTTTTCTTTATGTAGTATTTGATTATATTGTATAAGATTTTATAGGAGAGGTTTCTGTTTTCATATTATAATTTTGAAAAGCTGTGTAGTTTTTTACATTAATTTTGAAATGTTAAATGGTACTAATATATGAACTCCATTTAGTTGCGCTATATTATTCTATTTATATGTCTGCAGAGTGTGCTTATTCAAACACAGTTTTTAGTAAACTTTTAGTCTTTTATGTTTACATTTGTTGACATTTTTGGTAAAATAAACAGTAATGCACTAAATATCCCTATAGCAGAATCTTTTAGTGCATTGTTAGCATAAATTTTGTGACTGGAATCGTTTTATGAAAAGCTGTTTCTGGGGGAGAATAAGAAACATACCTGACAGGTATGTATTTTCTTATGGTACGTTAGAAAAAATAGTCTCTGGAAGGGAATAGAAAAAAGATAATACTGGTTGTTCTTCATAAGGGAACTAGATAGTTAGTAGACAGTAGTAGGAGGGAGACTTTCCAGTGTGTATTTCTTTTAAAATTTTTTAACCTATTGAATATTGAACTACATAAATGTATTATTCAGTCACAAAGTAATATTTTTAAAACTTTTTTGTTTTTAAATAATTTATGTCGTTCTAAAAAGTTGCAACAATAGAATGAAGAATTTATGTATTCTCTTCACCCAACTTCCCCTAATATTAACAACTTACCTAACCAAAGTATAAATATGAGAACTAGGAAATGCTATGTTTTATCATACTATTAATTAAATTACAGGCCTTATTTAAATTTCACCAGTTTTTCCCCCAATGGAATTTTCCTGTTCCAGGAATCAGTCTGTCATTTCACATTGCGTTTAAATATTCTATCTTCTTAGTCTCTTCGAATCTGTGACAGTTCTTCATTCTTTTCCTGTCTTTCAAGATGTGACACTTTAGATGAGTACTGACACTTATTTTACACAATGTGTAATAGATAATTTTAAAAGAACACTCTTAAGAACAAATTTAGAAATATGTCATAGTGATTTTTTCTTTTTCTAAAAAAAGGTAAAGTAAAACATACATCTCAAAAATAACACAGATTATGAGAATATTATAGACCAGTAAATATTCAAAAACTGAACATAGTCATGAAACAAGTAAGCAGACCAAGAAACAGAAGATTATCTTCATCTTAGAATCCTTCCTCATGTTCCCAGTCACCAAGCCCGCTACTTTTTCATCTCCCAATTTATTTTGTGATGTTAATATTACTGTGATATAAAAATCAGAAATTGCAAGAAAATAAAGCTGTACACTAGTACCACTTACGAATATAGGTACAAAAATTCTCAACAAAATAATAGCAACATATAAAAAATATATACCAAGTTTCAGGGAAATTTATCTCAGGAATGCAAAGTTGGTTCAGCATCCAAAAATCAATTAATGTAATATGCCTCATTAATAGAAGCAAAGACAAAAACCAAAGCATCATCTCAATAGATACATACAAAAGTTAATAGTTGACAATGTCCAACGTCTTTTCTTTCTTTTTTTGAAACAGAGTTTTGCTCTGTCACCCAGGCTAGGGTGCATGATTAGCTCACTGCAGTCTCGACATCCTGAACTCTGGTCATCCTCCCACCTCAGCCCCCAAAGTAGTGGGGAATACAGGCATGCACCACCACATCTGGCAAATTTTTAAAATATTTTTAATAGAGACGGGATTTCACCGTGTTGCCCAGACTGGTCTCAAACTCCTGGGCTCAAGCTATCCACCTGCCTCAGCCTCTCAGAGTGCTGAGATTACAGGCGTGAGCTACTGTGCCCAGCTAATCAACTGATTTTTGATAAAGGTTCTGAAATAATTCAAAAGGGAAAGAATAACTATTTCAAGAAATGGTGCTGGGACAACATGAAATAATTTGGACCTCTTCATGCCGTACATAGATATTAAAGTGGATCATAGATCTAAATATAAGAGCTCAAACTATAAAATGTTTAGAAATACAGGAGTAAATGTTCATGACCTTCAGTTTGGCAAAACACACTTAGATACAACACAGTGACCTTGAGTTTGGCAAAGGGTTTTTAGATATAACAAGCTACCAAAGGAAAAAAGGTAAATTGGACATCATCGTAATTAAAAGTTTTTGTATTTTAAGGACACTTTCAAGACAGTGAAAGCACAGTTCACTCAATGGGAGAAAATTTTTGAAAATCATAAATTTGCAAGTTACTTGTATCTATAAAGAACCTTTTACAAGTCAACAATTAAAACACATTGCAATTAAATTTTTTAATTACAATTAAAAAAAGAGCAAAGGATCTGAATAGACTTTTCTCCAAAGAAGATTTACAAATGGCCAAATAAACACATGAAAAGATGCTCAATATCACTAACTATTGGCAAATCAAAACAACAGTGATGACTACTTCACACCCAGTAGGATAGCTATCATCAGAAAGATAAATATGATAATGTGGAGAGATTGAAACCTTCTTACAGTGTTGATGGGAATGTGATACAGTGTGGCTACTCTGAAAAACATTTTTAGCAGTTTTCCTAAAGGTTAAATGAATACAGATTTTCCACATGATTGAGCAGTTTCACTAATGGTGAAGCAGAATGAAGAGAAATGAAAAGTCCACACAAAATTTGTACATGATGTTTGTAGCAGCATTATTTCTAATAGTCAAAAAATAAAAATGACCCAAATATTTGTTACCTGATGAATGGATAGCAGATGTGGAGGAGTCATACAATTAAATATTGTTATCTGATAATAAAAAGGAATTACTGATATACAAGGGATCTTTTAAAAGTTTGTGGAAAATGCGAATTATGAAATACTGTGCCTGGGTTTCACATTTTTTTTAAACAACAAAATAAACTCTAACTTGTTATAACATGTATGACAGGATCTCGTTTGAGTTACTAAGATGGATAAGACATCCATTTGAAAAGAGCAACATGAATTCTGCCCAAATTGAAGCAAGAACTAACATCAAATTTATGGTGAAGCTTGGGTGGTAGAATGGTGAAATCATTAATGCTTCACAAAAAGTGTATGAGGACAGTGCCCCAGGATATCAGCAGTTAACAAATGAATGTCTCATTTCATGAAGGGATGAGGTGACGTTGTGAAGCCCACAGCAGTGGACCATCTACATCAATTTTCAAGGAAAAAATTTATCTTGTTTGTGGCCTTATCGAAGAGGATTGACAATAGCAGAAACTGGCCAATACCACAGATATCTCAATTGGTTCACCTTATACAATTTTGACTGAATAATTGAAGTTGAACAAACTTTCCACCTGATGGGTGCCAAGTCTGCTGCACCCAGATCAGCTGCAGACAACAGCAGAGCTTTCAGTGGAAATTTCAAACAAATGGGCTCAAGATCTCAAAGCATTTTTTCAAAGAATTGTAACAGGAGTTGAAATGTGTATTTGCTAGTATGATCCTAAAGACAAAGAACAATCAAAACCATGGCTACCAAGAGGTAAAAGTGGTCCAGGCAAAGCAAAAGCAGACTGGTCAAGAGCAAGAGTCATGGCAACAGTTTTTTTGGGGATGCTTGAGGCATTTTGCTTGTTGACTTTCTTGAGGGCCAAAGAATGATAACATCTGCTTATTATTAGAGTGTTTTGAGAAAGTCAGCCAAAGCTTTAGCAGAAAAAAAAAAGCCTGGTAAAGCTAGAATCCTTCTCCACCAGGACGGTACTCCTGCTCATTCGTCCAATCAAGGGCAATTTTGTGAGAGTTTCCATGAGATACCATTAGGCATCCACCTTACAGTCCTGATTCAGCTCCTTCTGACTTCTTTTTCTTTACTAATCTTAAACTATCTTTAAAGTTCAATGTATTAGTTCGTTTTCACGCTGTTGATAAAGACATATCCGAGACTGGGCAATTTATGAAAGACAGAGATTTAATTGGAGTTACAGTTCCCTGTGGCTGGGGAAGCCTCACAATTATGGCAGCAGGCAGAGAGAGAATGAGAGCCAAGTTAAACGGGTTTCCTTTATCAAACCATCAGATCTCGTGATGCTTACTCACTATCACAAGAACAGCATGGGAAAAACCTGCCCCCATGATTCAGTCACCTCCCCCTGGTCCCTCCCGCAACACGTGGGCATTCAAGATGAGGTTTGGGTGGGGACATAGCCAAACCATATCATTTCATCCCTAGCCCCTCCCAAATCTCATGTCCTCAGTTTCAAAACCAAACATGCCTTCCCAAAGTCTGCCACAGTCTTAACTCACTTCAGCATTAACTCAGAAGTCCACAGTCCGAAGTCTCATCTGAGACAAGGCAAGTCCTTTCTGCCTGTGAGCCTGTAAAATCAAAAGCAAGTTTGTTGCTTCCTAGATACAATGGGGGTACATCAATGGGTAAATGCAGCCATTCCAAATGGGAGAAATTGACCAAAACACAGGGGCTACAGGCCCCGTGCAAGTCTGAAATCCAGTGGGGCAGTCACATCTTAATGCTCCAATATGATTTCCTTTTGCCCCATGTCTCACATCGAGGTCACAATGATGCAAGAGGTGGGTTCCCATGGTCTTGGGCAGCTTCTCCCCTCTGTTTGCAGGGCACAGCCTCCCTCCCAGCTGCTTTCATGGGGTGAAATTTAGTGTCTGCAGGTTTTCCAGATGGACAGTGCAAGGTGTCCGTGGATCTGTCATACTGGGGTTTGGAGGATGGTGGCCCTCTTCTGACAGCTCCACCAGGGAGTGCCCCAGTAGGTACCCTGTGTGGAGGCTCCAACCACACATTTCCCTTTCACATTGCCCTAGCAAAGGTTCTCCATGAGGGCCCTGCCCCTAAAGCAAACTTATGTCTGTGTATCCAGGCATTACCGTGCATCCTCTGAAATCTGGGTGGAGGCTCACAGACTTCAGTTCTTGACTTCTTTGCACCCATAGGCTCAACACCACGTGGAAGCTGCCAAGACTTGGGGCTTCCACCCTCTAAAGCCACAGCCTGAGCTGTACCTTGGCCTCTTTTAGTCATGTCTGGATCACCTGGGACGTAGAACACCAAGTCCCTAGACTACACACACCACGGGGACCCTAGGCTCAGCGCAGGAAACCATTTTTTCCTCCTGGGCCTCCAGAACTTTAATGGGAGGGGCTTCTGTGAAAACCTCTGACATTCCCTGGAGACATTTTCTTCATTGTCTTGGGGATTAACATTCAGCTCCTTGTTACTTATGCAAATTTCTGCAGCTTGAATTTCTCCCTGGAAAATGGGATTTTCTTTTCAATTGCATTGTCAGGCTACACATTTTCCAAACTTTTATGCTCTATTTCCCTTTTAAAACAGAATGCCTTTAGCAGCACCCAGATCACCTCTTGAATGCTTTGCTGCTTAGAAATATCTTCTGTCAGATACCCTAAATCATCTTTCTCAAGTTCAAAGTTCCACAAAGTTCTAGGGGAGGGCCAAAATGCCACCAATCTCTTTGCTGAAACATAAGAGTCACCTTTGCTTCAGTTTCCATAAAGTGCCTCATCTCCATCTGAGACCACTTGAGCCTGGAGTTTATTATCCATATCATTATCAGCATTTTGGCCAAAGCCATTCACCAAGTCTCTAGGGAGTTCCAAGCTTTCCCACATTTTTCTGTCTTTCTGAGCCCTCCAAATTGTTTCAACCTCTGCCCGTTACTTAATTCCAAAGTCACTTTCACATTTTCAGTTATCTTTTCAGTAGCGCCCCACTCTGCTGGTACCAGTTTAGTGTATTAGTCTATTTTCACACTGCTGATAAGGACATACTCGAGACTCGGCAATTTACAAAAGAAAGAGGTTGAATTAGACTTACAGTTCCTCGTGGCTGGGGAAACCTCACAATTATGGCGGAAGGCAAGGAGGAGCAAGTTCCGTGTTACATGGATGGCTGCAAGCAAAGAGAGAATGAGAGCTAAGCAAAACAGGTTTTCCCTTATCAAACCGTCAGATCTCTTGAGACTTATTTATTGCCACTAGAACAGCATGGGAAAGGCCTCCCCTCATGATTCAGTCACCTCCTACTGGGTGCCTCCCACAACCCCTGGGAATTCAAGATGAGATTTGGGTGGGGACACAGCCGAACCATATCAGTCAACCACTTTTTTTTTTTTTTAATGTAGTTAATAATGTATAAAAAAACACTGCACTGACATGGCTAAATTCCCAGGACTCTCAGTTCTTTAGGGATAGAGTAATAAATGGCTGATATCATCATTTACAAGTGTCTTGACCTTGCTGGAGCTTATGTTAAAGTTTATAATTTTTTAGTTTTATCTTTTAATTACATTTTCCATTAACTTGTTGAAGTCCCTTCATATGAACTTGAAAACATTATATTGAAGAAGCCAATCATAAAATACCATATATTGTATGATTTCACTTATTTGTAGTATCTAGAATAGGCAAATCTATAGAAACAAGATAGATTTGTGGTTGCCTAGGGCTGGGAGCAGGGGGTGAGTAAGGTCAGGATAGAGGAATTACTGCTAAAGGACAGGGTTTGTTTTTGGAGTGATGAAAATATTCTGAAATTAGATTGTGTTGATGGTTGCACAACTATGAATATAATAAAAACTATTGAATGGTATAATTCAGTGGATGGATTTTATGGTATGTGAGTTATATCTCAATAAAATTGTTAAGAAATGATCAATAACCCTTGCCCTTTAAACATCTGTCTCATTTGGGAGGCAAATGTAAAAAGCAAATGATTAAATTGATAATGTGATAAGTGCAATAGCTTAAAGATACTGTGAAGCTTGATGGTTGACTAGTTGTTTACCTGTCAGACCGTGGAAGGGATATCTGTAGCGGAAATTGTCTTTCCTAACTATTCAAATGTCGGTCGAGGGGATAATACTTTCAAAGATTTACAAGTGATGCTGTTTAAATAGAAATAAAGTATGTGCCTAATACTCAGAGCTTAGTAGACTCTCAAATTGTAGTTGTCATGGTGAGACAACAATACTAATAATTTTGGTGATTAAAATGGTGTATACAGTCTGAGGAAGTAATTGTTTCTTTAGCATTTTCTAAAATATGTTCTAAATAAGGCTTTCCTTCAGATGCTTCTTGATAAAATGGTGTGAAAGTTAAACAAATGAGGAATATGGTATTATTTGTACTTAACACTGTATGTACCATATTAAAGGCTCCAAATAGTCCTACAGTAAGGAAACTATTTAATTTTGTTCAACTCAGGGTTTCCCAAATTTAGTTCATCCGGTATCCATTTGATTTGACGATACCTGTTACCATGTTTTGCAGTTACCCTTCTCTGAAACACATTTTAGTATATGCTGCTCAGATTTCTTTTTGCTAGCTGTGGTGATCGGAGTATGATATACCCAAACTTTACTTATTTGGCTTTCTAGATGATTGACTTTCCAGAACAATACCTCCAGTTATAATGTTCATGTCTCTCTTTCATAAAGCTCTGCATGACACCCATCTTTTTGAAGACAGGAAAAAAGTTACATTTTTCTCATGATTTGTTGTGCTTCGTTTATTTAGGTTAAACAATAGGAACCTTATAACCAATATATTCGTTAAATATTTAATAATTTTGACTAGGATGAAGTTCAGAGTAAAAATCCATATTCAATTTGTCAGGTTAGCCGAAATAAGTTTCTTTCAGAAACATCACACGTTCTTCTCAGTTATCTAACATTTTAATTTTGTTGAATAGTTATGGTTTTTGTTTTCTATGTGCCTCTGCTGTAGTTTACTTTAGGCCCTTTTTGCAAGTAGGTATACTACACACTTGTATAATTGCTTACAATGAGAATAAAAATTCATGTCAGTTGACGTATGTAAGAATGTCATGATTTTATGTTTTGGAGATTGTATTTTGAATGACCTCCAATTTACCCAGAATACTTTAAGGGGTTTCTGTTGTGCTTTTATGTCTTTTGTTGTTGTTGTTTTTACTCTATTTAGGCAGATCTGTAAATCATGTATTTAGATACCAAGCAGTGGAAAAATATTTGACATTCAAGTTTGATGGCGTTTTTACATTTTGTAGGATTTGCCATTAATTTCAGTGTTCCACACACACCCCATTTTATTTCTAAAAGTGTGAATTGTAGTTACAAGATATAAATTATTTGGGTCTCTAAGTCTGTCATGTGTCATAGCAGCAGGACTATAATTGCATATATGTATTCCAGATAAAGGAAAGAACTAATTTTTTCCAGTGATGTGTTTATCTTAATGATTTCATTTGTTTTTGATAAGTTTGAATATCAAGGCCTTTGATTCTATGGAAAGAGATCTAATTTTATATTGTTATATGCTGTTGATGTTTCAACCTTAATGTCAATGAGAATAATCCACCTGTAACTCTTTTTACTATTGTTGCATAGCAAATAATGGGTAGGTCAGTGGCAACAATTATTTATATGTGAGTTGGCAGCTCTGCCTCGCATTGCAGTTGTTTGGGTAGGCTGGCTTGGCGCTATTCCATGTGACTTTCATCTTTATTTTTGGATTGGGGGCAACGTAGGTCATGCTTTTTTTCTTTTTCTTTTGGTGATGGTGGTGTCTCCAGAGGGCCTCTTAAGCCCTTGTAAGGCCTAGGATTTTAACTGGCACGTTTTGTCGCTACTGCCTATTTATCATTGGCCAATTTAAAGTCAAGAGACAGAGAAGTAACTCTGCCAAGTGGAGGTCATTGCAATATATTGGATGTAGTTGGTGCATATTTAATCTATTGCAGTGTGAGAGTTCAAAGGAGATAGGTATTAGGCACTGAAGAATAACACTAAGAAATTGAATATTAGCTAAGTTTTTAAAATAATTTCTTAATATCTCAACTATTTTCAAATATATTTTTAAATTCAATAACTTTCAGTTTACTGCCCTGGCAGACGACAAACAATGTTAGGATCATTTTAAAGCTTGCAACAAAAACGTTTTGAAGCTTGCAATAAAGACATTGCACTTGTATGCATCTGCAAGAATGTGTGCATATTTTTATATGGGAGAGAGAATTAAATATTTTCCTTTTTACTCTATAAAAGGAATAGATTGAAGAAGTAAGGGATTTTAAATGTCCTTGTTAATTCCTTGGTAAGGGCATGAATTTTAGGTCTTAAAATGCATATTCTCCAAACCCGTTATATAAATTAAAATCGGAGATATGTGTGGCACAGTCAGCCTTTTCAATAATACAGGTTAAGTATCTCATATCCAAAATACTTGGGACCAGAAGTATTTTGGATTTTGAATTTTTTTTTAATATTTTGGAATATTTGTGTATATAATGAGATATCTTGAGGATTGGACCCAAGTCAAAACATGAAATTCATTTATGTTTCCTATATACCTTATACATATAGGTTGAAGGTAATTTTATACCGTAATTTTCATAATTTTGTTCACTGAACAGTTTTGACTGTGTGTAAACTGTAACCTGTCACATGAGGTCAGTTGTGGATTTTTCCACTTGTAGAGATCATGTTGGTGCTCAAAAAGTTTTGGATTTTGGAGCATTCTGGATTTTCAGGTTAGGAATGCTTAAGCTGTACTCATTTATTGAATATGCCAACATAATTTGTAAAGAAGATGTTCCTTAATGGCTACCTCTGTAAATATGTGACAAAATATTTTTCATTTTATGCCTCAGAGTTTTTATATATGACTGAATATAGTATCTCTGAATATAAGGCAGATTTTTATTTATCAGATGAGAAGATTTTAAAAAGTTGTTTACTTAGTTGAATGTGAAAATTATTAGGGATGTAGATGTCATCAAATGTCTACTCATAACATTTAGTAATTTAATATACATTCAAATCATATAAATAATATTAATTTAAATATGCTATTTTTCTCTTTAAATTTTTTGAGTCTTTTCATATTGTTACATGCATTTGACTTAAGTGTCTTCATCAATCCTAGAAATATTTTTTAAAATATCAACTGAGTTTTCCAGGGTATATGATTTTTATTTCTTGATTGTTTGAGGTAAAGCAGCACTTTGATGAAATCAGTAGAAATTTTTACCAAGTCCTAAGCACTCATTATTTATGATGCCCACATTGTATTTTATAAATTTCTTTTTAAGTTTCTAATTTTTTAATTTTTATTTTTACAGTAACATATAGCATTTGGAATTGTGAAGTAATTCTCCCAGGGGTAACTACTAAACCCATATTGAATTTCCTTGTGGCTTTTCTCTTTCTAAAAAATATTGTCAGGTTACATTTACAAGTTTTCAAGCTATAACTGTAAGCTTCCAACTGATTGAGGTCAATTCAGGCTAGTGTATTTTTCTCAAATATTACTTTTTGATTAAAAATACAAAATCGTGGTGGTACTGTGTAATATGAGAACCTTTGTTAGGATTCTAATGTGAGGCAACTCTTTCTGAACAATAATTCTGTGAAAGGTGACTTATATTTGTGCAAAAGATATGAATGAGTTTCTTTTTGATCACTTTTTGGTAGATACATTTTGGCATATTTTATCTTCTCAAATATTTATTTTATTGTTGTAGTGTGATCTTTTTAAGTACTTTAAGGAGATTAATTGGTCAAACATAACATTCTTGCATGCATAATATATTCAGTACCTCTATCCAAATGGTATAATTTTTGTTGGAATGCTGCAGGGAACACACTAATTTTACATGATTTTTTTTCTTGGCCATGTTATACTGTTAGTACTTTTTCTGCAGATTTATTTCTAAAGGTAAAAGTAAAAACCCTACTTTGGTGTGCCTTATATATTTGAAGATTTTTCAAAAGCACTAGATTTTAACCTTAATGTATTTAAATGTATCATCAATATTGCTCAATGTGCAGTCTTTTCTTGGCTTAGCTCAAGGTTGTGATTGCTAAGTTGTATATCCCAGGAAGTGTGAAGGTTAAAAAACGTTTGAAAGTTATTTTAAGGCCTAGCTAGACTAGAATCATGCTAAATATCATTAGCCAAAACAATTGGTAGTTGATTCTATTTGACAGGACAAAGTTCAGTTAAACATTCTCCATCTGTAAACAACTTAGAAAAACTAACAATGAAATATACAAGGTTTCTTTTGTGATATAACAATGTAGAATTGAAAGTATGTAGAAAGAACATAAGGTCTTACCTAAGAAAAATTTTCAATTATGTTTAGTATGGTTTTATTAAAATTGAGGATCATTTAAAATACACTGATAATATTAGGTGTCCTGTTGTGAGGTCTTTTATATTGTATGTATTTCATTCATTTCCAAAAATATTGCTTTAATCTGAATAATTAAGATTTTCTTGAGGAAATGCACTGGATTTGAAATAGTTGTGTGTGTATGAAGGAAAATCCATTGTAACTAGAGCTGTTGATTTCTCACTCCAGTAATTCACAGGGGAAATTTCCATTCAAATTAATCTCATTATAATGACTTTTTTCCTTTAATAGATGTTTATCCTTTTTATATTTATTCTGATATGTTTTGCCTTCTCTCACTTAAAAATAGTTTCTCTTTTTTTTAAACTAGTTCTGTTTTCTAAATTTTGCTTGTCTCCCTCCTCATCTTCATTTGTCTCTTTCCTCTCCTTCCTTCCTCTCTTCTTTCTTTTCTCTTTCTTTCCCTCCCTTCCTTTCTTGGTAGCAAATATTATAAGAATTAGGCTCACATTAGACTTGTTGTAATGAAAACATAACAAATAGTGACTTAAGTAAGTGGTGTTTTATTTACTTTATCCTGACTCACAAAAGAACTGCAGCGCCAGACAGTTTAGGGTTGGTATAGCTGATGAACTATTTTGCTTTGTTTTATTAAGTTAAACAACAGGAACCTTATAACCAATGTTCATTAAATCTTATTAATGACTAGAGGCGGGTACCACCATGCCTGGATAATTTTTATACTTTTAGTTGAGACACTGTTTCACTATGTTGGCCAGGCTGGTCTTGAACTCCTGATCTCAAGTGATCCGCATTCCTTAGCCTCCCAAAGTGCTAGGATTACAAGTGTGAGTCACTGTGCCCAGGCAGTTTTCTTGAGGAAGTTAGAAAATGAAAGACAAATGACTGGCTGGTGAACTTTTACCCACAACAATTGTTGTACCACAACAATAAAAATGTATATAAAAAATACTTCTTCTGAAATACAATCTTATTCTGGGTGTTTCTAAAAAATACAGATTTCAAGATCCAATCGGTGTTTTAAATGCGCTTTGTCATTTCTGTTTTATAATGCTTGTATAAATTTTTTTTAAAAATTAGGTGTTTTCATTCTTTTTTCATTAATTAATTCATTGCTAATAGATTCCTACTTCTCTGGTGTACCACCACAATGTTTGACTTAATGAAATAAGTAATATTTTTTCTATAAATTGAATTTGCTTATTTAATTGGATCTGGTTTTCTTTGAATTTTATTTTATGTTGGAGAATCGATCCTCTGGAAAGTATTCAAATGATGTACATAATAGATGTTTAAGTACAAGTTACTGATAAGTTAACATAATTTTCCTAAAAATTTACTTTATATCAAGTGGTATTTTTAATAGAAAATGGGCTATAATATACAATGTTATTAAATCACCAAGGTGCTTTTGTGTGATGGTTACCATTTCATGGCAAGAAAAAGCACATTTTTGGGGGGTGAGAAGGGACTATGTTTGTTTCTTGTATTGGATTTGAGACTGTAGGGATACAAGAATGGTATTCCCTTTATCATCATGCAGCAAGTCAGTTTTTTACATTTGTTCTTTTCTGTAGCTTTTCAAATGATAGCCTTTTTTTTCCCCCAATTTTTATTTTAGATTCAGGGATGCGTGTTCAGGTTTGTTACATGGGTAAATTGCATGTTACTGAGGTTTGGTGTATGAATTATCTCATCACCCAGGTAGTAAACGTAGTACCCAGTATGTAGTTTTTCAACCTATGCCCACTCCCTCACCCACCCTCTAGAAGTTTCCACCTTCTGTTGTTGCCATCTTCATGTCCATGTCTGCCCAATGTTTAGCTCCCACTTTTAGGTGAGAACATGTGGTATTTGGTTCACTGTTCCTGTATTAATTTGTTTAGGACAGTGGCCTTCAGCTACATCCATGTTGCTGCAAAGGACATGATTCATTCTTTTTATTGCTGTGTAGTATTCCATGGTGTGTATGTACCACATTTTCTTTATCCAGGCCACTCTTGATGGGCATCTAGGTTGATTCCATGTCTTCGCAGTTACGAACCCTGCTGTGCTGAACATACGTGTGCTGGTGTCTAGCTGGTGGAATGATTTATTTTCCCTTGGGTATGTATCCAGTAGTGGGATTGCTGGGTCAAATGGTAGTTCTATTTTAACTTCTTCGGGAAATCTCCAAACTGCTTTCCACAGTGGCTGAACTAACTTACATTCCCACCAGGAGTGTATAAGCTTTCTTTTATTCTGCAACCTCATCCACATCTATTATTATTTGACTTTTTAATAACAACCATTCTGACTGTTGTGAGATGGTATCTTACTGTGGTTTTGATTTACATTTCTCTAATAATTAGTGATATTGAGCATTTTCTCATATATTTGTTGGCTGTTTGTATGTTGTCTTTTAAGAAGCTCCTGTTCATGTCTTTTGCCCACTTTTTAATGGAGTTGGATTTCGCATATTAAGTTCCTCATAGATTCTGTGTATTAGACCTTTGTCATAGGCATAGTTTGCCAATATTTTCTCCCATTTTGTAGGAGACATTGTTTGCTCTACTGATAATTTCTTTTGCTGTGCAGAAGTTCTTTAGATTAATTAGGTTCGACTTGCCAATTTTTGTTTTTGTTGCAATCGCTTTAGGGGACTTGGCCATAAACTCGGCTAAGGTTGATGTCCAGAAAGGTACTTGGTAGGTTTTCTTCTAGAGTTTTTGTAGTTTTATGTCTTACATTTAAGTCTTTAATCCATCTTGAGTTGATTTTTGCATATGGCGAAAGGAAAGGGTCCAGGTTTAATCTTCTGCATATGGCTAGCCAGTTGTCCTAGTACTATTCATTGAATGGGGAGTCCTTTCCCCATTACTTGTTATTGTTGACTTTGTTGAAGATCAAGTGGTTGTAGGTGCTTGGGTTTGTTTTTGAGTTCTCTATTCTGTTCTATTGGTCTGTGTATTTGTTTTTGTGCCAGTAATGTGCTTTGCTTTTTGCTTAGAATTGCTTTGGCTATGTAGGCTCTTTTTTGGTTCCATAAGAATTTTAGAATAGTTTAAAAAATTCTGTGAAGAGTGACATTGGTGGTTTGATAGGAATAGCATTGAATCTGTAAATTGCCTTGTGCAGCATGGCCATTTTAACAATACTGATTCTTGCTGTCCACAAGCATGGACTGTTTTTCCATTTGTTCGTGTCATCGCTGATTTCTTTCAGCAGTGTTTTGTAATTCTTGTAGAGATCTTTTACCTCCTTGGTTTGCTGTATTCCTGAGTATCTGATGCTTTCTGTGGGTATTGTAAGTGGGGTTGCATTTTTTATTTGGCTCTCAGCTTGGGCATTATTGGTATATAGAAATGCTTCTGGTTTTCTTATGTTGATTTTGTATTGTGAAACTTTACTGACCTTGTTTACCAGTTCTAGGAGCATTCTAGCAGAATCTGAGCTTTTCTAGGTATAGAATCATATCATTTTTGAAGAGAGAGAGGTTGACTTCCTTTCTTTTTATTTGAATGCCTTTTATTTCTTCTCTTGTCTGATTGCTCTGGCTAGGACTTTCAGTACTATGTTGACTAGATGCGGTGAGAGTGGTGGCATCTTTGTCTTCTTCCAGTTCTCAAGGACAATGCTTCCAGCTTTTCCCTGTCCAGTATGATAATGGCTATGGGTTTGTCATAGATGGTTCTTACTATTTTGAAGTATGTTCCTTTGATGCCATTGATGAGTTTTTTTTTTTTTTAACATGAAGGGATGTTGAATTTTATTGAAAGCCTTTTCTACATCTATTGAGATGATCATGTGGATTTTTTTCTGATTTTGTTAATTCTGTTTGTGTGGTGAATCACATTTATTGATTTGCATATGTTGACCCAACCTTGCATCACAAGAATAAAGCCTGCTTTATCATTGTCAGTTAGCTTTTTCATGTGCCGCTGGATTCAGTTTGCTGGTATTTTGTTGACAATTTTTGCTTCTGTGTTCATCATGGATATTGACCTGAAGTTTTCTTTTTTTTGTTGTGTCTCTGGCAGGTTTTGGTATCAGAATGATGCTGGAGTCATGGAATGATTAAAGGAGGAGTTCCTACTTGATTGTTTTTTTTTTTTTGGAATGATTTCACTGAGATTGGCACTAGCTCTTCTTTGTATGTCTAGTAGAATTTAGCTGTGAATTTGTCTGGTCCAGGGCTTTTGTTTTTGATTGGTAGGTTTTAAAAAAATATATATTAAAATATACTTCTAATTCTTGGCTTTATTTTCAGTTAAAAACATCAGCTGGCCTATCTAGTGGTGTGCAGGTAGTATACTGTGGGCAGTTTCATCTGTTTAGATGAGGAATTTATTGCAAGGAATTGGACCAGGACACCTGACACAGCTGTGTCAAAAGTCTCTTTCAGTGATTTTCATCTTGCTGACTTCTAATATAGCTCAGGCTGTCATATATTTGTTTACCTTATTTTATTTGCCTTTCTTGTCAGCTTGGTAAGAAGTTCCTTCATTGTTCAGAAATGATCTTTCATATAGGCAGTTCATTTAAGGATTTTCAGGAGCTTTTTATTTTTCATAAAGAGGATATTCTTCAAACATCTTTGTATAACTGTTTCTCAAGAAATTGTGGAAGATGTTAAATAATCTTGTGCAGTTAATGTTAATTCATTATTTTACTTGTTAAAATGTAGGGATTAAAAGATAATCTACATTATGAGAGACTACTAATAAAATGGACTTACTAATTTTAATATACCTGTTTTAAAAATGATTTATTATGATTATTCAATCAACAATGCTGCTAGAAAGCTGTTATTTAGCCTGAATTTTAGAAAATATGTTAATTTTTTTAAAGGTACATTGATTTTTTTGATATGAATAAATTGAATGTGCAATGACCGTGGCAGCTTTGGCCATGATTATTTAGGTAAACCACAACTAATTCATAAAGTGCTGAAGACCCTTTAATACCTACCAAAAATGGGCAAGCTGTCAATTTGGAAGTTTCCATGTGAAACGTATTCTTTCACTTGGCCTCTGAAAAACTTGCCTGCAGTTCCCTGTGTAGAATTTAGTTTATTTACTGAAAAGAAGGAATGATTGAGTCAACTCACAGGAGATAAATCTGTGGTAGGTGTTACAGGGCTGATTTTTATACCACACAACATAAGTTTGTTTTACTTGGTAATATGTAAATTTTATTGATGAAAGCAGGAGTACCCATTCAGAGGTATTTTAGACTTTGATGAAGAACAGTGCTTTTTGTTAGGAGTAACGTATTAGTTTTTTCCTTAGTAATGGAATTCAAAGCTTTTAGAAGGAGATTAAGTTCTTTATTTAATCTGTGTTAAGAGAAAAAGAACCATCTAATGATAATTTGTATGTTTAAAGGTTAATGTATAATTTCCCTGTAACATCCATTGTTACCTTACATCAGATTAACTACAATTAACCTGTCATTTCCAACATCAGTTTTGAAGACCAACATTATGCTACCTTTAATGGAGGGGATTGGTGTAAACAACATCCACGTTCCATCCAAGGCCCAGGCTAGGCACCATAGTTACTAGTTTTTACATGGCCTGATTAGAAAAGAGGTGGTTCCTATGCCCTGAAGTTTTCTCTATTAGAATGGGCACATTTCCCAGCACAAATATGATACTTCTATACTAATCAGGATGGAGTCTTATCCTGCAATGAGACTTGAATTTTGGGCCTTTCACCACATCATTGCCGTTTTCTACGTGGTCAAAAATAGATATAGAGTAAACCAACCCCAAAAGTCAATTACAGGGTTTTATAGTGATGTACTGTGAAAAATTTGGTCATGTTTTTCATTATACAGAATGTTCTTTCCAAAGACATAAACAGAAAAAGCACATACGTTTGATTTTAAAAATAACTCTGCCTAGCCCTTTAAACTAGTGGAGACATTTTGGATCCTTTTAAATGATCATTATTATAATTACATGATAAACCTCTATCTAAAGGCAGCCCTTCTTTGTAATTACTCATTTACCCTCCCCCCATTGAAAAGAATTTTTTAAAAATGAAGTTGCAACAGAGGTACTTTGAAAGTATTTCTGGTGCACAATTGGAGGATCTGATAAACGCATCTTATTTTCTCATCTCTTCCCAACAAGCAAATGCTAAAATGTACTGCATCACTTTTGGAGCATACACACTAATTTATAAGTATAAAATTATAAAAAGTATAGAAAAATGTGTCTATTATGAATTAATACTATGCTTAAAATGTGACTGATGGAATCTGGTTGCTAGTACAGTTGTCAGAGTAACATAGTACTTGAAATTATTTTAAATTAAACTTTACATTTTTAAGGCAAGCTTATCTAAGCCTCAAAAAGCTTTAAAATGAACAAAAATTTTTGTTATATAAATGACATTTTATTGGAAGAGATACTTTGAAGCTTTGTAACTTAAATCTTATTTTTTATTAATGATTAATTGCTGTTTTTCAACTTTAAATTCCACATAACTTAAATTTTCGAAGATTAGAAAATGTGCAAATAAATTTTTTTTCTTAATGCTTTGCTCCTATAGTGAAGGTTTAGTTTTACATAGACAGATTTCAACCATAGACAGATTTCAGCCTAGTGCAAATTTTTGTTTGTTTGCTTTTTTGAAATGGTTGCTTCCTTTGTTGTGAAGTCTTTTACTGACTGACTTATAATTATCCATTTACTCATACTTATGCAAATAACACAAGCGCAATGGAAGCTGAATGATAACTGTTTAAATCTGGTAACTTTTCTTATTTCTGATATGGTGTAAAAAGAGAAAACAAAAGTTTTGTTTGTTTATATCTGTCACAGATGCTATTGATTTGACTGATCAAGACTTACCTTTCTCAAAGAGCCCTGATTTTGCTTGGAAATATCGAATAATCTAAGCCAGTTATGGTTGCTATGGCTTGAATGTTTGTCCCGTCTAAAACTCATGTTGAAATTTACTTGCCATTGTAATAAAGAAAATGGACTTTTAACCCTTTTCCCATTTAGAAAAGTGTAGTTTGCTGACAATGCTCATTTCATTTTACATAAACATGTTCTTTGAGGCTGAAGAAAATCTGACTGATTTTCAATGTGAAAATAAAATGTAAAAACTCTTCTTGGAGTTATGTCTAAACAGAACTAATATCAGAATTGTCTCATTCATCAGAATCATCTATTTCAGAAAAATTGGATTCAAGAAATGAATCTTTGGCCAACAATTGTTCAAGAACGATGTTAACATCATGCCTAGGAATGCTACGTTTTCTGGGATTTGAGATTTTCCATGATCGAGAATTACTATGTTTTGCAAATGGAAATATCACTGTTAAAAACAGAATGCTGTAAATAGAATGATGTTTTTTGTTTCCAAAGTCAATATATTAGAACAATGCAAAAATAATAAAAGTGAGATATTTTGTGGCAAAGTTAACTCAGGGTAAATCCTGCAGCCACAAGCACCCCCAGTGAGTATTCTCAGGGCACATGGGAAAAAGGTTAAGAGGTGATTAGGCCATGAGGGCTTCACATTCATGGGTAGGATTGTGACATTATAAAAGGGCGAGTTTGGCTCCCTCTTCTCTCTTACCCTTTCACCTTCCACCTATGGGATGATGCAGCAAGAAGGCCCTCACCAGATCTTGGACTTCTTAGCTTCCAGAACTGTGAGACAATACATTTTTATTATAAATTACCCAGTCTGTGGTAATCTCTTATAGTAGCACAAAACAGACCGAAACAATGTTGACTCTATTCTTCTTATCAGTAATTGGTTTAAGAAGGGTCCTGTGACCCAAACCTAGTCTATGACATTTAAAAAGTTTGAATGGCTTCTGAGAATGTTTTCTCACTGATAAAACAGACTCTCTGGAAATGTCTATCCTTCTTGTATTGAATGAAATGCCTAGAAATGCTGCTGGAGTATAATGTAAAATTCTGGGCATGGAGCCAGGCTGCCTGGGTTAAAAATCTCAGCATTTCCCTTAGTAGGTTTGTGACCTTGGATAATTTATTTAATATCTCTGTACCTTAGTTTTTCTTATTATAAAAATGGAGCTAATATTCAAATGGAACATCAGTCGTTTGGGAAAAGCCATTATAATCATTAATCATTAGGGGAGTGCAAATCAAAACCTTAATGAGATACCACTTCACACTCGCTAGGATAGTTAGGATCAAAAAGTCTGATAGCAACAAGTGTTGGTGAGGATGTAGAAAAATCAGAACCCTCATACACTGCTATTAAGAATGTAAAATGGTACAGCTGCTTTAGGAAACAGACTAATAGTTCCTCAAACCATTAAACAGATAATTACCACGTGACCTAGCAATCCTACATCTAGGTATGCACTCAAGAGAACTGAAGACATGTCAGCACAGAAACTTGTACTTCAATGTTTATAGCAACTGTACTTCAATGTTTATAGCAACATTATGTGTAATAGCCAAAGGATAGAAACATCCCAAATGTTCATCAGTGCATGAGTGGATAAGCAAAATGTGGTATATCCACATAACAGATTATTATTCAGGCACAAAAAGGACAGAAGTACTGACATAAGCCAAAACATGAATGAAGCTTGAAAACACTGTGGTAAATGAAAAAAGCCAGTCACTATATTATTTCACTACTACAAAAGTCTATAATTGGGAAATTTATACCGACAGAAAGCAGATTAGTGGTTCCTTAGAGTGGTGGTGGTGAAGGTTCAGGAAGACTAGTGGAGGGAGGGTCAGGGGTGGAGAGTGCTGTAGTCAGAATGTTTGTGTCCCTCCAGAATTCATGTTGAAATATCATTCCTGTTGTGGTATTAAGAGATAGGGCTTTTGGGAGGTGATTAGGTAATGAGGGCTCTGCCCTCACGGATGAGATTAGTACTCTTATAAAAAAGGCTTGAGGGAGCCTTTACCCCTTCCTCCATGTGAGGAAACAGAGAAATCATCATTCATGGGGAATAGGCCCTCACCAGATCAATGAATGTGCTGGTGCTGTGGTTTAGGACTTCCCAGCCTCCAGAATGGTGAGAAGTACATTTCTGTTTTTTATAAATTACTGTCTGTGGTATTTCGCTATAGCAGCCTGAACAGACCAAGACAGAATGACAGATAAAGGATACTAGTTTTATTTTTATTTATTTATTTTTTCGAGACAAAGTCTTGCTCTGTCACCCAGGCTGGAGTGCAGTGGCGTGATATCAGCTCACTGCAAGCTCTGCCTCTCGGGTTCACACCGTTCTTCTGCCTCAGCCTCCTGAGTAGCTGGGACTACAGGCGCCTGTCACCTCGCCCGGCTAATTTTTTTGTATTTTTAGTAGAGAAGGGATTTCACCATGTTAGCCAGAATGGTCTTGATCTGCTGACTTCGTGATCCACCTGCCTCGACCTCCCAAAGTGCTAGGATTACCGGCGTAAGCCACCGCACCCGGCCACTAGTTTTATTTTTTCTGTGTGATAAAAATGTTCTCAAATTGTGGTGATAGTTGCACATATCTGTGAATATATTAAAAGCCATTGAATGAGTAAATTTATGGTTTGATTTATGTCTCAATAAAGCTGTTGAAACATGGTGCTAATAATAGTATCTACCTAGTCTGGGTGTGATGGGTCATGCTTTTAGTCCAGCCACTTTGGGAGGCTGATGTGGGAGGATCACCTGAGGCCAGGAGTTCAAGACTAATTGGGGCAACATAGTGAGACCCCATTTCTAAAAAAATAAAAAAACTTTGCTGGGCGTGGTGGTGCATGCCTATAGTCCCAGGTACTTGGGAAACTGAGGTGGCAGGATTGCTTGAGCCCAGGAGTTCAAAGCTTCAGTGAGCTATGATTTCATCACTGCATTTCAGCCTGGGTGAGAGAGTGAGACCCTGACTCAAAAACAAAACAAAACAAAAAGACTATTATAGGTTGTTGTTCAGAATGAAGAAAATTAATGAACATAAAGTTCTTTAAACAATACTTGGTGCAGAGCAAACACTCAAATAATGATAAATATGGTAAAAATTAATTATAGCCCCCAGAGGAGCTAGTCAGGAAAGAAGACGATATCACAGTTTCCCATTATCCAGGGGATATATTCCAAGACCCTTAGTGCATGCCTGAAATCTCAAATACTACCAAACTCTCTCTATATAGTGCTTTTTTCTATACAGATATAACTTTGATAAACTTTAATTAGGCATAGTATGAGATTAGCAACAACTAATAAAATAGAACAATTATGGCAATATGCCAGCATCACTACTCTTATACTTTGGGGCCATTATTAAGTAATATAAGGATTATTTGCACATAGGTGGTACAGTACAGCAAGTTAATCTGATAAACTAGGCAACTGCTAAGTGATTAATGGATAGGTAGCCTATGCAGTGTAGATCTGTTGGACAAATGGAGGATTCATTCCAGAGGGGAATGCAGCAGGTTGACATGAGATTTCATTATGCTGCTCCGAGTGGCACACAATTGAAAACTTACGAATTGTTTATTTCTGGAATTTTCCATTTAATATTTTGAGACTGTAGTTGACTGTAGGTAACTTAAACCATGCATAAGTGAAACTTGGATAATGGGGAGCAGAGGAAGGAATTTTTTAGAGTTGGAAAGGTCTTGGTCTGCTCTGCTTTGGGATTACATATGTGGTAAAAATAAGGCATGTGATTCAGGGCTTTCTGTTTCTTGCAATGGAAGGCATTTTACCTGATATTACAGCTCTCTTCTGTAATCTTAGTTATTCCTTATCAGAGCAATAAAACTGTCACTTTTTCTGAACTTTTGCACTTAGAATCTTTGCCAGTCTTTGACCTTTCTATATACTAATGTGTGTGTGTTTATTTTTAGTTTTTATCTCATTACCGATTAACACTTCTTTGAGGACATAGACTGTGTTTTAAATTTTAGTGTCATTTGTATTAAATTGCTGAGCACAGATTTGAGCTTTCTAATAGTTGGTGGTTAATCATGTATTAGTACAAGAGAAAAGGAAATGCTTTTAAATTGTGTGCCTCCTCTAAAATTTACTAATTTCCACTGTTTCTGTACTGTGTTTGTCAGTGCTTCATGGTTGAAGTCGCCCTTTGTTCGTTTAATACAACTTGGGTTCCTATTTCGGTACTGATTAAAGTAGAAATATATCTAAAATGCTAGTAACTGTCTGCCCCAGACTTTTATCCAGGTTGCCAAATAGAGTGGGTCTCATTGCTGATTATAAATGTAGTAATACTCATTTAAAGATGTAAAATATAAACATACGAGGTACAACATTTCAAAAGAATTTCTGTTTGTTGTTCGGTGCCTATTGCTTCACATATCAATAATGATACAGGTATGGATATGAATGTGTGTGTGTGCATGTGTATGTGTGTATATATGTATGTATTTTTGTTATGTTTCCACATAACTTTTGGTTCTATATATGTACTCTCTCTCTATGTGTGTGTGTGTGTGTGTGTGTATGTGTATGTATGTGTGTGTATTTTTCCCCCAGTACTTAACATTTTATTTATTTATTTTAGAGACAGGGTCTTGGTCTGTTGCCTCGGGTATAGTAGCCCAGTCATAGCCCACTGTAACCTGAAACTTCTGGACTCACGTGATTCTCCTGCCCCCGCCTCTCAAGTAGCTAGGACTCCAGGCATGTGTGACCACACTCAGTTGATTTTTTAAGTTTTATGTAGAGACAAGGTTCTGCTTAGGTTGCTCAGGCTGGTCTTGAACTAGCTGGGATCAAGTGATCCTCCCATTTCAGCCTCCCAAAGTTCTTGGATTACAGCCATGAGCTGCTGGGCCCAGCTTGTAATTTGTTTTGATTCTGAGCTAGAGATGGAATGGGGCAAATGTAGAAGTGGATTAATTACAGTTTAAAAATTGTGCTCAATTACACTGTTTTCTTTGGAGGGCACTTCAAAATGCCCAGTAGTGCTTGGTAATTAGGTAGTTGTCAGATCATTATTGTCTACAAAAATAGGTTTTTGATGCCTAGCTCTCTGCCCTTACTTCAGGCCGACTAATTCTTTGTAAATTATCTGCTATTCTTTACCCATGTAAAAGTGTTGAGATATTTGTATTTCCTTACTGAGTTACAAGAACTCTTTGTATATTGAGATAAGTTTTTTAATCCTTTGTTTTTTATAAGAAATTTTTAGTTTATTATTTGAAATAATCAACTTACATGTTTATAGTCCTTATTTTTATTCAGGAGTTTAAAAATCTACGTCGTGTCACACATGAGTCTTTTTATATGTTTTTTCTAGCTTCGATGTCATGATAGGTAACTACTTTTTGGTAAGGTTAGTATTAAGTCATCCTCTCGTAGCCCCCTGTGAATAACTCAGTGAAGATGGTTAGGCTCACATGTTGTATTTTTAGTCTCCATTAATGCTTGTTAGCTTTTGAATCCAGTTCTCTCAGGAATAATCCATAGGAATGCTTTCTTTCTTGGTTTGTTTTCTTGTGTTCTGATACATTATTTCTAATTTTCTTTTATTAATCACAGCCCTGACCCTACTCACTAACATTTGTCTTGTTGCTTTACCACTAAATATGACTGGCATATAACAGGGTTGTAGAAAATATTCTTTTAATGAATGAATAAACTTCAAGAACCTGCATATGAATCACCTCTTCTGATACATGTTTTCTGACAGCATCCTTTTTTTTTTCAGGTGCCTGTTTGTATTGTACCTTAGAACTCTTAGCCCTTTCAAATTTACATGTTTAGGTGTCTACTGTGCCATTCCTGGATGTGAAATTCTATTGGACAGAACTACAGCATCAGAACAGTGCTTGTTGCATCATAGGAAATGAGCTAAAGGGCAGCATACAGACAATTGGCAAATATCTGTTTCCCTTAATCTGTGTTGTTTCATCATATTATTTTATTATTGGAAATATTATTGGTTTCACAGCATCAGACACATATTGAAGCAAAAGTATAACATTTCATTTTTAAATTGTGCATTACTCATTTTTGGATTAGAACGACTTCAGCTGGAGAATTAAATCAGTTTACCTCTCTCTCATGAACTGTGACCTTGGACAAACTGCTTAACCATTTTCAGCACAGTTCTCTTTCTATAAATGAGACTAATATGTTTGTTGTTGATGAGAGCTAAATGAGATGTCTATAATATTATATGTAGAACATAGTTGAGAATCAATAAACATTTGCAGTATTTTCTCATCCATTCTTGTTTTAATTTGACGTAGAGCTAAGGTTGACCATATCTTCATCTTCTGGTCAGCTGGTTATTTTCTTATTTCCCTTCCCTTACCCCATTTATAAGACTTTTTCTTTCTTTAAACATAATTTATTGAAATTGAATGTTTGAGATAATGGTTTGTTTTTTTTTCTTATAGATGACCTTTATTATCTTGGGACCCTGTTCTTTTGTACTATGAACAGTTCATATCTAAACCTTTGGAGACCATCTAGCCAGTCAGTGGAAGAAACACTTGGCATTTATCATCATGCAAGGAGTAATTCACTCAATTACTCTGGTTTTTGTTTATGGTAAAATGAAAACTAGTGCTGGCCTTGTTTTACCAGTATATGAAGGTACTTTGAATTTTTTTGAGAAATTGTTCAGTTCTATAAATATCAGAGAGATGTTTTATTGCAGCATGTCCTTTTCTACTTGAAAATACTTTCTTTTTTTTCTGTTATACCTATCTTTTCATTTAAATTTTCCAATTTTTAGTTTACTCTTTATTAGGACTTAAGAATTCTATGACTAGATTGCTGTTCAGATGGAAATTGACAGCTATAAATTTCTTAATACTCACCTGTGCCTGGGAATTACAGCAAATTTTCAGTCTTGCTTTGGCTTTCTGCTGGCATTGAACACTGTGTTTTTTTGTTTTTTGTTTTTTTTGTAGCTTCTCTTCTTAGTCATTTAGAATAAGCTTGAAGAAGAGACTAATTGGTTTTAGAGAAACATAATTTAGGTGTTACCTATTGTTGAAAGAATATACATAACATAAATTCTAAAGCCAAGAATAATGATTGGGAACACATACATCTCTGATCATTTGTATATAAACTTCATATTATTTGACAATGGGTTTTATATTGCAAGTGATTTTCCCTTAAAAATTTGAAGTCTTTGTTCTACTCTTTTCTAGCTTGTATTGTTGCTGTTGAGAAGTCCTGGCTGGGAACGGTGACTAACACCGTAATCCCAGCACTTTGAGAGGCTAAGGAAGGAGGATTGCTTGGGCCCAGGAGTTTGAGACCATTCTGAGCAACATAGCGAGAACCCTGTCTCCACTAAAAATAAAAAAATAAAAATAACTGGTGTGGTAGTGCTCATCTGTAGTCTCAGCTACTTGCTTGAGCCCAAGAGTTCAAAGCTGCAGTGAACTATGATACTGCTACTGTATTCCAGCCTGGGTGACTGAGCAAGACTCTGTCTCAAAAGAAAAAAAAAAAAAAAAAAAGCAGTCTTACGACCTTCTGATCCATGAGCCTTTCTATAAACCCTTTTTTCCCCTTACTTGGTGATTTTAGGATCTTTTTTTCCTGTTATGTTCTGAAATTTTGTGATACTGTGCTGTGAGATGGGTCTTTTTTCATTCAATTTGCTGGCTATAGTTATCTTTCAGTTCTTGGAAATTTTTTTGAATTCTTTCTTTGATAATTTTTTTCTCTTGTTTCCTCTGTTTTTCCGTTTTTCAACTTTCCTGAATTGCCGTTATTCAGTTACTGGTTTTCTTGAACTGGTCCTTCAACTTTCTTATCTTTTCTGTCCTGTTTTCCATTTGTTACCTTTTTGTTCTACTTTCTAGGAGATTATTCTCAACTTTATCTGGAAAATTTTAAGTTTTTTATTCTTCTAGTCAAAATTTTAATTTCTAAGAGCTTTTTTTTATTGTTGGCTTAATGTTTCTTTTACATTTTTTTCTTTGAAAGAAAAGCCTCTGGGGTCTTTTCATAGATGTAAGATTCTATCTCTCTTAGAGTATTTGTCATGATTGCATGAAGTTTTCTTTTACTCCCTTTATTTTTCTGCTTCTTCTGATTTCCTCTTTTATCCTTTTTGTTTTGCTCGCCATCTTTCATGGCAGAGGCATTTCCTTATTCTTTGGTGATTTTTGATGCCTGTTCATACTTAAGACTGAGGCATCAAAATGTATTTGAGGTGGACCTTTATTGTAGGATGACCAGGCAAAGATCTGGCTGTTTTTTTTGTGCAGGATTCCTCGGTGATATAATTAACTGTTGATTTTGTTTCTCTTAGACTGAACATTTCTCCAAACAGGAACCTTTTAGTCTTTTGTCTAGGGTTTATAAACCTGGTTGTGAATACTTTTGTAGCTGAGCAGAATGTGTCCGGTATAAGGCTTGAAGATGTTTTCTCATGATTTGGTATGTAGACTTTTCTTCTTTTCAGTGGTGGCCCCCACCACCCACAGACGTGTTGTTCACAAACACAGCGTTTCTCTGGTGTAATCTCCCCAAAGATGAAAGCTTCAGTGTTTTGCAGGAGTGGTGAAGAAATAGTGGCATGGCTTAAGTGAGGTTAGAAAAGGAATTTGGAGTTCTGTTTCCTTTAACAATTTACAATGTGTTCTGGTTGTCAGTGCCACTGTGGATCCCTGCCTTCAGGTCCCAAACTTTGTCAGAGTTCTGTGGCATACAGCTTCTTGATTGTTGCTGAGTTAATCCCCCTGGACTTAGGTTTCTACATCATCGAGTGTGCTTTCTACCTTCCAAAATGCTATTAACATTTTTTGTCTGCTGTCTTCCTTTACCTTTTTTTGTGTCTATTTTTTGTATTCCTTTAGTATTTTTACTAAAATAAAAAGACTAGTAATTTTGCTTCTTTAGTACAGAGCAGAGGTAAATGTCATTTGACTAGATATACTGTTTCCTTCTTAAGTTAGAGCATGTAATGTTTGCTTACAGTTTTATCTACATGATAGACAGTAAAATGCAATACAAAGAAACTATAAGCAAAATTAAAGAATAATACTAGGTAAATCTCTAAAGGATGAAATAGTAAATCAGAAAATGAGGGAAGATTAACATATGACTATTAATCAGCAAACTATTTAAATGAAATATTTTTGTATCTGGGAAAGAATAACTGCTATTCTTCAACTCCTTTTTTTGTTGCTAAAAAAGTATAGAAAGGATATTGCATAGTTTCTAAGTGGTAAATTCCTAGGAGTAGAATTCCCAGATTGCATGGTACGTGTGTATTTAATTTTGTTAGAAACTGCCAAATTATTTTCCAGAGTGGCTTTTGTATTTTCATTGCCATCAGTAATGTATAAGAGTTCTTTTGTTTTTTTCTTTTTTTGAGACAGAGTCTTGCTCTGTCACCAGGCTGGAGTGCAGTGGCGTGATCTCTGCTCACTGCAACCTCAGTCTCTCAGGTTCAAGCGATTCACCTGCCTCAGCCTCCCAAGTAGCTGGGGCTACAGGCGCGCTCCACCACGTCCAGCTAACTTTTTGTGTTTTAGTAGAGACTGTGTTTCACCATGTTGGCCAGCATGGTCTATCTCCTGACCTCGTGATCCATCCACCTTGGCCTCCCACAGTGCTGGGATTACAGGTGAGAGCCGTGCCTGGCCAGTGTATGAGAGTTCTAATTCTTCCACATCCTCATTGGCACTTGGCATTGCCAGTTTTTTCTCTTTTTTTGATTTAGCCCTTCTAATAGGTGTGAAGATGTGTCGTACTATGATTTTCTTTTGCATTTCCTAGTGACTAATGAGGTGGATGGCTTATTTGCTATCTATAAACCTTCCTTGGTGAAGTATCTGTTCAACATTTTCCTTTTTTTATTTACCGGATAATTCTTATTTTTTTATTTTGAGGGTTTTTAGTATGTTCTGGATACCAGTCCTTTAGAAGTCCTTTGTCTCATATGTAATTTGAAATATTTTCTCCCATGGAAGTATGTAGCTTTTCTTTTTTTTTCTTTTTCTTTTTTTTTTTTTTTGAGACAGAGTCTCGCTCTGTCGCCCAGGCTGGAGTACAGTGTCACAATCTGGGCTCACTGCAAGCTGCGCCTCCCAGGTTCACACCGTTCTGCCTCGGCCTCCCAAGTAGCTAGGACTACAGGCGCCCGCCACCACGCCCTGCTAATTTTTTTGTATTTTTAGTAGAGACAGAGTTTCACCATGTTAGCCAGGATGGTCTCGATCTCCTGACCGCGTGATCTGCCCACCTCAGCCTCCCAAAGTGCTGGGATTACAGGCGTGAGCCACCACGCCTGGCCAGAAGTATGTTGTTTTTCATTCTTTGAACAGCATCTTTTGCAGAGCAAAAGCTTTTAATTTTTATGAAATTCAATTGGTCATTTTTTTCCTTTTATATATCATGACTTTGCTATTATATCTAGGAACTCTGTGCATAAATAAAGGTTGCAAAGATTTTCTTCAGTTTTTCTCTTAAGTGATTCATAGTTTTTTTGTATAGTTTTTTTTTTTCTGTTTTATATTTAAGTCTGTGATTCATTTTGAATTAAATTTGTATAAGTTGTAAAGTATGGGTCAATATTCATTTTTTTCTGCATATGGGTGTCCTGTTATTCTAGCACTATTTGTTGACAAGTAAGTCTCATTTCTCCATTGAATTACTTTGCATCCCTGTGAACAGTCAATTGACTATATTTCTTTCGGTTTATTTCTGCACCTTCTATTCTGTTCCATTGATTTTTGAGTCTAACTTTTCTCTATTACCACACTGTCTTGATGACTGTAGCTTTGTAATGTCAGAAAATGTCTCAGAGTGAGTTCTTTTTGTTCTTCTTTTTCAACATGTTTTTGGCTCTAGTTCTTGTTTCCTTACCGTTTTTGTATGAAAGTTAGAATTGGCTTTCTATATCTACAAAAAAAAAAAAAAAAAAAAGAAAAGAAAAGAAAAAAGAAAATGGAAAAAGAGTCCAGTAGAGTCTGGAGGCATCTAGATTTAAGCTTCCAAAGTTCTCCCTATTGAGAGTGGTAGGCACAAAGAACACACTTCTTCCAGCAATGAATTGCAGTAATGCATGTGCAGTGTTTCTATCTAGAAAGCCCCCTTAAGACTTAAGAGTTTTTTATTAAGGGCTAGTCATGTAGGCACATGGTACCTGCATGACTAGCCATAACTAGTAAAATTCTTGACTCCAAGAAAGAGAACAGGTGTTTATAATAAATCACAGTGTTTCTACAAAAGACCTAGATAAGCTGGTATATCAGGGTTTTGTGCCCAAAACAGGTAAAATAACCTTGTTACATGGGGAACACCCTAAAGGCCAAGTTTTTGCATGCCAGCTGAAGGCCAGCTCTGCAGTCAGGCTCCCCAAAAAATAGCAGAAGGTCTGCTCAACTCTTTCCTGAAAAATATAGGACTATTCCAGTTGTCTCTGTCTACTTCAGTGAATTTTGGTAGTTTGTAAGTTTCAAGGAAATCATCAATTTCTTCTAATTCGTCAAAGCTATTATCAGAGGTTTGCTTATGGTATTCCTTTATTAGCCTTTTAGCATCTGTGGGGTCCATTGGGATAGCTCTTCTTGTACTTTGTGCTTGGACTGGCTGGAAGATTATCAATTTTAAAGTTTCTACTTTTATTGATTTTACTCTGTTTTCAATATCATTGATTTCTGTCTCAATTATATCTTTCCTTCTGCTTACTTTAGGTTGACTTCTTATCTTTTTAGTTTCTTAAGGGAGAAGGTTTGATTATTGATTTAAGACCTTTCTTCTTTTCTAATATGTGCAATTAATGCTGTAAGTTTTCCTCTTAGCACTGCATTAGGTGTATCTTACAAATTTTGATATGTTGTATTTACATTTTCATTTAGTTAAAAATATATTTAAATCCCCTTAAGACATCTGCCTTGACCCATGAATTGCTTAGATAAGTGTTTTTAAATTTCTGATTATTTGGGGGATTTCACAGGTACCTTCCTTTTGTTGATTTCTAGTTTATGGTCAGAGAACATACTTTGTAAGAAGTAATAGCATCTTATTTTCCTATTTTAAATATGCATTACTTTTTATTTTTTAACATGCTGGTAGGAGTTAAATATTGGTTCTTTATTCTTAAGAGCAAATGCTTTTCATAATTTGGAGAAAACCAACCGTGGGACTGATGATTTTAACTTAGTTGCAAAATTGAACTCTACTTCCTGTTCTGATAATGGTTAAAAATTCACCTGTATTGATAAAAGACCTGAATGTAAGAGCTCAATCTCTAAAACTCTTAAAATAAAACATAGTGAAGAAACTTCAAGACATTTAATTTGGCAGTGATTTCCTGGATATTATACCAAAAACACAGGTAACAAAAGAAAAATAAAAAATTAGACATCATTAAAATTTAAAAGTTTGTGCATCAAGGGACGCTATTAAGAGAGTGAAAAGGAAACCCACAGAATGGGAAAATATTTCTAAATCATTTGTCTGATAAGGGGTTAATATCCAGAATACATAAAGAACTCCCAAAACTCAACAAAAACACCCCCAAACAACCCAATTAAAAAATGGGCAAAAATGTTGAATAAACATTTTCCAAAGAAAATATACGAGTGGCCAATTAGAATGTGAAAAGATGCTCTATATTACCAGTCCTTAGACAAATGCAAATCAAAACCACAATGAGTTACCGTTTCATACCCATTAGAAGGGCTATTAGAAAACAGTGTTGGCAAGGATATGGACAAATTAGAACACTTCTGCGTGGCTGCTAGGAATTTAAAATTGTTCACCTGCTGTGGAAAATGGTATAGTGGTTCTTCAAAAATTAAACAGAATTACCACATGATCCAGCTATTGTACTTCTAGGTATATACCCAAAAGAATTGAAAGCAGAGTATCAAACAGATATTGATACATCAGTGTTTATAGCAGCATTATTCACCAAAAGGTGGAAACAACCAACACGTCCATCAGTGGATGAATGGATAAAAAGATGTGGTACATACATAAAGTGGAATATTATTTAGTTTTAAGAAGGAATTAAATTTTGAACTTCCTGCGACCTGGATAATTTTAGAAAACATTAGGCTAAGTGGAATAAACCAGACCTAAAAGGACAAATACTATACGATTCCATGTATATGAGGTACCTAGAATAGTCAAATTCATAGTGACAGAAAGTAGATTACCAGGGGCTAGAGGAGGGGGTATCTGGAGCTTTTGATTAATAGGTGTAGAGTTTCAGCTTGCTATGATAGAAAATTTCTGGTTATGGATAGTGGTGATGTTTGCTTAATAATGTGAATGTACCTAATGTCACTGAATTTTAACCTTAAGAATGGTTACAATAGTACATTTGATGTTATGAATATTTTACCACACAAAGGCAAGTTCACTTGTATTTTAATTGTTTGGAACTCAGAATACACATTACCGTGGTAATGGTATTATTTAGGGACTTAAATTGCCAGATTAACCAAAATAGATATTTTTTAAAAAACATGTGAAATATCTGAAATACTACACATTTGCAATGAAAAACTTGTAGAAAATGTTTATGATCTTACCAATCGAAACATTACCAATCTTAAAAAATATTTTTTCCAAAATCTTTAATGCTTGAAGGTAAAGCTAGTTTTACTGTGGAAGAATTTGTAAATAATGGGAATTTCAGGCGCATTCATGGATATTTAGTAACTGGTTGTATTTATTATGTCAAATTGCAGCTCAAATAATAAGATTTTTCATTTATTTAGTATAGATTTATAATACATCTATATTATAAGCACATAGAAAACTTTATTCTCAAGAAATTTAACACTGAGAATGAAAAGTGTTGAAATATTGGAATGGAGAAGGAAATGAACATGTGTATTTTAGAAGATAGGAAAGTAGGAATTAGGTTAATGTGAAAGAATGTTGGGTGTGGCAGAGGTAGAAGTTTACTGAGGTGTAATTGCAACAGGTAAGGAGTTAGAAAATTACATACAGTTAAACTCTAAATAGTGTTAAACTGGTAGAGATGATAGGCGAGAAAACTGGGTAAAATTAGTGTAGAAGGTATTAACCAGGAAGAATTTAGTATTGTGTGGACAGCACCAGTTTTCAGGAAAAGGTAGTAGGGTTGTTTGTTTAAAATGTTTACTTTACTTATACAAGAGTACTGTTTTGTGTAAGATTTTAATAATGAAGAAGAGCATAAGATTGGAAAAGTTTCGTAAAGCTATTTGGGAAAAATAATGATTTAAAAAAGAGTTGAATAATGAAATTATTATTAAGGATATAAATAAGGTGTGGCTAATAGGTTTTATCTTTATATGCAACTCCCCTTGGTTGCTTGAAATTTTTGAGAAGAATTGTGGAAGTGTTTCGGGACTTTAGTAGGAAAAAGATTTGTGATTGGTTGTAATGGCTCCTATAGGTGAATTATGGTGGCCATGCCACCTCTGATCTAAATGGTAATCAGTCAAAAGCAAAACAGCCAGATGCCATGGCTCATGCCTGTAATCCCAGCACTTTGGGAGGCCAAGGATCACCTGAGCCCAGGAGTTTGAGACAAGCCTAGGCAACATAGTGAGACCCTGTCTCTACAAAAAATAGAAAAAAATTAGCCAGGTGTGGTGGCACATGTCTGTCTTCCCAGCTACCCAGGAGGGCAGAGGTGGGAGGATGACTTGAGCCCACATGTCGAGGCTGCAGTGAGCCATGATCACACCACTGCACTCCAACTTGGGCAGCAGAACGAGACCCTGTCTCTAATAAAATAAAATGAATAAATAGTAAATTAAAAATATAAAACAGATTGGGGATATTGTAATCTGATACAGGGGAAATGCAGGCAACAATATTAGTGCAAAGAAGAAGAACTGCTCTTTGTAATTCAGAATGACATTTATTGGAAAGTTTTTACTTAGCAGTTTAATGTCTTTAATTTAGAATGCTGTTGAAATAACATAATAGATTGGTTTCTTATTAATCATGTTTTATTGGATAGAGTAAAACATAACCACGTTGTGTAGTCCTTCATGACTAGCAATTTGCTTTCTTGCCTTGTGTTCTTTCCTCAAAGGAGCCTATTCTTTGTTTTATTCTTCTGGACACATTTACTTTGGTTTTTCATAGTTATATTCCATTCTCTTTAGTAGTTTTTAGTCTAGTGACCTTTCTTTTTCCCCCTTCCATTTCTGTTAACTCTCTTTCATTGGTTATATACTTCCTTGCCCGCAAACCTGTTTTCTCACTGATGACCTTTCACTCCTGCTGAGACCAGCTCGATCGTGGAGACCCTAACCCAGCAGCGCGAGAGGAATTAAAGACACATACACAAATATAGCGTATAGAATAGGAAATCAGGGGACTCACAGCCTTCAGAACTGACAGCCCTGAACAGAGATTTACCCACGTATTTATTGACAGCCAGCCAGTGATAAACATTGTTTCTATAGATTATAGATTAACTAAAAGTATTCCTCACGGGAAACAAAGGGATGGGCTCTGGCTAGTTACCTGCAGCAGAAGCATGGCCTTAAGGTACAGATCACTCATGCCATTATTTGTGGTTTAGGAATGCCGTAAAGTGGTTTTCTGCCCTGGGTGGGCCGGGTGTTCCTTGCCCTCATTCTGGTAAACCCATAACCCTCAGCATGGGCATCATGGCCATCACGAACATGTCACAGTGCTGCAGAGATTTTGTTTATGGTCAGTTTTGGGGCCAGATTATGGCCAGATTTGGGGGTCTGTTCCCAACATGTCCCCCTTTTTTGTTTTGCAAAGCGATAAAAGCAAAGGCATCTTTGTCACAGTGAGCTACTTCTCGCAGGAGTCAGGATCCGCATCTGCAGACTATACAAAGACAAACAACACAGATTAAAAGCGCAATCATCATTGAAATCACAGAACTTCCAAGTGTTTTTTATCCTTTTTAATGGGTTACTAGATTATAATGTGTCTGCTGCTCTTTCAAGCACTCTAGTTCCTAACATTAAGGTCAGATGTGCCTGGAATGCTTTAAATATTTGTTCTTTTAATTTTGCAATATCCAAAGACAAGTTTGTAGAATATCCTTCTAGATGCTTTTTTATTCTTTCCATTAATAGTTTCCACAAATCCTTATGTTAAGCTCCTACAGCGGGCCATATCATTTGAGGTTGAGGTGCCACTATACTGCCATGTTTCCAGATAATAGGAACTCTTGCCATATTTCTTACTATTTCTACCATCTGATCATTTTGTTTGGACCAGCTGAACATAGTGTGGCTGTGGCACGCAGACTGAGAGGTTTAATTCAAACTAAACACCCCCTTAGGGGACCAATCAGTGATTACATAGGAATTGCTGTGCAGCACCTCTGCCTGTTCTGTAATGCAATCTTCCCAAACAAGTACATTCATTATTTCTGGCCAGGTTTAATTCTGTTTACAAATAGGTTTTTGAGGGCAGTACACTTCATTTATAGGAGCAGATTTATTGTAAATACTGAGACCAGAAAGCATGTGTAAATGTGTCATAGAGTGATTACATCTAGGCATTATTGCTAGGCAAGATTGATAAATATGCCCAATAAGTATAATTGTTCTTTGTGTCAGCCCTTGTTGAAGGAATACTCACGCCAGTGGAGATCACCACTGTCATAGCCATCATTAAATTACTCATTGTGACTGGTTGTGCTGCTTTCCTCAGGTTTTCTTCCATCATCTATGACAGTTGGGGTCCTCCTCAGCATCAGTCTCAACATGGCTGCAACCGGGGGGTCCTCGGGATCCTCCTGGAATCTCTTCTTCAGCATCTGGATCATGATAAGGTTTCAGGTGTCTTGATGGTATCCAAATCGACTGCTGGTTTTGACCTGGAGAAACGCAAGCATAACCTCTACCCCAAGTTATTATATTATCTATTTCCCAACTTTTTGTTATCGGATCTCTCCACCAAACCAGTTGTTCTGCTTCTGTCTTTGCAGCTGGTTTCTGTAGATGCTGTTCAGCTGCTGATAGCACCTGGCCTTTAGGCAGGCTCAAAAAATTTAAAGTCAATAATGCTAGATTCAATTGCATATGGGGTGCCCCATATTCCCTGTTTCCCCCTTTGTGCTTTTGCAGTTGTTGTTTTAGGGAGAGATTCATTTGTTCTACAATGGCTTGTCCTTGAGAATTATATGGGATGCCAGTAATTTGTTTAATATTCCATATAGAGAAAAATGTAGCTAGAGCTTGGCTAGTGTAGCCTGGGGCATTATCTGGTTTAATAGAAGCTGGAATGCCTGTCACTGTAAAACACTGCTAAAGGTGATGTTTAACACAGGCAGAAGACTCTGCTGATTAGCATGTAGCCCAGACAAAGTGAGAAAAGGTGTCCACACATACATGTACATAAGCTAGTCTCCCAAAGGAGGGAACATGTGTGATATCCATTTACCAAAGAGAATTAGGTTCCAATCCTCAAGGATTAAGGCCTCCTGTAAAAGATGAGGAATGCACCATTTGGCAAGTTGGGCATCGCTGGATAATAGCTTTAGCTTCTTTCCAGGTAATGCTGTATCTGCATTTGAGACCAGAGGCATTAACATGGGTTAAATTGTGAAAGTGTCTAGCGTTAGATATTGCAGTAGCAACTAGGTGATCAGCCATTTGATTCCCTTCAGTTAAAGGTCCTGGAAGAGGTATATGAACTCTGAGTAATGTAAAAAGGGTGCATTCTACTCCTAACTACTGTTTGCATTTGGGTAAATAAAGTCAATCAGTTGTTCATCTGTATGAAATTGTAACTGAGCAATTTCAATTAATTGTGTAGAATGAACCACATATGAAGAATCAGAAATCACATTAATAGACATATTAAAAGTAATCAATACCTCAGTTACAGCTACAAGCTCCAATGTTTGAGCTGAAGTATAGGGCGTCTGAAAAACTTTACCTTTCGGTCCAGAATAAGAAGCTTTACCATTACTAGAGCCATCTGTAAAAACATTCTCAGAACTTTCAGTTGGTTTAAATTTAGTTATTTTAGGGAGAATCCAATGAGTTAATTTCAAAAATTGAAATAGTTTTGTTTTAGGAAAATGATTATCGAGAATACCCACAAAGTAAGCTAAATGGGTTTGCCAAGTAAGACTCTTTATAAAAGCTTGCTGTATTTGTGCCTTCGTGAGAGGGACAGTAATTTTTCCAGGATCATATCCATGTAATTTAACAATCTGACTTCTACCATTTCCTATCATAGTAGCAATTTGATCCGAGTAAGGAGTTAGAGTCTGTGAATTAGCATGTGGAAGAAAAAGCCATTGTACTAAGTCCTGTTCTTGGACAATAACAAAATAACAACAGTAGGTGAATGTTGAGTTGGAAAAATTAGCAAATCTGGTCTTTTGGGACCTATTCTATTTATTTGAGCTTTGTGGACTGCTTTTCAATCAGCAGTAACTCTGTCTCAGCCTCCTTTGTTAATTCCCAAGGGCTAGTGAGACTAGGATCTCCTCTAAGGATAGAAAATAGATTACTCGTGGCATAGGTAGGAATGCCTAGAGCAGGTTGTATCCAATTAATGTCCCCTTGTAATTTTTGAAAGTCATTAAGTGTTTTAAATTGATCCCTATGTATGGTTACTTTCTGTGGCACAATTGTAGTGTCATTTACTAAGGTCCCTAAGTAGGAGTAAGGAGTAGTAGTCTGAATTTTGTCAGGAGCTATAATTAAACCAGTGCAAGAAATTTAATTTTGGAAGTGATCATAACATTGGAGTAATATTTCTCGAGTGGGGTCAGCACAAAGTATATCATCCATATAATGAATAATGTAACACTGAAAATTTTTTACGAGTAAGTTCAATTGCTTGCTTTACATAAATCTGGCAAATTGTTGGACTGTTTAACATGCCTGTGGCAACACTTTCCAGTGAAAACGTTTAGCAGGCTGCAGGTTGTTTACTGCAGGAATTGTAAATGCAAACTGTTCACAGTCTTGCTCAGCTAAGGGGATAGTAAAGAAACAGTCTTTTAAATCTATGACTATTAAAGGCCAATTTTTTGGAATCATAGCAGGAGAAGGCAATCCTGGCTGTAATGCTCCCATAGGTTGTATAACTGAATTAATGGCTCTTAAGTCAGTTAACATTCTCCATTTACCTGATTTTTTCTTAATTACGAAAACTGGAGAATTCGAAGGGGAATATGTTGGAACTATGTGTCCTTTTTCTAATTGTTCAGTAACTAAGTCCTCTAAAGCCTCCAGTTTCTCTTAGCAGCCATTGTTCTATCCAAACTGGCTTATCTGTTAACCATTTTAAAGGTATAGGTTCTGGAGGCTTAACAATGGCTGCCATCAAAAATGATATCCTAAACCTTGGCAGGAACTTTGTCTTTCTGCTTGAAGTGGTTCCTTCAAACGCTGCAAATTTTGTCCTAGTCCCATACCAGGGACATACCCCATTTCATGCCACATATTTGTACAACTTTGAGGGTTGTACAATTGCTCTGGAATTAGAACTTGTGTTCCCCATTGTTGTAATAAATCTCTTCCCCATAAATTTATAGGTACAGTAGTTATAATTGGTTGAATAGTCCCAGGTTGTCCATTGGGTCCTTCACAATGCAAAATATAACTGCTTTGATATACTTCAGGGGCTTTACTAACTCCAACTATGTTAAATTGAGTGGGTTGAATTGGCTACACGGACATCCAGTGCTGTAGAGAAATGATTGAAATGTCCACTCCTCTATCTAACAAACCTTTAGATTTCTTTCTCTGAATAGTTATTTCACAGGTAGGACACTTATCAGTAATTTGATTTACCCAATAAGCTGCTTTGCCTTGTTATTTGTATTTCCAAATCCTCCTGTTTGTTTAGTTTCACTTTTTCCCACTTCCACATACGGCACAATCAGGAGTTGTGCTATGTGCTTTCCTGGCTCTGCTTTCCAGGGAGCAGAAGTAGATATGACAGTTTGAACTTCCCCATTGTAATCTGAATCAGTGACTCCTGTTTGTACTTGCACTCCTTTTAAATTTAAACTAGACATACCTAGAAGTAATCCTACTGTCCCTGCTGACAATATCTGACTGGAGATAGCAACATTCTTTAACAGTCCCATTACAAAAGGAGAATGTGGTCCATATTGATTAATAGCTTGTTTAAATTATTTGAGTAATTTAAAAGGAAAAGTCTCAAAGATAGCTATAATATTTCCCTGTTGATCTGGGGGCTGTATTCTAGCAGGGAACTGCCAAGCCTCTAAATCACCCTCTCTTCTAGCTTGCTGGATTCCTGCCTTAATAGAGCTGAGAGTGGTTGCTTAAGGTGCTGCTCGAACAGTCACTGGGGCAACTACTTTTTACCCAGTGTCCTCCGTAGAAGAAAGATCTGGAGAGTCAGGCCACTCTTTTTCTTCAAAATAATTTAGCTGGCAAACAAACCTGCTCTGTTACTTCGTTATACTCTCCTACCTCCTCATCATCGGTGTGAAAAGGTTCCAAGGTGGGACTAACCAGAGCCCACGCTTGTCCTATTGTTACCCCGATGCTTCTGAGCTCGCCTTCTTACTCACCACAGGGATTGCTTCAGAGTTCTCTGTGGTCCTCCAGATTAGTTACACGTTCTCCACCCGTCGCTCTGGTGACCTTTTGACCTGGGTTCGAGCCTCCACGTTGGGTGTCAGTTGCTGAGACCAGGTCAGTCGTGGAGACCCTAACCCAGCAGTGCTAGAGGATTTAAAGACACACACACAAATATAACATGTGGAGTGGGAAATCAGGGGACTCACAGCCTTCAGAACTGAGAGCCTCGAACAGAAATTTACCCACATATTTATTGACAGCAAGCCAGTGATAAACATTGTTTCTCTAGATTATATAGATTAACTAAAAATATTCCTCACGGGAAACAAAGGGATGGGCCGAAACAAAGGGATGGGTTCTGGCTAGTTACCTGCAGCAGAAACATGTCCTTAAGGTACAGATCACTCATGCCATTATTTGTGGTTTAGGAACGCCTTTAAGTGGTTTTCTGCCCTGGGGGGCCGGCGTTCCTTGCCCTCAAGCATGGGCATCATGGCCATCACCAACATGTCACAGTGCTGCACAGATTTTGTTTATGGCCAGTTTTGGGGGCCTGTTCCCAACACACTTCTACTTTGCCTTCTTCTTTAAGATTAACTTTATTTTCTCTAGTTTCTTAATTCTCTTGTCCAGTAGAAACCCAATTTTTCAACTTCTCACCATCCTAGTACCTGAGACCCTAAATTGATTTACTTAAAAATAAATGCGCATGTGTGTTTGTAAAGTAAATCAATTTAAGGTCTTAGGTACTACGTACAATTTAGGTTTCAGGTATACATATTCATGTGTATATATCCTGTAAAGTTATCAAATACATATATTACTTTTTTTATTTCTAAGGAGCTCTTTCCCTAATAATATTTATATTAGAATCTACAAATTTAATGTCATTTGATCCTCCCAAATTTCAAAAGAGAATTAATGCTGACTTTTGATACTTTTGGGCAAAAATGAAGACATACTTATGTGCAGTACAGAGTGGAGATTGTCCTTATCAGTAATTTAAACTTTTCAGGTTATTAGAATTATTCATAAGTGTTTATAAGATGGGCTATTTCATTTAAATTGTGGCCTTATAATAATGTCTATATTGACTCAGAAAAATTCAGTGGAAACGTATATATCATTTCCTTCCTTTAATTTGTAATTTCAAATGTTTTATCCATAGTTTTAGATAAAGTGTCACCTGTATCATGGGCTTTCTTTGAAGTGTTAATTTTAATTTCTTTTCATTCTCTTTTTCTCATCTAAAGTAATTTCTGTGTCTTTTTTTTCTAAATTTGAAAATACTCTCAAGGGAGATATTTTCATATTAGGTTAAGTCAGAATTTGTAACACTACTGGTTCATTCAGCTCTTAAATTTTATTAAGAAGCATTTTGTACCTTGTCAAACTATTTCTAGGCATTTTAAGGACTTGGGAATGTTAAAATTCATAAAAATACATTGTACCACGGAAAAGTCTCTGATTAGCAGAGATCTCCAGAAAAGTTGCCACTTAAATGAAGAAAATTATCGGTTGGATATAAAAGTGGGTAACTTGATAGCTTTACGGTTTCAAAGTTTTTAAGTTTAATAATTTTAAGTTGGCATGCTATAAGGGTTGTAACTAGGTAAGGAAAAAATAAAATATATATTTTCACCAAAGGTTTTAAAAATTGCGGTAATTATTTTAAAATAAGCATTTGTTCAGCCCAGTAACAATTTAGAACATCAGGTGATATACATATATATACATCTATGTGTGTGTGTATATATGTATGTATGTGTGTGTATATATGTGTATATGTGTGTGTGTGTATGTATATATATGTTTTTTTTCTCTCTGTCTCCCAGGCTGGAGTGCAGTGGTGCAATCTCGGCTCACTGCAACCTCTGCTTCCTGGGTTCAAGAGATTCTCCTGCCTCAGCCTCCCAAGTAGCTGGGATTGCAGGCGCCCACCACCATGCCCGGCTAATTTTTGTAGTAGTAATAGAGACAGGGTTTCACCATGTTGGCCAGGTTGGTCTCGAACTCCTGACCTGAGACAATCTGACTTCTTCGGGCTCCCGAAGTGTATCTTTGGTTTTATTCAACAACATCAATGTGTCTTACCAAAGGATTAAAGAATTTTAAATAATTCAATATAATGTCAGTATTTACTCAGCAACATATTTTATGTAAGTCAATTATACGTAGGTAATATTTACAAAGGAAAAGGGGATTTTACAGCTTTAAAAAGAGAGTATTTCTAATAACATTGTAGCTGATTTAGAATTTAGTACATATTCAAATACCTTGCAAGGACTAGGTGACTATTTTTTAGACAGCAAGAATTTGAGACTGTATCCATTTTAGTTGTTTTTAGTAATTTATTAGTGACAGCAAGGGTGTCTTTATTATCCCAATACAGGACATCTATTTTTAAAGTAATTTATAGTTTTAGTCATACTGTTCTAAAAGAGTTAATAGAAAGGGAAAGATTTTTCTTTAGAGTAGTTGTAGGTGGCTTTATCATAGTGGTTAGGAATGTGGGTTTAGAGATCCCAGTTTAAATGGCTAAGACATCAGAAACACATCCTGTCCAGAAAGAAGAGCTAAAATTACAAATAGACAATCATACCTTGAATAGAATATATAGGAGAGAACACCAGAATCCAACAGAGAAGTCGCACGAAACATCTGCAGCGCAGAAGGAAGTGATTGGATACTTGGCTGAGATTGGCTGGGAGCCCATAGGGGCTTGATATTGTGGTGAAAGAGTGAGTGAGAGAACCTCAGCGGTTAACATTGCCACTGCACAGTACTGTGGTTGGAACCAGAGAGAGTTTCTCTACCTTCGCAAATTCTGACACTAGCATGGGTGGCAATTTAAAGACCTCACCAAGGCATTAGACTGGACAGGGTACTCACGCTGGCTCACTCACATACCTGAGACTTGAGTGACTGCCGCTGAGCACCATCGTGAGCACACAGCTGTCATGGGACTGCATCCTGTCTTCGGGACTACAGCTCCCATATTTCCACATCCTGTAAGCCACCACTGATGTCTCCCAGAGTCCACTTGGAGCAGCACAGCACTGGCTGGACCCAGCCCAAAAATGCTGAAGGGCCCTCAGTACTCTAACCCACAGGAAGTACTAATCCCTGGAGAAAGGACAGTGCAGCACGCCAAAGACAGCCTTTTGTACAAAGAAAACCAAAGCACGTCATTTGTAAAACCTGGGACACTCCTGTCTTGGGCCGTGAGCAGTGACCCTGCCCCCGGCTGAAATAAACTGTGTGCTCAGCCTAGCACACAGAGAGTATGATCTCTTCCCCTCTGTAAGAGTTATCACTGTGTTCAGGCTCTCACATGTAGAGAGGAACCCCTTGTCTCACTCCAGACGCTTCTGTAGCCCCAGCCACTGTTGCTCCTTCTGGAGGCTGGGGCAGGCGAACTGGAGGGTTAGCTTTCCAGGGCTGTGAGTGGTGACTGCACCCGCACTGGCAGTCGGGTCTTCAGTTTGTGTGTGAAGGGCTGGGTGCCTCCCCCTAACCCTTATGCAGTACTACAGTGCTCCTGTCACAGAGAGTGGAAGAACCTGAGAGTTGTATGTCTGGGACTCTGCCTGGTGACAGTGCATTGTAGCCAGTGTCAGCACCAGTGTGCTACACTTGGGCCCCAGAAGATCATCCCACCACTACTACCATCACCCACATCACACAGGTTACCCAGTGACTCAAGAACTTTCTCATCTGCCCAGTCCACTAATTTCACTACCAGTATTTGAGCAGGCCACCTGGGTGCCCATGAATTGGCCTGCCTGGTCCCATTAACCCTCGTACCAATGTACACTGCCCTGGAGCCCATGATCAGGCATAGTCAGCTCATCGCTGCCATCACTAGGATCTGAAGACTAGCCCAGCTGGCATCTCAGTCTTCAACAAAACGTTACTATAGAACCTACTGATAACCATAACCTAGGCCACCAGGGAAAGCACAGATACCACTGATGCCATTTACAGCTGGAGAAACTATATAGTGATGACACTACTGCACACACCCATAATCAAAGCCAAAGGGGCCTGCTCAACTAGCACAATTGGTACATCTTCAGAGAAAGTTCTCCCCTAAGCAAATTCAGAAAACCAGAAGAAGCAACTGTTACACCAGATGTGGAGATATCAATGTTAGGACACAGGAAGTATGAAATAGAATGTGATAATCCCTCAGCAATAGATCACAATCAAAAATAAATTTACAAACTTCTGGAAAAAGAATGTAAAATTGAACTAAAAATGCTCACAGATACAAGAGAATTCTGAAAATACAAAAGATGAGAAAAACTATTCAGGATATTAATGAGAAATTTACCAAACAGATAATCATAAATAAGAATCAAATAGCAATTCCGGAACTGGTGAATTCCTTTTAAGAAATACAAAATGCACTTGAAAGCTTCAACGATAGAACAACCAGAATAATCTCAACTTGGAGAGACATCTTTTGTAATAATCAACTTAGAGAAAAATAAAAGGAGTAAAGGATGAACAAAGTGTTCATGATATATGGACACCACATAGTGATCAAATGTTTGAGTTATCAGTATCCCTGAAGGTGAGGAGAGAATGAAGGGGTTCAGAAACTTATTACACAAATTAATAGATTAAAACTTCCCAAGTATAGCAAGAGATTTAGACATCCAGATACAGAAAGCCTAGTGACCCACAATCACATGCAATGTAAAAAGGTTTCTCCACCCCACATTATAGTGAAGTTGTCTAAAGTCAGTGACACATAGAAAATCCTAAAAATTGTAAGAGAAAAGCGTTTAGTCACCTATAAAAGAGCCCCATCAGACTAACAGCAGCTTTGTCAGTAGAAACCTTACAGGTCAGCAGAGATGGGAGGATATTTTGAATGTGCTCAAAGACAAAAACCCTGCCAGCCAAGCATACTGTATCTAGCAAAATGATTCTTCATGAAGGAACGATAAATAAAGTCTTTTCCAGACAAGCAAATGCTGAGGGAATTCATCACTGCTAAACCTATCTTACAAGAAATATTCAAGGGAGTCCTAAACCTGGAAGCAAAAGGGTGACAGTTACCATTATGAAAACACTTGGAAGTATAAAACTCACTGGTAAAGCAACAAATGAGGAAGAAAAAAGACTCAAATGGTATCACCACAGAAAATCAGCAAACCACAAAGACAATCAATCAGAGAATAAGAAAGGAACAAAGAATATTCAAACCAACTGAACAACAGTTAACAATGTGACAGGGAAAAACCTTTCATGTCCATAATAACCTGTGTGTAAATGATTTAAATTCTTAAAAGATATAGATTGCCCAGGCGCAGTGACTCACAGCTGTAATCCAAGCACTTGGGGAGGCCGAGGCAGGCGGATCACGAGGTCAGAAGATCTAGACCATCCTGGCCAACATGGTGAAACCCAGTCTCTACTAAAATACAAAAAATTAGCCAGGCATGCACCTGTAGTCGCAGTTGCTCAGGAGGCTGAGGCAGGGGAATTGCTTGAACTCAGGAGGCAGAGGTTGCAGTGAGCCGAGATCGCCCCACTGCATTCCAACCTGGCGACAGAGCGAGACTCCATCTCAGAAAAAAAAAAAAAGTAGATTGGCTGAATGTATTTAAAACGTGATTTCACTATATGTTTACTACAAGAAATGTACTTTACTTGTAAAGACACATACAGACTGAAAATAAAGGGATGGAAGAGGATAGTCCATCTTAACAGAAAACAAAAGTGAGCAGAAATAGATATACTTAGATAACACAAAAACGATTAAAAAAGACAGATGGTCATTATATGATAATGATAAAGTAAAGAATTCATATAACAATTGTTACATAAGCCCGCCACACTGGGGCACACAGGTTCATAAAGCAAAAATATTACTAGATCTAAAGAAAGAGAGAAACTCTAATACAATAATCATGCAGGCCTGAACATCCCACTCTCACCATTAGGCAGGTCATCTAGACAGAAAATCTATAAAGAAACATTGTACTTAAACTAGACTTTAGAGCAGACGGACTTAACAGATATTGATAGAACATTTTATCCACCAACTGCAGAATCCTGTGAATGCAACTGGAAGTCATTTTATCCAACAGCTTTATCCAGTTTCTGGATGGAACTGGAGATCATTGTGTTCAGTGAGATGAAAACTAGCCAGATACAGAAAGACAAATACCGCATGTTATCACTCATATCTGGGACTAAAACACTAGATCTAATGGACATGGAGAATAGAAGAATAGATACCAGAGACAGGGTAGGGTGGGTGGGTGGGTGGGGGTAAGGGACCATGAATAGAGATTGGTTATGGGTACAAACATATAGGTAAGTACAATAAATAAATTCCAATGGTTAATAGCAGAATAGGGTGACTCTACTAGTAAGAATATTTTATATGTTTCAAAGTAACTAGAGGACTTGATACTTGTACCTAAAATTAATGAATAGTCAAGATGTTGATTACCCCATTTACCTTGACTTGATCATTACACTTCTTTTTTGCATGTAACAAACATTATATATCCCAAAAATATATAAATTATTATGTATTAATAAAAGAGAAACAAAATGTGGGCTTAGAGTTAGGCTGGGGTTTGAAGGAGGTTTAGCTACTTAGTCTTTAATGTGTTCTTGAAATAGTTGTTATTCTATAATTTTAGAATATTTTATATATATATATATATATAGAATACCATCTATGTTTGGAACGTAGTAAGTACTCAGTTCATGCCAGATATTGTTATTCTTATTTTAGTATTTTGCTATAGTAGATTGGCTCATACTCCTATTTCATCCTGTGTATTTCATGCAGTGGGGCAGTATCACCTTTCAGAATGCAAACTCCTCTCTCAGTGTAAGTTGATTTGTAATTCTCCTAGGAAAAAGAATGAATTTAAAGACTTAACTCCTGCTGTGATACAATGAGTCCCAAGAAGTTAGTTAAATAATGGCTGTTTAGTAAAAATGCTTGTGGCAATAATAAAAAATTAAAATTAAAAAATAAAATTAAAAAACCCCAACCAGTAAGTAATATTTAAAATAACTCAGTTTTTAACAAACTCATGACTTTTACAAAATAGGATTCCAGAATTTTGATTTGATATATGATTTTTTAAAATGTTAGGGTTTAATCTTAGCATATTTTGGAGTGCTTGTTAATTCATTCAATTGAAATGCTTTCATGCAAGATTATATCTTCTCATCATTGTAGCAAAAATTTGATAATCCTATTGGTAAATTGATTATTAAGAATTTATTTTTAGGCTGGGCACAGTGGCTCATGCCTGTAATCCCAGCACTTTGAGAGGCCAAGGCAGGTGAATTGCCTGAGGTCAGGAGTTCGAGACCAGCCTACCAACATTGTGAAACCACATCTCTACTAAAAATAGAAAAATTAGCCTGGTGTGATGGTGCACACCTGTAGTCCCAGCTTCTCTGGGAGGAGAATTGCTTGAACTCCGGGGGCAGAGGCTGTAGTGAGCTGAGATTGTGCCACTGCACTGCAGCCTCGGCAACAGAATGAGACTCCATCTCAAATTTTTTTTTTTTTAATTTTTAGAAGGTGTATTCTTCAGAGAAAACCAATTGTGTGTGTGTGTGTCTGTGTGTATCTGTGTGCGTGTGTGTGTTGGCAGAGGAAGATATTTATTATAAAGAGTCGGCTCACATGATTCAAGTTTAAAATCTGCAGAGCCAACATACCAGTTTGGATCTGAAGGCTAGAAGTTCCTATATAACCAGGAAAAGGCAGTGTTTCAGGTTTAAGACAATAGGCAAGAAGAGCTCATGTTTCATTTCTAAGGCTGTAAAGCAGAAAAATTGTCTCTTACTTGGAGGAGGGTCAGCCTTTTGCTCTATTAAGGCCTTCAACTGATTGGATTAGAACCACTGCCATTATGGAGGGCTATCTGCTTTGCTTAGTGTGTTAATTTAAATGTTAATCTCATCCCAAAACATTCTCATAGAATAATTTAGAATAATGTTTCATGAGATATTGGGGTGCCCTTTGGCCCATTTAAGTTACACATAAAATTTAACATTGTAAAAGGTAAGCAGAAAATAATAAAAGCAGACATTTTTGGCTTCACTTACTGATTTCGCCTGAGCAGATAGAAAATGATTCACCTGTAGAAGTTACACCTTCACAATGTGATATTGCCATAGCGTTGCTCTGTATATTTTCTTTTATGCATTTATTTATTTATTTTGAGACGGAGTCTTGCTCTATCGCCCAACCTGAAGTGCAGTTGTGCCCTCTCGGCTCGCTGCAAGCTCTGCCTCCTGGGTTCTCGCCATTCTCCTGCCTCAGCCTCCTGAGTAGCTGGGATTACAGGTGCCCGCCACCATGCCCGGCTAATATTTTGTGTATTTTTAGTAGAGACGGGGTTTCACTGTGTTAGCCAGGCTGGTCTTGATCTCCTGACCTCATGATCCGCCTGCCTCGGCCTCCCAAAGTGCTGGGATTACAGGTGTGAGCCACTGCACCCGGCCGCTCTGTGTATTTTCATATTGGCAACAGATCATTATGTACTTTGAATGTAGTTTTTTGTGTTTTTTTTTGCTTGTTTTCCTCCCCATTCTTATTATTTTGATAAAAAATTAAAATATAAAAGTTTCATTTTGTTTTATTTTTAATATATTCCTCACTTCCAGCAAGCTTTACTTTATCATCTGAAAACATTAGCTATAGTGCCTTAATGGGCTTAGTGTGTTTTTAGTCAGGCCGGACACAATGTTAAATTAAGTAATAATTTAATCAGTGAAGTGACTGGTACCCGTGTTTTGGACCTTCTCTTATTATTCCCTACCTTTGAATCTTATTGTTCATGGCATAAAGCTGCCTGGTGGGTTGGGTGTCTTGTCTCACTGGGAAACCGGTTGTGATCTAGGAATGCAACAGATGTGCAGGTAACCTTTTGTTTAATATTATGTGTTAGGTTCCTAATCTGAAACATAAAATGGAAAAGGAAATCCAAGTATAGTCTTTTTTTGGAGGGAGCCTGGAAATAGTTTAAAAACTAGTGGGAAAAGCTAATAACTGAAATTGCATGAATTTTATTTTGTATGAGCAGTATCTAGTTTTATGATTATTTTTAAAGCTGAACTCTACCGTTGAGTTAGATAAGTTAAACACAATTGTGAAGGCATAAGCACATAGACGTCAGAGTTAAGGAATCATCAAACTAAGTAACATATTACTAATGTTGAAAATGTCTGAGGGAGAATATGTTTTTCAAAAGATATCTGATAGAAATTATTTTTCGCAACTATTTTAATTCCAGAAATTTTTCTCTTATAAACATGTTCTAGTTTCCTTCAATCATGGAATTTATTTATGGTGCAAACCTATTTTCCTGATACAAGAACTTTGACTTCTGGAAAAACTATGGAGAGAATGTTGAACTATCCTTGTTCCTCAGATGGCTCTAATTTTAATGGAAATTTTCTTTCATGATTTCTTTCTTGGTTAATTAAATAGGCTTGGTGGTAATCTAAATGAAAAGTCGTTCATTTTTATTTCATATACTATCATTAAATAGGTTAAAAATTTGATAATTTTGGCTGGGCATGGTGGCTCATGCCTGTAATCCAGCATTTTGGGAGGCTGAAGCAGGATGATCCCTTGAGCTCAGGAGTTCGAGAATAGCAAAACCCTTTCTCTACTAAATGTATATATTTATATATATATTTCTAGATATATATTATATGTATATCTAGATATATATATTATATATATATATATATATATTTGCAGTAGCGTGATCATAGCTCACTGTAACCTTGAACAGGGCTCAAGTCGTTCCCTGACCTCAGCCTCCCGAGTCATTTGGGACTACAGGCACTTGCCACAGGATACATGTAGTTTTTAAAAAATATTTTTATTGGCCAGGCACGGTGGCTCACGCCTGTAATCCCAGTACTTTGGGAGGCCAAAGCAGGTGGATCATGAGGTCAGGAGTTTGAGACCTGCCTGACTAACATGGTGAAACTCCGTCTCTACTAAAATATAAAAATTAGCTGGGCATGGTGGCATGTGCCTGTAATCCCAGCTACTCAAGGCAGGAGAATCGCTTGAACCTGGGATGCAGAGGTTGCAGTGAGCTGAGATGGCACCACTGCGCTGGGTGACAGAGCGAGACTCCGTTTCAAAAAAAAATTTTTTGTTTTTGTATAGATGAGGGTCTTCCTATGTTACTTAGGCTAGCCTGAAACTCTTGGCCTCAAGCAGTCCTCCCGCCTCGGCCTCCCAAAGAATGACAATTTAATAAGCCTATTTTATCAGCACAGCACAATACCACATTCAGTCATCATTCAGGCTTAAAATTTAATTTTTTTCTGTATTTGAGTAAACATACACACACACACACACACACACACAAATATATATTGTATGCTTAGAGTGATACTGTGTAGTGTACATCCCCTGGTGGCAGAAAGCAAAACAATTTAGCTGCCTTAAAATAGGAATACTTTTTTGAAATAAACTTACAGTTTTAATATACTCAACTGAAAAATATCAGCATTTTCTGGACTTCATATATCGGTTGTAAAATTATAGGATTATCGAGTGGATGAAATTCACTAATAAATGTAAAGGGCACACTACTTGGCATATTGTAAGTGCTCAATAAATGTTTAGGTTAATTTTTTTTTCTCCTTAACAAATTTATGCCCCCTTTTCCATAGTACTAAACAATTGGCTCCGTGTTTATTGCTTGTTATGTACAGTAGGGAATGTTTTGGTGGTGTATTTTAATTTCATTGATAAATTACCACAACCATGTGGAAGGCTGTTATTTCTTCCGGTCTTTTGGGATCGTGTTTGATCTGTGGGTATAAAAGAGATTTTCGTATGTATTTAATAATGTGATGAGACTGAAATATACTAAATTGTTTGTTTTATTCTACAGCAGACTCTGTGAAAAAGTGGATTATTGTTTAATACACTTAATAATAGACTTGAAACAAACCTCCAAGATACTTACAGGGTTGCCAAAAAACATACTAGTATACCATCTATTCAGTGATGAGGAAGAAGATAGTAGAAGAAAGTAGTAATCCAACCAGTTAACCTCTCTCCATATGTAGAATGGACAGAAATATTAATTTTTATAAGAAATTTTGTATAGATCTAGCTGGGGCCAATACTGATTATGATACAGTAGCTATCTAATGATTTGGCATTGATTCTTAATATTGACCATTAAGGCATATAAGATATTTCACAAAATGTAGATTAAATGAAGTAGCTGTATTTGCCTAAATGTTCTTTGGCCTTGTTAGTGAAAAACATAAAAATCTTATCTGACAGTATAGATTGTATATTTTTATTGTCCCTCCCTTCCTCCCTCCCTCCCTCCCTCCCGTCCTCCCTTCCTTCCTCCCTTCCTTCCTTCCTTCCCTCCTTCCCTTCCTTCTCTTTTCTTTGAGTTTCGCTCTCATTGTCCAGGCTGGAGTGCAATGGCACGATCTTGGCTCATTGCAGCCTCCACCTTCCGGGTTCAAGCAATTCTCCTGCCTCAGCCTTCTGAGTAGCTGAGATTACAGATGCATGCCAGCACACCTGGCTAATTTTTGTATTTTTAGTAGAGATGGGGTTTTACCATGTTTGTCGGTCTTGTCTTGAACTCCTGTCCTCAGGTGATCCACCCATCTTGGCCTCCTAAAGTACTGGGATTACAAGCATGAGCCACCATGATTGGCAGATGGTATATTTTTAAAAGTTTAATAACTTAAATAGATGGAACCTTTTATGTGTTCAGAAATACACATAATGAGAAGTTTTTTTTTTCTGAGAACAAATTTTTTTCAAAATTTATTATAGTAGCAATGATAGATATTATAATAAATGAAAAATTATCTTACCTTGACTAATAGTTAATAAAATCTGTTTGTTGGGTGTAGTTTTTTTCTTTATTTTCTTTGCCTTTTTTTTTTTTTTTTTTGGAGACATAGTCTCACTCTGTTGCCTAGGCTGGAGTACAGTGGCGCGATCTCGGCTCACTGCAACCTCTGCCTCCCAGGTTCAAGCAATTCTCCTACCTCAGCCTCCCGAGTAGCTGAAATTACAGGCTCACGCCACTACACCCGGCTAATTTTTGTATTTTTAGTAGAAACGGGCTTTCACCATCTTGGCCAGGCTGGTCTCGAACTCCTGACCTCGTGATCCAGTTGGGTGTGGTTTTGAATGAACTCTTGCTTGCCTGTTCTTTTGTCAAATGATGGATATATGTAGAATTTTATTTTTTTTGAAGATGTATTGATACTAAAATGCTATACACTGTGAAGTGTCACTACCATTTTTTTAAAACAGCAAACTCAGTATGTAGGTGGTGACAGAACCACACAGTGAGAAAGATTCTTTCAGCATGTCATAGTTTGTTCTGCTCAAACCATGAAGTACTGTAGATCTTTTAACAATCCCATTGAGAGCATTTTATGCCTTTTAGAGGGAGTGCTTACATATGGGTAATGAGAACATCTTTAAGTAGACTATATAATGGGAACAGAAAAACCTCAGATAGTGAATGGTAAGAATAATGTTAATTTTAATGACATTTACATTTATATGTATATATATTATGTTTGCCTTTCAATCCTGTGAATGAATGCTAACTAAAAACACATTGCCTTTGGTTCTTTATGGAATTTTTTTCAAATGGTTTGTTATTGGTGCATTATGATATATTTTACATTTAATATGTATATATAATATATATTAAGATACTAGATATAGTTTATTAAGGCTTATTGGTGTAATTTACTCTTGGTATTTCTATCTTTTTTAGTATTCTGAGTTGTAATTTAGCATCGTTAGATTAAGATTATATTAATGTTTTAGGTTGAGGAATTTAAAATAAACTAGTAATTTAGTGCTTCATAGTAAATTCTTGAGTAGAGCTCTAGCTTTGACTATACTTATGTGTGCAATAATTTACATCATGATGTGATAATTGCAGTAAATCCTTGAAATTAAATATTTGGTAATTTTAGACTTATTCAGAATTTGCTAGAATTTGGTAGCACTTGCAACTTAGCTTTAGTTTATCTGTTATAAGAGGGTAAGATTAATTGAGAAGATATATATCAGATTAAGAAAAAATTTCATTATTAAATATAAAATTTAGGGGCTTTGTAGGGCATGATTTATATAGTTAGAAAAAACTGAGTTCTATAATTAATGTTTTAATTCTGGGAATCTGAAATTTTAGATTGGAATTGCTAGGTACATATGAATTTAGTAAGGCATACCTTACTGAACTTTTACAATAGTATATTGTATCATTTGTTTCTTCATTTTAGTTATTTAAAATTAAACTTTTTATTTTGAGATAATTGTAGATTCAAAGGTAGTTGCAAGTAATAATACAGACAGATCCTGTGTATCCTTTAGCTAGTTACCCCCAGTGGTAAGAGGTTGTAAAACTATAGTACATTATTAAAATTAGAATATTAACATTGATAACATCCATTGATTTTGTTAAGATTTCTGCGGTTGAACGTGTGTGTTTGTTTAGTGTTTAGTTCTATTCTTTTTTCTCATATATTGTTTCATGTGTCTACTGTACCAGTCAAGATACATAACACTTCTATTACCATAAAATTCTTTGTGTTGCTTCCCCTTTTATAGCCTCAACCAACTCTCTCATATTCTCTGCCTCTTTCCCTATCCCATGGCAACCGCTAATTTGTTCTTTCTTTCTATTGTTTTGACATTTTAAGAATGTTAAATGGATGAATTACAATATGTAATCTTTTGTTATTGATTTTTTTACTCAAACATAATTCCATGAAGATTCATAGATGTTGTTGCATTCATTAGTAGTTATTAGCTCTTTATTGATAGGAGTATTCCATGGTGTGGATGTACCAGTTTGTTTAATAGTCACCCATTGAAGGACATCTAAGTTGTCTCCAGTTTTGGACTATTAAAACTAAAGCTTCTGTGAACATTTATATACAGGATTTTGTGTGAACACATGTTTTCACTTCCCTGGAATAAATGCCCAAGAGCATAATTACTGTGTCATTATGGTAATTGTGTGTTTAATTTTTTAAAGAAACTGATAAACTGTTTTCCAGAGTATCTGTACAATTTTACGTTATCATCAGTAATGTATGAATGATTCACTTTCTCCATATTCTTATCAGCCTTTGTTGTTGTCACTGGTTTTAAATTTTAGCCATTCTGATGGTCCTGTAGTGATAGTCCCCTGTGGTTTACTTTTGCATCTCCTTGTTGGCTAATATGTTGAACACCATTTCTTGTGCTTATTTGCCATCTGTATGTCGTCTTCCATGAAATGTCCATTCCTGCCTTCTGTCATTTTCTCATTGGATTGTTTGTAGTTTTACTGTCAAGCATTGAGTGTTTTCCTTACGGTTTGTAGTTTATCTGTTCATCCTCTTAACAGGCTCTTTTGCATAGCAAAAGTTTTTAATTTTGATGAGGTTCAATGTATCTAATGTTAGGGATCTTGCTTTTGGTGTCAATCCTAGTCTTAGGTTCTAAAGATTTTCTCCTACCGGTTTTTTTTTTTTAAGTTTTAAGTTTTACATTTAGGCCTGTGATACCTTTTTTAGTTTTTATATATGCTATGAGGTTTAAGTAGAAGTTTATTTTTTTGCTTATGAATGTCCAAATGCTCCATCACTCTTTGTTGAAAAGGTTATATTTCTTATATTGAATTACACTTTTAAGCTTCTAAAAAATCTGTGAGCCGTTATTTGTTTGGTCTATTTCTGCATTCTTTATTCTGTTCTATTGATCTATGTTTTTGTCCATCTACAGTACCACACTGTGTTTATTATTGTAGCTGTATGTAGACCTTAATATTAAGTAGAGTGAGTCCTTTGATTTGTTCTTCTTTTATAAGATTGTTTCAGCTATTCTAGACATAGCTGTTCTACCAATTATTATTTTCTTAAATTATTGTGGTGATCATGAAGTGAGAAAAGCACTACAAATTAGAATAAGCTTCCCTATGTCTACAAAAAGAAAAAACCTTGATGAGATTATGATAGGAATTACATTAAACATATGTCAATTTAGGGAAAATTAACATCTGCAGTTTGTTGAGTCTTCTAATCTGTGAACACAAAATGTGTCTCCATTTATTTAGGTTGTCTTTGATTTCTTTCATTAACATTTTATACTTTTGAGTATATAACTCTTGTTTACATTTTATTAGGTAATTGTCTTAGGAGTAATTATTTCTTTGGAGTATTTTAATTTCTGTTTTCACATGTCAATTGTTAGCATTTATAAACAGCTTGGTTTTTGTGTGTCAGTCTTGTATCCTGTAATGATTTCACTCTGTTATTATTATATTTTATATTATACTTTTAAGTTCTAGGGTACATGTGCACAACGTGCAGGTTTGTTACATATGTATACATGTGCAGTGTTGTTTTGCTGCACCCTTTAACTCGTCATTTACATTAGTTTTCTCCTAATGCTATCCCTCCCCACACTCCCGCACCCCACGACAGGCCCCGGTGTGTGATGTTTCCCGCCCTGCGTCCAAGTGTTCTCATTGTTCATTTCTTACCTATGAGTGAGAACATGTGGTGTTTGGTTTTCTGTCCTTATGATAGTTTGCTGAGAATGATGGTTTCCAGCTTCATCCATGTCCCTACAAAGGACATGAACTCATCCTTTTTTATGGCTGCATAGTTGTATATGTGCCACATTTTCTTAATCCAGTCTATCATTCATGGACATTTGGGTTGGTTCCAAGTCTTTGCTATTGTGAAGAGTGCTGCATTAAACATATGTGTGCATGTGTCTTTATAGTAACATGACTTATAATCCTTTGGGTATATACCCAGTAACGGGATTGCTGGGTCAAATGGTATTTCCTGTTCTAGATCCTTGAGGAATCACCACATTGTCTTCTACAATGGTTGAGCTCCCACCAGCAGTGTTTACAGTTCCACCAACAGTGAAAAAGCGTTCGTATTTCTCCATATCCTCTCCAGCACCTGTTATTTCCTGACTTTTTAATGATTTCCATTCTAACTGGTGTTAGATGGTATCTCATTGTGGTTTTGATTTGCATTTCCCTGATGACCAGTGATGATGAGCATTTTTTTCTGTGTCTGTTGGCTGCATAAATGTCTTCTTTTGAGAAGTGTCTGATCATGTCCTTTGCCGACTTTTTGATGGGGTTGTTTGATTTTTTCTTGTAAATTTGTTTGAGTTCTTTGTACATTCTGGATATTAGCCCTTTGTCAGATGGGTAGATTGCAAAAATTTTCTCCAGTTTTGTAGGTTGGCTGTTCACTCTGATGGTAGTTTCTTTTGCTGTGCAGAAGCTCTTTAGTTTGTTTAATAGATCCCATTTGTCAATTTTGGCTTTTGTTGCCATTGCTTTTGGTGTTTCAGTCATGAAGTCCTTGCCAATGCCTATGTCCTGATTGGTATTGCCTAGGTTTTCTTCTAGGGTTCACTCTGTTGTTTTTTCCAGGAGGCTTTTGTAGATGCCCTGTGATTTTCTATGCAGACAATAATGTCATTCACAAGTAGGAACAGTTATATTTTGTTTGTTTCCAATCTGTGTGCTTGTTATTTCTTTTTCTTATGGCGTTTTACTAGCTAGAACTTCCAGTAGTGTGTTGAGAAAGAGTGAGGAGAGTGCATATCTTTGCCTTGTTACTAGTCTTAGGGATAAAGCATTTAGTCTTCTATCATTGTGCATAATTTCAGCTGTCATTTTTTGGTAGATATTCTTTATCATGTTGGGAAAGTTTCCCTTTGTGAAATAATGTTGGATTTTGCCACATTTTTTTTCTGCCTCAATTGATATGTTCATATTATTTTTCTTCTTTAGCTTGTTGATGTGATTGTTTGCATTGCTTTATTTTTGAATGTTGAACCATGTTGCACATGTGGAATAAGTCCCACATTATTAGGATGTATAATTATTTTTATATATGGTTGAATTTGATATGCTAATTTTTGTGTGGGTATTTTATGTCTGTATTCGTGAGAGAAGACGGTCTGCAATAATCTTTCTCTGTCTGGTTTTAGTTTCAGTTTATATCAGCCTTATAAAATGGGAAGCATTTTCTCATCTTTTTTTTAACAGATTGTGAAAATGGGTGTAATTCTTTTTTTTTTTTTTTTGAGACAGAGTCTCTCTTGGTCACTCAGGCTCGACTGAAACCTCCGCCTCCTAGGTTCAAGTGATTCTCCCGCATCATCCTCCCAAGTAGCTGGGACCTGCCACCACACCTAGCTAATTTTTGTATTTTTAGTAGAGACAGGGTTTCACCGTGTTGGCCAGGCTTGTCTCAAACTCCTGACCTCGTGATCCGCCCGCCTCGGCCTCCCAAAGTGCTGGGATTACAGGTGTGAGCCACCATGGCTGGCAATTCATTTTTAAAAGTTTACTTGTATTCTCCACCTAACCAATTCGGCCTAGAGAATTGGTCTCGGCTCACTGAAACCTCCGCCTCCTAGGTTCAAGTGATTCTCCCGCATCATCCTCCCAAGTAGCTGGGACTACAGGCACCTGCCACCACACCTAGCTAATTTTTGTATTTTTAGTAGAGACAGGGTTTCACCGTGTTGGCCAGGCTTGTCTCAAACTCCTGACCTCGTGATCCGCCCGCCTCGGCCTCCCAAAGTGCTGGGATTACAGGTGTGAGCCACCATGGCTGGCAATTCATTTTTAAAAGTTTACTTGTATTCTCCACCTAACCAATTCGGCCTAGAGAATTTTGAATTCTCCACTTAAACCAATTAGGCCTAGATAATTCTTTTGGAATTGGGGGGAGCTTTAAAATTATGAATTCAATTTTTAACATTGTTATAGGACATTTTATATTATCCATTTCACATTGGTTGTATTTTGGTAGTGTGTGGTTTTCAAGGAATTGACTTGTTTCTTCTAACTTGTCAGATTCGTAAGTCTAAAGTTGTTTATAGTATTCCCTTTTTAATCTTTTAATAGATGCAGGATTTGTGGTGATGTCGTTTTTTTCATTCCTAGTGTTTGTGATTTGTGTATTTTCTCTATTTTTGTTAGTTTTTCATTCCTGGCATTTGTAATTTGTGTCTTTTCTCTATTTTTGTTATTCTTCCTATAGGTTTATCAATTTTATTCATCTGTTTTCAAAGAACCAGTTCTTTCATTGATTTTCTCTACTATTTTCTTACTTTCAATTTTGTGTCTTATCTTTATGATTTCCTTCCATCTGCCTGCTTAGGTTTATTTGCTTTTTTCCTACTTTCTTGAGATAAGAACTTAGATAATTTATTTAAGACTTTTTGTTTCCTAATGTAAGCATGTAGTGATATGTGTTTCTTTTTCCTCATGACTTTAGCTGCATCAAACATATTTTGATGTGTTGTCTTTTTATTTTCATTCAGTTTTATGAGATTTATACTTTCTTTGTAACTTCTTTGACGCATGGATTATTTAGAGGTGGGCTTAGAGATTTTCTCATTGTCTTTCTGTTATTGATTAATAGTTGGATTCAATTATGGTTAGATAACAAGTTCTGTATTGATTTAACTCTTTGAAATATGTTGAGATTTATTTCATGGCTCAGGACATGGTCTATCTTAGTGAATATTTCTGGTGGAGTATCTGTATGTTTTAATTTGATTTTGTTGAGTGTGTTGTGTAAATTTTCTATATTCTTGATGATTTTCTCACTAGTACTTTTTTTGAGACGGAGTTTTGCTCCTGTTCCCCAGGCTGGAGTGCAATGGCGTGATCTCGGCTCACTGCAACCTTCACCTCCTGGGTTCAAGTGATTCTCCTGCCTCAGCTTCTCAAGTAGATGGGATTACAGACATGCACCATCACGCCCAGCTAATTTTTTAAATATTTTTTTAGTAGAGGTGGGGTTTCTCCATGTTGGTCAGGCTGATCTCGAACTCCAGACTTCAAGTGATCCACCTGCCTCGGCCTCCCAAAGTGTTGGGATTACAGGCATCAGCCACCGTGCCCGGCCACTAGTAATTTTATCAATTGTTGAGATAGGGCTTTTGAAATCCTCACATATAATTGTGGATATATCTATTTTTTTTCCAGCTCTATCAGTTTTGCTTTATATATTTGAGACTCTTTTTGTTTGTTTGTATTTACAGGATTCCTGTGTCTTCCCAGTAGATTGCTCCTTTGATCATTATATAATATCTTTTCTCATGTTTAGTAATTTTCTTTGCTCTGAAATTCACCTTATCTGATATTAATACAGCTCCTTCTGCTTTTTATTAATATTCCATGTTATATATTTTTCATGCTTTTGCTTTCAAAGGATTACCTCCACATGTTTTTATGTACTCTGCCCAACTTTGCCCCTTTAAATGGTATATTTCAACAATTTTCACTTAATTATGAATATTTTATAGTTTTTCTTCCATTTTATTTATTGTTTTCTGTTTATTTTCCTCTATTTCTCATTTCTCTGATTTTTTCTTTTTGCCTTCCTATGTATACTAGAACATTTTTTCAGATTCCACCTTGATTCGTATATATGTTTTGTTTTGTTTTCTTTCGAGACAGAGTCTTGCTCTGTCACTCAGGCTGGAGTGCAGCAGTGTAATCTCGGCCTACTGCAGCCTCCGCCTCCCAGAAACAAGAGGTTCTCCTGCCTCAGCCTCCCTAGTAGCTAGGACTACAGGTGCACGTCACCATGCCTGGCTGATTTTTGTATTTTTGTAGAGACTGGATTTTGCTATGTTGACCAGACTGGTCTTGAACTCCTGACCTCAAGCGATCCACCTGCCTTGGCCTCCCAAAGTGTTAGAATTACAGTGTGAGCCACCACATTCAGCCAGATTAATATATATAGTACTTTTGACTATATTTTGTATAATTTTCCTAGTGGTTCCTTTGGGTATACATATATGTGACTTATTCTAGTCTACTGATATCATCATTTTATATTTTATTTTATTTTATTTTTTTTTTTGTCACAGAGTCTTGCTCTGTCGCCTAGGCTGGAGTGCAGTTGCGTGATCTTGGCTCACTGCAGCCTCCGCCTCCTGGGTTCAAGTGATTCTCCTGCCTCAGCCTCCTGAGTAGCTGGGATTACAGGCATGCACCACCACACCTGGCTAATTTTTGTAGTTTTAGTAGAGATGGGGTTTCACCATGTTGGTCACGTTGGTCTTGAATTCCTGACCTCATGATTCACCCGCCTTGGCCTCCCAAAGTGCTGGGATTACACAAATGAGCCACCATGCCCGGCTATCCTTTTATTTTTTTAAGGAAATGTAGAAACTTTATTTTTATTTAGGCCTCTTTACATTTTGGCTTTTTATTTTATTTTTCATTGACACATAATTGTACCTATGGGGCATTGAGCAACATTTAAATACACAATGTGTAATGATCAAATCCAGAATAGTTTTGTATTCTTTAACCAAAGTTGTCCTACCTTGTAATCTCCCTGCCCTCCCTAGTCTCTAATAACTACTATTCCATGCTCTACTTCTGTGAGATCAAACTTTTTAGCTTCCACGTGTGAGTGAGAACATGTGGTACTTACTTTTCTTTGCCTATCTTATTTCCCTTAACATAATGTCCTCTGGGCTCATACATGTATTGGATTCTGTTTCTCTCGTTAGGTATAATAATTTTAAAATACATATCAGGTGTTCCTATGTTAGGTACAAAGATATTTACAACTGTTATATCCTCTTGCGGTATTGATCCATTTATCATTAAATAATGACCTTCTTTGTCTCTTTTTACTATTTTGACTTAAAGCTTGTCTTAGCTGATATAAATATAGCTACTGCTGCTCATTTTGAATTTCTATTTGCATGGCATACCTTTGGTACCTTTTCACTTTGAGTCTATGTGTGTCTTCACAGCTGAAGTGAGCTTGTTATAGGTAGGATGTTTGCATCTTTTTCAAAATAATTTATTCAGTTTATTTATCCAGCCTATCTTTTAATTGGTGAATTGAAACTTTCTATTTAAAGTTATTATTTACAAGTAAAGGCTTACTCTTATCATTTTGTTAATTGTTTTCCAGTTTTATATATACTTTGTTCCTTTCTTAATATTTTTACAGTTCTGTGGGTTTCTTTTTGTAGTGATAAGCTTTGATTTATTTCACTTTCTCATATGTACCTGCTGTATCAGTGAGTTTTATACTTTGTGTGTTTTCATGATGGTAGTTACCATCCTTTTACTTCCAGATGTAGTGCTTCCTTAAGCATTTCTTGTAAGTTCAGTCTAGTTGTGATGAATTTCCTGTTTTCTAATCTGGAAATGTCTATATTTCTGTTTCATCTGTGAAGGATAGCCTTGCTGTGTATAATATTCTTGGCTACCATTCCCCCTATCCCCCCACACCTTTCATCACTTTGAATATATCATCTTAGTCTCGATGGACTGCATGATTTCTCCTGAGAAATGATTTCTCCTGTTAGTCTAGTGGGGATTCCCGTATATGTGACTTGACACTTGTCTTGCTTGGTTTTAGAATTCTCTCTGTCTTTGACTTTTGACAGTTTGACTATATTCTGCTTCGAGAGGATATTTTTGGGTTTAGTCTGTTTGGCTTTTAAGCTTTATTAATCTGGATATCCATGTCTCTCCCCAGACTTTTCAGCTATTATTTCATTAAATATGTTTTCTATGCCCTTTCCCATCTCTTCTTTTGGGACTTCTGTAATGTGGCTGTCATTTGCTTAATAATTTCCCATAATTTCTGTAGGCTTTCTTCATTCTTTTTCTTCCTTTCCTTTTTGTCTGACTAGGTTAATTCAAAAGATCTGTCTTCAAATGTAGATTTTTTTCTTCTGCTTCATCTAGTTTATTGTTAATGCTCTCAATTGTACTACATTAAAAATATTTCATTCATTGAATTCTTCAACTCCAAGATTTTTTTCCCCTGATATCTGTCACTTCATATAATTTTTCTTGTAGATCACATATTGTTTTCTTGATTGGGTTGAGTTGTCTGTGTATTCTCTTGTACCTCATTGAATGTTGTAAGGATCATTATTTTGAATTGTTTTTCAGGCATGTCATAGTTATCTTTTTCATTAGGGTCTGTCATTGAGGATTGCTGTCTTCCTTTGATGGTTTCATGTTTTCTTGCTTTTTCATGTTTCTTGTGTCTACATTGGTTTCTGTGAATCTAGTGGGGCAATCAGCTCTTCAGATTTTATGTTAATTTTGTTAATTAGGGATAACATTTTTCCTGCTAGTTGTGTCCTGTCATGTAGGCTTTAATTTTTGGTTCTGATTTAATGCAGTAGTGGTAGTATATATTTCCAGTGATTTCTTCAGCTCTATTTGATATCAGTGGTGTCTGTGATCGGCTTTCTGGCCTAGGCTGTGGGTATTTGTTGTTGCTGTTGTGCAGCTTTCCTGGGAGTAGGAGCCACAGGGTAGGTTGATTCTCAGGTCTGGGATGGAATACACTGGGCATGACGGCTCCGCTGGTTGCAGAGGTAGTATCACTGGGAACCGGCATGGAGTGCCAATTCTCAGTCGTGAGGGAGTTACATGCAGCAGGTCTTGGCTCCATTGTTAATGAAGTCTCTGTTACCTAGTTAGGAGTGCATTGCCATGATCATAGCTCACTGCAACCTCAAACTCCTTGGCGCAAGTGATCTTCCTCCCTTCCCCTCCTGAGTTGCTGGGACTACCAGCGTGCACCAACACACTCAGCTAACATGAAATAAAATAGTTTAGAGATGGGAGCTCACTATATTGCTCAGGCTGGTCTTCAACTCTTGGCCTCAAGTGATCCTCCCACATCAGCCTTCTGAGCAGCTGGGATTACAGGTGTGTGCCACCACACCTAGCTTTTCAGTCTTTATTTCAAAATTGTCTATACTCTATGATCCATCTTTAAATATTTATTTTCAGTGTTTTACATGAAGAGTTTAATGTTAGATACAAGTTTTTGTATTTCTTTCCTTTCTGTATTTTTTCAATTTTTTGTGTGTAGTTCTTTTCATTAACACTGATTTCCTTTCTCCAAGTAAGCTGATTTTCTTGCCCCAGCTTTTACTATCATTAGTTTTTTGAATACTGTCAATCACATTACATTTCCATTTGGCAATTTCTACTTTTTCTTCATTTTCAGATTTTTTTATTTTCTGTGTTATTTTCACTCTACTCAGCATGGATTGAGAATGTGTGTGGTCACTTATTTAAATTTTTTTCATAAGGTGTTGTAGAAAACTGATTTTTTCCTTCTGAGCCGTTATGTACTTGGGTGGTCACTGAATAGTTTGATACTGTAGCTGTGAGCTATGTTTGCTCATTTATACATTGGTTTATTGTTTAAAATCTCTTCCTGGAGTTAATTGCTTTTAGTCTATTGACTTTTTTTTTTTTTTTTTTTTTTTTGCATTTCAAAATCTCAAAAGGCTTTTGAGTGCTGTTAACATTCTGGACATAGCTGATTTCATTTAAGTAGTAAATTATGTAAATTTAAATGTATTTTAGAAATTTGAAATAACCCCTTTTTAGTACCAACTTTCAAATTGATTCCCAGATGAGAATTTTTATCTTCTGTTTAAAATGATATAGATTTGGTAATAAAGACTGTTGTCTTAATTCAAAATTTGGAATAATTTTTGTGTGACGTAGACTAAAAACTTATAGAAATTTAGATTTTTTTCTAGCTTTTAATATATAACCAACATTTAATGAGCTTCCTTGTTCTTAATAATTTGATTGATTAATTATCATAGGATATAATCCTTAAAAGTTTGCTTACTGTTTCAGCAGAGTTGATCAGTTATGATTAACATTACCTAATTGATTTATGAATGTTTTGTTCATTCTCTTATTTACAGTGGCTATAAATATTTGTTTCTCCAACAAATTAGAACACAGTATTTATCTGTTTTATCTTTGCCAATGAAGAATGATAGGTTATTTAATTTATATTCCCTCAGTGATGTTAAATATTTAAAAGAATGTTTTGGCCATTTAAGTTTGTTCTTCTGTGAATTATAAAACAGTTCATTTTTCTTTTGGAGCATTCATTTATTTCATATTAAATTTACATGGCTTTTTCTATGTTAAAGACATTAACTCATTAAAAAATATATGTTTGTTATATGCTTTATTCAGTAGTTTTTTTATATTCAGTTCATCACCAGAATGCTTGCCTTTAGGGTCCTGTTGTTTCAACAATGCATACTGAAACTCTTCCAGGTACATTTCCTGTGGTGAGAGGCTCAAGCTAAATGAATCATGAGGGAACTTAGATTCATGTCACTCTTCAGAGTGTCTGCTAATTGAATTGTGTGGCAAACACAGTTGTTTTGTCTTTTTGACTCATATTTTAGAGTATTGGTGGGGGCTTGGTGTCATTCGTTTGGCTAAACCAGTATACTTTTGCATTTACATTCGAAATTGGCTTCCTTTCTTGTGCTGATTGTGGCATATTTTGATATTTGGGTTTTGTCATCCTTGGAAAATAAATTGGCCTTACCTGGAAACAACCTTGTATAATTTTCGATCATGTAAAAGCATCCACAGTTGGGGAAGGACATCACCTGTAAACAGAAGGATATTTAAGGTAAACAAGAATGCTATTTAATCAGGTATCAAGAGTAGTAGATTCTAAAAGACAACGAATGATGTCCTAAGAATTGTTAGGGAAGGTTATGTGTGTGTAGAATTCTATACCTAAGCAAATTGTCAGCCCTGAAGTCAGAAAAAGATTATTTTTAGGTATTCAAGTGATTAGTACTACATTCTATATACCTTTTGGAAGTTTCTTGAAGACTTTCTACAATAAATAAGGAAGAAAATAAAGAAAAACAAAGTCATAGGACCTAGTGAGTAGTAGAGTTAGTACACACACACACACAAATAGTGGAGGTGGAGGGAAGTTTCAGAACCCATGGCTGAGGAAGAGAGCATTTTCCAGGAAGAAAAGGAAACTCCTTTTAATAAAGCTGTGATGAAGTGAGTGGAAAACTTAAAGTCATTTAGATACATTTTTCATTTTAAACAAGAAGAATGAAAACAAGTAAAATTCCAACCCTAAAAGTGATATTAAAAGTTCAGGGAAGAATAACCAAGTATAGTAAAATGAAGCATGATTTTAAGCAATTAATACAGTATAAGAAAAGTGCGTATATTTGATCTTGCTACTAGAAAAATTTCCGTTTTCTTTTTCTTTTTGAGACAGAGTCTTGCTCTGTGGCTCGGGCTGCAGTGCAGTGGCGCAATCTTGGCTCACTGCAGCCTCTGCCTCCCGGGTTCAAGGAATTCTCTCGTCTCAGCTCCCGGAGTAGCTGGGATTACAGGCGTACACTGCCAAGCCTGGCTAATTGTTCTGTATTTTTAGTAGAGACAGGGTTTCAGTATGTCAGTCAGGCTGGTCTTGAACTCCTGGCCTTCTGTGATTCGCCCACCTCAACCTCCTAAAGTTCTGGGATTATATGTGTGAGCCACCGTTCCTGGCTGAAGAATTCTCTCTTTTTTTTTTTTTTTTTTTTTGAGATGGAGTCTTGCTGTGTTGCTAGGCTGGAGTGCAGTGGCGCTATCTCAGCTCGTGGCAACCTCCGCCTCTCGGGTTCAAGTGATTCTCCTGCTTCAGCCTCCCGTGTAGCTGGGATTACAGGCATGTGCCACCACGCCCCCCTAATTTTTGTATTTTTAGTAGAGATAGAATTTCACCATGTTGGCCAGGATAGTCTTGATCTCTTGATCTTGTGATCCACCCGCCTTAGTCTCCCAAAGTGCTAGGATTACTGAGCTGAGCCATCGCACCTGACCCAGAATTCTCTTTTAATTGGCCTAGGGATCATGTTATTGGACAAACACCGAATGAGATGTATTTGTTGTCCTCTGCTTGGATAAGCACAGAACATAATTATAATAAAAATAATAATTTTTATTGATTTTTAGATTTTAGAGTCATTCTGTGGTCAATACATGTGACTTCTTTGTATTTAAGGGAGATAATATGAATCTCAATAACCTTTACAGTATAAAAATAAACATAGAGATAAATTATGAGGGTCATGAAAGGGCAGGGAAGATAGTAGGAGCCTTACTCTTATAACTTCACCTTACAGAGATGGGTATTGAGATACTGTAGAACATTAAGAAATAAAATTTTACTTACATTTACAAAAATTAGAATTTTTAACTTTTATACTTGTTATCTTCAAAGACAGTTATGTTGGGAAATTTTGGTTCGTTAAATTTTTTTTCTTCTTCGTTTAAAAAAAATGGAAGTATAATAAAATGAGTCCGATAAAAAAACACCTTTTCCTATGTTCCTTTATGGAATGATCAGTTAAAGTGAAAGTCACTGGGTGGAAGAGTTTTGGGACTGGTGCTTGAAAGAGGCTTGCTCAACTGGAAGCTTACTTTACTTTTTGCTCCTTTTTCTTCTCTTTTCCATTCTTATACTTGGACTTGGTCTTGGATCTTTAAGGAAAAGACTGGAAGCACATACATGCTTCTGAGATATTGCGGGTTTGGTTCCAGACCACCGCAATGAAGTCAGTCTCATGAATTTTTTGATTGCCCAGTGCTTATAAAAGTTACATTTACCCTATACTGTAGTTTATTAAGTGTTCTGTGAATGCAAAAGTATCTGAGACAGATCTCAATCAGTTTAGAAAGTTTATTTTGCCAAGGTTAAGGATGCACCCATGAGACAGCCTCAGGAAGTCCTGATGACATGCGCTCAAGGTGGTCGGAGCACAGTTTGGTTTTGCATATTTTAGGGAGACAGGAGACATCAATCAACATGTGTAAGATATACATTAGTTCCATCCAGAAAGGCAGAACAAATTGAAGCGGGGGAGGGGGCTTCCAGGTTATATGTAGATAAGAGAAAAATGGTTGCATTCATTTGAGCCTCTTAGCCTTTTACTGAAGATACAATTTATATGTGAGAGGAGGGTAGAGGAATAGTCACTTATACCTTTTAATGAAACAATAGGGCAGAGAAAGCAACCAGATATGCATTTGTCCCAGGTGAACAGAAGTTTGACTTTGAGTTCTGTCTGTCCTTTGTCCAAAAGCAACTTCCTTGTAGGCAAATTGTGAGGGGAATATGTAGCTTTGTAGCTTGTAGCTGTCTTATTTAGGAATAAAATGGATGGCAGATTTGCCTAATAGTCTCCAGCTTGTCTTTTCCCTTTGGCTTAGTGATTTTGGGGTCCCGAGATTTATTTTCCTTTCTAGTAGCCTTATGTCTTAAAAAAGCAGTATACATACCTTAATTGCAAAAATACTTTATTTTTACAAAATGCTATCATGGTCATCTGAGCCTTCAGTGTGTCATAGTCTTTTTGCTGGTAGAGGATCTTGCCTTGACGTTGACAGCTGCTGAGTTTGAGTGGCTGAGGCAATTTCTTCAAATAAGACAAAATGAAGCTTGCTGCACCAGTTGGCTTTTGCTTTTACAAAAGATTTCTCTGTAGCACATGATGCTTTTTAATAGAATTTTACCCACAGCAGAACTTCTCTCAAAATTGGATACAGTTCTCTCAAACCTTGTATCTGCTTTAGCAACTAAGTTTATGGAATATTCTAAAGTATTTGTAGTCATTTCAACAACGTTCACATCTTCACCAGGAATAGATTTCATCTCAAGAAACCACTTTCTTTGCTCATCCATAAGAAGCAACTCTTCATTGGTTCAAGTTTGATCATGAGATTGCAGCACTTTAGTCACATAACAGGCTCTACTTCTATTTCTAATTCTCTTGCAGTTTCTACCACATCAGCAGTTACTTCCTGCTGTGAATTTTTGAATCCCTAAAAGTTATCCGTAAGAGCTGAAATCAGCTTCTTCCAAACTCCTATTGATGCTGATATTTTGAACTTCTAAGTGGCATCTAGAATGGTGAATCCTTTCCAGAGGGTTTCAACTTACTTTGCCCACATCCGTCAGAGGAATCACTGTCTGTGGCAACTGTAGCCTCATGAAATGTATTTCTTAAATAATAAGCCTTGAGAGTTGAGATGACTCCTTGATCCATGGGCTGCAGAATGGATGTTGTGTTGGCAGGCATGAAAACAATGTTCATCTCCTTGTGTATCTCCACTAGACCTCTTGGGTGACCAGGTACATTGTCAATGAGCAATAATATTTTGAAAGGAATCTTTTTTCTCAACAGTAGACTTAAATTATTCAGTGAACCATCTGTAAGGAGATATGCTGTCATCCAGGCTTTGTTATTTCATTTATCGAGCAAAGGAAGAGTACATTTAGCATAATTCTTAAGGGCCTGAGGATTTTATGAATGGGAAATGAACACTGGCTTCAACTTAATGTCATCAGCCTCATGAGCCCCTAACCAGAGGGTCAGCCTGTCCTTTGAAGCTTTGAATTGACTTCTCCAGCTTTGAAAGTTTTAGATGGCATGGCATCATATTCCCGTAGAAGGTTGTTTTGTTTCCATTGAAAATCTTTTTTGTGATGGAGTCTTGCTGTGTTGCCCAGGCTGGAGTACAGTGGCGTGATCTTCGCTCACTGCAACCTCCACCTCCTGGGTTCAGATGATTCTCCTGTCTCAGCCTCCTGAATAGCTGGAACTACATGTGCACGCCACCATGCCTGGCTAATTTTTGTATTTTTAGTAGAGACAGGGTTTCACCATGTTGGCCAGGATGGTCTTGATCTCCTGACCTTATGATCTGCCCGCCTTGGCCTCCCAAAGTTCTGGGATTACAGGTGTGGGCACCATGCCTGGTGGAGAATCTCTTTTTTTTGTATAGCCATCTTCATCAGTGATCTTAGTTAGATCTTCTTGTTAAGTTGCTACAGCTTCTACATCATTGTTTGCTCCTTCATCTTGCACTTTTATATTATGGAGATGGCTTCTTTCCTTAAGCCTCACGAACCAATATCTACTAGCTTCTAACTTTTCTTCTGAATCCTTACCTTTCTCAGCCTTCATAGAATTTACAAGAATTAATGCCTTGGTCTAGATTAGGCTTTGGCTTATGGGAATGTTTTAACTGGTATCATCTTCTACCCAGACCACTAAAACTTTCTCCATATCAGCGATGAGGTTGTTTTGCTTTCTTATCCTTCTTGTATTCACTGGAGCAGCACTTCTAATTTCCTCCAATAACTTTCCCTTTTCATACACAACTTGATTAACTATTTGGCACAAGAGGCTTAGCTTTTGGACCGTATTGGCTTTTGGCATACCTTCTTAACTGAGCTAATTCTTTCTAGCTTTTTATTTAAAGTAGGAGAAGTAAAACTTCAACTTTCACTGGAATAGTTAGAGGCTGTTGTAGGGTTATTGACTGGCCAAATTCCTGTTTTGTCGCGTCTTGAGGAATAGGTAGGTTCCAGGAGAGGATGTGAAATGGGAGAATAGCCAGGTGGTAGAGTAGTCAGAATATACACAGTATGTATCAATTAAATTTGCTATTTTATATGGGCCTGGTTGTTGGTGCCCCCAAACAATTACAGTGGTAGTGTCAAATCAGTGATCACAGATCACTATAACAGTTGCGAAACTAGTGAAGAGTTTAAAATGTTGTGAGAATTATCAAAACATGGCACAGAGATACGAATTGAGCCCATGCTGTTGAAAAATGGCACCAGTAGACTTGCCACAAATGACATACAGACTTGCATGAATTGTACTCATCTTAAACAACAGACACAACATCTAGATCATACATTGGTCTCCATTTACCATCCCATTACTTTGCTTCCTTTTTAGCAGAATTTCTCAAAGGAATTGCTTTCTCCATATCTGCAGTTTTTGTCCTCCTATTCTTTCTAAAATTTACTTCAGTCAGACTTTTTCCTTTCATCACTCCACCAAAGCTGCTCTTCTCAGGTTCATCACTGACCTTTATATTGCTAAATCCAGTGGCTAGGTTTCAGTCCTTATCTTCCTTGACCTATCAATAGCATTTGACACAGTTGGTCACCCTCCTCTTTAAAAGACTTCATTCACTTGGCTTCCAGAACACCTCAGTCTTCTGGTTTATTTTTATTTATTTGGGTTTAACTTCACTAGTCGTTTCTACTCATCTCCCAGATGTTGGTTGCTTTTCTTCTTCTGGATCTCTGAACAATGGATTGTGCTAGGTTTCAGCCTTTGTTTCTTATCTTCTCTATCTAAACTTAAGCCATAGTTGATCTCATCCAGTCCTATGGTTTTCAGTGTTAAATACCATGTACCCAACTGTTTCTGACTATTCCACATAGAGCTTTCCACTGAACTTCTTGTTCACATATTGAAATCAGTACTATACCTCTCTCTCCACTTGAATGGCTGGTAGATTTCTCAAATTTAGTGTAGCCAAAACCAGGTTCCGTATATTCCCTCAAACATGTTCCTGCTGCCATCTCCCCCTCATCTCAGCAATCTATTTGGCAATTCTTTACTTTCAGCAGATCAAAATCTTTGGAGTTACTTTTAACTCTCTCACAGCCCACATTTCTTTCCACTGCTACACGTTGCTGTTAGCCATCACTATCTTTTACTTGGATTTTATTCTTGTAATAGTCTGTCTTTCTGCAATTACTTTTGCTCCTGTCTTTCATTTCTACCCCCTGCCCCTTGCTCTATTCTTCCTGTGATATTAAGAGTGAAATTTTAAATAATTAAATCAGATTTTTTTTTGTTTTTTTACTTTTGTAATTTGAAATTCCTCTAATAGCTTCTCATTTTATTCAGAGTAAAAGTCACATATTTTATGATGGGCTCTGTGTCCTCACTTTTCACTACTTTTCTGATCTCAGTTTCTTTTGCTCTTGCCCTCACCTTCTGCTAGATATATTCTTTCCTTAAATATCTTCTTACTCTCTTCCTCATGTTCCTGCTTAAAAGTCTCCTCATTGTTGAAGACCTCATTAATCGCTATATTTGAAATAACAGTCTTTCCCTTCTCTACTTACCATTTCTACCTAATTTTTCTTCATAGCCTTATCTCTGTGCGATACTGTAAATATCTAACTTACATATTCATTCATTCATATATTATCGTTCTCCCTTACTAACACATATTCTTCATAAATGTATTTGAGTCAGTTTTGTTTAGTATTTTATCTCTCACACATGGTAGGTGCTCGATAAATGTTTGTTAAATGAATGAGTCTTACTGCATAGATACATAGCTAAAAATTAATATAATGGAATGTCAAATTTCATTTTCAAGTAAGCGTTGTGACCTGTTTTCAAACTCCAGCACTGTGACATTTCTCATAATTGTTGAATGTTAAGGCCTTCTGTGAAAATAGTTGTAGTTGATTATAAGAAAAAGGCAGTGAGCCGATCTCAACTGGTAGTCTATTTTCAGCACTACCATTAACTTAGTGGTGTAACTTTGAACACATGGCTTACTGGTTTTTTTTTTTTTTTTTTTTTCTTTTTTGATATGGAGTCTTGCTCTGTCACCCAGGCTGGAGCAGAGTGGTGCAGTCTCGGCTCACTGTAGCCTCCGCCTCCCAGGTTCAAGCAATTCTCCTGCCTCAGCCTCCTGAGTAGCTAGGATTACAGGCGCATGCCACCACGCCCAGCTCATTTTTGTATTTTTAGTAGAGATGGGGTTTCACCATGTTGGCTAGGCTGGTCTTAAACTCCTGACCTCAAGTGATCCGCCAGCCTCGGCCTCCCAGCGTGCTGAGATTACAGGCATCAGCCACCACACCCAACCATTGCTTACTTTTTTGAGCTTCCTTTTCTCATCTATAAATTGCATTTTGTAAGCTATACATTATATAAAGTTTTTCAGAATTTCAGGAATTTTATATTATGTAATTGTGGAATGGTATGCCATGACCTAATGGAGTTGAAAACTAGAGAAAATGTGGGAAGAAATAAAGATCATTCCAATAGTGTAAACTCGCAAAGCTGGCAACATGGAGTCCTACTATGTTATGTCTGATGGTCTTCAGTAACTTAGGGCATACTACTTTGCATCTCTAGATAGAGAGAAGTGTAAAATATCCTGTTTAAGTGATTACAGTGTACTTTTGAGAAAACTTAAAAACCCATCTGGAAGAAGGAAAAGGAAATCGAATAGGTTGAGTAGCTAGTTTAGGCAGGTTATAGAAAGAGGATTTCAAAAGTCAGAAATGGGAGTTTGGTTTTGCTTTTAGTATAGTATAAAACTGGAATCTACCAGATGTTTTTACTATGGTTAAAATGAAAGTACTATATGAGAAAGTTGAGTCCAACATGGGCATATTTAATGAAGGGGAGATTGGAGTTAAGCAAGCAATGTAGGAAGTAAAATTACTTGGTATAGTAATTTCAGGAATAAGAAGGGTCTGAATCTGTTTTAAACTGACAATAGTAAGAATGAGAAAAATGGGATAATGTAAGAAAGGAATAATAGTAGGATCTGGTGATTGATTAGATATGGAGGAGTCAAGGAATCAAAAATTAAGGTGATTTTGGGTTTCAGCCCGAGTTATTAGGGGTGGTTTCTGTCAGTCAGTAGGCTGGGAGTGATTCCAGGAAAGGATTGTATTTGAATGGAAGGGCTGCATGAAGATTTGGAAATTTTTCAGCATAGAGTTTTGCAAACTTTTTCCCCCCAATTGAAATGTTATGTGATGACTCGATATGTTAAAAACACATAAGAGTGAAGCATATCTATTTGATGCAGAAGTGGAGAATATATGTGGAAAGAACGAGCATCTTCCTGACTTCTTGTCCTCCTTGAACCCAAAGGCTCTGATGAGTGTAGTCAGAAATCACCAAAGTAGATCATTTATAAGTGTTCCCGTAATCCAGCATTTGGTGAACTGCTTGTCTGTGATAACCTGTATATCTTCTGCATGGCTGTATCTTTTGTGTTTCTTCTCACCTTAGCAGTTATCAAATGTTTATTATTTTAGACTCTTATCTGACTCTGGGGATGTGTAGAATACAAAAAGGACATAGGTTCTTCTTTTTTTTTTTAGGACGGAATCTCGCTGTGTCACCCAGACTGGAATGCAGTGGCTCAATCTCGGCTCACTGCAACCTCTGCCTCCTGGGTTCAAGCTATTCTCCTGCCTCAGCCTCCCGAGTAGCTGGGACTATAGGCATGCACCACCACACCCAGCGAATTTTTGTACTTTTAGTAGAAATGGGGTTTCACAGTGTTGGCCAGGCAGGTCTTGAACTCTTGACCTCAAGTGATCTGCCAGCCTCGGCCTCCCAAAGTGCTGGGATTATAGGCATGAGCCACCATGTTTGGGTGATCCTTCTTAATGAAACCAACAATTTATTATAGAAAGCTGCCATTTAAAAGCTGTGACAGAGAAGTATTAGTTGTTCAGAGTTTAAGTAGACTTAGTGTAGTCTGTTGTGTTTCACAAAAGGTATGGTCAAGGGGGACTTTCTTGGAAAAGTTATAATTGATCTTGCCTGGAGATGAGAGAGAGAGAGTGCACAAATAGGTTGTATGAAAAACTGAGAGAAGTCCTTCATGGCTGGGGCAGAAGGCTCTATGTGAGGCTGGAGAGGTAAAAAGTAAAACTGGTAAGATAGATTAGGACCAGAGCAACACATGTCATGTTAAAGATTTCGGTCATTATTTTGACAGTATTGGTAATCCATTGAAAGGTTTTTTAGTGAGGGCATAAAGTGACCTGATTTGCATTTCTAACAGATCATCCTGGGCAGAAATATGCAGAAAAGGTTTCAAGTGAGGGCGAAGCGAAACTGAGGGCAAGGGAATGCAGTAAGACTACCTTGGAGGCTACAAAAGTAGTTCAGAGAGATAATCTGAATAATAGGTGGTACTTTTGGGGAAATAAAGACAGAACTCAGGATATACTTAAGAGGTAGAATTAACAGGAACTGGTGATCATTTAGGTACAGAGTGTAGGGCAGGGGAAAGTATAATTGATGACAGCTTAGATTTTGACCTGAACAGTTCGGGAAATGTTTGTGCCGTTTAAACTTTATGGACTGTACCTCCTTTATTTTGGTGGTTTTGCATGTTGTCTTTACATGGTGTTTTCTGTCTCCTCAGTGCCTGTGTTCCTCACCGTTTACTCCATGCCCTGTATTCTCTCTATCCACTTAAATGACTGCTTTATAAAACCTATATTTTATTTTATTTTGAGATCTTCCTCCAAACTGTGGTGCAAGACTTCTTTCATGGAGTCTTTCATCAATATTCTCATCCTTGATTATGTTATCTTTACCTTATAGTTTATCAGTATTTGTGTGTAATCTGTACCTTACTGTCTTGTATTTGATGCTGCTCTGTAATTGATCTCTAGTGATTGTTAAATCAATTTGCTCTTCAGTTCATTAAATGGAATTGTATATTATTTATAAATGTCAGATTTATAATATTGATAAACATTTTTTGTCTGTTGTAGGTTAATGCTCCAAATGGAGTGATAAAGATATTTCAAAATAGAGATTTTGATAGTACGAGTGGTAATAATGTACAAGGTGTTTTTTGACGTTAATGACTAGGAAAGGTTTATGGATACAATTATTTAGACAAACTTCTAAATGGGGTATTTGACTACATTATACAAAAGATCATTGGGTAAAAGCAATCTGATTAAGTTTTAATTAACTTTGTAAATGCTTTTGAAGATACTGTTATATAAAAAGTAATCCTAAATTTTTGTTGCAATAGTTTTGACTTTAACAAGTATATAAGGCCTTCGTTGTTTTCCTTTTTCTATTTTCTCTTCTTTTCTTCTTTCTTTTATATTATTTTATTTTTATATTCTGGATGTGAAATTTTTTAAAAACCATTTCATAATTATTTGCAATTTTATAATTTTGTAAATGTTCCAAGGAAAGTGTCATCATTGTTAAAAGATTCTTCTGACAGATAATGTCTAAATATTGCATGATTTATTTTTAATTTCCAATTATTGGGTATGTCAACAGAGTGAAACATTGAAAATTAATAGTATTGCTTTTGATGCCTGATTTTGAGAGCTGGATTTCTTATTTTGGAAGATATTCAAAGTGAAAATAAAAATGAAGTTACCTTAACATTATAATGGCAAAATATATGATTTGTACCATTTTAAGAAGTTGCTTGAGTCAGTGAAAAACAATTGAGGTTTCCTAACTTTGGAAATCACAGATGTAAAATGTTGATTAGTCATGTATATTCTACTATTTTTTAACATGTTAACATAATTTGAAAATATACATTTTATGAGATTAACTGGTTGAAAATTAAAGCAAAACAATATAAAACTGTAATATTTTGAAAACTAAACATAAGGCAGTTTGATAAATTTTAAGAACACAAATGTTTTAGTTGGAACAGATGTGAAAGACATATTATTTTAAAGGAAAATGAGGTCCACAGCTATCTGTTTGGAAATGTCTTTCAATTACAGTGGCGTCCATGACTGTTGGATTTGAATGAAGATTTGGCTGGAAGTTCTCTCTATCCTATTCTGTGTTTCCTTTTGAATAAGAAACAGCATGTGTGAAATACATTTACTATAATCCATTCCATACTGGGTAATAAAAATTCTGTGAAGAATGGTTATGCATGTTATGAAATTATTCCGATTATGTTTTTTTCCACTTTCAGCTCGCTAGTATTTTTAAGTTTATATAAATTTTACAGAGTGTGTTGATATATTAATTTATTTTTTTAAATGGTAATATGGAATAACTAACTCTCATTATAGATAATCGCATTCCATTGGTGGTGTGACTTCCTGTATTTTACCAAATGTGAAACAGTATTCACTGAAAAAGAAATAAAAATTTTCTGAGTGAGCAATAAACCAAGCAATTAGAAATGAATTCTTGCATTTTAAGTTGGCAAGTTGCAGTATGAGATTATTTGCGTTTACCAATTCATATGTTAAACTCTAGGATTACACTGAACTTCAGAAAGGAAGACAGTTTGAAAGGATAACTTTTAGTTCACATTACAAAGAAAATGAATGATTATGTTATCTGTATATTTCATTTAAACTTAAATATTAAAATTTGATTAATGAAATGCAAGTTAACATATACTTAATTATTTTATTTAAGTTACTAATCATCAGAAAATATTTTTATGATTGATTTTAGTAAATTCATTTATATTGAAATGTTCATATTGTTCCCATAAGGAAGTAATACATATGTGCTTATGTGTATATTTGTACACATGACTGTTTAATTCAAATTGATAAGAGATAAACTTTGATTTTGTTACTTCGTATGAAAATGATTACAAATAAGGTACATTTATTACCCGTATGATAATTTATATAAAGTTTATGGTAGCATCCTCAAATAAGAATATTTGACATATTTGTTCTAGGCATTATGTCAGTGAATGCCACCTTTTTTTTCTTTCAAATTAAAACAAATCTTATATTACAGTGATGCTTATCAGGGTAAGCCTAAAGAGAATGGACTTTGGAAACAAACTGTCACTTAATAAGTGCGTGACTTCTGATAAGCTGCTTAACCCCTATGAGCTTCATTTTTTATTGTCTATAAAGTAAAAGGTGTTCTGAGCATTAAGAAGGTTCAAAAATGTGAAGTGCTTATAAACAGTACTTTGCACATCATAAGTACTATTAGCATATGATTTCTGTTAGTTTTTTTTACCAGCTGCACCTAAAAAGTATGAGATTCTAAGATCTGGTTAAGTTTAATTTTTTTAAAAAATGTGCATCAAAATGGGATCTACTTTAGACATTTTGATCATGGGTTAATTTTTCATTAATGTAATAAGTCATACTTGTTTTCATTCAATATTGAACAATTTAACTTTCATTTAATGATAATTTATTAGAAATAGACAATAAAATATATATGGCAGTTATACAAACAGTATTTTGTATGATAATACAATTAGAGAACATATAAATACAGCACTCACTATGTTTACATTTTAGGATTTTATTAAATATTTGTAGAATTGAACAAGAAATGTTAACATAAATATTTACACTGAGTATATATTGTTATTTATTAATTTTCAAAATTATAAATGTTTTATTTTCTTTCATTTTGCTTTTCATTTTTCTCTGTCACACAGAAGATTTTTATCTGTCACACAGAATAATGATTCTTACAGTCTCTGATTTGGTTGACGGGATGTATAACATTTGACTAAGTGAGTCTTTGCAGATGTTTATATGGATGGAAGCTAGATTATGGTATTTCAGATACAAATTGACTGACTTTCCCTGGAACAGAAAAATTCTTGTCAGTTAAGCCACAGACTCACATAAATAAGGCTCTAGTCTTAAAGAAACATAATGTTTAACTAATCTTTGAAAAACCTGAGTTCAAAGTCATGTACTGCAAAAAAGAAAAACATTTCTGAATTATGAATCGTTTTTTTTTACTGCTGTCAGATAAAAGATATTCTTTTTAGGGTTAAAGATAGAAAAAAAAATACCCACAGAGAAACAGAAAATGTGTTACAGGTTTAACAGTGGTTTCAAGTAATGTGAAAAATTATGCTACTGTGAAACTACTGAAGAATTATCATCTGACTATTGAATTACCTACAAATGTCAATCTTCTATATTTAGTGGGGTTGGTTGCCTGACCATGATGTAGGAAAAATAGTCTATTGGATGACAAAGTATTTTTGCTGTGTTCTTTATTCTAAAACAAATGACTTTTTTTTTTTTTTTTCGCTATAAGAAGCCCAGGGAATGATCTTAATGGAGTTAAAGAAATATGCAAAAAATACCCTTTTTATAAAATTAGTTAAGGTGCTGCAGAGTTGTGGAGATTCATGCGTTAATTGTAATTCCTCAGATGACCAGAGTAGGTCTCAGATTATATTATTTGTATATAATTTAAGTTCTGAAGGGTGTAATAAAATAGTTAAAAATTAAGCTGAATTGTTTTTTTCTGGTAAGGAAAAATAGACTTAATTCTTTATATTGGAAGCATTAATCACTTATAGACATTTAATTCAATGCAACAACAGTATTTTAAAAACAGTTTTTAAGAAATAGGTGTATTTTTTACTGTCTTTGAGTTAATAAATTTTGAAATATAAAATTGTATGCATTTCTAATTTTAAAGATACTGTCTTTAAAGATGACAACAGTCCTTATAAGCACTAGTAAAAGATGTAATTATTTCTAGTCTTAAGATTTTAGAATGTTATAAAATAGCACAAATATTTGTAAAGTAACAGTATGGGAAATAAAGTGTTATAATTAGTCTGTTATATAGCTATTCTGTTGTATTTTTCTATATCCTTAATTACATAATTTAGTTTCATGTTATTCAAAGCTTAAAATAACAGATACGATTAGAAGTTAGTACATTTACTTAAAAATGATAGGAAGCTATTTCATGATAATATTTAAGATATTGGTGTTCCATGTTGTAACTTCAGGTAGTGTGACTTAACTTAGAGTAACTCAAGGACTATGTATATAGAATTAAAAATATATAGCAGCTTAGTCAAAAACCACTCATGTTACCTGTTGTAAATAACCCTGGATCAAACGAATTTTCTTAAAAATTAACTTATATCAATGAATTCTTTTAACTGTGTCACTGTTGCAGATGAGACATTGATTCATTGTTATATGGCTATTCCCAAGTTCTGAAACTTGATTTGTTTTCACAAGTGAAATTTTCAGCAAATTAATGTATTGGGACTGATTCTTTTCTTTCTCTTCGTTTTTTCATGGTTAATTAAGAAAAAAAAATTTTAACCTAAAGATATTATAAAGTATTAGGAGGAAAGTTTCTAGTTTTAAATTGCAAAGCTTGTGTGTTCCATAAGCCACCAGTGTTTAATTCAGTATTTCCATCTCAGAACTTACATTATAGCAAATGAGGTAGACATTTATACCTTTTTTCTATTTTTTCTGCCGCTGTTGAATACAAAATGACACTCAGTATTTGTAAAAGTGATGCTGTTTCAAATCAGAAAACTGCATCACTAGAATATGTATTCCTATTTTGAAAAGCTATTTTAAAAATATTATTTTGTTCCTGCCTCGCTTTCATATTGATTAGACCAGCTCTTAAGAAGATATGACTAAGTGTCATTTTAAAGTAAAAATGGGTATTCAAAACATATAACATTTCAGATAATATCTTGTTCAGCAGACCAAAAGGTAAGTTGAGAACTTTGAGAGATTTTTAGATCATTTCTAGAAATGCAGTGATGGAACATTATCAAGTTTGGGTTATTAAACAGTATTCAAAGTAAGAAGAAATCTGAATGCTTTTGTAAGTTTACAGTCTGAATAGATGCTAACTGCAGATGAGAAATACAGTTTTATATTTCTTAAGTTGTATGTAATTTGGTTTTCTTTTTGTGATTAATGTGGCAGGTAGATTCACTTTACACTTTATAAATTCAAAGAAAAGCAATGATCTAACAAAATCAAATGCTTATTAAAAGACATGGGGTAAAACCATTATGCATATTGTATTTTTAGGTCCCAATACGTGTGGACCCTAAAAATGCAATGCATAATGGTTTTATACTCTTTATCTTCTTATTTTACATAAACTAAAAAATAGCACGAAGTCAATTTTTTCCTGCAAATACCCCAAATTTTTTATCTTTCTCATAGTTGACCTTAATTTTGTTACATTGACTATTTCAATTTGAATTCTTATTTTTTAAATTAGTTTTAAAAGGCATATATTATAAAGGACACATGAAGTATTCCTCCAAGCAAATAAGCACATATGTAACTGATCTTTGAAAAATGTTTATTAGTTAAATGCACTTAGTAACAATGCATGTAAAGAAGAAACACCATGTAAAACAGGAGCCACTTAAAAATTCCTTGGTAGATTTATTTTTCTTTCAAATCATTTAAGTTATTACATCATAGTATGAACTATTGTTCATCAGTTTTTGAGTCACTTTAAAAATTTCATGAAAAACAAAAATTATCTGAAATGATCAAGTGCCATTTTCTCTCCCTTTACTTGATTATTTGTTCATTCAGTGTTAATTGAACAACAATTTTATTGGATGCATCAAAAGATTAAAAAATCTTTATTCCTATTACTGATACTTAAAAGCAATTTAAATATGTAGTAGTAGCAATTTTAATATTGAAATGAGAAATGAGTATTGAAGAATTACGTCTTATAACAAAACTTTTTCCTCCTCTGTTGAATTTAGCATAAAAATATTTTTTATGTTAAGCTTTTGTACCAGGGATTTTTTTTTTTCTTCTCCTCAGAAGCGGAGGATGTGTTATTTTAGATGTAGCTTTACCAAGGGAGAGATGTTAAGTCTATGTTGTGGCTTTTTACGTATTTTATAAAGACAGGGTTTAAAAAAAATAATATAGCAACACTGTAAGTCAATCTTCTCCATGTTTTCTTGAATCATTTTTGTATTCTCATCTTTTATCAGTAGTTGTCACACTTTTTATGGAACCAAATGCCTAGTAATTCAAACACATACACATGATCTTTGAGAAGTCATGAAAATACAGTTCTTGTGCTTAATGATATCCAGAAAGCATAATATTCTGAAAAAAGTTATTCCCTTCAGTCAATTTAAAATTAAACACTCTAATGCAAAAGGATATCTAAGGTGAAAGATGTTTGTGTAATGCTAAACATAACCAAAGAAACTGTGGTTTTAGCAAAGGTACTATTGCTCTATTTTATCAAGTGCCAGAAGTTGCATAATGAAAGTCTTTCAGTTAGTGAAAATATAAGTATAAAAACACAAAAATACCACCCAGCTGGTAGAGATCTTCCTAATTTTTACCTGATTGTATTTCTGAAGAAATATGGCAGGGCTGTCGTAAATTTTCAACATGAACTGCATTTTTGTTGCCAATTTCCATATCCTTTAAAAAGTGCTGAAGCGTGCATTTGCTATTTATGTTTGCAGTAGACTGAGTACACTTTTACTATTTGTGGTTTTAGAAATTGGAAACAACCAAACAGTGGTGCTATGGTCTAAAAAAATAAATTTTAAACAGCTGCGGGACAGTATTTTTAGAATGGTAGGAGTACTTCTAAAGCAATATAACTGCCCCCTACCCCCTTTTAAAATGATCAAATATTGTCACAGATATAAAGTCAGATTTGTATTGTGTGTTATCTGTGGTAGATTGGATAAATTAAACTAAAAGTATATTTTGATATATGTGAAATATGTTTTTAGCATGCTGGTGTCAGCTCACTTTTCTAACCTGTGAATGTTTGTTACTATATGCCAACTACTGGCATATACACTTTATAGGCATTGAATCTTCCCCTTCCTTGTATAAGAACTATCATTATTCCCGTCTTACAAATAAGAAAACTGATGTAAGTAACTTGCCCAGGATCACAAAGTTTGTAACTACAGACCTCAGTGAGATTCAAACTTGTTTTCTCTAAGACTTATGAATCCAATTGTTTTTCACCTTGTATTTCGGGCAGATACTATTAAAAGAAGAAAAGAAATAATATGTAACCTAGTTTTAACTTCAAGCATTTTTCTGCTGATGTTGCTGAAATATGAACAAACATAAAAATCTAGATAGCAATTCCACATTGCATTTAAGTCTATTGAAACTACTGAGTCAAAAAAATCAGAAATGAAAAATTGATCATATCACAATCAAAATAATAACCTTAATTTGATGTGACAGACTTTTAACTCCTGAAAATAAATTCCCTTTCTTAATGTGACTACTGTGGTCTAAGAGTTTGTTACATCTTCCCAGTGCTTTGCAATTCTTTTGACATTATGGCACAAGTGAAAAATGATAATATTCATAGGGCCACTGGATATGGAAGCACAAGGTTGCTCCTGACAGCAGACAATTTAGGGGTTCCTGAATGTCTCTGGCCCCACCAGCCAGGCATTCCATAGGCTGAGAGGTTTAAAACCTACACACCTGTATGCAGTTGGTGGCTTTTGTTCCTAAGGGCATGAATTGGAAAGCTCTGATCATTGCTTTCTTTTTCTGTAAGATAACACAATTTCCTGTGACTTTTCTCTGTTCCAGTTATTATGTAACCATTGTATAATATATCATAGCATCACTTGGCCATTATTTTATGTTAAGCTAGCCTCATTTCATGTCCCTTCTCTCTTTTCCATTATCCTGCCACAAAAAGCCTTTGGCTGCCAATTCAGTGTTTTTTATTGATATAAAAATTTAATTATACAAGAAATATTACAGAAAATTTGCAAACTTTCCAGAATTAGATTCACAGATTTCAATTGAAAAACATTACACTGCAATTTGTAGGTCTTTTCACAGTAGTTAAAGCATTTTAGTTTTGCCTTTTATGATTTGGTATCCTAGAAACAGATAAATTTGCCTATAGTAGTCAACTTGTTTTGGAATAAAATTGCTAAGCATTCTGAGATTAGATGAATACTACTTAGGATGAGATTGGGTTTAAATTGTATTGATTTAAATGACTAATAAAAATATCACAGCAGGTTCAGTTGAATTTTCTTTCTATTGCAATGACATTCTTTTTGTTGCATATAACCATAGTGTATTTTTATTAGAATTAAAGTATTTTTATTAACCTTGATGCCACGTTAGAGAAGTTCTTTTGATTGTATACATATGTGTGTGTATTTCACTAAAATGTTTTGCAGCGTGTGCTTATGAAGGCATTAGAAAATAAATCGTTTTTACTTCAACCAATCTAGTCATAGAAGTTTGAATGATAATTTTACTCTGCTCTTTTTTGGTGGAAAACAGTTATCACCAATACAACAAGCACTTGAATAGTATTCTCTATTTTGTTGTAAACAATAGGTTTAATAAAACAAAATTTATATTTGTAGATGTATAATAGAGGTGTTTTTTCTTCTTCCTCCACACCACAAACAACACTTTTAAGTATCATTCTGAGTTAATTTTTTTTCTTCTCAACCAGATTCTATATAGCATGATTCTTGTGAAACCAGGGATATGTGTGTTGTGTTTGAAATATAGTTAATAAAAATAAGATGGTTTCTTATTTGGATGATGGAAACATGTAAATTTTATTTATTTATTTATTTATTTATTTATTTATTTTTTTTTTTTTTTTTTTGAGACGGAGTCTCGCTCTGCCGCCCAGGCTGGAGTGCAGTGGCCGGATCTCTGCTCACTGCAAGCTCCGCCTCCCGGGTTCACGCCATTCTCCTGCCTCAGCCTCCCGAGTAGCTGGGACTACAGGCGCCCGCCACCGCGCCCAGCTAGTTTTTTGTATTTTTTAGTAGAGACGGGGTTTCACCATGTTAGCCAGGATGGTCTCGATCTCCTGACCTCGTGATCCGCCCGTCTCGGCCTCCCAAAGTGCTGGGATTACAGGCTTGAGCCACCGCGCCCGGCCTGTAAATTTTATTTTTTAAATGCATACCATAAAATGTAAAGTTTGACAGAATCCTGTTGGTTGTAAAAGTATGTCAGTTGTGAAATAACCACATAGACCATGTAAAGACCTGCTAATGATCAACAAAAAGTTGTCTTTAATTTCTAATGAATGAACCCACTGGAACCCACTGGAAAAGGAAGCTGAAGACACAGATGTATAACTGGATATTTTAAATTTCTAATATGGAACAGATATATACTCTGTTCAGTGTGTGTTTAAGACACATTTTATATAAATAGATAAAATAGTTAAAATTTCAAAAGCTATATGTTAATTTACAGAACTAATGTCAATTATCTGTATGAGGGCTCACAGTAAGAATGCTGTATTGTAGTCTTTGGGATTTAATCCCTAATATAAGGTACAACCTGGTGTGACACTACTGATTGAACTTTTCTAAGGAAGCTAACAAGAATACATTATTTTTATTTTTATTTTTATTATTTGAGATGGAGTTTTGCTCTTGTTGCCCTGGCCGGAGGGCAATGACACAATCTCGGGTCACTGCAGCCCCTGCCTTCTGAGTTCAAGCGGTTCTCCTGCCTCAGCCTCCCAAGTAGCTGGGATTGCAGGCACCCGTCACCATGCCCAGCTAAGTTTTTGAGGAATACATTATTTTACTCAACTTTGTTCAGTGAAGGAGTATTTACTGAACACTGACTCTGCTTGGCCACGGAGATTTAAAAGTGAATTTGATACAGCATCTTAACATTTAATTTGGCATTACAGAAGCTTTTTCTTGACATAATCTTGAAATATTAAAATATCTTTCATTTTAAAAAGTCAAAGATTCTTAATGAAAAACAATCCCTTTTAAAATTTGGAACTAAATTTTAAAGCTTATTTAGGACATTAAACCTTTCTGATTATGGCCTATTTATAAATCATAGATTTTACATTAGGGACCAATGTACACCAACTTATATATAAATGGATATAAGTGGGGTTTTTTTGGCATATATATGTTATTGTGAATTGAGAGTTTCAAGGAACATTTATTCCTACTTTACGTGCGTACACTCTAATATTTTATTTCTTAAAACGTGGTGGTCATGGTCCCTTAACGAATCTTACTGAGTTTGAAAAACATTGTCAAAGAGAATTCTTTGGAACTCTATGGGTGCTGTTTCTGTTTTTGTCCTGGTTTCTACGGTAAGTACCCTCATCAAATGTAGAAAATTTGGGCGGGCTGGTCATAAAACCTTTTTATAAAATGGTTCAAAGAGCAAAAGAGTTGGATACATTTTCTTAAAATTTTGCATTTCTCACATCTATAATACTAGAAGTCAGAGTTATTATTTTTGTGTCTTACACCTTATGGAATTTTATATTTCTGATTTTCTTTATATGTTGTAGCTAAATTCTTTGCGGTGGGGATCTGCTTTAGTGTGGTGTGATGAGTCATAATCAGTGAGTTATTAAGTTCTCTGTGCCTTTTATTCTCAGAGTTAACCACTTTGCTTTGAATTGAAATATTAAGTCAGGAATCTGTGCTTTGTTATATGATAAAGGCTTGTAAAGTGTGCAAAGTTTTTCTTTCGTTGGATCTAAGATTAAGAACACTTTAATAGTTTATTAATACAATTTAAAGAGAAACACCAAAAATTACCTAATTATTCATCCTTGTTAGGCTGACTTATTTGGGTTATAAACATACACTTTAAAAACATAAAATTAAAGCTGAAATAAATTTAAATGTATTTTTTTGAAGTAATCAAGTTTCATCTGAACCCAAGTTAACCATTCTCATTTCAAAGAATATAATTCTTATGCTTAATCAGATTTTTGCTTTTTCAAACAGTTTTAATAAATCAAAATGTTATATAAACAGAAGGCATTGTATTTTCCTATAAATTCTGATTATTTTCCCCTTGCAAAATCTGTATTACAACAACCAGTTCCATAATGCCAGCATGGGAACCTTGACTTCTCCTTTCATCGGATGACTAAGAGAATACAGATAACTGCCTGCAAAAGATATTAGAAGTATACTGGAAATACTAATTCCTACAAATCTAAATGGAAGGGATTTAGAGAATAGAAGCAGTGGACTAACAGATAGGAAAACTTATTTCTGTGGCAGAGCTTTCAGTGAACTAATGTTGCCCTTTTCGACATAGCAGTTTCTCTGACATCAGTTTACTAGTAAAGTAAGTGAATATGAGGAGACTGAAGTAAAATGTTAAAGACTTGTATTGGGTATAAAATTTGATTATATACATTTAAGAAATGAGGTATATTAATATTTTTTAGTCTCATGACCTGAATTATTTAAGCCACAGACACTGGAAGTGCTGCGATAATAAATAATATCTTCTCTGCTTTTGCGAGGGGAGATGACATAAATACTTTATTGTTGATCTTAATGTGGAATTGGTGATTTGATAAACGTATTTTTGCAAAATTTGAATGTAGCTAACTTTTTCTCTCTAAACGTGCCCACATTTATCTTATTTTTATAGACTGTACTTTTTTAGAGCAGTTAATATTTACAGAAGAATTGAGCTGAAAGTACAGAGTTCCTACCTGCCACCCTCCCTACAGTTTCAATTATATTTGTTGAGCCAATATTGATACATTATTATTAACTAAAGTTCATAGTTTAGGATTCACTCTTGATGTTTCACATTCTGTGGATTTGGACAGATGTATAATGACATTTATCACCATTATATTATTATACAGAATATTTCCATTGCCTTAAAAATCCCCTGTGCTCCACCTATTCCTCCTTCCCGTCCTCTGAATTTCTGGCAAACACTGATCTTTTTATTGTCTCTATAGTTTTGCCTTTTTCAGAATGTCATATAGTTGGAATCATATAGTATGTAGCCATTTCAGATTGACTTCTGTTACTTGGCAATACACATCTAAGGTTCTTCCATGTCTTTTCATGGCTTGGTAGCTCATATCTTTTTATTGCTGAATAATTTTTCATTATATGGATATACCACAGTTTATCCATTTGCCTATTGAAGGACGTCTTGGTTGCTTACAAGTTTTGGCAATTATAAATAAAGCCACTATAAACATTTGTGTGTAGGTTTATATATGGACATAAATTTTTTACTCAAATTTTTGAGTAAATAACAAGGAATTTGATTGCTGGATCATGTAGTAAGAATATGTTTAGTTTTATAAAAGACTGTCAAATTATCTTCCCAAGTTTCAAATCATTTTACATTCCCACCAGCAGTGTATGAGAGTTCCTGTTGTTCCACACCTTTGTCAGTGTATGGTATTGTGAGTGTTTTGGGTTTTAGCCATTCTAAAAGGTACATTAGCTCATTGTTGTCTTCTTTGCAACATAATGACGTATGTTGAGCATCTTTTCGTGTGCTTATTTGCCATGTGCGTATGTTCTTGGGTGAAGTGTCTGTTCAGATCTTTGGGCCCAGGTTTGAGATTCTTATTTTCTTACTTTTGAATTTTAAGAGTTCTTTGTATATTTTGGATACCAGTCCTTGATCAGATAAGTGTTTTAAAAAGGTAGTCTATGGCTTGTCTTTTTATTCTCTTAAAACATTTATTTTTAAAATCTTTCCTCATAAGTTATCTACATTTTCAAAATCTATTTTCATTCTACCTGGGGGTCTCTTCTCACCTCAATTTAATGGTTTAAATGGGAATAACCCAACAAAGTCTTCTATCATTTTTTTTTCACATAAGTTTCAGCACAAAGAATTGGCCTGTATACAGAGTTTACATATGTAAAAACATTTGTAAAATTTAAATGTTAGGTTTTTTGTTTATCTTATTCTTGGTGTGTGTTGCTTTGGGAAGCTTTGCATTGAAACCACTGATTTCTTTGAGACAATGAGAACTCCTCATCCATTTTAGTTTGCAGTTAAAATACTATTTCTCAAACTGTATTTCATGGAATTTGAATCTTTTTCAAGCTATGTATAGTTTTTTTTTTACCATAAAATTATTATTTCTTAGTCACGTTTTTTTGGGAAATGTTTCATGCTATTTATTATCACTTGGAGAGTTACAATGCATATTAAAGCTTTAACAGGTTTTATAGTAGAGAAACCTAATTCATTAGTTTAATGCAAGAGTTGAAGTTTTGACAATGGAGTCTGTTCCATTGGAACATATATTAAAGCTTTCAGAATATTGTTGTGCAGAACATTCATGAAATAAATGATGCCCTAGATCTGCATGCAGTGGGACATTCCCTTGGCCTAGTTCCAAAGGGAAGATAAGAAGTTTAGATTTTGCTGTGCTTTTAAAGGGATTTTTATGTGGTAAATTTTCAGAAACTGTTTCCAATCCTATGCTTATTAAAAGTGGCCAACTGTGTTACATATAACTTGGGACATCAAGGAACGTGGAGTTATTAATGACTTTCCAATAAAAATAAAATCAATTGTGCTATTCCTCTGTTAAAAAAGGGGTCTCAAAGGTAAGGCTCTTGGTTTGTTTCACAAATAAATTTTACTGGAAAGAGTGTTGTTTTCTTTGGTGGTGAGGACTTCCTCTTTGATTTTTCTAAGCTTTGACCAGTGAAAATGTCTTTGGGTGGTCTTTTGGCCTTGGGGATTGATACAGAAATCCTACTTTACCTTTTCAAATAAATAACGACTACAGTTCTCCTTATTCAGACCCCATCTTATGGTTTCCTCTATAGATTTGGTCAAATGAATAGGATTGGCTCGTGAACTTCCTTGAGGGTTGGTTTTTTAATAAGGGAGCCATGTTTCTCTGAAATCTTGGATTGATGAGAACATTAACATTTTTTATTAGTTGAACTGAAATGGACCTGAAATATATTCACATCAAAAATTATATTTTTCATTTTAGAGACTATCTTAAAGGTTTTGTTTTATATTTAAAACTTTGAACTTTGTGATTTATGAACATGGTAAGGAGAAAAATAACACTAAGTGATACATTAATTATCTGAAACATTTTATTTTACTTACTAGGGTTTCTCACTCATAAAAGTTGCTTTTGCCCGATATAATTTTATTTGTTTGGTAAATAAGACAAATGATCTCTCACATTTTATTTCATTTTTTTTAAAGTTCTTTCTAAGAAAGGGCCAATGGGCTGGATCTGGTGGCTCATGCCTGTAATCCCAGCACTTTGAGAGGCCAGTGCAGGAGGTTCACTTGAGCCCATGAGTTCAAGACCACCCTGGGCAACATAGACCTCATCTCTAGCAAACAAAACAAAACAAAAACAACAAAAATCCAGAAAGAAAAGTGCTAGTGATATTTCCACCTTAAAGGTTCATTATACAATCAATACTTTTTCTACCTATTTTAAAGAACAAAAAGTCTGTAATGATGTGAACTCAAATTACCTATAAAAAATGAATACCATCATTTAAGGGTGGTAAGTGCTGAGGTACACAATGAATACAGTAGAGGTAAGAACCAGCATTTGCTGAGAGTTTTTTTTTTTTTTTAATCATGAAATGATGTTGAATTATGTTGAATGATTTTTCAGCATCAATTTATATGATCATATAAATATCTTTAGTCTGTAGACATGGTGGATTACATTGATTGATTTACAAACGTTGTAACAGGCTTGCATGCCTGAAATAAATTCCACTGGTTATTGTATATACAGTGGTCTCTCCTTATCTGTGCGGGATACATTCCAAGACCCCCAGTGGATGCATTAAACCCCAAATAGTACCAAACCTGATAGCTATAAATTAGAACACATTTCTGTTCATGTCTTCCACAAATTTAATGCCTTTTCCACCTTCACTAAGCACTTATCATGCATTGTGGCCAACGTTTGCAGTTTGAGGCGGAACAGCAAAACTAGCAAGAAAATCTTTTTCCTTTTTCCCAATTTCATGTATTGAAGATTCGTTCTTACTATAGGTCTTAGCAATCTCAGCATAAGATTTCTTTCCTTTCCTTGTTAAATCAAGAAGTTTTACCTTTCCAATTTAAGCAACCACTTTATGGCTTCTCTTTGGCAAGTTGGAATTGCCAGCATTGCTCTTGCCCTTTGGGGTCATTATTAAATAAAATAAGGATGACTTGAACACAACCACTGTGATGCTGTCACAGTTGAGCTGATAGAACTTAGAAGGCAGCAAAGTGACTAATGGGCAGGTAGCCTGTAGAAGTGTGTACATGCTTAACAAAGGGGTGATTCATGTCCTGGGTGGGCCAGAGTGAGATTTCATCATGCTACCCAGAATAGTGTGCAATTTAAAACTTATGAATTGTTTATTTCTAGAATTTTCCATGTAATATTTTCTGACCACAGTTGACAGTAGATAACTGAAACCTCAGAAAGTGAAACCATGGTAAGGGGGATCTGCTGTAATTATTTTTCTATATTTCTGGACTTGATTTGCTAATATTTTGTTGATGATTTTGCATCTAAGTTCATGATAAATATTGGTCTGTCATTTTCTATTTTGTACTTTCCTTTGGTTTTGTTGTGCCTTGGTCTTTTTGTACTGTAGTATTTTAGTATAAGAGTAATAATAGTCATAAAATCAGGTGTTTCCCCTCATCCTTTATTTTCTGGAACAGATTTTGTAAAATTGATGTGTTTGGGAGGAAAATTGTCTTTTCCTCACTCATCTTAGGTTCATGGCTGAGGCTGGTATAAAAAAGATTGACAAGAGAAAAGATACATTTATATAATAGAAGTTTTACATGACACACAGCCCTCATAAGGGAAAGGAACCTGAAGAAAGAGGTGAATGTGTGTGGGTTGTCTTTTTTTTTTTTTTTTTTTTGAGACAGAGTTTTGCCCTTGTCGCCCAGGCTGGAGTGCAATGGCACAATCTCGGCTCATTGCAACCTCCACCTCCTGGGTTCAAGTGATTCAAATTCCTGCCTTAGCCTCCTGAGTAGCTGAGATTACAAGCACCCGCCACCCGGCCCAGCTAATTTTTGTATTTTTAGTAGAGACGGGGTTTCGCCATATTGACCAGGCTGGTCCCGAACTCCTGACCTCAGGTAATCCACCTGCCTCCGCCTCCCAAAGTGTTGGGATTATAGGCACGAGCCACTGCATCTGGCCGTCTTTTTTTTTTTTTTTTTTAAGGAGAAAAAGTGTCACCATGTTGCCCAGGTTGGACTCCTGGGCTCAAGGTATCTACTGGCCACAGCCTTCCAAGTAGTTGGAGCTACAGGGGTGCACACTGTGCGCCTGGCCTAAACCTGTGTACTTTTAGTGCCACGTTTGATGAAGAAGTGGATAGTGTGTGTATGACTGGATTAAAAAGTATGACCTAATGGTAGTAAACCGGAGGGAACATAGCAAGGTGTTATTCTCTGTGACCCTAAATCATCAGAGATCAGGATGTTCCTTTCCTCTGAGTATGGGAAGGACACCTCTCAAACAAGGATCTTATGGCTTGCTTCGCGGGAATGTTAGAAAATCTTTTCTAGATTTTATGACCTGGGTCAGGGGAGAAGAGCTGGAGAAAGGTAAGAGTGATCTACCTGCTTCTGAGATTTTCTCAAATTTTTCCAGCTTAAAATATTTTGGAGGAGTAAGTACTGAACCTTATTAGATGTTAATTCTACTTTAAATCTGGTAGAAATGTGGTAGAATTTTCCTGTGAAACCATCTGAGCCTGGAGATTTTCTCTCTCATCTCCACTCTAACATTGATCCAGAGAGTTCATTTCGGCTATTATATTTTTCAGTTGTATAATTTCTATTTGATTATTTTTTAAATTGTGTTTCTTTGCTGAGATTTTCCATGTTTTGAGAGAATTTTGAAGGTTTTTTGAAACATGTCTTTGATGGTTACTTTAAAATCCTGTCATATAATTTAAACATTTGATTCATCTTAGTTTTGACGTCTGTTGGTTGTTTTTTCTCATTCATATTATGATTTCCTGGTTCTTGGGATGACACTGATTTCTGGATATTATGAGGCTTTGGATGTGTTTTTTTTGTTGAAGTGTAACATGAGGGCTGGGTGAGTATATACTCACCTTCCCACTGCCTGCCCTTTCTCCCAGTACCACTACAGCAAAATGGGACACTGACTTACATTGCCTTTGCAGATAGGATGTGGATGTTCACCTCCTCAGCCCACTGACGCCTTCTTGCTAAAGTGGTCTACCTCCCTTCCTGTTTACCTCTGGTTTCAGTTTAAGATCGGTCCCCTGCTGAGCCCACTGCTACCAGGAGTAGGAGGGTGAAGTGGAGTGCCCACCAGCTCTGCATTCCTTCACCTTCTTTGGCTTCATTGGTGCAGAGTGGGTTGCGACTCTGCTTCCCTCTGGGCTCTGTTGATCCTGATGGGTGGAGTGGAGAATAGGAGTGCTGAGTAGCCCTACTTGACACTGCCTCTTCAGTCTATCAGCATGAAATAAATACATAGAGACAAGTCTCCAAGCAAAGATTTTATTTGGAAATAATATAGAAGAATTGCAGTTCAGGACACACAAACTTTGGTACCCCCTAGGTGTGTCTGAAGAACAAAGGAAAAGTCTGGGACTTTATTGGGGTAACAGAGGAAGCTTATGTAATTTGTTTTGCAGGTTCATTGGTGTTGGCAGTGTCTTGCAGGGGCTGGTGAATTCTGATTGGCGAGTGGCAGTTTCTAGGTGAAATCTGTAAGCTTAAAGTCATGGCAGGCTATTGAGATTTTTGGATTGGGCTTGTGAGATAGTTGCTAGAATGTTTTTCCCTAGGACTGCTCTCACTCTATTTTTGTTGGGTATGAGAAAAAAATCTCCTTTGAGGCCGGGCGCGGTGGCTCAAGCCTGTAATCCCAGCACTTTGGGAGGCCGAGACGGGCGGATCACGAGGTCAGGAGATCGAGACCATCCTGGCTAACACGGTGAAACCCTGTCTCTACTAAAGATACAAAAAACTAGCCGGGCGAGGTGGCGGGCGCCTGTAGTCCCAGCTACTCGGGAGGCTGAGACAGGAGAATGGTGTAAACCCGGGAGGCGGAGCTTGCAGTGAGCTGAGATCCGGCCACTGCACTCCAGCCTGGGCGACAGAGCGAGACTCCGTCTCAAAAAAAAAAAAAATAAAATAAAAAAAATAAAAAAATAAAAAATAAATAAAAATCTCCTTTGCATAATCAGTTTTCACAGGTCTCTTTGCTTCTGGGTAGGTATGGAGACCCAGCTTCCATTGGGCATCAGTGACACCAGGGGTAGGAGGAAAGTGGAATACGAATTAGCCCCCACTTGTACAGTCTCCTTGTTGTTATCTGGTAGTTCAGGCTCAACTCCTTCCTGTGTCCCACTAACAACAGACATAGTGGCAATTAACTGTGCTTTGGATTTCCTTCTTAATAAAGTCTCCTTGCTGCTGGGTCAGGATGGAGGCCTGGCTTGCTGCTACGCCCTGTAGACACTAACCAGTTGGAGGAATGCGATCCACAGAGGGGAGTAAAGTCAGTTCCTCCTGCTTCTGCCCCAGTGAAAATACCCTCAGTCTATCTGGTAGATGATGGAAAATTAGCCTGCCAAACTTCCTGATTGACTACTGTTGGGTAAGTTAGGCTGCCTGCAAGGATGGAATAGTTTAGAGGTTTTTGGAGTGGAAATTTTAACGTACCATTTGGCCTGCTGAAAGTGGGTGGTAAAGCTGTTTTTCAATTGATGATTGGCTGAAGTCAGGCAGATACTGCCAAAAATGTTTTTTTGTTGTTTGCACACCCTTTTTCTGATCATTCCTTTGCTGGTTAGAAAAAAGCTTTCTTGGAGCTTTTTTTTTTTTTCCTCTGCCTCTTGGTGGTTCTACATCGGAGTCTTCTGTATCACCCTGTTCGGGATATATGGGAGGCAATAAGGAGACGCAGGGGACTCATTGCCATGTTATTTATCAAATTGTGAGTTCCCTAGGCAGCCAGCCTTCTTTTTTCCTACCTTTCAGCAATGTCTTGTGTTTTTCTTGTGTTGTGTTTTGGGTTTTTTAGTTGTAAGAGGAACGACCTGGGAGCTCTGGGGCTTTCCATATTGATGCAACCAGAGATCCTTCAAAATACTGTTTTTGTTCACATAGGAGCACTCAAAAATAAAATTAAATCTCATTATTATAGTGGAGTAATATTTGGTGAGAAATTTTTCCATGAAGATTTTCATCAATTTGTACATCGGGCTGTGATCCACTATTACCATTTCCCCTGTTAGAATAACAGGATTATTTTCCTATAAAAAAAAAAGGAGTGCTTTGTCTTTTAATGTGGTAAAATATATATAACACAAAATTTATAATTTAGCCATTTTTAAGCATACAATTTAGAGGCATTAATTACATTCATGATGTTGTGCAATCATCATACTGTTTCTAAAACTTAAAAAAATTTATGGACTTTTTTTAAAGAAGTTTTAAGTTTACAGAAAAATGTAAAGGAAGTATAGAGTGTTTCCATGTACTCTCTCCTTCCCCTACTTATTAACGTTTTGCATTAGTGTGATGTGTTTGTTAAAACTGATGAACCAAATACATCCTCTATGTTCTGACAAATATATGACATGTATCCACCATTACAGTATCATACAAAATAGTTTCACTGTGCTAAAAATTCTTTGCGTCTACCTGTTCATCCCTTCGTCTTTCGCTTCCTCATCCCCCACCAACCCCTAACAACCAATGATCTTTTTACCGTCTCCATCGTTTTGCTTTTTTCACAATGTTGTATCAGAATCCTACACTAGGTAGCCTTTTCAGATTGCTTCTTTGACTTAGCAAGGTACATTTAAGGTTCCTCTGTGTCTTTGCGGCTTAATTGTTCATTGCTTTTTGTTACTGAATATTTTCCAAAGCACTTTCTTTATACTTGGTATGATTTGAATGTGTGTCCTCTCCAAATCTTGTTGAAATGTGATCCCCAGTGTTGGAAATGGGGCCTAGCAGGAGTTGTTGATCATGGGATGGGATCCCTCATGAATGGCTTGGTACCATCCACTTGGTGATGAGTGAGTTCTTACTCTGAGTTCACGCAAGATCTGATTGTTTAAAAGCTTGTGGGACCTTTTTCTTTTCTCTTTTGCTCCCTCTCTTGTGATGCACCTGCTCCCACTTTACCTTCTGCTATGAGGAAATTTGTTTGTATTTTCATTACAAATTATCTAGTCTCAGTTACTTATGCACGTTACTTATGCAATGTGAAGACGAGCTAACACAATACCTAACAGAAACTCTGTATATATTCCGCAGTTACTTTCCATTCCTCTCTCCCCCCAGCTTTTGATAACCACTAACTTACTTTGTCTCTGTCAATTTGCCCATTCTAGACATTTTATATAAGTGGAGTCATACAATATTTGTCCTTTTGTGTCTGGCTTATTTTACTCAGTACAGTGCCTTCAAGGTTCATTTGTGTTGTAGCATTTATCACTACTTCATTCTTTTTGTGGCTGAATAATATTGTATGCATATACCACCTTTCGTTTATCCATTCACCTTTCCACACTTAGGTTGTTGCCACCTTTTGGCTATTTATTGTGAATAATGCTGCAATGAACATTGATATACAAATACCTGTGTAAGTCTGTCTGCAGTTCTTTGCATATATAACTAGGAGTGGAATTGATGGATCTTATGGTAATTGCATGTTTAACTTTTTGAGGAACAACCCAGCTGTTTTTGACAGTGACTGGACCATTTTGTATTTCCACCAGCAATGTAAGAAGATTCAAGTTCCTCCACAACAGGCCGACACTTGTTATTTTCCTTTTGGTTTAAATAGACATCCTGGTAGGTATGTAGTTGTAGCTCATTGTGTTTCTGTGCCTATGGCTTTTTATGTTCAAAGTAACTATAAGTCATCCAAAAAAGAAATACAGCCTTCCATCCCTGTCCTGTGTAGATAAGAGACTTCATATTAAGCTTTCCTAGGTTAATACCATATAGGAATTACGACTTAAAAATTGAAACCTTTGGCAGTGAACCTAAAACTGCTCTAAAAAAGTGTATTTAAAATAGAAAGGCAGGCCGGGTGCGATGGCTCACGCCTGTAATCCCAGCCCTTTGGGAGGCTGAAGTGGGCAGATCACCTGAGGTCAGAAGTTTGTGATCAGCCTGGCCAGCGTGGCAAAACCCCATCTCTACTAAAAATACAAAAATTAGCCAGGTGTGGGGGCAGGTGCCTGTAATCCCAGCTACCTGAGGGCTTGAGGCATGAGAATCACTTGAACCTGGGAGGCGGAGGTTGCAGTGAGTCGAGATTGCGCCACTGCACTCCAGCCTGGGGTTTAGAGTGAGACTGTCTCGCAAAATAAATAAATAAAAAATGAAAATAAAATAGACACAAATGAGCTATTTCTCTATAAGCTCTATGGGACAGTAACAGCAGTTGTGGCTCCTTCAGAATACTCAACACTGAACACTGGAATTTTGTTACAGGCATCAGCTCCTTCTATTATGAATACCTTTTGAAGACATCAACTCCAGCATCTATAGTGCATAAAAATTTATTAAGGTAAAGTACAATTTAAAAAAAGGAAACGTATTATGATAATGTTCAGAGAAAAAGGATGGACTTAACCACTGTGCCTTGAGAATACAACTAGTATTTATTTTCAAAGCGTAAATTTACTTAGCACTTTCAAAAGCAGTTTTATTAGACAAGATATAGTTTTAAATACCTATCTTGGACCAAGGTGAACAATCAGATTGAGTCATTACTTGGGAGGTACAAAATAAATTCAGTTATATTGGAGATACCTGCTAGGAAGAAATTCCCTTCACCTTCTTCCCAAAGATTCTAAAGTAATTCAAAGGAAATCAATCAGTTTAGCAATAAACTTGATGTTGTCACATGAGAATAACTGGTATCTATAAAGAGAATCTTTGAATCATATAATTACCTGTTTCTTAATATAAGCTTATTTTTAGTATAGTTTAACCAAATTCTAAATATGTTTTCATAAAAGTTTAGGTTCCATAATAAATACATAGCCTAAAAATTACCATTTTTTTAATATCACTTGAGTCTACCTAAGGGCCTAGCACTGTGGTGTGGTTTTCATGTAGGATGCCTTCAAAATCTGTTAGTTTATTTAATAAATTCATGAGTACTGCTGCTAGAGGTAAGAAGGTTAGTCAAAACCAAAACCCCTGCCATTTAGGAGCTGATATGGCTAGGCTTTGTGTCCACACCCGTATCTCATCTTGAATTGTTATCCCCATAATCCCCACCTGTGAAGGGAGAGAACAGGTGGAGGTAATTGAATCATGGAGGCAGTTTTCCCCATGCTGTTCTCATGATCCCCCTTTGCTCAGCACTTCTTCCTGCTGTCTTGTGAAGAAAGTGCCTTTCTTCCCCTTTGCCTTCCACCGTGACTGTAAGTTTCCTGAGGCCTCCCCAGCCATGCTGAACTGTGAATCACTTGAACCTCTTTCCTCTATAAATTACCCAGTCTCAGCCAGTTTTTTTATAGCAGTGTGAGAATGGACTAATACAGCAGTTGAATCTAATAGTAGATTATATGTAAACACACACATCTACAAACATATATGGTATATATACCAATAAACAATTTTTATTAGATGTTAAGTGATATAGTAGGAAGTTCTATGTAAATAAATAATCTACTATTCAGCAAAAATGTGGACAAGGAAGTGACATTTAATCTTTTTTTTTTTTTTTTTTTTTTTTTTTCTCCAGTGATGAGGGCTTACTATCTTGCCCAGGTTGGATTTGAACTCCTGGGCTCAAGTGATCCTCTCATCTTGACCTCCCAAGTAGCTGGGACTGCAGGCGTGAGTTACCATGCCTGGTTTAGAAGACATTTTAGACATTTTAGATGAATCATATGTAAGGAGAGATGAAGATATTTCAGATAGGTATTTCAAAGAATGGCTATTTTTATTTTTATTCTGTACCTAATTCAGTCTAATAAAATTTTCATATATATATGTGCAAAACATTTGGAGAATATAGTTTCAGAACATCAGGAAGATGAGATATAAAAACTTTTTTATAAATGTTCCTCTAAAATAGAGCATTTTACTACAAACTGTATGTTCTTCTTTTAGACTAGTTTGTAAAGGTGCTGTTTTATAGCTTATAAAAGTGAAAGCTGTTTTAAGCAGTTAGCTTTATGCACCATTATGGCTGTTGATGTTCCTGTTGCCCAATTTTTCTCTTACTCATCTCACTTTATGCTCAATGATTCTTAACCTGCCTCATGGTCTGTATCTTAGATTTGGAGCATAGATTATAGATTTGAAAGAAAGAGGTCAGAATCTTTTATAATAATATACTTAAATACCCTTATGTCGTAAGAGAGGTGTCAAACTCCAGAGATGTAAAAGATTAATTTCTTATTTATTTAGAGAAAGGCACTACACTCCTGCTTTATGATTAGAATGTGTCTTTATGCCTGTTAACAAACCTGAGGATCACATCAATGGGTAATCTTGCCTATGATCATGTAGAACGTTAATGGGACAACCCAGATTAAATCTGTTGACTCTTAACCACTGTTCAGTACTTAGCCAAGAAAAGTCTTTTTCAGGTTTCTTCACTTTTTGATATTGAAGCCTAGTTGCTGAAGTGAGCTAGAATGAAAGATTAGAGTCAGGTGGATTCTATTTATCCCTGAATGAAAGAATTACTGGGTCAGATCCCCAAGCAAACCATTGTGGCCACAAACAGATGCACTATTTTCTAGTAACCCTGTGGGCAGCAGGGGCACAAAGGTAAAAAGGCAGAGGGCAGTGACGTGAGTAGAACAATAAAGTAGGTATTGATAGTGCAAAGTGAGCAGTACTGCAAAATTTTTTGATTATACATGTTTGGGGCATCAGTGATGTCTTCCCCTGAAAGAGGACAGTAAAATTCAATTTTGCTATTGGCATGACTTAAAGAAGTGTTAATGTCTCTGAAGCATCTATCTCTTAGACTTTTGAAGTATGTATGTGGCCTTTTCTGCTCTGTGCTGATAAGTTCTCCCCAACACCAAGATTCCAAGTCTCAGTTGACAGAGTATGGTTTACAGTTATTGTTAGATTTAGAACCACTGGAAATAATCAAACTTCTGCATGTACTACAGGTGACAGATGTCAGCGATAAAATCACTTAATGAAAAGTGACTGGCTTTCTTAGGAAAAAGAGATCAGCTCTGGAATTTGGTAAACCTGATTTGATTTAAATCCTGCTCCTATAGTGTGTGACCATGGATAAAGCAGATAATCTCTGTGAACACTAGTTTTGTTTTGTTTTTTTTTGAGACGGAGTCTTGCTCTGTCACCCAGGCTAGAGTGCAGTGGCCGGATCTCAGCTCACTGCAAGCTCCGCCTCCCGGGTTTATGCCATTCTCCTGCCTCAGCCTCCCGAGTAGCTGGGACTACAGGCGCCCGCCACCTCGCTCAGCTAGTTTTTTTGTATTTTTTAGTAGAGACGGGGTTTCACCGTATTAGCCAGGATAGTCTCGATCTCCTGACCTCGTGATCCGCCCGTCTCGGCCTCCCAAAGTGCTGGGATTACAGGCTTGAGCCACCGTGCCCAGCCTAACACTAGTTTTATAGGTTAAATGAGATTATGTTTATAAAGCTTATAGCACAGTGCCTGATATATACTCAGTACCGTGTTAACTGTTTTTATTAATAAAATGAGCTTGTATTTGTAATTGCAAAAATGTAATGGTTACCACATGTTACCTTTGATACTAAGTTTGTGCCTAAAATAGTGGGGAAAATATTCTGTTCAGTTTATATAAGATTTATAATATTTCAAGTAGTAACCATAAATTTAAACCTGTGTGAAGAAACAAGAATTAACATTCTTATTTTGGTGATAGATATTAAAACTGTTTTTTGAAGAAATCCACAAAGAATTTACCAGTAGAGTTCTTAAGTGTGTGGTATCAGGATGTTTAGTGTCTGATTATTTGTATTTACCTTCTCCAGTATTGGAAATCTATATGCTTTGTTTACATCTTTATTTCATCACATATTGAACCTGAGTTTTTGATAAAGGAATTTTTGTTTCATTGATATTTTTCAGATTTTTATCTGTTGAAGGGTAGCCAATATAATTCCTCAACTACTAATTTTTAAAAATATCTGGGCCAGGCACGGTGGCTCACACCTGTAATCCCAGCACTTCGGGAGGCCGAGTTGGGCGGATCACGAGGTCAGGAGTTCATCATAATGGCCAGGAGAACAGCCTGGCCAATATGATGAAACCCCATCTCTACTAAAAATAGAAAAATTAGCTGGGCGCAGTGGTGTGCACCTGTAGTCCCAGCTACTTGGGAGGCTGAGACAGGAGAATCGCTTGAACCTGGGAGGCAGAGGTTGTAGTGAGCCGAGATCACACCACTGCACTCCAACCTGGTTGACAGAGCAGACTCCATCTCAAAAAAAAAAAATCTATCTATCTATCTGTCTATCTATGTTTGAGGATTTATCTTCAGACTTTTTTTCCCCTTTTTTCAGGCACATTACATTTTTATTTAATCATAAATCATCAATTATGTTCCTATTTAATCATAAATCAAGTTGCAGTCCCTGGATTCAAAGAGTTTATGCTCTGAGATGGTCAGGATTGTTACAGATAAATAGAGGATAATGTAAGGATAATATTTTATAGACTATGAAGATAAAATAGGCCTGGGCATGGTGGCTCATGCCTGTAATCCCAGCACTTTGGGGGCCGAGGCGGGCAGATCATGAGGTGAAGAGATCGAGACCATTCTAGCCAACATGGTGAAACCCTGTCTCTACTAAAAGTACAAAAATTAGCTGGGTGTGGTGGCTCATGCCTATAGTCCCAGCTACTCTGGAGGCTGAGGCAGGAGAATCTCTTGAACCCGGGAGATGAAGGTTGCAGTGAGCCAAGATCGTGCCACTGCACTCCAGCCTGGCGACAGAGCAAGATTCTGTCTCAATAAATAAATAAATGACCATATTTCACTGGAATCCCATCACTTTTTAAAAAGCAAGTGGAGGCCAGGCGCAGTGGCTCACGCCTGTAATCCCAGCACTTTGGGAGGCTGAGGTGGCCTGATCACGAGGTCAGGAGTTCAAGACCAGCCTGGCCACTATAGTGAAATGCCGTCTCTACTAAAAATACAAAAATTAGTTGAGTGTGGTGGTGCATGCCTTTAGTCCCAGCTACTCAGGAGGCTGAGGCAGGAGAATTGTTTGAACCTGGGCGGCTGAGGTTGCAGTGAGCCAAGATCGCACCACCATACTCCAGTCTGGGCCACAGAGCAAGACTCTGTCTCAAAAAACAAACAAACAAAAAAACAAGTGGAATTTTTCTCAATGCCTTACCAGAAGGGAATGATTTCAAATAGTTGTCTGCATTTTATGACAGCTAGGTGTTGGTATTACATAAGATCATAATTTTACTTTTATCAGTCTTAAAGTGACTCATTGTTCAATTTGGGGACACTGGTTTGAAAGGTCCTCTTCAGTTATAAAGCATAAAAATACCATGGTGGTTTTGGGTTTTGATTAAAAATAGCATGTACTGATTTCTGTGTAGGTGTACTTACCATATTTGTTTATATTTATTCAGTGTTGGTGTTGCCTTTATTTCTAGCAAATATTTCTGAAGAGTATTTTTGCCTTGTTTGTGTTGTAAAATACAGAAACAACAAAACTGAATGTACAAATTTATACACAATTTATAATGTTAAATAAGGTATTCATTTTAGAAAATAATATGACAGGTTGCTTTTTTTCTTTGATTTATGTATCTTCTGATAAATTAGTGCCCTGAGATTAAAATTTCTTTTCATCATCTTAATTCTCATGCTTAAAGCTAATATAGATACAAAAAATGAATACATTTCAGAAGTTTGGACAGTTAGTAGAAATTAAAATACACCAGTAGCTTCCATGCATATAATATTTTACTATTTATACAACCAGGATGTCCTTTTGGTTCTACCACCAATATGATAAGGGAATGTTACTGTCTCAGAGCACTTACTTGACTTGCCTGTGTTATAGCACTTTGATACCACCAAGACATTTGACTCTAGATTCTATGTTCTTTCTGTATTCCTCAAGGAAGTGTCTTGATTTTAAAATTATTTTCATGAATATTGGACTTATGATATCACAGAATTAAGTTATATGACATTCCATTGCATTTTGGAAAAGAAAACAGAGAGAAGTTATGCTAGCATTCTTATGTTAATAGTTAGAAATGACAGCTGTGGAGATGCTAGGGAACCGTTAGGCCCTATGGAAGTAAAAGTAATTGTAGGATCCAAGTTAAGTAAAAGCAAATTACCGTATTCACTTTCTGAACACAAATTCAAGGAACTATACCAGATTCAGAATTGTAAATAAAAAGAAAAAGAAAAAAAGGAAATGAACCTGAACACCTTTCCTTAGTAGTCATTTTTATTTCAGTAATGATAAACTAACACACCTTTTGAAGATTATGATAAAGTACACAGATGGGCTTTAGTACCCGTAAACAGAATTTCACTGAACTGATTTCACCTACAGGGGATTTGTGGATGTAGTCAACAGTCAATGAACATAAACATTTTATTTGGCTGGAGTGGGCAGAGAGGTTTTTCTGTAGAAAGGAGTGTGGGGATATGCACTTTATTTGTAGACTCAGGAAAATTTCATGTTACTGTTTTATTTTAATCCGAAAAAAATTGAGGACACACAAAGTACTGCTCAAAGTTTTTAACTGTCTTTAATTCAACAAGACTCACATTTGCATCCAGTGTAGAATAATGCCTATAGAATTGTTCAGAAATGATTTTTTCTTGTTCTGTCAGCCCTAGGAATGATAATAACATCTCTGTAGCTATTACAAATATTGATAGTATGCCCTTTTAAGAGGTAAATTCTCTTACCTAGAAGTCTACCAAGAGTTGTTTTTTAAATCATACCCTGTCCTAAATCAAAGTGAGGCAACTATTAACTTTCTGTGTTGAAATGGAGAAGTGGGAAGTATGAAGGCAAACTCCAGGAGTCTGACTTAATGTGTGACCATTCCCACCCCCTGGGGCTGTGCCCTGTGGATCTATTTTGAGCTTCCAGACTCAAAAGTAAATAATTTTATTTAGCATCTTCTTTATATACTGGTTTGAACCTTAACTTTGTAAATTAAAAAAAAATGACATTGCAAGCAGTATATCCTCTTAACTGATTTTATATTCATATACTTTGACTAAGTATTTGACCTTGAAATCATAGGATGAATCTTAGAGATTTTAAATGTATTACTGTTATGGCTAGAAAATAATAAAACTACATTTTACAGAAAGAAGCTCTTAGATTTATTAAGATTGCTTATCAAGAAGCTATCCGCAGAATAATCTGAAGAGCTTTTCCACAAATTTCTCCACATAATTTGATTGGATATTTTTATACAAAATGCTTTTAAAAGACTCTCAACTCTGATATTAAATTGGAAGCAGCTTTACAATAGGACCTGAACATATAAAACGTTTTTTTTATGTTCAAGCAATATTTTGGATAGTTCTTACAATAAACACAATAAATGCTTATTTAATGCATAATTCTGATTTGGAATAAAGTAGCATCTAGTGCTGCACACAGTTGGATGATAGTGAATGTTTATTTTGTCTGGAAGCCTCTTTTACAATTGTAAATATAAATTTAATATTCCTCATAATTTAGAATAATTTTAATAATTTAGAATGATTATTTCCCCAGCATTGTTACACATAATGCAGTTATTCCCATTGCATTATGTGTAACAGCAGCATAGTTGTTGATTCTGAAAATAAGAATGCATTTGAGTAGTAAAAAAATGAGCCATGGAGTTTTTATGAGACCAAATTATACCACTAATTTTATCTTAATTTTTTTCCTCATCTGTAAATGAATGAGTTGGGCTAGATTTCAGCTCTGAAATTTTATGAATGTTTTTGTAGTTATAAAGAAAAATATATGGACTCTAATTGTATGCTCATTTATCACCCTTTTAAATTTCTCTGATCCATTTAACAATTAGACTTCATACTCATCACTACATTAAAATCAATCATTTATTCAAAGTTCAACAGTGCCACTGGAGTTAACAAGTACAATTGTGTTTCTTCAGCACCAGTTGAGCGGAATCTGATCAGTTTTTGACAACTTCTGGCTGATTTTTTGAAAAAATTTAAGTCTCTTTATGACATTGAATGGCGTTGAAGGCCCTTTACAGTTTAAGCTAAGCTTTCTCTTTTGCTCTCAGCTCTGGTAGCAAAACCCTTTTCTTTTCCATACTATGCCAGGTGCATGTATACTTACCTCTCATTGCTCACAGTGTTCACTTTACCTGGAAACAACCAGAATCCAACTTTCTCAGGCCCAGATTTACCTGAGTTTCATGGAATCAGAGATTTAGGCTCAGGGTTTATAAGTAATTTGAAAACAGATGCAGCCAGGATTTTACCTCAGGTCTTAGTGATTTACTTTGTGATCCCCAAATATCTGAGACAGGTCTCAGTCATTTTAGAAAGTATATTTTGCCAAGGTTAAGGATGCACCTGTGACATAGCCTCAGGAGGTCCTGAGAACATGTGCCCAAGGTGGTCGGGATACAGCTTGCTTTTATACATTCTGGGGAGACATGAGTGCCAGTGTGACACTCAAGGAACTGCTCATTGGACCATTTTGGGTTTTGGATTTTTGGATTAGGGATACTGAACCAGTATAATGCAAATATTCCAAAATTCGAGAAAATTTGAAATCTGAAACACTTTCGATCCCAAGCATTTTGGATAACAGATACTCAGCCTGTTACTGTATCCTAGCATAAATTGTGAGATTCCTAGAGAGCAGTAATGCCCTGAAGAACACAGGTAAACGATTTTCCAAACAAACTAAAAGCAAAAGAGCATAATTGATTCTCTAGTGAGAGGTACACTTTCATGTGATATAAGAAGTAAACTTTGCCAGGTGCGGTGGCTCACACCTGTAATCTCAGCACTTTGGGAGGCCGAGGTGGGTGGATCACCTGAGGTCAGGAGTTCGAGACCAGCCTGACCAACATGGAGAAACTCCGTCTCTACTAAAAATACAAAAATTAACCGGGCATGGTAGCACATTGCTGTAATCCCAGCTACTCGGAAGGTTGAGGCAGGAGAATCGCTTGAACCCAGGAGGCGGAGGTTGCAGTGAGCCGAGATAGGGCCATTACACTGCAGCCCGGGCAGCAAGAATGAAACTCTGTCTAAAAAAAAAAAGAAGTGAACTTTATTTTGCCAGTGTCAGAGTCAAAACTTGAGTGAAGATATTGCTATGTTTCATCAAAGTTAAGTAAATATTTCTCTCAATGTTTTTTCATCCTCTAAATTTTCCTTATTCCAGCTAGAAAAACAAAAAAAAATTAGCCAAAATCACAAGTCTCTTGTGTCCTAGAAGTTTTCATTGAGTGCTACCATTCCTAAGGTAAAAAATGTTGAGTTTGACCAAAAGATACAGATGATCAAAACATTAAAATTATGAAGCAGAAAATATGGCACATATGCAAAGACAGAAAAAAGGTAAGAAAAATTTACTCCCCACCCTCAGTTGGCCTTACTACCAAAAATTACTTCAAAAAGATTTCTTAGTATGACTTCATCTCAAATCTCACATAGGGATAATAATTCTAGCAACTTCACAGGAAAGATAATCACTTAGTTATCATTTAGTAAGCCCATTCAGAGCAGTGGAGCCAGGTGTAAAGTTCCAAGAGGAATTCCAGGAGACCATCAGACTTTGGTAGGCTTGAAAAGCATTCTTCTGGTTGCTGTCACTTCTTTTCCTCTTCGTTCTTGCCACCCATTAGGTTAAAATGAGAAGAAACCAATGACTTTGGCTAGGTTTTATAGCACCTACACTTCTGTCCATTAAGACCTTAGCCCATTTGAGGAATTCTACCCAAGAGCACTCTTACACTACGAGGTTGTGTCTTTTCAGAGATCTTATTGTGCTCCTGGCAATTCAAATTTAAGGCTTTTTATTAAATAAAAAAATTATTTGCTTATTGGGTATGTATATAAGAGTGGAATTGGAATTGCTTGGTCATGTAGTATATGTTTACTGTTTAAAACTCCGCCAAAGTATTTTCCGAAGTGGGGTACAACTTTACTTCCCTGCAAGCAATACATGAGAGTTCTGGTTACTCATATCTTCGCCAACGCTTGCTCTTGTCAGTCTTTTAACTTTTAGCCATTCTAGTGGGTATGTAATGGTGTATAAGTGTCATTTTAATTTGCATTCCCTAATGACTAATCATGTTGGACATCTTTTCATGTCCCTCTTAGCCATTCAGATATCTTCGTTTGTGAAGTATTTATTCAAATCCTAAACTCAATTTTTATTTTTGAGGATTTTGCTTTTTGTTTTGTCTTTTTATTGAGTTGTGAAATTTCTCTTCTCTTTTGTCTCCTTTTTCTACCTCCTCTTCTTTTTTTTTTTTTTTTTTTTTTTTGAGATGGAGTCTCCCACTGTCACCCAGGCTGGAGTGCAGTGGCCCAATCTCGGTTTACTGCAAGCTCTGCCTCCCAGGTTGATGCCATTCTCCTGCCTCAGCCTCCCGAGTAGCTGGGACCATGGGCGCCCGCCACCATGCCTAATTTTTTGCATATTTTAGTAGAGATGGGGTTTCACTGTGTTAGCCAGGATTGTCTCAAATCTCCTGACCTCGTGATCCTCCTGCCTTGGCCTCCCAAAATGCTGGGATTACAGGCAAGAGCCACCGCTCCCAGCCCTCTCCCCTCTTTTTGAGACGGGGTCTCGCTCTGTCACCCAGGCTGAAGTGCAGCAGTGCAGTCATGCTCACTGCAGCCATAAGCTCCCAGACTAAAGCAATCTCACCTCAGCCTCCTAAGTAGCTGGGATTACAAGGGCGTGCCACCACCTCCAGCTAATTTTTAAATTTTTTGGAGGGATGACATCTCCCTGTGTTACCTTGACTGGTCTTGAATTCCTGAGCTCAAGTGATTCTCCCGCCTTGGCTTCCCAAAGTGCTAGGATTGCAGGCGTGAGCCACTGTGCCTGGCCAAGATTTCTTTATTTAGTCTAGATTTCTTTATTTAGTCTAGATACACGTCTTTTATCAGGTATGTGTTTTATATTTATTTTCCTCCAATTTGTGTCTTATTTCTTCTCTTTCTGGGATTACAATTTTACCTATGTTAGATCATTTAGTATTTTCTCACAGCTCTTGTGTTCTCTGTTCCCTTTCTTTCAGTCTTTTTTTCCCCCTTTGTTTATCAGTTTAGATCACTTTTGTTCACTTGTCTTTATGTTTTTGGATTCTTCCTTTAGCTATGTCCTTGCCATTAATAAGCTCATCTAATAAATTTATCTCTGATGTTCTGTTTTTTATTCTTAGCATTTTCATTTGATATTTTTTGTATGTTTTGTTTCTCTTTTGCAGTCCTTCTTTTCTACATATTGGGCCCTTTTCCACTAGGACCTTTAACGTATTAATACTAGCTAATTTAAAGCTTTTATACAATATTTCCAACATCTGGATTATCTCTGATACTAGATTTGTTGATAACTTTATCTTTTGGCAATGGTTTTTTGTGTTTCATAATTTTTTATTTGGAATGCTGGATAATGCTTTTAAATGAACAGCATAGATTGTGTTAAAGAGTATTTACTCCTGGAAATAGGCTCATCTCTTCTTCTGTTAACTGTGAATGGTAGGGTCAATCAATAGTTGAGCTATTTTGGATTTTGGTGTTGCTACATTCATTTTTAGTACACCAGGCTTCAGTTTTCTCCAGTAGAAAATAATATTACCTTGTGCTTAGTATGGGCTCTCTGGTACTGGTGGTTTTTCTCAGTGTTCCAGCTCTTTTAGGGTAGCTTTCATCAGTGCCTGTAGGGTTGCACCACAGACAGGAAATTTCTCTCTGTGCTCTTGCTCTTCCCCCAGCAGTAAACTGCTGTTCCATGTTATTGGATGTGAGGCTTGCAGTGGGGACAGAATGGAAATTTATTAGTTCTCAACCTTAATCTTAGGTGGGCCCTGCATACATGTGCCTTGGGGGTGTGACCTTCTTTGTGTACATGCCTTACCCTTCTATGCAATCAAACTTTGCCTTGTGTCTTTGGAGTCTTGGGCTTTACATGACTTCTGCTAAAGTCTTGACCCAAAGTTTCCTGCTTCTTCTCTGGTGGCTTAAACTTTTGTTTGGTATGAGAGAGCAGTTGTTGTGGATCTCTACATCCTAAAGTAGAAGCAGAACTTCCAAAAAATTTTAATATACTTTTTAAAATATGAAAAAAGTGGGATGAATTTTTATGGCAAAATATAAGTTCACAAAGAAATACCTATTTATGGCAAGCTGCTTTGTGAAACACTCCTCAGACTGTCTGGTATACATGTTTCTCTTCTCTGACCTTAGGGGAACTTTTGTGGAAACTTTGAGAAGTACCGAGTCTTAGGCCAAGCAAAAAACAAAGGCAGAAAATCTCACCTTAAAACACTGGTGAGTCATCAGTGAGGCAGACACTTGTAGGTTGACTAATGAAGCACTCATTCCCTAACTCCTCTCTTGTCTCCCTGTAGAAAGGAGACTGGAAAAGCTAAATATTTTTATTTTTAAAGAATTTTATTTTAAAGAATTTTTGTAATTCTTGGTAGTTAGATTCTGTAAAGTCACCGTGAAGACTGAATAAGCAAATTCCGAACTATTGCTCCTAAGGAAAATATGAACAAACACACACACACACACGCACACACACATTTCATATAGGCTATATAATCTTAATCCTGAAAACTACTCATCCTGGTAGAGTCTGTCTTTATTTAACAAGAGAAACTGAGATTCAGGGAGTAAACTGACTTTCTGATGCCCCATGAATAGGTCCCAGATTTGGGATTCAAACTCATTCAACTGCTTCCAGAGCTGGAGCTACTTGCATTACACTGCACTGTCCCCCACAGTCTCTGTCCTCTGATGGTCATCTCTGTATGAGAGCTGAAACAAGAAGGCAGAGTGTCTCCTTGTTAGACCTTAGCTGGGAATACGTGCATCAGACACTCAGATTTTTCACTGCTCTGCATGTTTGCTAATGATCGTGAAAACACAGCAAGTACTAATTTTGGGGTTACAAGTAAATTTTGGTGAGTAGGCTGATTCACAAATATGGGATTGCAAATAATGAGGATCAACTGTATTTACTTTTTAAATCTCCCTAATAGTCAGGGATGGGTATGTGACAGAGTTCTTCTGGTTAAAGGTAAGTAATTAAATGTGTGCTGAGGACCTGTTGCTTTTTTCTTTTTTTTTTTTAATAAAAGTGACAAGTGAGTGGTGCTGCATCACCCTTTTCTTTCTGATTTAATGTTGATTTGAGTTGAAAAGTATAGCAGTGATCCTCTGACAACAAGGTAACAAGTATAAACATGAAAAGCAGGGCTGTAAGGTGAAGATAGTGCTCCTTGGTTATAGCAATGAGCAGCTAAACCCATCCTAGCAAACACCTATCGACAGTCATTTTAATTGAGAAAAATAACTACCTACATATTTAAGCTGCTGTTGGTTAAGCTTTTTGTTATTTGGAAAAGAATGGTTTCCTAATTGACAGAGCCAATAATCCAGCTTTTACGTAAGTTTTTAAAAAAATAGTTAATATATTTACTGGCAGTTGATTATGCTCACTGCTTTTACATATATAATACTTATGTACTATATTAGATAGAAGATTATTTTAACTGACTCTATTCTTGACCAGATTTAGGTAACAGTAAATTACCTAAATGCTAAGTTAAGTGCAGTATTGTAGTGCATTTCTTTTGATAATCACAAACAACAATGCAATTAGCAGTGAAATGAATTGTACCAACTTGAACTTTGTCTTTCATGACATTATTACTTTGAGTCATTAGTAATGCAGTGCAAAGCTTTTTAAGTTATTTCCAGTTATCTGCAGTTCTCCTAGAAATATTAGAAATACAGAAACTAGTGCTCAAGAATTCCATATTGCTCACTAATGTTTTAGATATGTAATCTCCCTACTTCTCTTACAATATATGTGTTGTTCTGTAATTTCATAGGCCAGCAAAAGATCTTTGCACATCAGTTGTTCTTGTGCTCTATCAAAACAAGAAAATAATTGTCACTTTACACTCTACAGATCTCCAGGGATGCAGACAGTCTTTGGAATACACTCTAGTCTTTAACTTCTTGAGTGATCAAATAATCTTATATTTCAGTGAAATTTCTCCTTTTATTTGAAGTCATTTTCCCCCTATTTGATCTTCATTGATTATGGACAGTTCATTATTCTTATCATGAAAATAATTTATGTATTATCTATCCCTGTGAATAAGCATTGTTACTCTCAGAAAAGAATGAGCATTTTAAGGGACTTGAAGTCTCTTGTTGGCTGTCTCCCTTGAACTACCTGGAGAAGACATCTCATAGAGTTGTAAACACTTTAAGGTTAGGTACCGCCTCTTATTTTTATATCCTCAGCTGTTAGCACATAGCCTTAAATAGGGAGTTTTATACCCATGTTTTGAGTATAATTATCTTTAATTTGGATATAATGTTTTGTTTTTTATTTTAGAGTTGGGGTTTTGCACTGTTGCCCAGGCTGGAATGCAGTGGCATGATCTTGGCTCCAGTGGAGCCTCAAACCTCTGGGCTTAAGTGTTCCTCCTGCCTCAATCTCCTGAGTAGCTGGGACTATCTGGGACTATAGATGCACACCACCCCACCTGGCTAAGAGTTTTTATTTTTGTAGAGAAAGGGTCTTGCTGTGTTGCCCAGGCCTGCCTCAAACTCCTGTCCTCAAGTAATCCTCCCTGCCTTGTCCTACTGAATCACTGGGATTACAAGCACTACACCTGGCTGCTGCTGTTGTTGTTGTTGTTGTTGTTGTTCTTCTTCTTCTTCTTCTTATTTTTCTTCTTCTTCTTTTTAATGGGTCTCATTAATTTGTAGCAAGTCATGTAACACTGAATTAATCTGGCAATTATATGATCATTGGTAAATCTATGGGGCAGAGACCTGCCTGTTAAGTTGGGGAATGTGAAAAGTATCCATACCCTTGAAAGCAAACTGTGACATTACCTTTGTCAGTCCATGTTTTTGTTTTTGTTTTTTTTAAACATGTTCTGAAGAGTTATACACATTCCTATGTATTTGATGGAATACTGTGGTTGTCATTAAATATTTAGTGTGTGTTATATTTAAGACACTGCCTAAGATACAAAACAAACAACTAGCATCATCCTACATCTCCTGGTTTTACTGTTTTGTTGAGTAATAAAGACATTTGAATTAAATAGTACAGAAATAGTATGTAAAATAGTGTTTAAATTAAGCCATGTAAAATGTCTACTTGTGTGATGCTGAAAAAATTAGAATAATAATGTAGTAGGTCTTTATTAATCAAATGTGTACTGGGTGTCAGTTGTGATTAAAGCACTAAGACAGGCTTTGTGTGTGTTGAGTGGTCAGCAGCTTTGGGGTATGGAGGGAGGGTCAAAGTCAAATAAGACTATTCATCCCTTAAAGGAGCTCTGACTTTATGTGCAGTGGCCTTTAGCAGTAATGGTACTTACGAAAGTACTTTTGAAAAAAATGTGGTTTATGAGAGTCTCACACAGTTTGTTGTAGAAAAGAGAAAATGCAATAGGAGTTTAGAGAGTAGAGATATTTTTCTAGTGTCCGTAATCTCAGGAGACTTCTGTTATAGAAAAGTATTGCCCTACATAGAGATCAGATCTCCTGAGGTGGGTGCAGTCAATTGAAAGTTTATAATGTGGCTGTGAACTATTCTTTTGGGGCCCAGGAGTCACTTTTACAGTCAGGCCTAGGTATTGCTTCCTTCTGGACACAATAGTTCATCAGATAAACATTACTGTGTTAGTCTGTTCTTGTGTCGCTATAAAGAAATACCTGAGACTGGGTAATTTATGGAAAAGAGGTTTAATGGACTTAACGGTTCTGCAGGCTGTACAGGAAGTATGGTGCTGGCATGTGCTTCTGGGGAAACCTCAGAATGCTTACAATCATGGCAGAAGGTAAAGGGGGAGCAGGCGTCTTATGGAATGAGGAGGAGCCAGAGAGAGTTGCGGGGGCAGAAAACACACACTTAAACAACCAGAGCTCCTAACAATGAACTCACTATTTCAAAGGCAGCACCAAACCATGAGGGATCCGTCCCCATGACCCAAACACCTCCCACTAGGCCCACACTCCAACCCTGGGGATTTTATCTCAACATGAAATTTGGAGGCAATATTCAAACTATATCCATTAACCTATTTCAGAGGCAGGAAAATTTTGTGGCGTAAAGGATTTTATAGGGGGAGATTCATATCCAGACCTAGAATACAACCTTTGAGTATCTATATTTTTCCTTGTATAACAAATTTTTGTATTGCCTACATATTATACTTCTTTTGTGTCTATGAGTAGTTTTACTGCATTCATTTTTTTTTCCATTGTACTTTACTTTTTTATTCTACCTTCCTCACTTAAAGTTACAGATTTTATGGATCTTTTTTGTTTCAATTCAGTATGCATTTCAGGCCTTTTGGAAACTCACCATAATTCACTTATATATAAAAAAGGTTTTTCCCAGCTAAAACAATATTTTTAGTTTCAGGTTTTGCTATGCTTGCAGAATCTATGTGTGTCGTGCTCATTCATTTTGATGGAAAATCTCTTTACATCTTGACTGTAGATGTAGTACTTATGTCTTTGGTCATCTAATTTTAGACTGATTTTCAAGAAAACATTTGGTCGTGCATTTATTTTGTCCTCCACATTGAAGCACTGCTGTTACCCTACTACTGCGAATGCTTGCTGTAGATCTTTTTGTAAGTCCCTTTTAATATTCCAGAAATTTTAACTGCCTTTTTTGAAGACCTGCCTCATATTAACAATTTTTCAAAATAAACAACATTTTAGTGAGTTTATATTTATTTGACAAGAACATGAATGTGAGTCTTATCTCAGCCTGCCAAATGGCTATTTAAGAGAAACATTTTGGTATCCTTGTTAATGACCTTGATTTTAACCATTTGAGAGGTACATGCTATGCTTTATATTAGTTCTTCTGGTACCTACTTTTCAGTAGTATTTTAAAGTTCTATTTAATTTCTCTGATGACTGTACCATAAATTAATTATTCGAACCCAGATTTCTTTTGTTAGTTTATAACTCACATTAATTTTTGGGATTGTGGACTATGTTGTGTTATCTGGGTATATGTAGGTGTGGGTATGTTTTAACTGTGACTTCTGGTTTCTGCCTTCAAGAAAAAAGCTCAGACCAATAATTGTTTTTGAAAATTCCTGACATAACTGAACTGGAATTTATTAATATTTTGCTTTTACATTTTGGAAACAAAGAGCAAGAACAACCAACAAACAAAAAAGTAATAAGGAGAAGCTAACTAAATGTGGATCTTATTGTAGTAGCTAAACAAAGAAAGGAACTTGAACACTTTAAACATGATAAATTTATGATAGAGTTATGCAGCAACTACACATTTGTAATTTATTTAAAACAGGATCTCTGACAGTTCAGAAACTATGTAGATGAATTGTGAGTTGTGGGTGAATCTACATGGTTCTTGCTGGCCTCCATGACTGAAGAGAGCTTGATGTTTAAATACTGGGTGAGGCTAATGATGGCTCTAGATCCAAGGATGACAACCTGTCTCTCCGTAAACCCTTTCTCTGGGATTACTATTTTGATCTGTGCCTCAGATAACTGATAGTGCTAATTGATTTTGGAGCCTAGATGCCTAATTAGGCAGCCAATTAAGTCATTTTGAATAGTGACTTCATGATAAGTAATTTGAGCCAGTTACATCCAAGTGTGCCCAGTAACAATCTTTCACCTATGTAGAGGTGGAATCAATGTCACTGAGTCCCATATTGCATCATTGGAAAATGGGTCTGCTGCATTGACAGTAAGTTAACTACAGCTTGATCAAATCTGGTCAGTTCAATAGCATATTGTGCTTGAACAGCAGATGCTTGACAACCTGCAAAGAAAGGTGACTGGAGAACTGAACATCTTGGTCATCCCCTTCAGTCGGGAGGAGAGAGTGGGAATGTAGGGACTGGATTCTAACACAACTGCATAGGTCATCTGACATACTACATTATGGATTTTAGAATGCAGCAGTGATGAACAGTCAATCAAATTAAGATGTGTCTTCCTTGCCATTGGATTTGAGTCCATTTGCTCTGATATTTTTGATCTTGTAACCACACTTTCTGATGAGATAGCGCCACTGACCGACAAGGACCACCTACCTCAGGGTGACTAGTAGTAGTGGAGTGTCTGTTGTTTTCCCATTACTTACGTATTCTTGGTGACAGATGGTATAGAATGTGTTCATATCAGGATATGACCTCTGGTTCTGCACCGTCATAATATAAAATAGGTGAGGTGAGTGAGTAGGGTGGGCAATAGGAATATTTCTGGAAGCCATTCCTGTACTCTGACAGGTAGCCATACAAGGAAGTGGTTGGGTATATCTCACCCCAAATCAAAGGTATCCCCAAGTCATCCCTTCCTTAGCAGGATTCCAAAAATGTCTGATCTAGAAAAGTATTATCCTGTGTAGAGTTCAGATCTTCTGAGGTTGTTGGAGTCAACCCAGAACTTAGAACGTGACTGTGAACTAGTGTTCCTTCTTCTAGGACCCAAGATTTACTTTTATAGCCAGACCTAGGTATGCGTCCTTCTGGACACTGCAGTTTATCAAGTTGAACATTACCCTATTTCAGTTGCAGTGAGCGGAGATAGTGCCACTGCACTCCAGCCTGGGTGACATAGTGAGACTCCATCTCAAAAAAATATATATATTTATATATATACACATTTATATATTTATACACAGTTATATGTATAAAACATAGGCATATATGACACACACGCATGTATAATTATATATATTTATATATTATATATATTTATATAAACATGTATATATACATACATATATATACACACACATATATATGGTTTTTACCCAGACCAATTAAATGATTATAGATGAGAGTCAGGAAAGAAGTGACTCTGTTAGGGGTTGACTTTGTAAAATAATTATATAATATTATAATATTAATATATAAATATATTATTAATTATTATGATAATTTATAAATAAATTACAAATGTGATTCTTTTTTAAATCCCCTAGAGCATGGATGGGTCAGGAATTATAATTATGTATTAATAATTATTAAAATTTCAGAAATATTAATTTTATATATATAGTTTTTGGAATGCTGATCATGATCTAGAACAATGATTCTCATCCTTGGCTACACACTAAAATTACCTAAAAAGCTTTTTAAAAATGTAATGCTGGCCGGGCGCGGTGGCTTATGCCTGTAATCCCAGCACTTTGGGAGACTGCGGCGGGTGGATCACGAGGTCAGGAGTTCGAGACCAGCCTTACCTACATGGTGAAACCCCGTCTCTACTAAAAATACAAAAATTAGCCAGGCATGGTGGTGTGCACGTGTAATCCCAGCTACTCAGGAAGCTGAGGCAGGAGAATAGCTTGAACCCGGGAGGCAAAGGTTGCAGTGAGCCAAGATAGTGCCACTGCACTCCAGCCTGGGTGACATAGTGAGACTCCATCTCAAAACAATATATATTTATATATGTAAAACAGGGACGTGGTATATATATATATTTACATATATACATATGTAGATACATACACATTCCTATATGTGTATACATACACATTCCTGTATGTGTATATACACATATGTATATATACATGTGTATATACACGTATGTATATACACATATGTATATACACGTGTGTATATATACATACATGTATATACATACGTGTATATACGTGTGTGTATATATGTGTGTGTATATGTGTGTATATACGTACACGTGTGTGTGCGTGTGTGTGTGTGTATGGTTTCTACCCAGACCAGTTACATCAGAATCTCTTGGGGTAAGTTCTTGGCATTGGTACATTTTTCAAATCTATAGGTGATTCTAATGTATAGCCAAGTTGAGAATGACTGGTCTTGTCATACATTATAAATGTATGATCTGATGATACATTATAAATGAATGTTAAATAATATATTGAGTTTTGGAGGTTGGTCCTAAATATTTTTTAAAAAGAATGTTTCAAAACATAAAAATTGATAACCATTTTTCTTAATTATATGTTGATTAAGCCTCTCCAATTATTATGACATTATTGAAACTCTTTTCTACAATGTTGTATAAAAACGTAGTCCATGAAGTTGAATAATAGTTTATGAAGTTGAAAAAAGGACAGGGAAGGTTTCACCAATGTTTTAACAGAAATAAATAATATTTTTGCCAGATGATTGCATTTTCATGGAAAATTATTGGAAGTTGCATTCCTTTAATTTATTAATGTTTTCTGATCAAATCAACAGATCAAGTATAGGTGGTAGTTTCTCTTAAGTTCTTTACACATGTATCTTGATTTCAACTAGATTATCCAAGTCTTACTTTTTTTTCTTTTTACTAAAACCATAAAAATTATGGTATTAAATCATGGAATTACTTCATTAAATATCTGTGTGTCAACAAATATTTCACACTAGCTTTGGAACTTATTGTAAAAAGTGTTCTGATAAAAAAAAACAAAAACTTCATCATTCTAAAATATATATATATTAAGAGAAAACTAAGGGTTTTAAAAATATATATTTCCTCACATTTATTTATTATTACTATAATAGAGTTGGAACATTTTAAAAAGCTCGTTTCTTGTTATACTCATAAACTTACTTATATTTCTTTGGGTTGACAGATGAACTCTGCAAAGCTGACACTGATTTAAGATTTTTATAAACAAAAATTCCAGGAATTTCTTGACATTATATTAATTATATTAGTATCAGAACAGAAAATATATATTATTATATTAGTATCAGAACAGAAAAGGGAGCTAGCATTTTGAAATTTATGTTAGTCATTGAGCCTATGCCTTTAAATGTGACAGCAAAGGTTATCCTAAGAAGTGTTTGCATTGTATCTTTTGACCACTCTAGAACTCAGGAAGGATGCAACAGTTTTGTTAGTTAAAAAACACTATACAAATGTTGAGGATATCTGCATGACCTTAGGGGACTGAAAGCATTTTTGTCATCCTGTGATAAGAATAAAACCAGGTGGCTGTATTCTGTGGCTTAGGATGTGGGTTTCTTTGTTTCTGATAGTCTCAGACACTGAGAGAAACAACTTCCATATGCAAAATGAGCTGCGTTTTTAAGCATCTTGTAGCTTGGTAGCATAATTATTGGCCATAGAATCTTCTATTGGCTGGTTTTTTGTGTGTGTGTGACAAGCTATTTTCCTTTTTTTCTTCTTCTTTTTTAAATCCCCTAGAACATAGGTGGGTCATGTTGAGAAATTATAAACATATTATTTACTGTAAGATAGAGGTAATGAGTTTGGCTTTATTCTTCTTGAATCTGAACGTTACATGAATTATTTGCTGTAAGGTGTATTTCAAAAATAGAAATTTGCCCATTTTGGGGTAGATTGGTAGATATAAATATATCATTTATATATAAGTGAACTTTTACTGGTTTCTTCAACAGAATGCTTCACAGTAGCTTCAAGTTAGCTCCATTGCCCTAATATGTGGGGGTTTTCCTGAGTACAGTGACCCTGGAATCTCAGTCTTGCCCCTTGGTCCTTTTCCCCTTATTTATCTATAATTGTGTAACAGTGAAAAGGAGGCCTAGCATGACTAACTCCATTTTTGTTCCTAACTCCCTATCCTTCATGTCCTCTTTTAGGTTAGCTGCTTTTGCTTATCTTTGTACATAGGCCAAGCTAACTATGGGAGGAATTTAGCTTATAGTTTAAAGCAAGGATGATAATAGTCCCTTCCTTGAAACAACTCCTGAGGAGTTAAGGAGGATTTACACAGAAGTAACAATGTAGTGTTAAAGATTTGTTGAAGCATTGTGAACTGACCAAGGACAAAGACGTTTCCGTCTTCTTTGACCCTCACTGCTGCCCACATCAGCCCCTTCCCTCATCTCCCTTTCCCCCACATAAAAGGAGACTAAAATTCATATTAACTTAAGGTGGTTCTTTAGGACACTAGTCCACCCTCTTCTTGGTTTGCTGGCTCTCCAAATAAAAGTTACTTTCCTTGCCTCTTGACATCTTGGCTGTCATGTGGCGAGTGGTAAAAGCTTTGAACTTCGTGACATTTCATTAGAAAACAACCTTCTCAATTAATTGCTTATGAAGCAAAGTCTACTTAATATGAGAATATTTATGGTTCAACATATATATTTGAAATAGGAAGTTAGAGCTATCTTAATCACATTCGGATGAGCCCGGTAAGATGCATTTTTTGTTTCACACCAATTTTGTTGTGCTATTTTTTTCAAATCTAAGTTTTTTCTTTCTAAGGTGACCAGAGTTTCACTCCAAATTGCAGATCAAACACTACCTTCTCAACGGAAGTCATGTACTAACTGTCCGTATATCAGGCTCGTAGGTATAGAGGCCAAGGGAGAGCTTCCCCTTTGCCCTCTGAAGGTTCTCTGAAAATGAGATGACAAAAGGTAGATTAATAGGGGAAAGGTCATACACATTTGTTTAACAGGTATTACACAGGGGAATTGCAGGAGAATGATTACCCAATAACCCAATGAGGTTTAGATGCTACATATTCTTCCTCACTGGGGATAGTGTTGAGGGGTGCAGGGCAGTATGTAGGAGTAAAAGATTTTTTAGGGGAAATGAAGGAGCCTAAAGAACAATGGCCTGGGACTAAGTTCCTCTGAACTGGAGTCGGGGAGCAGGAAGATGAGAAGCACAACTTCACTGTGAACAAAGGTTGTCCTATTATGCAGATAAATTCCCTCAGGTAATCTCTAGAAGCTATTCTCAGAAGAATAGATGAAAAGTCTGTTTGAGCATGGTGACTACTGGCTGAAGTCTCCCCTCTTCTCTAGTGGTTAATTGGTCCTGATTATTTGATGAGATTCTTGGGAGGAGGTCTGTTATTTTCTGAGCCACAACATTGGCATAAGATATCTTTCTTAGCCCTGATGCTATTCTTGGAAGTTTTCTTCTTCCCTTTTTTTTTTTTTAAATTGTTCAGTCATTTCTTCATTGAATAGACATTGACTAAGCATCATCCTCCAATCATTTTGTTTCAAACACTTCCTAGAATGCTTCCCATATAGTAGGCATGAAGTATATGTGAATGAATTGACTGTATGGATTTCAAGCTACTTGTGTTTTAAGCTAAGTAGGCAAAATCAAAAGTATTGATTGACCTTTGGGATTTTTTTTGTTTGAAATTAGTTCTAACATAGGAGGACTAAGCACTGTTTTTTCTTTCTTTCTTTTTTTTTTTTCTTTTGAGACAGAGTCTTGCTCTGTTGCCCAGGCTGGAGTGCAGTGGCGCGATCTCAGCTCACTGGAACCTCTGCCTCCCAGGTTCAAGCGATTCTCCTGCCTCAGCCTCCCGAGTAACTGGGTCTACAGGCATGCACCAGCTTGCCTGGCTAATTTTTTTGTATTTTTAGTAGAGACGGGGTGTCACCATGTTGGTTAGGCTGATTTCGAACTCCTGACCTTAACTGATCCGCCCACCTCAGCCTCCCAAAGTGCTGGGATTGTAGGCGTGAGCCACCGTGCCCAGCCTAAGCTCTGGTTTTTTATCTTGCCCAAATTCCTACCTACAAGCATGTGCCACCACTACTGGCTACTTTTGTATTTTTGGTGGAGACGGGGTTTCACCATGTTGGCCAGGCTGGTCTCAAACTCCTGACCTCAAGTGATCCATCAGCCTCGGCCTCCTAAAGTGTTGGGATTACAGGTGTGGACCACCGTGTCCAGCCAACATTATCTTTTGACTTATCTTTGGTAACACAAATATGCACAGTCATTTTTCATTTAATTTTTATTAATGTATTATAGTTCCTCTGCAGGTTGAGTCATCAGTTTCTTTTCATTGTTGCCTTATTAATTTTACTTTATTACTGAGAGTTGTTTCACAAACATGAGACATACACATTCTGATGTCTATCTGTTGTTCGCATTAAGTGATTAATTCCTATTGTCCCTATTAAGGGACTAATTCATTCATCAAACGTTATTGTATGCCTATCATGCCTAAGGTATTGTTCGCTAGGACCACACTACTGAAGAAGATGAAGGTTCTGTCTTCATGAAGCTTACATTCTATTGGCAGAAGTAGACAACAAACAGATACGTGATACTATGTCTGATAGTGGTAAGTCCTCGGAAGAAAAATAAAGCAGGATAAGGGGATGGATTGTGATAGAAGCTGATATTTTCAATGTGGTGACCAAAAAAGGCCAACCTGAAAGGTGTTATTTGAGCTAAGATCTGAATGCCATTATGCCAGAATGCCTCAGATGTTGCTATATTGCTCCTCCTGTGTGAGAGAATAGCAAATGTAAAGACGTTTAGGTAGGAATGTATTTGGTGTGTTTGAGGAACATCACAAAGGCTGTTTGGTAAGGGTAGAAGGTATATATAGATGAGGGCAAAGAAGCCAGACCTTGTAGGGCATGGTCAGGAGTTCTGATTTTATTTAAGAGTGTGTGTGTGTGTGTGTGTGTGTGTGTGTGTGTGTGTATTTTTTTTTTTTTTTTTTTACTTAAAGGATTTTGAGTAGGGGAGCATATGATTAAATTTAAAAGGATTACTCTAGGAGCTGGGCATGGTGGCTCATGCCTGTAATCCCAGCACATTGGGAGGCTGAGGCGAGTGGATCACTTGAGGTGAGGAGTTTGAGACCAGCCTGGCCAACACGGTGAAAACCAGTCTCTCCTAAAAATACGAAAATTAGCTGGGCGTGGTGGTGCACACCTGTAGTCCCAGCTACTCGGGAGGCTGAGGCACAAGAATCACTTGAACCTGGGAGGCAGAGGTTGCAGCGAGCTGAGATAGCACCACTGCACTCCAGCCTGGGCGAGAGAATGAGACTGTGTCTCAAAAATAAAAATAAAAGGATTACTCTAGCTGCTTTGTGGAGGAAACACATCAGGTGGGACAGAGGTGAAAGCAGACAACCAGATAGACGTCTACTAGAATTGCCCAGGCTAGAGATGGTAGTAGCTTAGCTTAAGGCATTAGCAGTTGGAGATGTGAAAATTGATTGCATTGTGGAAATAAATACTCTAAAGGTAGCTGGCAAGATTTGCTAATAGACCTGATGTGGTGCACAAGAAAAAGCAAAATGTTGGAGATGATTTTAAGGCCTTTGGGCTGAAGAATTGGTAATGATGGTGCCAATGAGATAGTGAGGAACTACGTTTGGAGAAGAAAATTAAGATTTTCAGTTTGGATGTGTTCTGTTTATGATACTAAGTTAGCAGTGGGGATCAGAGAGTCTGGAATTCTGGGGAAGAGTTAGCATAGAAGTTTGGGAATCAGTTTATAGATGGTATTTAAAGATTTGGGACTAGATGAGATCACCTAGAAAGTATATATAGATATGGAAGAGAAGTTGGTCTGAGAATTGAGCCCTCAGGCACAAGTTAATGTTACAAGAACAGGAAGAGAACCAACCAAAGAAACTGAGAAGATGCTGCCATTGAGATAGAAGAAAACCAGTGCATCATGGTGTCCCAGCAACCAAATGAAGAAGGATTTCAGAAAGGAAAGAGTGAACTGTTCTAATGCTAAGGGCCTTTATCACTGGGCTAACTAGCTAGCCTATTGGTGGACAATATTTGCCTAGAAAAGAGAAACTTGATATAAATTGATGTTAATTTTAAAAATACTTTTAGAAAACAGTTACAATTATGAATTAGAATTACATTTTTAAGTCATAATTACCTGTAAGATTTAATGCCCAGTGTTGGAGGAAGGTTAAACACTTTTAACTTGTTTTAAAGTGAGTACAGTTAACTTTCTGTTTCTGAGGGCCTGATTTAAGCATTTCTTTGCCCAGCTTCGCTCCATTACAGTCTAGTCTCTGTGCGATAATCTTAAATGGCTAAACATTTCTAAGAATATCAATTTGATATGAGCAATCTTAATTACACATAATCTGAAATACTTTTGTCAGTATGAATGCTATATGTGGTAGTATATGGGCTTTCAATCTTTTTGGAACTTGCTTTACAGAGGATTTAGAATAATGTTTGTAGAAATTAGTAAATTAGAATAGTTTTTTAACACTGAATTAAAAATACTAGATAAAAAAAAGCTTTACTTATAAGTACTAAAATTTATTTAAAGTTTAATTTGAATTCATTTAGTTTAGTGTCTGCATACCCACTTTTCTCTTTTCAAATTTTTTCAAAAATTCTTTGTCTTGTTAATAGCCGTAAAGGCTATAGTTGGAGAAATATGTATGAAACATCTTTTTCTTTGGATTTCAAGAAGTTAACTTTTTTGTTTTCTGGTTACTTGTCTCATTGAATTCTTTGAAACAGCAGAATAAAGATGGCCAGGTGCGGTGGCTCATGCCTGTAATCCCAGTACTTTGGGAGGCTGGGGCAGGTGGATCATGAGGTCAGGAGTTTGAGACCAGCCTGCCCAGGGTGGTGAATCCTGTCCCTACTAAAAATACAAAAAATTAGCCAGGCATGGTGGTGCACACCTGTAGTCCCAGCTACTTGGGAGGCTGAGGCAGGAGAATTGCTTGAACCTGGCAGGCGGAGGTTGCAGTGAGCCAAGATTGTGCCACTGCACTCCAGCCTGGGCGACAGAGCGAGACTCCATCTCAAAAAAAAAAAAAAAAAAAAGCAGAATACAGATGATAAGTAGAAGTAGAAGTTGGCCTGAGAATCGAGCCCTCAGGCACAAGTTAATGTTTCAAGAACAGAAAGAGAACCAACCAACCAAACTGAGAAAATGCTGCCATTGTGATAGAAGAAAACCAGCAGAGCATGGTGTCCCATGCTGAATTACTTTATATTCAATATTGATTCTGAATTTAGTTTATATTCCATATTGAATGTTAAGAGAAAAATACCTCATTTTGTGTTTTGTCTTTCTACTCAGCTGAGTTTTAGTAGACTCTAAGTATTTATATATTTATCTGTTTCATATGTTAGCTCTACAAGAACAGAAATTTCCAACAATGGTCATTTTTTCATCAGACATTTCCATGTATGTTTGACTGATGTTCAGTTAAGACTTGACAAAAATTTCCCAAGTAACATTTTTAGGGACCCATATATTAAGCTATATCTGAATGCTACTGTTTTTTTGTTAAAAAAGGAACAAATAAAACTTTGAACTTTTAGAATTGAAAATGTATAACTTTCATATATCCTAATTGGTTCTTTTGATTTATGACTAGCTCCTGGAATCATGAGTAAAAAATGTTAGCTTCATTAAAGAAATCATGAATATTTTAGAATAACAGTTCTTAACCTTAGTTGTACTTTTCTGTAACCATTCTGAGGAGCTCTTAAAAAAAAAAAACATTGATGCTGGGGCCCCAATTTCAAATATTCAGATTCATTTTACCTGATGTGTAGCCTAGACCTTTTTTAAAAAAGTTTTCCTATGACTTTAGTATTCAGCCAGTGTCCGAACCACTGTGCTGAAGCCGTCGCTCACAGTATCACTGTCTGAATAAGGATGGAAAATTTTACTTAGATATGTTAATATTTTAGCTATATAATACCAAACATAGAGATATTTGGAATTATTTTAAAAGTTTTTTGTCCAGATTGTTAACATTTTTTAGACTTTACTTAGCACTGAGCAGATAACAACTACCTTAGTATATTCTCACTTTGATTCCTGGTTTATACTACATTCAAAAACATTGATGTGAGTTCAAGTGTGTCTATCTAAACATGGATTTTACATGATTTCAGCTTTTCTTCTACTCAAGCATTGGAGAGATAATTTTTAAATGGTTTTTGCAACTGACAAATTTATCTTCTCTCAAATGATTTGGCAGTGATGCTATTTTGTAAAGTAAATTAACTAATGGAAAAATTGTAAAGTCTTGAGGAGCTCCAGTAGGGGATTCCATTTCCATTATTAACTTGCTACTGTAGACTGTACATAGTGGAAACTGAATTTAAAAGTGTTATGCAGAGTTTTTAACCTAAATCGTTAAACTTTATTTTGTCATTTTTTTTGGTTATGATTTTCCTTTCAACTGTAGTAGGTCATAGATAGCTACAAGTTGGCATTTATGGGCAATAATTGGAGTGAAAATTGACAGTGACACTTCATTTCCACTTTGGACAGTATTTATAATTTGTGACTCATGACGGAGTTATGTATAGGCAACGTTTGTTCATACCAATGCATATTTGTCATAGGTATGTGTTATAATATTTTTCAAGTTACAACTACTATATACTAATATGTTTAGTAATCCCAATAGTTCACACAAAAGAGAACTGGAAATTTAAGATGTCCAAAATCATATTGTGTACTAAAGGTTTGGGATGACTACATAAATAAAGATGGGAAAACACTATAACTTACAAGCCTGGGCACTGAAATCACCAAACTTGAATATAACTCCACTACTTAGAGTCAGTCCTGCTAAAATGCAACATATTTGCTCCTAAAATTCAGCATGCTTTTCAAAATTACACATTGAAAACCACAGGACTTATGGGAAAATGGTGTTATGGGACAATACTCAAAAACTCAGTGACACATTTAAAAAAGATCATAAGTGTTAAATAGATAATAAATAAATTCTGCCATATATTTGGCACTTTATATTGAAAAATACCTGAATTCCCTTGTGGAAGCGGAAGAGGTTGCAGCTTATGAGTTGTGAAGTGATGGAAAGAGGATTATTTGAAGTCAGAAGGAAAGTTATAGTACCAGATCTGAATAGGTATCAGTCACAACTCACATCGTGAACTGAGATAGCTGGTTAATGTCTGAGTGTGTGCTTTTGGTGTACTCCTGTATGACTTAGTTCAGTTGGTTCAGTTTTCTGTATTCACCTTATGTTTCTTATGGATGAAGTCACTCATAAGCAAAATGAAATCGGAGTTATGCTTAAATTGTTCCCTGATGTATCAGTTGGATTGGGACAAATTTGCATTTTCAGAATAAGTATTACAGCAGAGCTGATTATACCATCTAGTTAGCTCTGGCACATTACTTAACCTCTCAGAGCCTTGATTTTCTCATGTGTAACATAGGAATAGTAGTATTGACCTCGTAGGAGTTTGAGGAGGATTAAATGAAAGTCTACATACAAGTTTAAAATAGAATATGGTATATGTTTGTTACAAAGGAAGGAATTTTCTATAACTCCTATTTAGAAATCATCCCATCTGGAGAAATTAAAAATGTATGTTTTTGTAATTTTTACTTCTTCAGTTAGACATAGATGTTTTATATGTAGATTTAGTGTTTTGTAGATAATTTAAGTCTATGTGTGTAATTCAGTTAGTTGCTACCAGCAGTGATGCTTTGCTTTACCCATGGGTACATGATAAAAATACATGATAGAAAGTTAGCATGTTCTTATTGCTTAATTTTTTCTGTAATCATCAATTTATTTGTTAAAATAGTACAGTTATTTAACAGCTAGCTAACTGACACTATTTCATCATCTTTCTTCTTTCCCTTACATTCATTGTCTTAATCTTTCATCTTTAGTATTATCATAATATAATCAAATTCTTCTGTCCTCTGCCCCTTTCCTGTTTCTAGCACTAAGATTTGCCTTTATCTTCCCCCAATTCATTCATCCTCCATACCACTGCCAAAGTGACAGGGATCAGGCTATTTCCTTGCTAGAATTTTCTCCACACCTCCCAGCCACCTCTTCCTATGACACCAGGCACTGAAGGCATCCTAGATGATCTAATTCTTGTCTGTCCTGTTGGAGATGTCTGGATCATATCTGTCTGGTCAGGTCCCTTATATCCTTCCTTCATGTATCTCTCTCCCACAACAACATTACACTGTATAATAATATTTTTCACATTTATGGCCTCACTGAAGTCTAAGTTCTTTGTGTTCAGAGATTTTGTATTACTGTCTCTTGGGTCTAGCATATACTAGATGTCCAATCAGTATTAGGGAAATGAATGAAGGAAGGAAGGAACAATGAAGAAAATGTAGGTCAAAATGTTTAAAAATTGAACACCTAGGTTCAAGTTAATGAATTAGTTCAGCTTTTATCATTCATTGTTTAATTTCATATTTCTTTGTCTTTTTAGCTGAAAAGAGGACAATGTATTTTAAGTATCTCGACAATATAATGTAGTGGTCAAGAGAACAGTCTGTGAAGCTAGACTGAAGACTCGTTGGTTAGATTTCTCGCTCACCTACTTACTCATTTGATGAAGGTCAGCAATTTACTAAACCTCTCAGTGCCATAGTTTCTTTACCTGGTAAATGAGAATAATAATAGTATTTGTTTCATCAACTTACTATAATGAGTAAATAAACTGTTACTGCTAAAGTGTCTAGAATTTTAGGTGGCATATGGTGAATAATAGATGTTTCCTATTCTTGTTGTTCTTAATTATTATGAACTAATGACCTGCCCTTAAGTTGCAAAGACTTTTTTCCTATAACTTGCATTAAGTTTCAAGGACTTTTTTCCTATCATTGCTCTAGAGCATCTTTGCTTATACCATTCTCTCCTACTTCTGATGTGATGTTTCTTCTCAGTTGAATAAAGAAAATCTTACCAGATTCAGGTGTGAGTTAGTGATTAAAGGAAATCAAGGCTAATCTACTTCACCCAGTTTTGATGCTTTATAAGGCCAACCACCTTTTGTAGTGATTATTAGGCATTGATTGTATTTGTATTATTGCTACATATATTATGCACTTAATATGTTTAGCTATTAAAGATGAGTAAGAAAATATTTATTTTATTTTTATTTCAATAGTTTTTGGGGAACTGGTGCTTTTTGGTTACATGGATAAATTCTTTAGTGGTGATTTCTGAGATTTTGGCGCACCATCACCCATGCAGCATATACTGTACCCAGTGTATACTCTTTTATCCCTTATCCGCCTCCATCCCTTCTTCCTGAGTCCCCAAAGCCCATTATTGTGCCTTTGTGTCCTCATAGTACAGCTCCCACTTATAAGTGAGAACATATGATATTTAGGTTTCCATTTATATATTCCATTTAGTGTATACATATACTTTATCCACTCATTGATTGATGGGCATTTAGGCTGGTTCCATATTTTTGCAACTGTGAATTGTGCTGCTATAAACATATGTGTGCAAGTGTCTTTTTCATTTAATTACTTATTTTTCTCTGGGTAGATACCCAGGAGTGGGATTCCTGGATCAAATGATGGTGCTACTTGTAGTTCTTTAAGGAATCTCCACACTGTTTTCCATAGTGGTTGTATTAGTTTACGTTTCCACCAGCAGTGTAAAAGTGTTCCCTTTTTACCACATCCACTCTAACATCTATTATTTTTTGATTTTTTATATTATGACCATTCTTACAGGAGTGAGGTGGTATCTCATTGTGGTTTTGATTTGCATTACCCTGATCATTAGTGATGTTGAACATTTTTTCGTATGTTTGTTGGTCATTTGCACATCTTCTTTCAGGAATTGTCTATTCATGTCCTTTGCCCACTTTTTGATGGGATTGTTTGTATTTTTTCTTGCTGATTTTTGTCAGTTCATTGTAGATTCTGGATATTAGTCCTTTGTTGGATGCATAGTTTGTGAATATTTTCTTCTACTCTGTGGGTTGTTTACTCTGCTGATTATTTCTTTTGCTGTATAGAAACTTTTTGGTTTAATTAAGTCCCATCTATTTATCTTTATTTTTATTGCATTTGCTTTTGGGTTTTTGGTCATTAACTTTTTGCCTAAGCCAATGTCTAGAAGAGTTTGTCTAATGTTGTTTTCTAGAATCCTTATGTTTCTGGTCTTAGACTTAAGTCTTTGATCCATCTTGAGTCGATTTTTTGTATAAGGTGAAAGATGAAGATCCAGCTTCATTCTTCTACATGTAGCTTGCCAATTATCCCAGCATCATTTGTTGAATAAGGTGTCTTTTCTCCACTTTATGTTTTTGTTTGCGTTGTCGAAGATCAGTTGGCTCTAAATATTTGGCTTTATTTTTGAGTTCTCTATTCTGTTCTATTGCTCTATATGCCTATTTTTATACCAGTACCATGCTGTTTTGGTAACTATAGCTTTGTAGTATAATTTGAAGTCAGGTAATATGCCTCCAAATTTGTTCTTTTTGCTTAGTCTTGTTTTGGCTATGTGGGATCTTTATTTGGTCCCCTACGAATTTTAGGATTTTTTTTCTAGATCTGTGAAAAATGATGATGGTAGTTTGATGAGAATTGCATTGAATTTGTAGATTGCTTTTGGCAGTATGCTCATGTTCACAATGTGAATTCTCCCCATCCATGAGCATGGGATGTATTTCTATTTCTTTGTGTCATTGGTGATTTATTTCAGCAGTATTTTGTAGTTTTCCTTGTAGAGATCTTTCACCTCCTTGGTTAGGTATATTCCTAAGTATTTTATTTATTTTGCAGCTGTTGTCAAAGTGTTTGAGTTCTTGATTTGATTCTCAGCTTGGTTGTTGTTAGTATATAGCAGTGCTACTGATTTGTGTACATTCATTTTGTATCCTGAAACTACTGAATTCATTTATCAAATCTAGGCGCTTTTTGGATGAGTCTTTAGGGTTTTCTAGGTATATGATCATATTGTCAATGAACGTTGAGAGTTTGACTTCCTCTTTACCAATTCAGATGCCCCTTATTTCTTTCTGTTTTGTCTGATTGCTCTGGCTAGGACTTCCAGCACTATGTTGAATAGAAGTGATGAAAGTGGGCATCCTTGTCTTGTTCCATTTCTCAGGGATAATTCTTTCCAATTTTCCCTGTTCAGTATAATATTGGCTGTACATTTGTCATAGATGGGTTTTATTTCTTTTAAGTGTATCCCCTCTATATCGGTTTTGGCTGAGGGTTTTAATCATAAAGGGATGCTGGACTTGTCAAATGTGTTTTCTTCATCTGTTGAGACAATCATATGATTTTTGTTTTAAATTCTGTTTATGCGATGTGTCACATTTATTGAAACCCACTGATCATAATGTATTTTCTTTTTTATATGCTGTATATTCAGTTAGCTAGTATTTTGTTAAGGATCTTTGCATCTGTGTTCATCAGGAACATTGTTCTTTGGTTTCCTTTTTTTGTTATGTCCTGGTTTTGGTATTAGGGTGATACTGGCTTCAGAGAATTATTTAGGGAGAATTTCTTCTTTTACTATCTTTTGGAATAGTTTCAGTAAGTGGCGTCAGTTCTTCTTTGAATGTCTGATAGAATTTAGCTGTGAATCCATCTGCTCCTGGACTTGTTTTTGTTGGCAATTTTTTTTTTATTACTGTTTTAATCTCACTACTTGTTATTTGTCTGTTCAGAGTTTCTGTTTCTTCCTGAATCAATCTAGGATAGTTGTATATTTCCAGTAATTTATCCGTCTCCTCTAGATTTTCTAGTGTTTGTGTATAAAGGTATTCATAGTAGCCTTGAATGATCTTTTGTATTTCTTTGATATCAGTTGTAATATCTCCCATGTTGTTTCTAATTGAGCTTATTTGGATCTTCTCTCTTCTTTTCTCAGTTAATCTTTTACTGGTGTATCTATTTTGTTTATCTTTTCAAAGAACCAGCTTTATGTTTCACTTTATTTTGCATTTTTTTGTTTCAATTTCATTTAGTTCTGCTCTGATCTTTGTTATTTATTTTCTTCTGCTGGCTTTGGGTTTGGTTTGTTCTTGTTTCCTCAGTTCCTTGAGGTATGACTTTAGATTGTCTATTTGTGCTCTTTCAGATTATTTGATTTAGGCATTTAATGCTATGAACTTTCCTGTTAGCACTGCTTTTGCTATATTCCAGATTTTAGTGAGTTTTGTCACTGTTATCATTCAGTTCAAAGAATTTTTAATTTTTTTATCTTGATTTCATTTTTGACCCAAAGATCATTCAAGAGTAGATTATTTGGTTACTATGTATTTGTATTGCTTCGAAGGTTCCTTTTGGAGTTAATTTCCAGTTTTATTCCACTGTAGTCTGAGAGGATACTTGACATACTTTTGATTTTGTTATATTTATTGAGACTTGTTTTGTGGCCTATCTCTTGCAGAACGTTCCATGTGCTGATGAAAATAATGTATATTCTGCAGTTGTTGGGTAGAATGTTCTGTAAATATGTTGGTTCCATTTGTTCTAGGGTATAGTTTAAGTTCGTTGTTTCTATGTTGACTTGCTGTCTTGATGACCTGTCTAGTGCTGTCAGTGGAATATTGGAGTCCCCCACTATTATTGTGTTGCTGTCTACCTCATTTCTTAGGTCTAGTAGTAATTGTTTTACAAATTTTGGAGCTCTAGTTTTAGGTCCATATATATTTAGAATTGTGATATTTTCTTGTTGGACTTATTCTTTTATTATATAATGTCCCTCTTTGTCTTTTTTATTATTATTGTTGTTGCTTTAAAGTCTGTTTTGTCTAACGTAAGAATGGCTGTTCCTGCTCGCTTTTAGTTTCCATTTGCATGAAATATTGTTTTCCACTCTACCTTAAGTTTAGTGAGTCCTTATGTGGTAGTGAGTCTCTTGAAGACAGTAGATACTTGGTTGGTGGATTTTTATGCATTCTGCCATTCTGCTTTTTTTTTTTTTTTTTTTTTTTTTGAGACGGAGTTTAGCTCTTGTTGCCCAGGCTGGAGTGCAATGACTCAATCTCTGGTCACTGCAACTTCCGCCTTCGGGGTTCAAGCGATTCTCCTGCCTCAGCCTCCCAAGTAGCTGAGATTACAGACATGTACCACCACGCCTGACTAATTTTGTATTTTTAGTAGAGACGAGGGTTCTCCATGTTGGTCAGGCTGGTCTCGAACTCTCGACCTCAGGTGATGCGCCCATCTCAGCCTCCCAAAGTGCTGGAATTACAGGCGTGAGCCACCACTCCTGGCAGTTCTGCATATTTTAAGTGGAGCATTTAGGCCCTTTATGTTCAATATCAGTATTGAGATGTAATGTACTGTAGTAGTTATCATGCTGGTTGTTACCTGAATACCTTGTTTTTCTTTTCAATGTGTTATTGTTTTATAGGCTCTGTGAGATTTATCCTTTAAGGAGGTTCTATTTTGGTGTATTTCAAGGTTTTGTTTCAAGATTTAGAACTTCTTTCAGCATTTCTTGTAGTGCTGGCTTGGTAGTAATGATTCTCTCAGCATTTGTTTGGCTGAAAAAGGCTTTATCTTTCCCTCATTTATGAAGCTTAGTTTTCCTGGATACAAAATGCTTGGCTGATAATTATTTTGTTTCAGGAGGCTCAAGATAGGACCTCAATCTTTCCTGGCTTGTAAGGTTTCTGGTGAGAAATCTGCTGTTAATCTTACAGGGGAAATTTCCCTCATAGGTTGCCTGATGCTTTTGTCTCACAGATCTTAAGATTCTTTCCTTCGTCTTGATTTTAGATAACCTGATGACTATGTGCTTAGGCAATGATCTTCTTGCGATGAATTTCCCATGTGTTCTTTGAGTTTATTCTATTTGAATGTCTAGATGTCTAGCTAGACTAGGGAAGTTTTCCTCAAATAAGTTTTCCACACTTTAGATTTCTCTTCTTCCTCAGGAACACCAGTTCAGCTGTGAATCCATCTGTTCCTGGACTTGTTTTTATTGGCAGTTTTTTTTTTATTACTGTTTTAATCTCACAACTTGTTATTTTACGTAATCTCAAATTTCTTGGAGTCTGTCTGCACTTAAAATTTTGTTTTGTCTTTGTCTTTTGGATTAATTTAAAGCCTTGTCTTCATGCTCTGAAGTTCTTTCCTCTACTTGTTCTAGTCTATTTTTGAAACCTTCTAGTAGATTTTATGTTTCTCTAAGTGTGTCTTTCATTTCCAGAAGTCTTCATTGTTTTGTTTGTTTGTTTGTTTGTTTTTTGTACCTATTTCTCTGTAGCATTTTTCATCCGTATTCTGTACTTAAAAAAAAAATTAGGTTGCTTTTCACCTATCTTTGGTGTCTCCTTGAGTAACTTAATAATCAATGTTCTGAATTCTTTTTTTTTTTTGAGATGGAGTCTTGCTCTGTCTCCCAGGCTGGAGTGCAGTGGCGCAACCCAGCTCACTGCAACCTTCACCTCCCGGGTTCAAGCGATTCTCCCGTGTCAGCCTCCTGAGTAGCTGGGAATACAGGCGTGTGCCACAACACCTGGCTAACTTTTATAATTTTAGTAGAGATGGAGTTCTACCATGTTGGCCAGGCTGGTCTCAATCCACCCGCCTTGGCCTCCCAAAGTGCTGAGATTATAGGCATGAGCCACTGCACCTGGCCTCTTCTGAATTCTTTATGTGGCAATGCAGAGATTTCTTCTTGGTTTAGATCCATTGCTGGTGAACTATTGTGATCTTCTGGGGGTATGATAGAACCCTGGTTTGTCATATTACCAGAATTACTTTTCTGGTGCCTTCTCATTTTGGTAGACTGGTTCAGTGAAAAAGCCTGGAACTCAAGGCCTGCTGTTCACATTCTTTTGTCCCACACGGTGACCCCTTGATGTTGTGCTCTCCCCTTTTTCCTAGGAATGGGGCTTCCTGAGAGCCAGACTATAGTGATTGTTACTGCTTTTCTGGGTCTAGCCACCCAGTGGGGCTACCAGGCTCCAGGCTGGTGCTGGGGAATGTCTGCTGAGAGTCCTGTGATGTTATCCATCTTCAGGTTTCCCAGCCATGGATACCAGCAACCTGCTGTGCTGGAGGTGGCAAGGGAGTGATTTACACTATGCAAGAGTCCTTGGTTATAGATATGTTTAGTGTGCTGGCTTTTTTGAATGCTGATTATGCTAGCAATGAAGTTGTTCTGTGGACAGACTCAGGACCTTTGGTTAGGCAGGGTATTGCAAGCAGTGAAATTAGCTGTTTTCTCATTCTTGGGAGCAGGGTTATTCTGTCATGAGTTGATGTAATTGCCTGAGTTGGGTGGTGCTCTGAAGAAAGCGCCAGGTGTGGCAGTAGTAGGGGGATCTAAGCTTGCTCTAAGTTGGCCAAGATAAATATGGTAAGTATTCTGGCTTCTCAGGTGATGGGGCCATAAAGCTCCCAAAAGTTATGTCTCTTGTATTTGGCTACCAGTGCGGGTAAAGAAATACCATCAGGTAGGGGCATGCTGAGGTGAGTCTGGCCTCAGACTGTTGTTGTTTGGAGCTTGCCATGGCCACTATGGAGGATGGGGAGGGGGTGGTTCGCAGGCCAACGGGGTTATTTTCCATAGGGGATTAGGGCTGATTCTGCTGTGTCATATAATTCATCAGTGAAGTGAGGGATAGTCAGTAGTGAAAGGCCTCACCCAGCTCCCACACAGTTCTAGAGGCTGGTCTTGTTCCCATAGTACCCCACTCAGACCTTGCCCCAGGCTGATAAAGCAAGCATGGCTTTCAGGCCTCACCCCTCCCAGTCTGCCCACATTGTCGGCATGGGCTCCTGTACTTGTGTCTATAGCAGTTCCCTTTTGCCCCCCTGAATTCTGCTGAGGTAAATTTGTGCCCAGTCAGAATTATTACAAATTTCAGTTGGGAGCTTCGTTCACCCTGCGACCCCCTCCCTAATTACGCTGACTGCCTTCCCCAAGGGCCCCTGTGAGATATATGAAGGTTGGCTTCCCTGTGCTCGTGTTATATAGACTGGGAGTTCCTCCAAAGCGCTTTCTGCTGCTGCTTCTGCTTTTGTATTTCGTGTGGCTCCCTAATCCATTTCAGCTTTATGTAAGGTAAATCCTTCTCCTGTTATCTGGAGTTTCACATTCTTCAGTGGGGATGTGTGTTCAGATGCAGATTTTCCCCCTCTCATACTTTGGGAACTCACAGTTTTTCTCCTGTCTCATGGAATCTGCAGCAGTGTGCCATTTGTTTCAAAGGATCTGTGAATGCTTTCAGTTTTTCTGGTATGTTGCTGCAGTGCTTCTTGGAGCAAAAGCTTGTGGTGTGAGTCTCCACATGCTGTTCTGTCCATCCAAGTGGGAGCTGCTTGTTAGACCTGTCTCCTATCTGCCATCTTCCCCTACTTCTGTCAAGAAAATATATTTTTTAAACAGAATGTGACCTGATGCTTCACCAAAATTTTTGGCACACAACAATTGTTTGTAAAATATAATAGAGGTTGTTTTATGAAATTAGAACAATTTTCATTTTGTGTTTTTATTGCCAATTATATTTTTAAGTGTTATTTACCTGAATATCTTTTTAAGTCATAAAACTTTAGCCTCGATTTTAATTTATGAAAATAAAATAATAAAAATAGTGACCTTCATCGGAAGGATAGGCTGCAGATTTAATGACAGTCTGACTTAAAAGGGGGATGGACTTTTAATAAGCACTGCATTTATATACTTGAGGTAGCTAGGAATTTTTTTTCTTCTAAAATTTAAGGTGATGGCACTAAGATGATGGCAGTGCCACCAAACATGTCGATCATTAGGGGATTGGATGCTATTCTCTGACACTAGACTTGAAGTCAGTATTGCAGTAATAATACAAGTGCATTATTGACATTATGATTTACTTAGCTTTTTTCAGATTTATTGAGGTATAATTTAAATAGTGTAAAATTCACTGTCATAAGTGTTGAATGATTTTTAGTAAATTTATAGAGTTGTGTAATCATAACTGTAATTCAGGTGTAAAACATTACTCACCTCCCCCTAAAATTCTTTTGATCCTATTTGTACCCAGTCTCTATTCTTATAACTATTCCTCTTGATTGGCTTTCTGTCTTCATATATTTGCCTTTTCTGGGCATTTCATATAAATGAAATCTCACACACACACACACACACACACACACACACACACACAGTATTTTTTCATCTGGCCTCTCTTATATAGTGTAATGTTTTTGAGGGATGTTCATGATGTATCAATATTTCCTCAGGTTTTGCTGCTAAAAAATATTCCATTGTATGGACATGCCATTTTTTTTTTTATGCCATTTACCAATTGATGGACATTTGGGTATTGTTTGCTTTTTTGCCTTATGAGTAATGTGACTGTGAAAATCTGCATACAAATCTTTGGACATATGTTCTCTGTTCTTTGGATGGATTGCTAGGAGTGGAATTGCTCGGAGTGGGTTTTATGAGAAGTTCATGTTTAACATATTAAGAAAATGTCCAACTGTTTTCCAAAACGGTTGTATCATTTTACATTCTCAGTAGCAATATATGAGGATTTTGATTTTTCCACATCCTCCCTAGTACTTCTTATTATCTGTCTTTTTCATTATTGTTATCCTAGTTGGTGGGAAATATATCTCATTGTGTGTTTGATTTGCATGTTCTTAATGACTAATACTGTTGAGCATCTTTTTATTTTGTTATTGTCCATTTGTATATCTTCTTTGGAGAAACATGTATTCAAATCTTACAATTTAAAAATGTGATTATCTTCTTATTAAGCTTTAAGTATTCTTTTTATATTCTGAGTACAAGTCCTCCAAATATATGATATGCAAGTAATTTCTCCCTATTTTTGGCATGTCCTTTCATAAGCTTAAAATTGTTTTTTTGAAATGAAAAAGTTTTTCATTTTAATTAAGTTCAGTTTGTCAATTTTGTCACTTAACTGCTGGTGCTTTATAAGTTGGGTGTTTTTGTCCTCAATCTTATATCTTTGTTTCTTGGTTTCTGCTTTACTGTCTTTCTGTTAAATAAATATTTTTTAGTTTACCATTTATATTTCTCTGTTCACTTAGTATTATTATTATTATTTCTTTGTGGTTCTAGGAATTACAATTTGCAAATTTGTTATAATCTGCTGCAGAATAATAATACCTTAATTGTGGTAAAATACTGAAATATTGTTCTAATATATATTCTCCTCTTTTTTGTTCTGTTATTGTCATATAGATTACATTGGTATATGTTGGTATACATAGACATATGGTATGTGTAAACCTGATGTACATTGTTGTAATTGTTGCTTTTCATAATATGTCTTTAAAAGAAGCTAAGGGAAGAAATGTGAAAAAGTATCTTTAGAGGGTCTTTTATATTTACCCCCATATTTAACTTTTCGAGTGTTCTTCTTCTTCTTTTTTTTTTTTTTGCTTGATTGATTTGAGTTATCATGTAATGTCATTTCCTTTCAAACCGAAAGACTTGTCTTAGTATTTCTTACAAGGTAGGTCTTCTAGCAACACATTCTCTCAGGCTTTTTCTTTTCTTTTTTCAATCTATGAATGTCTTTTTTTTCTCCTTTATTTTTAAAAAATAGTATTGCTGGATTTAGAATTCTTAGTTGACATTTCTTTTTCTTTTGACCCTGCTAACATATTCCATTGCTTCTTGTCTTCACTTTTTAAAAAATGAGAAATCAGCTATTAATCCAATTGTAATTTCCTTTTATGGAATGCATCATTTATCTTATGCTTCTGTTAATAATCTCTCTTTTGTCTTGAGTCTCTTTGAATTTATCTTATCTGGAGTTTGCTAAGACTGGATGTGTAGATTAATGTTTTTCATTACATTTGGAATATTTTTGGCCATATTTCCGTAATTATTTTTGTCCCCTTTTTTTCTTTCTTCTCCTTCTGAGACTCTGTTATACACACATTGATACACTTCTGTGTCCAGAACACTTAGGATGTTCTGTGAGGGTCTGATATTTCTTTTTTATTCTTTTTATCCTCTTCAGAATTGATATTTTCTATACATCTGTGTTCAAGTTCACTGATTCTTTGACAATTCAGTTCTGCTATTGAGCCCCTCTAGTGAATTATTCATTTCAGTTACTGTACTTTTCAACTCCAAAATTTCTGTTTTTTAAAAAATAATGTCTCTGTTGATGTTCCATTTAGTGGATTATTGTTGTTACACTTTCCTTTAGTTTTTTTAAGCTTGAATTTCTTTAGCTCTTTGAAATATTTATAATGACTGCTTGACTTGTATTTCGATTGACTCCCTTTTTCCCAGGTCAATAAGTTACTTTCTTGTTTTGTTATGTCTTATAATTTTTTGTTTGAACACTGGACTAAGATAGTATTTTGTAGCAAGCAACTGTAGTTTTTTATTTTTTTCTCCCCTTAGAGTTATTGTTGTTGATTTTTGTTTGTGTGTTTGGTAATTGTCTAGACTAAGTCTGTCACCCAAATACATAGCCACTGATGTCTCTGTTTCATTTTTCAAATTGTTTTATTTTAGGCTTCACTTTTTGGGCTTTTCTTCTGTTTCTTACAGCCTTGTGTTTAGTCAGTTCAGAGATTGTGCTCAAATAGTTTGAATCAATGCTGCTTCTTTCTGCTTATGGATCTGTTTTTGATCATGGAGGATACATTTAGCGTTCAGGCTGTTAAGTTTTTCATGGCTCTTATTTTCCAGTGGACTCACTGGTGTGTCTTCTGTGTGTGAGCTCACTTCTGTTGGCTAAGGAAGTATGGGTGGCTGATACTGACTTTGATCTCTGCTGTGCATATTATCAACCTCAGTCAATGCAGGATAATTAGCGATCACATCAATCCCCATATGGATGAATCACCTCCCAGAATTACCTGCTAAATCTCTGGCTTACCTGCCTGTCTCAGTTCAGGCCATTATATCAAAGTATCATGGACTGATTGGCTTATTAACAAAAGAATGCAATTTCTCATAGTTCTGGAAGTTAGAAGTATGATATCAGGGTGCCAGCATTGTTGTTTCTGGTGAAAGCCCTTTTGGATTACAGACTGCCAACATTTGGTATAACCTCACATGGTGGAAGGGGCAAAAACTCTCTGTGGTTTCTTTTATAAGGGCACTGATATGGTTTTATTATGTATAAAGACTATTCTTGTTATAAATTAGCAAAGAACTTAGCTAAGTTGTGTCCATGCCCTAGGGCTTCATAAGAGGTGGAATTTAAGAGTGATGAACTAGGTATGTGGTGGAAGAAATTTCTATGCAAAATACTGAAGGAGCTACATGGCCTTTTAACCACATATAGTAAGATGTGAGAAGAGAGAAATAATTTAATTTATAATCAAAAGAGAAATAGAACCTAAACATCTGGAAAATTTGCAGCCTGGCCATGTAAAGAGTGAAAAAGGCATCTTTAGGAGAGTAAACCAATGGTGTGTCCAAGCAACTGTTTGCTAAAGAGATTAGTATATATGGAAGGGAGCCAGTTACTATTCATTAAGACAATGGGAAGATGACCCCAAAGGCCTTTTAGAGACCTTTGAGGTAAGCTAAGACTCTGGGGCAAAGTTTCTAGCAAGGTGCCAGGGAGACTTCAGTCTTCACTGCCCTGTGCTGCCTTGGCACTCTACTCTTCTATTTGTGGTTTAGTGTTTCTTAGCCACCTCAGCCATGGCTCAGGCAGGCTCAAGTGCTAATTATGCCACTACTGTAAAGGTACAACCTGTAAACTTTGGCAGTGTCCATATGGTGCTATTTCTTCAGGTGCACAGAATGCAGGACATTTGGTGCCAAGGTGATCCTTAACCCGATTGCAGTGGATGTCGTGGACACCCTGGAGGTCCCAGAAAAAAACCTGCTGTAGGGGTAGAGCTGCCACAGAGAGTCTCCACCAAGGCAGTGCCTAGTGGAGCCATGGGAACAAGGCCACTGAAGATAGTCCCCACAGGGTAATTCCTAGTGAAGCCTTGGGAGTGGGGATGCCTTTGAGAATCCAGAGCTGTAGAGCTACCAGCCTGCAAATCCATCCTGGGAGAACTAAGACTTAATGTTGTTTTCCGTGTTGGATTTTAGATCTACCTGGGACTAGTTATTGTTTTCTTCTTTCCTGTCTCTCTCTCTGGAAATGGGAATGTCTATCCTGTGCCTTCACCCTCATTTTATTTTTGCAGTACTTGTTATTTTCATAGGCTCACAGCTGGAGAAGAATTTGCCTCAGTATATATCATGCGTTGAGTCTCACCCATATCTGACAGAGATGAGGCTTTGGACTTTTGAGTTGCTGCTGGAATGAGTTAAGACTTACGGGCTATTGGGATGGAATGAATGTGTTTTGCATTGTGAGAAGGACTTTCATTTTGAAGGCTAGTGGCAGAATGCTGTGATTTGAATGTATCCCTAAAAGTTCATGTGTTAGAGACTTCATTCCCAATGCAACAGTATTAGGAGGTTGAGCCTAATAAGAGGTGATTAGTTCATGAGGGCTTTGTTGCCCTGAATGGATTAATGTTGTTATTATAGGAGTGGATTAGTTGCCATGAGAGTGTTTGTTATAATAGTGAGTTCGGCCCTCCCTTGTTTCCTTGCACTCTCTTGCCCTTTCACCTTTTGCTATAGGATGATGCAGCAGGAAAACCCTTACCAGATGCCAATCACTTGACCTTGGGCTTCCCAACCTCCAAAACTATAAGAAAGAAATCTCTGTTCTTTATAAATTACTCATTCTCAGATATTCTGTTACACTAACATGAAATCAACAAAGACAGGAACAAACTTTATTAATGAGATTACCTCCCAAAGGCCCCACCTCCTAATACCATCACATTGAGGGTTTGTAATTCAACAAAAGAATTGTGCGGGGATCCAAATCTTCAGTTTATTGCACTGCTAATCTGTTTCTTGCCAAAAGAAAGCTCACTACTTCAGGCGAGTGGAGGTACTGGCACTACCTGTTCATGTGCCACTAATATTGGCACTTTAACTGACAATACTAAATCAAGTTATCTCCTCTTTAGCAACATGAGCAGAATTTTTAGTTATCACCTCCTGCTTTCTCCTGATTTAGCTACCATATAAATAGATCTGGAGGTGTTGTCAGATGTTCCAGAAAAAATATCCACAGACTCATGCTATTTTACCCAAAATTCAGTAGTTTCATGAATAATCACATCTCAGATTTTTGTAAGCCCGTGGTTGGTTTTCTGAGTGCTGAAATGGTTGTGTTTTTTTTTTGTTTTGTTTTTTTGTGTTTTTTTTTTCAGTTTTGTCAAGATTTACATTTTTGGGGAAATGGCAGAAGATTTGTTGTCCTCCCATCAGGGAGGACTGGATCAACCTTAGCATTTTAACTAAGTATCTGTGTGGTTTATTTTCAGTTCTACAATGATTAAAATGTAAAAGATAATCAGAAGTTGAGTTTTGCTTGGCTGTCCTCTCCCACATCAGAATATTCTGTAGTTGAAAGAACAGTTCTGCTGGGGAAGGAAAGGGCTTCATTAATTCATATTTCAAAACACTTTTTGAACATAAGACTGCAGGAAACTAAATATCTTGGTTGGAGATCTGAACACGTAATATGGAGTATTAGCAAGAAGAAAAGAACTTTGTGTAGAGTCAATTTTTTCCCACAAGTTTAGAACTTTGATACTGCCTTCTTAATTTGTGTGCTAAGCAGTCTAAGCAATTAAGTAGAATTGGAAAAGAAATAAGCATGTCAAGGTCATAACTGTTAATTTTGTCTGAATGTTTACTTTTAAAAGATTACTCTCCTTCTTTATCCCTTTATTATTCAAGTAGTGTCTATTCATGGGAGGCAATATTTGTACTGGTAAGAGCTCAGGATGTGTACTCAGACAGACCTAGATTCAAACACTTACTACTTTTGTCCTCTTGGATAAATCATGTGACCTCTGTCTTAGTTTCCTTTTTTGTAAAGGGGGTGACAATAATAATACCATTTTATGTACTTGTATGAGGATTGAATTAGATCATTTCTATTATTGTTACTGTGCTATTTCTGGGCCAACACTAATCTGGACAACAAGTGTTGAATCATTTTGCAAAGTAAGGAGATTTTTTGTAAGAACAGAATCACTTCCTAAATTTGCTTTAATAAATTCAGTTGGGTTATTTTCCATTGAGTTCTTCTGAAGCATAGTGCACTGGCATATTGGAAGAATCATCAATAAAATATAGTGACATGATAATCTGCTAAGTCTTTTGTAGAAATATTACTAAAAATTGCTATCAAAATGTAACACACTGTAGGAGAATTTAATATTTAAAATGTGTTGGTTTCAGGAAAGGTCTAGTGGTCAATGAGAAATGTAAGATAGCAGAAAGAGATTTGCTTTTCTATCCTGTCATTTATTTTGTTGGATAGACTTTGAATTAGGTTATCAAGCAGTAGGAAAAATATTTAAAAGTAGGTTTGAAGTAATCTTTTGTAGCAATTTTTAAAGGGAATAGGGAATTGAAAAAGGTCTTAGAAGTTAGCTTATTTTATGTATCAGGGTTGATGGGAAGTTTACAGACAGTCCGACAAAGCAGTACTTCCTATCTCTCAGTTTGGACTGCTTCCAGAGAATGCAGAGATTTAATTTTATAGGAATTCTGGAATTGCCAGTACCAGGAGCAGGAAAATATAGTAGTCCTCCTCTTATTTGCAGTTTAGCTTTCTGCATTTTCAGTTACCTGCTATCAACTATGGTCCAAAAATATTAAATGGAAAATTCCAGAAGTAATTCTTAACTAATGTACTGTTCTGAATATTGTTATCATTGTTCTATTATATTATTAGTTGTTAATATCTTACTGTGCTTAATATATAAATTAAACTTTATCATGGGTATGTATTTATAGGAAAAACAGTATATGTTTAGGATTCAGTACTACCCAGTTTCAGGCATCCACAGAATGTGGGAGAATCTCAAAACATATTTCCCATGAATAACGGGGGACTTTTGTAAACCCACCATTGTTCCAACCAGCCTGAATATTTGGGGACTGTAGTTACAATGAAATAATACTTAAACTATAATTTACCTGTTTTTCTCTATTCGTGTTGCTTTTTGTGAATAATATTTATTTTTGATGGTTAGCTACAGTAGTTAAAAGTTAACAATGTTAGATTTTCTTCTTTTTTCATATTTATATATTGAAATTTAGGTCTTCCATCAATCTGAATATCTTTTTATATAGGATGCAAGGTAGAGAGCTTTGGCTTATATGGTAACAGTTTGACTTTAATGGCTTCCTTTATCAAAACTAACACATAAGCTGTTAATATGTATGTTAGAAACTCATGTATACTTGAGGTACAGTAGTTACATATAGGCTTGGAAATAAATATTAAGTTATGCTGTATCCTGGATAAGATGTGTTGAGAGTGAAAAGATTTTTAATTTATTGTAGACCGTGATTGTGAATCATGCATGAATTAATTAGGCAGAACATTGAGGAAAAAACCCATGCGATTTTTCTTTCTGTTGCCTTATTTTGCCGTATCTGGAAGGATGAGACAGTAGGTTTAAATTATCATACTTTAAAACATAAAGCAACCTGTAATTTAACCCAGTACCTCATATTTACATCTGAGGAAACTGAGCTCCTTGCAGGGCAAGTGATCTAGTCAGGATCATGGAGAGGATGGCAACAGCACTGGGAGAAGATACCTCAGATCCTTGAGTCCTAGTCCTCTGCTCCTGCTTGCTACTTAAAAGTGTTCTTGGCTGGGCGCTGTGGCTCGCACTTGTAATCCCAGCACTTTGGGAGATGGAGGCTGGCAAATCACCTGAGGTCAGGAGTTTGAGACCAGCCTGACCAACATGGAGAAACCCTGTCTCTACTAAAAATACAAAATTAGCTGGGCGTGGCGGCGCATGCCTGTAATCCCAGCTACTTGGGAGGCTGAGGCAGGAGAATCGCTTGAACCCAGGAGGCAGAGGTTGCGGTGAGCCGAGATCACGCCATTGCACTCCAGCCTGGGCAACAAGAGCGAAACTCCATCTCAAAAAAAAAAAAAAAAAGTGGTTTTTTGTTTTGTTTTGTTTTTTAACTTTGTCTTTTTCTTGTAAGGTATGCTTTCACCAGTGTGACTCTTTAAAGTTCAAAAGATAAAGGATACCCTTAAATTACTTCATATGAGAATTTACAGTAAAAATGTAGTAGGAAGTACAGACACATGGACCTACCATCCCAGCAGCTACAGAGCTAGGCCTCAAAAATGATAGGAATAAAGTTGTATACAAATGTTCATAGCAGCATTATTCATAATAACTGAAAAGAGGAAAACAATTCAGAGGTCCATCAGCTGAATTTTATTATAAGTAAAATGTGGTATATTCATACAGTGGAATATCATTCAGACATAAAAAGGGATGATGTAGTGATAACATGTTACGACATGGATGAGCCATGAAAACGTTGTGTTAAGTAAAAGAGACAAGATACAAAGGCCACATATTGTGTAATTTAATTATTAAATATCCAGAATATGCAAATCCATAGAGACAGAAAGTTGCCTGAGGCAGGGAAGAGGATGGGAGAGGGGGTGAGAAAGGGGAGTAACTGCTAATGGGTAGAGAGTTTCTTTTTGGGTTGATGAAATGTTTCAAAATTAGATTAATGTGATGGTTTCACAACTCTGTGAATATCCAGAAACCTACTAAACTGTACACTTTAAATGGGTGAATTTTATGGTATGTTTATTATATCTCAATAAAAGTGTTAAAAATAATCTTTAGAATATTTTGATCACTTAGCTGTCTTGTGCCAGTTTGCAAGTGGCTTTTACTAATCATTACACCAGTCTTAACACTGCCTTTTTTTGTGTGTTTTGACTCATTTCTATTTATTTCTCCTTGTTTTTCTCCTTCAGTCTTCCTCTCCATCCCTTCCTAAGTTCTTCATTCAGAATTCCCCCAAAAGAGAATATCCAATTGATTGATTGATGGATTTTTAAAAAATTCCATAAGTAGTAGATATCTTCTCTTTCTGGCATATGATATTGATTTTTTCGTAGATTTTCATGATAGAAAGTTTATTTTAAAATAAATATATTAAAGTAATAAATATTGACATACAAAAATCAGTAGCTGCCTAACTAGTACAAAAAACAGCACAAGTTGTGAAGGTAGTAATCAAATGACTGACATTTAGTCCATACAGCTATCTAGGACAGGGTGAACTTTCAATAAATGATCTTTAGCGCTGAAGTCCAGTTCTCCTTATCATAAACATGAAATTATTGCTTAAATATCTACACAAGGAAACCAAGAATTTGAAGTGCGAGGCCACATAACTAGAAATTTGTTGAATGAGGACTTGGTTCCAGATCTTCAGTATCCTATACTAAGCCTTTTTCATTAATAGGCACCATTGTCCAGACTGCCAAATGAAAATTTCTTTATCCACCAAAGAAAAAAAAAAGAAAAAAATCTTTTAACAGAAAAAAAATACTTTTCGTTCTATAGAATGGACTCTTGTGGATAATTATATTTTCTCTTTCTTTCTTTTTCTTTTTCTTTTTTTTTTTGCCAGGCTGGAGTGCAGTGGCACAGTCTCGGCTCACTGCAACCTCTGCCTCCCGGGTTCAAGCGATTGCCCTGCCTCAGCCTCCTGAGTAGCTGGGACTACAGGCACACGCCACCACACCTGGCTAATTTTTGTATTTTACTAGAGACGGGGCTTCACCATGTTGGCCAGGATGGTCTCGATCTCCTGACCTCGTGATCCGCCCACCTCTGCCTCCCAAAGTGCCGGGATTACAGGCGTGAGCCATGGCACTCGGCTGATAATTATATTTTCTAACACAGTTTACCTTAGCTTGTGAGCTATTTTTGTGACTTTTTCACTAAGAAAACTGCCTTGATTCTCTTGTACATGCAAAGCCCAGTCATAAGGATTGGGAAAGCCAATATGGCTATATTAATATCAGACAAAGTAAACTTCAGAATAACAAGCAGTATCAGTAATAAAGAGGGGTATAATGACAAAAGTCTGTCAAGAAACAGTAGTCCTAAATATTTGTATGCCTAATAAGAGAGCTTCAAAGTACATGAAGGAAAACTGACAAAATAGGAGAAATTTTGAAAATTCACACTATGATAGTAAACACAACCTATCAGAATTTATTAGATGAATCTAAAGCTATGCCTACAGAGAAGTTTATAGCTCTAAATGCTTATGTTAGAACAGAAAGAAAAAGGTTAAAAATCAGTATTTCCTCTAAGAAGATAAAAAAAGTGAAAATTGAATCCAAAGTAAATAGAAAATAGCAAACATGAGAGTAGAAATCAGCGAGATAGACAAGAGAAGTCAATGAAAATAAAAGTCTCTGAGAACATCAAAAAATTGGTAAACTCCTAGCTACATGAAGGAAAAAACATAAATTACCAGTGTGTGTTTGAGAATACTAACTCTGGATTCAGAGTCTTTGTTTGAATCACGACAGGTAATTTTACCTTATTTGTGACCTTAGACAAATTATTTAATCTCTTAGTGCATCATTTTTCTTATCTGTGAAGAAGAGGTAATAGTACCTACCTCATAGTATTGTTGTGGAGTTTAAATGATTTAATGATGTCAGGTGCCTAAGAAGTGTATGATGACAGTGTTCATAGTTGTTTTATTTATTTATTTATTTAGTTAGTTAGTTAGTTATTTTGAGACGGATTCTTGCCCAATCGCCTAGGCTGGAGTTTGGTGGCACGATCTCAGCTCACTGCAACTTCCATCTCCCAGGTTCAAGCAATTCTCCTGCCTCAGCCTCCTGAGTAGCTGGGATTACAGGCACATGGCCACCACACCCAGCTAATTTTTGTATTTTTAGTAGAGACGGAGTTTCACCATGTTGGTCAGGCTGGTCTCAAACTCCTGACCTCGTGATCTGCCCACCTCAGCCTCACAAAGTGCTGGGATTACAGGCATGAGCCACTGTGCCTGTCCCATACTTGTTATTTTTATTTTTAATAATATTGGCTTTGGAGGGAAAACAGCATTCTTCAAGTCAGGTACAGAGTGGAAGTCAGAATTTTCAGAACCCATGATCTCTTGTATCAGTGTAATATTTTTTTAGGCAAGCTTTTTCCAGTTTTTCTCCTCACATCGTCTCTTCCTCCTTTTTAAAGAATGAACTAAATTACAGAGATATTTAAACTTTAGAAATTATTATGGAATCCTTCAAAACACTCTGAAGTCAGTACAGAAAAGATATACAGTACCTGGTTTATCCTAATTTCCCTCAGTGGTTATTAGTGTGCATCTTTTATTCTAAATTCCAGGCTTCATGCTTAGAGGATAGGCATAGTCAATGTCCTTAATCCTTACATCGCTAATACTGTTCTTCATATCTTTTGGGGGAACCCTTAATTATCAATCCCAGAACATTCTATAAATCTTCATTAGGAAATTCCTTCTGAACTTTTGCTGAAAAGTAGTTACTGTGCACTGTGTATATAGCAGCTGTTTGCCTAAGTTTAAAAAAATTGACCGTTTTAATTTGTTTTAAAAATATCCACTGGCACTGGTTCTCATTACAGATGTGTGGTTGTAACATTTCATTTTTTAAATGTGTATCCATCTTTTTTCAGTTCTAAAGGAGTCCAAAGAAACCATCTAAAACCTTAAAAATAACCACTAAACCTACAATGTTTTCGGGTTTTAAAAATTCTCAAGGGAGGACATTTTTTATCTTGGACTTAAGCTTCATACAGGGTGGCCCATTTAAAAGAGGCCCTGTACACAGCCACATTATTAAATGGGAACTGTTTTAAATGGGCCACCCTGTAAATCAGAGGGTTTTTTTTCCAATGGATATTTACTTCTTTGCACACTTCTGAGTTTAGTACAAGTTTTCAGTTACTGTGCTTGATAGGTAGCCCTGAAATTTAAATTTGGGCATCCAGGTGACATTGAAATGCCCAAATCTGAGTTCAGAGACATGCAGAAGCTTGTCGGTTCATATTTTAAGAGATCATGTTTGGGTCTCAGAATATTTGGGCAACATTCTGTGTGAATCCTTTTTCAAAACTTTTGAAAAGAAATGGATGGAATACAAATAAACTGAAAATGGAAACTTTTAATGTAAAGAGTAATACACTTTTGGACTTTCTTTTATTGGAAGTCTTTTAAAACCAGCAATATTTTTTTTTTTTGTAATAGTTTAAGGTCAGTTGTTCTTTATGTTTTTAATGTAGTATTTCAAACATATACTATTGTGTTCAGTTACCTGAAAAATAAATCAATGCTAGAAATGAGAGTTTACTGGAGCCATAACCTGATCCAGGTTTTGCTGAAGCCCACCCTCAAAATTTGTAGGACACAGAACAAGAGTGTAAGTGGAGACCCATGTACCATATTATCATAACTATCCCTGAAATCACAAATCAAAACAGGAAGAGATGCAAGAAAATGGATACGTTGCACTATTGAAAATGGTACTTTATAATGCAAAAAATTGCATCCATACTCTCTGAGAGGAAGATTTGAGACCCCAAGCATTTCTACCACTTAATTTTCCCCACTCTCCACAGTAGCATGCATTTGCCATCAATAGTAATACAACCCAAAAACCAAAGAAAATTTGGTTCGAAGTATTGTAGAAAAAAAAAAGTTTGGTAGTCATACTATGTTTGGTAGTCATATCATGCATAAAAAGTCGGTTGAATTTTAACATGACAATTTTAATTCATGGTTTATTTTGGACTTAATATTTTGTTCATTCATTAAATGATGACATGTTATTTGATTACTATAGTGATAGAATTACAAAGTGAAAAACACTCCTAATACGTTGATATGTTTGTGTATTTGTTTCCTAGTGTTTCTATAATAAAGTACCAAAAACTGGGTGACTTAAAGCAGCAGAAACTTGCTGCCCAAGGTTGAGGTTGTTAGACATCCACAATCAAGTGTCATGTTCTCTGAAAGCTCTAGAGGAGAATCCTTCCTTGTCTCTCCTAGCTTTACGTGTTTGCCAGCAATCCTTGGTGTTTCGTGGCTTTTAGATTCATCACTCCAGTCACATTACTGTCTTATTCCTCCGTCTTCATATTGCCTTCCCTCTGTGTGTGTCTGTCTGTGCAAATTTCCACTTTTTAAAAGGATACCAGTCCTATTCATCTACAGCCCACCCTAATGACCTTGTTTTAACTTCATTATCTCTGTAAAGACCCTATTTCCAAATTAGGTCATATTCTGAGGTACTGGGGTTAGGATTTTTAGACATTGTTTTTGGAGGGACACAATTCAACCTATAACAGTTTTTTAATATTATTTTAAACATGAATATTCAATATTTTAAAAATTGGTAAGCTGTACAGTTTAAAAATAGTACAATTTTTCTTTTTTTTTTCTTTTTTGAGATGGAGTCTCTGTCAGACAGGCTGGAGTGCAGTGGTGCAATCTCAGCTTGCTGCAGCCTCCGCGTCCCGGGTTCAGGGGATTCTCCTGCCTCAGCCTTCCAAGTAGCTGGGATTACAGGCACGTACCACCATGCCCAGCTAATTTTTGTATTTTTAGTAGAGAGGGGGTTTCATCATATTGGCCAGGCTGGTGTTGAATGACTGACCTCAAGTAATCCACCTGCCTCGGCTTCCCCGAAGTGCTGGGATTACAGGCCTGAGCCCACCGTGCCCAGCTAGTACAATTTTTCAATTGTACTCTTACAATTTAAATAAGAACATGAAGTTGATTGCTTGTTTTCTGTATATTTTGACAAATTAGTGTTTTATTTTAAAGAGTGGAACAGTTTTCTTGCAGTTACTAAATAATATAATAGCTACAGTAAATGAGTTATCATCCTTAGATTAACTCAAGCTCTTACTCAAATACTTCTTTAAAAGAAGTTCTTGATTATTTGAATATGTTTTCCTTTCTCTCCTCTCTGAACAGTGGCAATTATGGTCAGCTACTAGTCACTCTTAATTCATATTATTTGATACTGGTGTTTGATTATACCAGGGATTGGCAAACTGTGGCTTGAAGGCGAAATCCACATAGCTCCCTGTTTTTGTGCAGCCTGGATAACCATGAATATTTTTTACATTTTTAAATGGTTGGGGAAAAAATCAAAAGATGAGTAATATTTCGTGAGATGTAGCACTTACGTGAGATGAAATTATGTGAGATGCAGAACTCAGATTGTAGTGACCATTCATAATTTTTACTGGAACATAGCTATACATATTCATTCATGTATGGACTGTCATTGGCTGCTTTGGTACTGTGATGGCCATTGTGCAAAAGAGACCTTATAGCCGACAAAAGTGAAGATATTTACTGTTTGACCTTTTTCAGAAAATATTTGCTGACCCTTGGGTTACACCTATAGTTTTTTTCCCAGCCTGTTACATTTCACCACACAGGTTAAAAAAAAGAAAAAAGATGGAAAATCTTTGTTTCATTTTTTGTACAGTACAAATTTTTAATTGTACTTTAAAAAATTATGTAATTTAGTGGCTGAGTGCAATGGCTCACAGCTGTAATCCCAGCACTTTGGGAGGCCTAGGTGGGAGGATCACTTGAGACCAGAGGGTGGAGGCTTCAGGGAGCCGTGATCACACCACTGTACTCCAGTCTGGGTGACAAAACGAGACCCTATCTGGACAAAAAAAAAAAAAAGAAATTGTACAATTTAAAATTCACACTTAAAAAATTGATAATTTTTGTATTGTCATAGTACAATTTTAATTAAGTTAGACTGACTGAAAGAGAGTTTCATGTGTGCCTATTTGTATCTCATTTACCAGTGTGCTATGTACTAATTTTGGAGTTAACAAGGACTTGGTGTTTACATTTGCATTCCTCAGCCTTTAGAAGACTTTCATCTTGGTTGATGTTCAGTGAATATTGTTAAAGTGAATTAAGTTTATATGCAAATTAACATGGTTATGTATATATGTGGTAGAATTTTAAATCAGAAAACCCAATAAAGAAAATAGGACTAAATTTATGTAGTATTCCACTTAAGTGTCAGCTTTTGGATCTAGTGTCCATTAACTAATAGGGTATTAGAATATTTACCTGTTGTAAAGAAATTTACCCCAGGTTCTCAAACATGTTAATGATGAAGCTGAAAATGGAACATGTAGACTCTAAATGTCCACCCTTCATTTTCAGTGTAGAATCCAAAATGAAAGATTCTAGCAATTTGTGGATGATTATTCTTGTTCATTGGGTCTGCAAGCACAGTATTCAGTATGATATAAACTTAGAAAATAGACATGAAGTTCCTCTCATTTAATTTGATATATCTTCTCATATGAATTCTGTTCAACAATACTCCCCAATTTTTTATTTTTAATTAGAAACAAAATGTTATGGAGGTAGGAGCAATTCCGTCTTCTATTTTTGGTGTTTTAATGTTGTATATGGTGATTTATCCTTAAAGGTTAACTTTGTTATCAAGTCATAGGAATAAAGTTAGTTACCAAAATAAAGTTAATGATGGTGGGTTTAGTATTCTTTCAAAGTCTGATATTTTGTTTTGTTAGCAAATAGCTTAAAGAGACATTTTAAATATCAATATTTTATTTAAAAACATTTTTTTCTTATTCCTTAGATACTGTGAAATTATTCCTAAGTTTTTGAGAGAGGAAGTATATAAGGGCTTTAACTATATAAAGTATGTGTGATTTTAAGAAAATTGAAGTAGTTATACTGAATTGAAGCCATGTTTTTTTGTTATGGATTATTCTTATAACATGTACTAAAAGTGCTACAGGCAGCCTTGTTGCTTTTCCACTCCCTTGCCAAACCCTTGCTCCCAATGTCTAGAATAGATTATTGTAGGCTCTAGCATTTAACAGCATAATAAAGATGACACGTGTGAAAATATATTTATGGTAAGTAGATTAATTTTGCATTTTCTTTTTTAAAGTTAATATATGTAGAAACTACAATTCCTTCATTTTTAATTTTTCTTTCTTTTTGTTTTTTTAAATGAAAGATCTCTTTCACTTAACTTTCTTTACTCAGAGTTTTAGAGAACACATCTGGCTAGGTGCGGTGGCTCACGCCTGTAATCCCAGCACTTTGAGAGGCAGAGGCGGGTGGATCATGAGTTTAGGAGTTTGAGACCATCCTGGCCAGTGTGGTTAAACCCCGTCTGTACTAAAAAAAATATAAAAATTACCTGGGCATGGTGGTGGGGTGCCTGTAATCCCAACTACTTGGGAAGCTGAGGCAGGAGAACTGTTTGAAGCCGGGAGGCAGAGATTGCAGTGAACCAAGATCGTGCCACTGCCCTCCAGCCTAGGCAACAAGAGCGAAACTTCGTCTCAAAAAAAAAAAAAAAATCTATAAGTAGAAATGAGTTTTGTGAGTTTAGTGAAGAATTGAATACTGCATTATGAATAATTTAATTTGAAATGTTAAATATTGTTTTGAGTCATTTAACTGTGAAAGATATACTTGGATAATCACCCCGTGGCATAATTTCATAGGTTTTTGAAATCTTTGGAATGGGGGGGAAAGGGAAGCTCCTGCAACTGAGAAAACCCAGATTTAGTAATCTGATATTCTAATTCCTTGTTAATACTCAGGAAGTCAAATTGTTTACATTTGTTTGAATCCTGGAAACCTCTGGTCCCCAGGACATACAGAGCATCGCAATTTCCCTCTTTCCTCTAGAGTTGTCCAAGCATTCTCTCTGTAGAGGAAAAGGGGACATTCTCCAAAGGCTTTGAGATAGGAAATTTGTTCACCATAAAAGAAGCTCTAATTTTTACTCTTGTAGGATCTAGAGGTTATGGAAATTAGAGATCCTGGATGTGGAGAGTTACTGGGCTAAGATTTTTGTGGAATTTTTCTGTTTATTAAACTCTCTGGAAACAGTATATGAATGGTATTGGTGTCTTTATGCTGCAAGGAATATTTCCCTCTGAATATAATAATAATTAACATACCTAGATAATCAACCTGTTCCCAAGTATCAATTTTAATATCTGTGTAATATTTGTATGTAATGTATCTATTAATAGTATGATGAGGTTAACCCTATACTTATTATTCTAATATTTCTGCAGTTTATATTTACCAAGTTTTAGCCTTGGGAAATTTTTGCATTGTTTAGTATAATTATTCTTGAACTTTATCTCAGAACCTGAGAAATTTCTATGTGATTTATGCATAAAGACACTATGGAGTTTTCCAGGTTTATAGCTTTAATATTTACCCTTAATTCTTGAGACCTAAAATCAAGGTAAATTTCATGTGGTAAACTCAGCTTTTTTCATGAATAGAGAGGAAGCCAGTTATTTGCTTTTGACTTGGAAGAATTTGTTCAGCCTTTTAATAGATTCCTTTTTTTGGTTATTGATGTAGACATCATTTGTTGTTCAGCTTCTTTAGTTTTCCTCTTAATCTTACAAATTCAACTGTTGTGTCATTTATATATTGGTTTGCATTTCTGCATGTACCACACTGGTTGTCAAAAAGTTATTTCCAATTTTATCAAAGTATCATCATCATCCTACTCCAGTCACCCTAAATTGAATATATGTTTATATAGTGTTTTTTTTTCTTTTTTAAGACAAAGTCTCACACTGTTACCCAGACTGGATTTAAACTCTTTTGCTCAAGTGATCCTCCTGCCTCGACCTCCCAAAATCCTGGGATTATAAACATGAGCCACCATGCCCAGCCTATATAGTCTTTTCACTTTTAAAATTTTCTTTATTGTGGCGGAAACTGAAATAAATTACTTCCAAAGTCTCTTCAGTTTCTGTGAAAGACAATATTATAGAGCAGTTAGAGGGTTTTGTTTTGTTTTGTTTTTGTTTTTTTAGAGTTTGCAGTCAGACTGGTGGGAGTTGGAATCTCATTTCTGCCACTTATTAAATATGTTCCTTGGGTAAACTAGTTAACCTCTTCAAGTCTTGAAGTGGCAATGGTAATAGTACTTACCTTATAGAGCCATTTTGGCATTTGAATCAGTTTGGTGGTGTCTAGCAAACAATAAATCCTCAGTATGTACTATGGATATAATTGACTCATTGTCATTTTTGTCATAACTATCATTATTAAATGGATTCTAAATTCTATATATTTTCAGATTCATTTTTTTCCTTTTCTTTTTTAAAAATATTTGCTGCCTTTAAAAAACTAAATCATTAATCTGGTTCCTTTTTGAATATTTTTTACTTGGCCCCAAATGCATATACCAAGTTTAATGAAATTTCAAACATTTTTCCTTCTACATGTGAAAATCTTAAGTTTTCTAGGAATACACCCTTTGATTCTCTGCCCTGGCATCTTTTACTGCATAACCTAATTCCACTCTATATTTGGTCCAAAGTGCTGCAATTATTGGCTCTTTCCTGTTAACATTATGCCCACAAATCACATGAATTTTTGGCCATCTGTGCTCATCCAACAGGCAGCTATATACGTCTATTAATAGCATGTATTAAAACCTATATGCTTAAAGTTTTAATCTGCTTTAGCAGTATCTAGTTTGTGTGCCCACTGAACTTTCACAACATGGGGAAGGCTCCTTGTGGTCCGAGATAATAGTGGAATCAGTTCCTTCTCTTCCCCAGTCATACACTGAGTGCCCACATACTACTGGCATCTTGTTAGATGCTGAGAATACAAATTTAAGTAACAGGCGATTTTTTTTTTCCTTTAAATGCATAGGGGAGAATAGAGATAGATTAGTCAATATAAAAGTATGACTGTGTAACTACATAACTATATAACTATGTAACTATACCATGAGGAGGTTGTGAAGAGTGCTATGGAAGCATCTAGGAGTGGGATCTGTTGTTTATTGCCACAATAATGCTGTATAACAAAACATTGTGAAACCTCAGCATTTATGATTGTATGTCTAGGACAGTAGATTAGGCAACCCCACCAATCTCAACTGGGCTCTGTTATCTATCTGAAGGTCAGCTGACTGCCAGCTGATCTACAATAACTCAACTGGGATGCCTGGGGTGACTGAGCTCTGCTTCATGTATCTCTAATTTTCCAGCAGATTAGCCTTGTCATACTTTCATGGCAGTGGCAGAGTGCAAGAGTGCAAGTTGAAATGCTTAAGCACTTCTTAGCCTCTGCTGCAAATAATATCCCATTGGCCAAATAACACAACAGAGTTGAGCTCAGGGTTATAGTGCAGGGCTACTTAAAGTTACTTGGCAATGGGAATGGATATAGTATGAGGTGAAAGGTGAGTTAGGGCAATCAGTGCAATATGCTGTAGAGGAGCAAATGAGTATTACGGAAAATTTCCCAAGGGTCGTACCAGTTGAACTAAGTTTGGAAGGCATTGGCTGAATGGAAGAAGAAACAAAGACTTATTTGACAGAGAAAATACCATGTACGAAAGTGAGAAGACATGAAACCTATTGTGTGGTCAGCTGTCCATAGGGAGTTTGATATGTCAGGAACAAACGGTGCATGGCCAGAAATAAGGCTGGAACCAGAGAGAAGCCAGATTTCAAAGACTTTTATATAATGAACAGAGGAGTTTGAAAGTTGTAGGATTCTGTGAGGGCTCTAAGGTAGCGTCTTAACTACTGTTTTATTGATATTAACTATTATAAATAATTAATTTCCTGATATTGCCTATTAATATTTTTATTTGCTACCAAGGAGCCTAGTACCTATGAAGGTCTTAATCATGTACAGGCTGGTAGTTGGTAGGTACAGAGATGTATGTTTTCATTAATATTTTTAGTATACTTAAATATATGTTCATTATAAGCTTCTACAAGTACATACTGAACTTTTTATAGTAAGATTTAAAGATTAATATGAGTTTCAGTGCTAATAGTGTATATAAATATCTATAAAGGGTTATTATTTATGCATGCCAAATTTTTAAGTTATTAACTATATATTAAAGTAAAACTAAAAGATCGTTTAATGTATGCTATGTGTTTATTTTCAGTAGCATTGTGTCTTAACATCTTTCTCATGTCATCACTTTTTTATCCATGTTCTAGAGAACAAACTGAAAACACATTTCTTCTGGGTATACTAAATTTCATTTTTATTTGAGGAATATAGTATTGTTGAGACTAGAGATAAGCTTTTTCTTAAGGTTCTTAAAAGTGACTGATCACTAAGACAATTGTCTTAAATATTTCCTGATTCAAATGAAAGCCCTTTGTGAAGGAACTAATGGAATATATTATGTAGTACAACTGGAATATATTATATATTTCCCTATTGGCAGTCACAGATATTTACACAATTAATTTTCGAGTTGCATAATTTACATATTTTTAATTTATAGTTTTATTTATTCTGTATTATATTCTATGAGGCCAAAGCCATTGTTTTTGGTGACAAATTAGATTTTGCAAGTACAACTACATTAGGAAAAAGATTATGTACAGTAGTGGTATTAATTATTGCCAACTGGTTTTTCTAGAATGTTATGTAAGGAAGTGTAATTAAGTTATTATTTTGGCGTGAGTTTGCTTCATTTTTTAAAATGTTGGGTGAAGGAGATTCTAGTCATTATACCCTGATGAACTTGACATCAGTCTCAATAAAAATTTTGGAATCTGTAATTATTAGGAACTTGCATGCGCTCCCAATTCATATCAGAATAAAACAATTTTACTTTCATTAAGGTAATGCCACAGTTGTAGAGTAAAAATTTCAGTGAGATGTTTGATGTCATCTCTCCTGATGTTCTGCTGGATGAGATGGAGAGTTATATTTCAGACAAGGACAGCTTGAAAGCTGAATCAACTCTTCCCAGCCCACGAAGTGTTCATTATTGGATCTGTTGTTTCAAGGATTATCTCTTTGCTACAGGGCTTTATAATTGGCCTAGGACTTGTTCAACACTTAGAGGTTTGCATTCCTTCGGTTTGTTTACTAAAAGTTTTGTAACTCTTTTTTTTCTGACAACTTGGGTAGGACCTTAATATATAAATCAAATAAATGCCAAACTACTCTGATTCAAGTGAGAATTGAAAGTGGTAGTAGTTTTGGAAAGTCTTTTCAAAGATACGCCATTTACATTGAGACCAAAATGATAAGAAATAGGAAATCTTTAACCTTGCAGAAGGCTAGAGAGGATGCATGGTTTCTTCAAGTAGATTAGTGGTTGCCTTTGGCTGAGGATGGGAAATAGGACTGACTATAAATGGGCATGAGACATTGTTTTGGAATGATGGAAATGTTCTGAAACTAGATTGTGGTGATGATGGTAAAACCCTGTAAATTTACTAAAAGTCATTGAATTGTACACTTTAAACAACTGGATTTTATGGTATGTAAATGATATCTCAATAAAGCTGTTTAAAACAGATACTGTTTAACAAAAACAAATCGAAACCAGACCTTTAAAGTAAGCTTTCTTCATATTTTTGAAAACCTGTCATGTAAAAGGATTTGTTATTTCATCAGTTCCAGGGGACAAAGCTAATCCCAGCATATGGAAATTAATTTTTAAAAACCCAGAATTTCACTTACTAGAACAAATATCTCTCCAAGATGCAGAGGGACAGGCATAGTGATAGTGTGTTGCAGGGTCTTTAAGAGGTTTAAATGACATAATACATATAAGTATACCTGGCACTTAGTACATGCTTACTGTTTAAAGAAAAATTAATACAGATAAGAATACAAGTGTATGTTTGTATAATTTTTAAGAGAGAGAGAAAGAAACATGCACCCAGTTGTGCCAAAATGTTAACAATTGGTGATTCTAGGTGAAGGATTTACAGGTGTTCATTTCACTTCAGCTTTTCTGTTGGTTAGGAATCTTTCAAAATAAAATGCAAGAAGAAGGAGAGGAAGGGAGGTTAGGCTGACAAGTTTGTGAAGGCAAACTTCCTTCAACGCTGTGAAAAATAATGAGCCTGTCATTCAGTATCTGAAATAAAAAGAGAAAACTTGATTTATTGCTTCTTATCATAAAGGAGAGATACATGCTGGTCAAGCACAGTTTGTTAGCAAGGCAGGCTGCTGATCTTCTTTCGAGTTTCCAGGAAGCATTGAGTTCAGGGATTGGTCGTGTTCTGGAGTTGACATAATCTATAAAAAGAGAGATGAGAATGTTGTTGATAGGTTGGCACTCAAGGGTGTGTTGACTGGAATGAGTCTGTTCCTGGTTCTGGTGGCTGTTTATTGCCATGGCTACAGAAAATCAGTCATGTCTTTAAGTTTGTGGGAACTTTGAAAATTCTCAGCTAGTATGATATTCAGTGCCTGGCATGATGTAAACCCAGTATTCAATAAATATTCATTGAATGTAAGTGAATTTTTTAAAAGCTCACAATATTTGCCATTATCACCACCATCATCATCTCATTGTTAGAAACTGAAGAACTTGGCTTTGAAGTTCTAACATCTTAGGCTGCATTTTATTTGGAATCCTCTCACTAAAGTCCTTAAAGTTATTTTGGAGGTTATTTTGTTTGTTTGTTTAAATCAGTGTTTCCTAAATTTTTTTCAATGCTGTGTAACTACATGGGCTTAGAAAAAGATTACATAGATAGTAAATACATTTAAAATCAAAAGTTTCTTTTCTTCTGAACCTCTCAGAGTGTCTAATATGGTAACATGCATTGCAAATCTAGTGAAGAATAAAATATGTCATTTTCCAAGTTAATTTAATTACAAAATACTTCTTTTTCTGGACACTGTCAATCTGAAAAATGTTGTTGCGGTATACCACATTTATATCCGTTTTATATTGATAATTTTCTGAAGATCTGCTAGTACAAAATTCTCTTATCTCTATGTGACTGTCTCATACCAAGTCATTCTGACTCTTACTGTTGCTGACTCCCCGGGTAAGTCTCTTAACTTTCTTGACTCTCACTGATCCCAGATTTATGTAATATGGGAGAAACTTTCCTTTTTGCATGCTTAACAGTTTGTTTTAAATGATAGGTGAGAAAAGTCCTTTATGACTATAAGGTGTTATTGTGATTGTAGTGTATCTGTTTTCAGTGTTATAGGAAGTTAGTTTTTTGACTAAATTTCAGTCAAAATAAGATAGTAAAGTCCATTAAATGTTTTGGAGGCCTAATGGACTTTGATTTAGCATGTTGTTGTACAATGAGTTCTGGATGAGGTAAAATTCCTAGCTTTTGCTTCTAACTGTACTTACGACCTTGAGATGGCTATTTAACCTCTTGGACTTTAATTTTCCATCTGTTTAAAACAGAATTAATGGACTACATAATCTTTTAGATTCTTTTTTTAACTAACATTCAAGGATTGCTATACATATCTTTCCTGTTCCTCAAATAGGGAGGGTTTATAATAATTTGCTTTATGCTGCTATCTATTAAGAGTTTGAAGATGGGAATATGTGCTTCTTAGAAATGTAGGATATATGAGGAAAAATGTCCTGTAAATTGTTAGAAGAAATTCATAAAGATATTCTGCTAGTTTTGTAAACTTTCTCAGATGCACATTTTCATACACTGTAGATGAGTTTTATGAGTTTTCTTGTAAATATTTATGGATGAGCTTTCTTATGTAAGTCTTGATTTTTAAAAAATTTTCTAATTTATGTATTTTTTCATTTCTTTAAAGCTATTTCTTTCACACATCAGATCTTAATAAATACATGTTTTAATATTTCACACTGTCTATCGCATACTTTACATTTCGTGATTCTGTTCTACATTTTTGTTCTGTCAGCTTTCTAATATACAAATTATTTAGTAATTCATTAGTTATATTGTTTATTGTGTCCTTTCTTCATTGGAATGTAAACTCGACTCATTTTTTGTCTGTTTTGTTCACTGATATATTCCAAGCCACCAGCACAGTGACTGACACATACCAGGCAATCAGTTAATATTTGTTGATTGAGTGATTAATACCTATAGGTAATATGTGTTTACCTGTTCAAAATTTTACATTGTCTTACCTTTTGTCTTAAACATGTGTATATTAGTATATCTGTATTTTTTTACATCAGCATTACTTATTTTACTTCATAAATAATAACAATAATTTTGCTTTTTATGTATCTTCACATATTTATATTTATTTCATGGTGTTTTATAAAATTCTAAAAGTTTTCTCAAAGTTCTGTTAAATTATGTGGGTGCTTATCAGCCTCCTATTCACTGTAATTCCATTAGGGAGAAATTTTTGGGTATTATAGTAATACTTAGTCTATAAAAGTGTTATCAAAAAAATGCTTTGAAGGGGGGAAAAAAAAACCTTTCTTTTGGGGACAGCAAGTTACCTAGAGCCTTCTTACACCAAGCAATAGTCACACAGCGTCTATTCCAAAGTAATGTCAATTACCTGGGGTAGGAAAACGTCCAAAAAAGCCAGAGCTAATTTAAAAAAAAAAAAAGAAAAAAGTAACTAGCTCCCAAGACCACAGCAATTACTTAACCACAGTATCCAGAATGATTTAACCCCATTAGAGTCTGTAGCCAGTGGTAAGTATTGAAAGCAATTCAGCATCCAAGAAGATGTACACATGGCAGTAAAGAAACATCTCTTTATCCTTTCTTTATGTTTGGTTTCTAGATGCTTTACGAGTAGATCTGCTTGTAGGTCTTGTGTGCTTGGTGACTGGCCCAGCAGGCTGTCTCACAGATCATCACCAAACCTATCCCCTTTGCTGCTTTTTCAGAATCTCTTTAATTAAAACTTTATCAGCCCTTCCCCTCTGTTAGAAACTTAGTCATTCCCCTCTATTCTTAATCAGGGCTTGGAAATTTAAAAACGAGTATTTTAGACTCAAAGTTAGACCTGTTAAATTCTTTTAATTGAAAAAGAATAATGTAGACTTCCGTGATAATATTTTCAACACCTCTTGCCTTTTTCTTTTTTAATTTAAGGGACAATGACATGTTTCTTAGAAATTATTTCCACATATAAGGCCAGGGATAAACTGTTGCCTTCGTTTCCTTCCTCCAATTATTTTTATTTATTTATTTATTTATTTATTTACTTTACTCATTTTTAACATGTTTTTCTTTTTCTTAATTTCATCATTTTTTCCACAGTTTACTCTGTACAATTTGATTTTCTCATAACAGTGTTGCCCCATTCTTGAAGACACAGTCTTTAAGATTTACGAATTATAGTTGAATCAGATATATGTGATTCAAAATAAAGTTTCTGAAAAGGTTTCTTTAAAATTATCTAATCTAGTCCCCTCCTTTTACTTGAGAAACTGAGGTGCCAGGAGAAGTTACCTGCCCATTGCAGCAGTTCTTAATAGCAGAGTGGGAACTAGAACCAGATCATTTCATGGTTACTGACTTTTCCTACTTTGTAGCTGATGGCCAGAATATAGTGTGACTTCTAGCAGCATTACTGTAATCTTTTTAGTTGGATACAAGCCCTGTGAACTTCATCGTTTTTTTCTGGGCTCAAATCTCTGGCTGGTCATTTAGTTTGGTGCTACTTCTTTCCCTGAGCGGGGGGCCATGACTACAGTGAGATGTCAGCTGGGCACCTACTCATCCACTGACTCTCATGAACTTCATCCTCAACATCAGAGAATGGAAAAGCATTATCTTTAGATGAAGGAATTAATTTCCCATATACTATTTGTTTCTGTTTTGAGACTTTAGAACTGAAATAATAATGGTAATTGTTTGAAAGCAAATATACAAGTTTTATTTATTATTAATTCATTCCTTTAACAAATGAAACTGTTTTCTGGCTTGTCTTTTTTTTTTTTTTTTTTTTTGGTGGAAAGTATGCCATGACCTTCTAATACTAATTAGGATGATTTACTTGGTAGAGAATAATTTGGAAAACCCCTCAATACCAGGCAAACTAGGGTGATTGGTCATGCTGATAACAATAATGTATATATGTTAGTGAATGCTAAAAGATTTTCTAACACCAATAAATAAAATATATTTTTAAAAATACTGTTTTGGCCAGGGGCAGTGGCTCACGCCTATAATCCTAGCACTTTGGGAGGCTGAGGCGGGCGGATCACAAGGTCAGGAGTTCAAGACCAGCGTGGCCAATATGGTGAAACCCTGTCTCTACTAAAAATACAAAAACTAGCTGGGCATGGTGGCAGGTGCCTGTAATCCCAGCTACTCAGGAGGCTGAGGCAGGAGAATTGCTTGAAGCGGGGAGGCAGAGGCTGCGGTGAGCCAAGGTCACACCACTGCACTCCAGCCTGGGCGACAGAGCAAGACTCTGCCTCAAAAAAAAAAAAAAAAATCATTTGTTTTATTTTTACCTCCTTTGATATTTCTCTTTTGTGTTTGTTTTATGTGGTTTTTGTTATATTATATACATTTGTATAACTTGAAAATAAATACACACACATATGTACACACACTGTATATACTTGTTCAAAAAGTATTTATTTTCCCCTTATAGTTGATGCCATGAAAAGAGTTTGGAGTTGACTGCTTTTCGCAGTTGGGGATATGTAGACATGAGGAGGATGGGTCAATGGACACAACATCAAATACATGCATTTACATAGGGTCCAGAGGTTAGCAACAGATTTTGGCAAATGAAATGATGCTTTAGAATTTATAGAGAGATTAAAAGAGTATTGCTATATTTGGGTAGCATCTTGGCATAGATTACTAACCAAAGATGTCACATGTGGGCTCAACATAAGTAAGATAGTAAAGCTCCTTCATTTTTAAGAAATCTTTCTCTCTCTTTTTTTTTTTAAAAAGCTGATGTTAGAAACCACTGAAAAGGGGTTCTGTTGTTTTTTGAGAGCAAAATGACTAGATGTTGATTGTGTATTTTAATAGATGTCTATTTGAAGGATCTCCCCTAATTTTAGACAGTATTGGGCATATACATAACACAAAAATGTTAAAAGGGTTAGTCATAAATTCTGCTGGCTTTTTAAAACAGTATCCAATAGTTTTGTTCAGGATTCATCCTCCTGGATCTCAGTATAAGTATACAGAATAAAAAGTTTAACTTCATCTCATGAATGCCCTTGTTTGTTTCATACTTTCACTGTGTACCTATCAAGCGGATTGCAGAGTCAGTTGCCCTAGTTTGAACTGAGACATTTCATTCCAGGATTGAATAAAGCCAATGCTGTTTGCGTGAGAGGATAGAGTGTAAGTGGCTCCGCCCCCATCATTATGAAGTTGCTCTGGCCTTACTTGTAATCATGGCTGTCAGATTCACAGTGCTTCCTAAAATGGAGAATTGTGTGTTATAGCTACCGAGACTACTGCAGGAGACCAGGAGAGGGGCAGCCTTTTCAGAAAGTTTCCTGATAGACCTTTAGTGGACTGTAGTCAGGAAGTACTGGTATTGTTACAGGCATCGAGACAGTATGTAAATGAACAGGGTATCAGATTCCATTGATTAGGACAAGACCCAGGGTAAGTCAGTCAAGACATCATAGCACTGGGAGGTAAGTCTTTAAAGGGGAAAAAAAACCAAAATAGTTGTATAAGTATCAATTACTAATCTGTCTTTAAGTGGCTTATAAGTAGTACATACATTGCCGAGCAAAAAAGGAAGTGACTGTGGCCAGGTATAACAGTTTTCATTTCTGTTTTCTGAAAACCACTGGAACAATGGCAGAAGTTATTTATAAAAGCTTTGGGAGAAAAACTGAAGTACCAATAACCCTGAAAATTAAAATAATATACTCATCAAATGATATACCTCATACCAGTCGTTGTAGCTGATTTCGGTACTTAACTTTACATGTATATGCTAATAAAAACTGTTTTTAGTACAAAGGTCTAACTTCCTCATAAAAGCTTAGGCAATTTGTGTATTTTATTGATAAAAGAAGTATTTCCAGTTATTTAGCTTTGATAACTTTACACTTTTTTTTTAACAGTGACATTTGAAGTAACTTAGAATAAGGGAAGGAAAACCTTGTTCAGGTATTCCAAAGAAATAATGCGTGTATCAGTGAATACAACAGAGGATTTTTGCCTTTGTGGAGTTTGCTTTTTATTGTGGACTTTCTGTTCTCTTTTTGTTCTATTGGTTGTTTGCACCAAATAACATACTGTCTTAATGATTGTAGCTTTATATTAAGTCCTGTAGAAAATACTCTCCCATCTTGTACTTTAAAAGTGTTTTGACTATTCCTGTCTCTTTACCATCTCATATGATGTTTAGTACCAATTTATATTTCTTTTTAATTGCATCTTCTACCTTTATGTTAATGATGGCTTTTTGTAGATTGATCTTATAGCCAGAAAACTTGCTAACTTATTAATTCAAATAATTTTTTTCTTAATTTTTGGTTTTCTGTGTAGATACTCATATTATCTGCATATAGGGACAGTGTAGTTTTCTCTTTTCCAATACTTTTATAGTTTTAGTCTTGTTTTATTGTTCTGACTATAATCTTAAATATTGACTGAAAGTGGTGATAATAGCCATCCTTATGTTGATTTAGTTCTTAAAGGCTTTAAATTCTTCTGTGTATGTGGTTTCCTGTCATGAGTGGTTGCTGGATTTTGTTGAGTGGTTTTCTTACATCTACTGAAATGATTATGTAGGGTTTTTTTTCATTTTCTAAAGTGATATAGTTATATTAATACATTTATTCAATATTGAGCTCTTCATTTCCTGGCTATGTTAGTCAAAGTTCTCTAGAAAAAAAATACAATCAGTAGAATTTTGTAAAGGAGATACACACATACATATAAGATACACGCAGATGCATGCACATATACACACACATATCAAAACAAGGAGGAACTAATCATGACAATTACAGTCCTTGACTACAGGTGCACTCCATCATGCCCGGCTAATTTCTTTTGTATTTTAGTAGAAACAGAGTTTCACTGTGTTGCCCAGGCTGGTCTTGAACTCCTGAACTCATGCAATCCGCCAGCCTCGGCCTCCCAAAGTGCTAGGATTACAGGTGTGAGCCACTGCACCCGGCCTATTTCTTTTTCTTACCTAATTGCTTTCACTGAAATTTGTAGTATTGTGTTGAATAGAAGTGACAAAATTGGACATTGTGTTAATGCTCATCTTAGGGGAAAAGTTTTTAGTGTTTCACCATTAAGTCGGATGGTAGCTGTGAGTTTTTCATGTATGGTCTTTATCAGATTGATAACTTTTCTGCATTAACTTTTTAAATGCTATTATTATGTTTTTCATTTCTATTTCTGTTTAGTGCTTTTTCAAAAATGACTAAGCATTTGGTAAGGTTTTTGTTGTCCTACATATACTTCTCATTTCTCTTTTAAAACCTGAATTACTCTAGTTAATAGATACTTATTTATTCAGGTAGGTGTAGGCTGTAGATCTGATTCTGCGTTTTGTTGGTCCTGCTCCCTGTCATTCATGATGACTTGATTCCTGGTACACGTAGTGAATTTTGATTTTGAATTTATGGTCCTTGATATGTCATCCATGGGAGTTCTTTCAGTTATTTGTTTGAAATACGTTCTTCAAGAAATGAGTTGCATTTGTTTCTACAAGGTACCTGTGGGCACCATCAATATAAATCACTTTAAATCAATGCTTGACCTTTTTTTAATACTATATGGCCAGCAGATACTCTGGCACCATGGAAGTGAATTTATGGTTAACAATTCCTAGGGAATATTTTTTCCTCTGCCACTCAAAGCTTCGGGTGAGGTAGGCAAAGTGCATTCTCTGGAATGGGTATTTTCCTAGTTCACACATTGAGGGTGACACCGTCGCTGGATGTTAGGTTTCTCGATGTTATATTGGAGTCTCAAACTGATTTCCTGCCTTTCTTGTGGTCCCCACGTTCTTCCTATACCTTGAATTCTGTACTAGTTCAATATAGACTGTAGGTTACTGTGATTAGGTAGATACCTTCAGAATAAATTTTGAAGGTTCAGTGCTCTGTTATAGAACTGTTTTTTCATCTTGTCTGACTTTGGTTTTGTCTTCCCTATTGCTGGTTGAAGCATACTCTAAATATAAATTTTTCAAGAAGGTATTCTTTGCACATCCAGTCTACTTTTAAGTTTTAAGAAGAGGACTTTTAAGGCCAGCCTTTTTAATCCATTCTTGAAAATCTGCTTATTCAATGGTATTTACATAAATTTTTCTTATCAATTTTCAAAGCTGATTACATCATACACTTTTATACCTTTCTATGTGGCTCTTACTAGCTCTTGTATTGGTAATTGGGATGTGATTACATGATTTACTGGTTGCCAGTGTTGTGAAGTAGTTGTTAGTATTTTGCATTTTGAAACAATAAATTCTCCTTAAAAAATACTGTACGAGCCGGGCACAGTGACTCACGCCTGTAATCCCAGGACTTTAGGAGGCCGAGGTGGGTGGATCACCTGAGGTCAGGAGTTCAAGACCAGCCTGGCCGACATGGTGAAACCCCGTATCTACTAAAAATAAAAAAGTAGCCAGGCGTGGTGGCACGAGTCTGTAGTCCCAGCTACTCAAAAGGCCGTGGTAGGAGAATTGCTTGAACCCGGGAGGCGAAGGTTGCAGTGAGCCGAGATCGTGCCACTGCACTCCAGCCTGGGCAACGGGGTGAGACTCTGTCTTTAAAAAAAAAAAAAAAAACAAACAAAAAACTGTACAAATCCAGAAATAGCATAGATAACACTGCACTTTTCTTTTGAAGTTGCAACTTGTGTAGGAAAGACTTTCTTTTCTTTTTTTTCTTTTTTTTTCTTTTTAAGCAGGGTCTGACTGTGGCCCATGATGGAGTACAGTGGCATGACCTTGGCTTACTACAACTTCTGCCGCCTGGGCTCAAGCCATCCTCCCACCTCAACCTCCCAAGTAGCTGGGACTACAGGCACCTGCCACTGCTTCTGGCTAATTTTTGTATTTATTGTAGAGACGGAGTTTCACCATGTTATGCAGGCTAGTAACCAACTCTTGGGCTCAAGTGATCCTCCCGCTCTGGCCTCCCAAAGTGCTGGGATTAAAGGTGTGAGCCACCACGCCTGGCCAAGGTTTTATATTCTTCGTCTAGAGAAAATTGCACACCCATTCAGACATTTGAGCAAACAATTTATATTCTCCTTATTAAACTGATTCATGTAATAAATATCTTTCACTTTTTGCCATTCTTAGTTTTATAGTCCTTAATATTGGTGTGTTTAAAATTATTTTGCAGGTATTCTTTAGGTGATGCTAGAAGGCCTCTTCATGAAACAGCAGTTTTGGTAGAAGATGTGGTACACACTCAGTTAATTAATCTGGTAAGAACATATATAATTTGATTAGGTATCTCTTCTCTGCGTTCTTTTAATAGGATTGTAACCCAACACTTTAAAAATATTTTATTTACAGCTGGAATTCTTTTTTGTTAGCATTATTGAAGTATAATTTATATATAACAGAATTTACTGGTTGAATGCATAATTTGCTGAGCCTCAACCATGGAATATTATAATATAAACTTATAACACAATCATGATATTGAAAATTTCCATCATCTAAAACAAACCCTTGTTCCCCTGGGCGGTCAGCAGCCGTCATCATGACAGCAAAAAGTTTTGACTCACTGAAGGCTCAGATGGTTGTTAGCATTTTGTAACAATAAATTATTTTTAAATTAAGGTATGTACATTATTTTTTAGACAATGCCAGTTGACAAGTTCATAGACTATAGTATAGTGTAAACATATTTCTTATATGCACTGAGTAACCTCATAATTTGACTGTATGCCTACTCTGTACCCACAAAAATTAAAAGTTAAAAAATTAAAAAAATTTTGGCTCATTTTATTACAGTGGGGGGTAACTGAACTTACGGTATCTCTGAGGTATGCCTGTACCATTAGAAGGCAACATGAGGAATTCACTCATGTTGCCTTCTAATCCTTGCATGATTTTATTTTTACATTTAGCTCATTCATGTAGTTGTTGTTTATTCCTGTTATTTTGTGAGATGTGGATCTAATTTTATCCTTTTTCAAATGGGAACTCAGTTTTACCATCACTGTGTATTTAAAAATTTATCTTTTCCTTAGTGATTTGAAATGCCTTCTTTATAATATACTAAATTTATATATATAGGTATCTGTTTCTCATTGTATATGCTATACTAATGGTTTAGTATATGTATATCCTAGTATGGCATTGTTTATTACAGGTTTTATAGTGTATTTTAATGATTATTAGGGCTAAACTTACTTGTAGTTTTTCTTTTTTTTCAGTATGTTCCGAGCTATTCATGTATATTTATTGCTCATCATGAATATTAGTAGCAACTTGTCTAGCTAATAAAAATTTTTATTGGTATGTTTATTGAGATTACATTATTTTATAAGTTAAGGAGAACTGCATCTTTAAAATCTTGAAACATTCTATGAATAGGGGATATCTACATTTGTTTGAGACTACTTTTGTGTCTTTCAGTTGTGTTTTAATGTTTTTATTCTCTTAGCTTCACACATTTATTGTTAAGTTTGTTTTTTTAACTATTTTATCTTCTTCATTGCTATTGTTAATGGATATTTTCTATAATTATATAATTTTATAATTATATAAAACATTCAAAAGTTTAATGAAATGCATACATCTACAGATTCAAGATGAGCCAACTCTGTTTAGAACAAATTAAAAGAAATCCATGTTCAAACTGCTGGACAATAAGAACATAATACAAATCTTAAAGCCTAACAGGCTTATCATCATAGGGGAAGGATGATTTGAAAGACAGTGGAATTCTTACCAGAAAACAGGCAGGCTAGAATGAAATGGCACAACAGTTTTAAAGTACTGAATGTAGAATATTAGGTTGACTGTTCTTTTTCTCTATCTTTCTATAGCCTTCTCCCCTTCTGTACATGTCCTCCTGTCTTACAAGGACACCAGATATTTATTCTTTAGTGGTATTGTTATTCATATTAAATCTATGTATGTTACCATTTTTATATTACAGTGTTATAACTTTTCTTTTAAAGTCAAATGCTTTTAAGGAATGTAGACAAAAAAGAAGCAGCATATGGGCTATTTTGTATTTACCCACATATCTACCATTTCCCATGCTCATTATTCCTTCTCACAGATTGTAGTTGCCATTTCAGTCTTTTCCTTCATCTTGAAGAAGCCTTGTAACTTTTTTTTTGGTACAGCTGTGCTGATGATGAAGTCTCTTACGTTTCTTTCATCCGAACATATCTTTATCTTTATTCTTTAAGTATGTTCTTCCCTGCATGGAATTCTATGTTGATAATCTTTTCCTTTTAGCTCTTTGAATATTTCATTCTAATATTTTCTGACCTACATTAGTTTCTGACAAGTTAACTGTTATTCATTTGTTCCCCTGTATGTAACATGTTTTTTTCTGGCTGCTCTCAAGATTTTTTCCTTATCTTTTGCTTTGGGTAGTTTTATCTCTAGGACTGATTTTTTTAAATCATTATTTTTCTTGTTGAACACTAGGTATCAATTTGTGGAAGTTTTCAGCCATAAGTTTTACCATTTGACATTATTTCACAAGGCTCTCAGGGCCTTTAGTGTTTCTCTAAACTTTTTCTGCCCCTTTTTATTCTGTTGTTTTGTTTTATTTGACTTTTATAATTCCTATTGCTTTACCTTTAAGTTTACTACTTTTTCTGCCATCTCTAATATGCTAGTCAGTGCTAGCGTTTTTTTCAGTGAAGTCCATAGTATTTTCTATTGCAGTATCTGTTTGAAAATGTATCTTAGTGGGTTATAAACCCCTTTTGAATTATGGGTACATACTTTTATATTCTATTTTAAATAGTGAAGTTGGAATATTATTTTATGACTGCTACACTAGTATAAACAAGAAATAGTATGTGCCTTTACTTATAATGAGAGATCCTCTTATTACAATATATGCTTACCTCTCCTTACCCATTTAATATTTGAATGATAGTTTTGATGCCTATATGTGAGATTCATCCTGTCCAGATTCCACTAAATATTACATTGAATGATATACCTAACTAGAGGAAAACTTTGTTATGTTACCTCTACAATATCCAGGCATGTGTCAGAGTCAGTTCTTTAGAGGAAAGGAAGATTTATAGAGAACAGTTATTTTCAAAAAGTCAGTCCTTTTTTTACCGTGGAATATCATGTAGTCATGACAAATTATATGTGTGTGTTTTGTAGTCTTCATTTAAATCTCTTTGTAGTTCTTTATCCATTTGCCTATTAAGATGAGTTTTTTCCTGTAATTCTTTGAACATTTTTTTTTTTTTGAGACGGAATCTCACTCTGTCATCTAGGCTGGAGTGCAGAGGCATGATCTCGGCTCACTACAACCTCCACCTCCCAGGTTCAAGCAATTTCGTCAGTCTCTTGAATAGCTGAGATTACAGGTGTGCTACCATGCCCAGCTAATTTTTTGTATTTTCAGTAGAGACAAGGTTTCACCATATTGGCCAGGCTGACCTCGAACACCTGACCTCAGGTGATCTTTCCACCTCAGGTGATCTGTCCGCCTCAGCCTCCCAAAGTGCTGGTATTACAGGCGTAAGCCACCACGCCTGGTCAACATCTTTATAATAACTTTACTGAAGTATTTATAGTCTAAATTCAGTAACTGTACCACATTGGAAGCCATTTATCTTGACTCTGCTTTTTACTTACTAGGTGTCATTCTTTTGGTTTTTTTTTTTTTTTTTTTTTTTTTTTTTTTCAGGTATAATAATTTTTTTTAAAGTGGATATTTTATATAATACATTATTGTGACTCTTCTGAAGACTTTTTGTTGGTTTTATTGTAGCTGGCAGGTAACATGCCTGGACATAAAATGTTCTCTCTCCCATATTGTAGACAGTGACTCACCTGTCTCCTTAATTCTTGTTGCTTTCTGCTGCTGTTTTTGATTTTTCCCCTTTTGTCTCCTTAAACTTGTACGTTTTCCTCTTTTGTCTCTCTGTTAAACTTGTACATTTGAACTCTTGAGAAGAAAGGGAAAAATAATAGGCAAATTGTTTTTTAAGTGTTGATACTCCCTTAGTGTAGAATATTATGTAACCAGTATACATTATATTTGTTAGTTTTTTATAATATTAAATTTTTTGTTGAAATTACATAGAACAAAATCTATGTTTTGTTTTCTTTTTTCAGTTCTTTATGTTTTGTCAAATATGCAGTCTTATAACCACAACTAAAATTGATTCAGAACAGTTCCATCCTTCCCCCCAAAATTCTCTCATTCTACCCGTTGTCAAACTTTTCTACCCCAACCCTCTGCCACCATGAGGTCTCCATTGTTTGTCACGGAAGAAGACTTCTCTTTTAATTCTTTTTGTCTATGCTTGGTAAGCAGTTCCTAGATTTATACTCCCTTTGAGTTCAGTACAGGGGATATGAGTAGAAAATAAAAACTCACTGCCAGGTTTATTTTTGCTTTTATTATCATTTTTAATAGACACATAATAATTGTACCTATTTATGGGGTACAGTGTGTTATTTTGACACATGTATACAATGTGTAATGATCATATCAGGGTATTTAGCATATTCGCTTCCTTAAACATTTAGGATTTCTTTGTATTGGGAATATTCAAAATCCACTCCTAGCTATTTGGAAATACACAATAAATTGCTGCTATTATGGTCACTATATAATGCTATAGAAATATCTATTTATCTGTGAACAACTCTTTGGCTATGCCTTGCTCTCCACCTCACCTCTAGAAACTACTATTCTATTCTCTACTATTATGAGATCAACTTTGTTGTTGTTGTTGTTGTTGTTTTGGAGATGGAGTTTCGCTCTTGTTGCCCAGGCTGGAGTGCAATGGCACAATCTCGGCTCACCGCAACCTCCGCCTTCCGGATTCAAGTGATTCTGCTGCCTCAGCCTCCCAAGTAGCTGGGATTATAGGAATGCGCCACCATGACCAGCTAATTTTATATTTTTAGTAGAGACAGGGTTTCTCCATGTTGGTCAGGCGGGTCTCAAACTCCCAACCTCAGGTGATTTGTCCACCTCGGCCTCCCAAAGTGCTGGAATTACAGGTGTGAGCCACCGTGCCTGGCCAACTTTTTTACCTTTCATATATCAGTGAGAACATGTGATATTTATCTTTCTGTGCCTGGCTTATTTCTCTTAACATAATGTCATTTAAGCTCATTTATGTTGCCACAAATGACAGAATTTCCTTCTTTTTTATGGTGAAATAGTATTTCATTGTGAATATATACCACATTCTTGATATCCATTCATCTGTTGATGGACACTTCAGTTATTTCATGTCTTGGCTATTGTGAGTATTGCTGCAATAAACATGTGATCGCAGCTGTATCTTCGGCATACTATTTTCCTTTGTATATGGACCCAGTGGTGGGATCACTGGATCATATGATAATTCTATTTTTAGTTTTTTATTGTTTTCCATAATGGTTATACTAATTTACATTTCAATAAGAGGTGTATAAGACATTCCCTTTCTCCTCCTCATTGCTAGCATTTGTTATTATTAATTATAACATTGTTTTTGATAATAACCATTCTAATAATTAGGGTAAGGTGATTATTTCATTGTTGTTTTCATTTGCAGTTCCCTGATGATTAGTGACATTTGGAGTGTTTTCATGTACCTGTGGGCTATTTATGTCTCTCTCTCTCTTTTTTTTTTTTTTTAAGTACAGGGTCTTGCTATGATGCCTAGACTGGTCTCAAACTCCTGGGTGCAAGCCATTTTCCCCCCTCAGCCTCATGAGTAGCTTGTATTACAGGTGTGTGTCACTCCACCCAACTGGTCTTTTGAAAGATGTTGATTCAGACCTTTTGCCTATTTTTTAAATTGGATTTTTCATTTAATTTGCTTTTAAGTTCCTTGGATATTAGTCCCTTGTCGGAAGAAATTCAAGCATTTTCTCTCTTCTTGCAGGTTGTCTCGTAACTCTTGATTTTGTGTAGAAGATTTTTAGTTTAATATAATCCCATTTGTCTATTTTTTGTTTTGTTGCCTGTACTTTTGAGGTCAATTTCATAAAATATTTTCCCAGAACAATCTCTGAAGCATTTTCCTCTATGCTTTCTTCTAGTAACTTAATAGTTTTGGGTCTTAGATTTTAAGTCTTTAATCCATTTTGAGTTGTTTTTTGAGTATGGTGAGAGATAGGGGTCTAGTTTATTTTTCTGCATATAAGCATCCAGTTCTTCCAGCACCGTTTATTGAAAAGACTCACCATTCTCGGGAATATTCTTGTCTTTATTTGTTCTGATATGTGGGAATCCCTATCTGGCTAAGCCTTTAGCCACACAATCTCAAATGGTATGTAAATGGCCCTGAGGTGTTCTTTGCACATCAAAGTTAATTTTTTTAAATTATCCTGAAAACAAAAGTGTAAATGAGGTCATCATTTCATTTTCAGATTGTCATTTACTGTTTTGAATGGTTTTCTGCTTTAATAAATTATTAAGTATTTTTTACTTTTTCATGTTTTATTCATTTATTTAGTACACTTATTTATTGACACTACTATAGCTCTAGTTATAGTGATACAAAGACGAATAAGAGTTTACAGTTTTGTCAGGTACATAAACACATAGAAGGTAATTTTAAAACATTATGGTAAGTGGTAATGCTGATATCCAGAGTGAGTTGAGGGTTTTAAGAAGAGTTACCTATCCTAGGTTGGAATTCTTCATGTATTTGTATATTCATGTCTCTAATAAATGATAAATCTTTCATAGGATTCAACATGTATTTATTGAGTTGAATTGAGGGAAGTAAGCATCGGAATAGAGGTTATAAACTGTTGACCCAAAATGTGACATAAAAAACATGTTTTATTCCATTTGCAGTATGAGGTTTTTTTGGAAGGAAAACATATTTATTCCAAGATTCATTGATTGGAATTTTTAAGTGTTCTTTCTTCCATAGAGCCCCAGAGTGTTGATAGTGTGCTAGGGGTTCCTATGTTTTCCCATCCTCTGAGGGTCATGAGATAGATAGTGGATTAATCCTGGAGTCCTCATGAAAGGAAGGGGTGGTCCCATTGAGGTGAATATATGTAGCCTAAATCCTAGGGTTGCGGGTGTAGAAGACTAGGGGCTGGTGGCTGGGCAGTGTTCACCACAGCTGGAGGACCATGTTGGGGCAGGTTGAAGCAGTTGGCAGATGCATCTTCTGCTGCTGTAGGAAGAGGAAGAGCTCATGGCAGTGCTGGAATAGGCTGTAGCTGGATCCCAGAGTCTGCCATCTGTTCTGTTTTTCTTTTCCTCTGGATCCTTGGGATCTTCCCCATTTTATGTTGAGTCTATAGCCATTGACAATCAACTTATTAAAGGACTTCTCAGCAGCCACTTCTGCAGACTGCCCTGTGGAAACCTGGATGAAAGCACACTGCTCTCTCTGAACAACAGTAATCATCTGCATCTCTCCAAACTGGTAGTGATGATGTCTTAGATCTGTCTCAGAAATGGTATTACCCAGACTACCAATATATAGTGAGGATAACCTTGTCCTCTGATGGGTCCAGATGGGGCATGGTTGAAGCCTACTTTAGATGCTTATCTGTTTCTGGATCATTGATTCCATAATATTTGTGTGTAATATTCTGATCGGCAAGGGGATCATCTGGATCTATAGGCTTCTTATGTCTGCATGGACATTCCTCTCCTCTCTTACACTCTTCTTTCACCCAGAAGGAGCAAAGGTGGGGCTTACTCCTTTGGTAGGAGGGTGTGGTCCAAGCTGGATTGAGTAGCATGTCACTGGTCAGTGTGGCTTTTTCCCCAGCAGGCAAACTGGCCATGTTCCATCAGAGCTAGAAATCCCTGTTTCTCATATTCTACATGTAGAACTCTTTTTTGACATCTGACTTTGGCAGGTCACCTTCAGAAGACAATTCTGCATCATTAACCTGGATGGGCAGTCTGTGCTTTAGGTCTTAAGATTTAGGCCTAACAGACATGCTTCAGTTTGTTGCAGGTTTGGCACACTTCTGTCTTCTTGAAATGCATGTGGACCCCAGGGCACAAGCAAAACACTGAATGACCTGGCACAAATTTTGCGTTCCTTCCTGCTTTTTTCTTTGGCTATTTAATATGTATAGATTTCTGCAAGACATTCCTGGCACAGAACAAGAAAGTCCGCCCCCTCCCAGTTCTGTTTGTTGTAAGCTTGGGAACCCAGAGAGATCACCATCTTTGGAGCATCTGGAGGCAGTGGTAGCTATTGAGGTGGAAGAGAGGACCGCCACAATCCTATCAGACCCAGCCCCAAATTTCATGATTTTTCTGCAAGAATAATGAAATGGATGACCTTGCAGTCCAGTTTTTTCATAAGTGTCTTTATCCAGTATGAAATTAATTTCCCTGTTAATGATAGGTCTTTCTAAGAAGAGAGTGAGTTTGGAGAGAAGAAGATACAAGGAGAGACTTTCAGTTTATAAAAACCTGTATGTCTTTTTATACAGTATATATATTTTTATCATTAGAGATAGAAGAAACATGAGTGTTGGTACTATTGTGTAGAAGAACAGCAGTATTACCTTCATCAATATTTGCATTTGCATAGCAGGAACCTTTGCGGACCCATTGTGGCTATAGTCACTTGTAATTGTGACAGTGGATCTCTTTGAGACGTCAGTGGCATGACTTTATGAGGCCACAGTTGAATTTCTCACAAATCAGCAAGTGGCTGGGAGCCTCTCACAGCCTGCATAGGGTTCCCTTGTGCCAGCCCTTCTTAAGCTAGGTGGGATGCCCCCCTTTATCACACCTTCTTCTGCTTTTGCTTCTGTGGCAGCTCAAGAAGTTGTGAGCCATCATCACTTCTCCTGGAGGGCATGGACTTCTCTCTCTCAGAGTTTCTGGGAAGCCAGAAAACTTGCGGCTGGGCTTGACACTTGTGTCCTGTGGCAAACTTCCTGACTAAAGCGGTGGCTTTCAATTAGCATGGTCCATGAAACACCAGTGTTCAAAAGAATGTTCAGGGATACCTCCTATTTGAGGAAGAGAAGAAAGTGGGGTTCTGAGATCCCGGCCCCAAATTCAACCTGAATAGTTCCTGTTAGATCATTTGTGTATTGTATATTTCTGTCAGTCAAAAATTTTTGAAGTCCATCTTTGATCAGTATTATCTTTTCATCATTTCACTATGTATAGGATAACAAGTTCCACAAGATTGATGCCTGATATATATTATACTACACTCTTTTTGTCCTACAGCATTTTTTTTCAGGATCAGTTATGTCAGTCCTTTTGGCTCCTCAAAATTTTGTTTTGAGACTATGGATAAATATATTTCTAGCTGTTATCTCCTGATATATATCAGAATAGAATATAGCGCCTCAAAGTAGGTACAGCTGTGTTTTTGACAAGGCTTATTATGATACACTTTCATTTAAAAAAAAATACCTCCCTTAGTCAATACAGATTTTTATTGAATATCTAGTGTTGATATTTTGTTGAATATCAACTGCCAATGATAATGGACATGTTTTAGATCATTTTGGCAGTAGGTACATATTGTTTCATTGGGGAATACTACAGTAAGACTGGCAATAAACTACATTTAGAAGTTTTTACTTAAATCATTTGTTTCGTCTCCTCTTTCTTTGACCTGTTGTTGCCATGTGGAATCTATATCCTCTCATCTGACCCGTAATTCTCATCCAGTGCTTCACCTAGGCCTGTGCTTCATTTTAAGTAATTTCACCTTCTTCCACTCTTTTCCACTTGTTAAATTGTGGATGTCTTAGGCCTGAATAGACTGCTCTTCCCTGAAGTTTTGCACATAGATTATAAAGTATGTTAAATAATGAAAATATGTCATCTAAAATCTATATAATGCTTTCAATTTTACTACAGGAACAAATTAGAACAATAAAGTTATAGAATTTTAAAGTTGAATTACACTTGAGAAATTATTTAAACCAGCCCTTTTGAGCCAAATGAAATTGACATTTTTACAGGCTATGAATGATTGAATATTGGTGATTTGATATGATTCAATGCAATACAAATTAGAAATTTTCACTAGAGAAAGGTTTCAAACTCTTAGTTTTCTTATTTTGTTATGTTGCAATGCTAATTACTTTTTACTGTAGTTATAAAGCATCAGAAAGATTTTATATATATATTATATATATATATGTATATATATGAAGGACTTAATGGGATTCCTGGAACATTAAGAGCTTCCCTTCTCTAGGTTACTAGTAACAGTAGTAATAGTTGCTATTGTTATTAATAATGGGGCTATTTCATGGCATGATTGAGATGAGAAATTGATTAGAAAATTTCCAAGAATTTCACATTTACCAGAGAGATGCAAACTTTTTCATATCCTAAGCTTCCTTATCCCTCACTTTCCAGGTTGAGTTAAATCACATTTGAAGTAAATAGAGATTTGTGCCAAGTGCAAATTATGTTTGAATTGGTATTATGATGCTGTCCATATCTCTTTCAAGTTCAAAAACTAATGATTTCAGATGGCTGTATGGCTGCTTTCGTTTCTCTGTTCATTCAAAGTTAAATATCGAAAGAATCACTACATTTTATGCATAGAATATAATTATCTACCATTCCACTTAAAAATCATATTAGAGTTTCACTGTATGAATCTGCCAGTCACTGGTAAGCTGTTCAGTTGATTATACTAGTTTTCACATCAGAACCAATTTCTCATGTTTAGCTAATTCTCCTTAATGATGAAAAGTAATGAAGAACAAATTTGTATATGTGAAGAGTTATGGCTTAATCTCCCATGTGGATTAAAATGCACTGAATTCACCCCTCCCTCCTGTAATGCTTTTTAATTTCCCTGGTAGAAGCAGTTCATGCAAAGCTCTGTTCTGTCCTCATCACCAGTTCTGTGAGGCTGTCACTTATGCCACCTCAGTAATGTTTTATTGGTGTGTTTTAAAATAGTAATAAAGTTTCCCATGTAGAACTTCAATTATGAGGGTTATCAAAATAGGACAAACTAATATAATTTGTGATTGCATAAAATAAAGGAAGCAGGGGTACCATGGGGACCTAATGAATCATAGGATGGAAACAGTTTCTTGCTAACTAAACATTCATACTTTGTACTAAGCCAGAGCATGTATATGTAGTTCAGCAAACCGGAACACACTCTGTGTTTACATGAATGGGATATGAAGTAGTCCACAAATACCATCTGGGAAGAAATTCTTGGCCTTTCTATCTGGTACTGTGGAGTAAATTAAGCACATGTTTAGAATAAACAGACTAAAAACACACCTGCTTTGGGGAAAACACACACGTATGGTCACATCCGCGTACAGAGTGGTTCAAAATAGAACATTTTGTGTTGGTAAAATCTGATTACTTTTCTTCATTTTTACTTCTTATGAATAAGTATTATGGAAAATTTCCTGATTATTTCTGTATAGCACTACTTGTTTGTAATTGATTGCTCCTAATATCTTCTACTTAAATTAGTCTTATTTTCTCTCATATGTTACTACCTTATGCTTCAATAAATACACTTATCTTTTTAAAAAAATAATAAGTAACTATTGACTGATACTTAGTTTTTAAAATGGGCATATTCTGTGTAGAATGCCTCTTATGCTACATTTTCCCTACCAGTTGCCATGGAGAGTTTGCTAAAGGCATGACACAGAAGACCAACCGGGAAGGAATTCCCAGTCTTTTCTCCCACTCTTAACATATTTTTTTCCCACTGTAGTGTATCCCACTAACCAATTCATTTTGAAAAGCAGTCTTTACTTCAGTGTCACAGAATTTCGGAGCATAAATTGTTTTCACTTCCAGTAAATTACAAGTATTGTCTTATGTTACTTGGTTTTCTTAGCATAGATATAAAATAGCATCTTCTCACCTTTCCATTTGTGTTTCTTTTCTTGCATCAGGCTTTTCTCCCTAAAAGTTCTTCCTTTTTTTCCCCCACTGGTCTGCTAGACTCCTATCCCTTGACTTAAGCTAAGTTCTAGCCACTTGTATCCTGTGCTGTGCTTGGATTTTTAGTCTGTGCTGAATGTTTTAGTTCAGGCTAAAATTTCTCATAAATGCTTAGGTTCCAAGTATTTCAGATTTACCAGAGAGATGCAAACTTTTTATAAAACTCCCACTCTCCAGATTGAATTGCATGTCTTAATTGTGATAGGCGGAGATTTGTGCCAACTTGAAATTGTGTGACTGAGTCTATATTATGCTTTTGATAATATCCAATTTTAAATGAAGTTCAAAAACTGTCATGATTTCTGATGACTGTGTGGCTGCTTTTGCTACTCAATTAAATATGAGTAGAATATAATTTGTTTTATGCATAGAACATAATTATCTAACCTTCCATTTGAAAATCATATTAGATTTTTTTCTGTGTGAATCTACCCGACAACTAGTAAGCCATTCAGTCTGTTGAACTATGCTTTCATATGTGAATCTATTCTCTGGATTATTTTTGAGATTATTAATAATCTTGAATTACAAAAAGTAATGAAGAATAAACATATCTGAGGAGAGTAACTGTTCAGTCTCCCATCTTGATTAGCATACATCAAGTTCTCTCTCTCTCTCTTTGTTCTTACTTTTTGTGCTTTTTGATTTGGCAGATGTTTTCCAAGTATTCTATTCTCATTTATCAGTTTTTCTTTTCTCCTCTGTATCTGAACTAAGAGATTGTTTAAAACTTCCACTTTCCAGTTCTTTTTCCAAGATCTTTGAATGTCTTTTCTTTATCCATAACTCCACGTCTTCTTTCCCCATTGCTGCCATTAGTCTTGATTAGTGTTAAGTTTCTGCCGAAAAGAAGAAAATAACAGTTAGTAAATATCTACCATGTGTGAGGCCATCTTCTAAAGAATTTGCTTATATTATTTTATTGTATATATAGGCCATTTTCCAGGTTTTAAATAAAAACATTTCTATATAGCTTTTTAACTTATGAAATTTTAACCTAGCTTGGCTTTATCTTATTTTTTATAAAAATATAATTAGCACTTTTATTTATTTCTCAGATCTCAGTATTATATATTTTTCTACCCTTGAAGAACATATAATTATTTTGTAAAATATGTATTTTTATCCCTTTAGATTCTGATATGAACTCTTCACATCCATTGTGATGTTTTATTAGGGGTGTTATTTTACTACACTGTGTTAGGGAACAAATTATTTATGCTGATAATTTCAATTCTAGTCATTCTCACATCTCTGAGTGAATTTATAAATCACATTCTTAGTTTCCCAAGCATATATTAACTGTCCTCAGAGACTTCTCTACTAGTTGTTATGAAACTCTAAGTATATGTATAAAATCTGAAATTCAAAAGATATTTATATCTGAAGCACTAGAATAAAATTGACTTCAATTTTTTGTTTTGTTTTGTTTTGTTTTGAGACGAAGTCTCACTCTTGTTCCCCAGGCTGGAGTGCGATGGCGCGATCTCAGCTCAATGGAACCTCCACATCCCAGTTTCAAGTAATTCTCCTGCCTCGGCCCCCCGAGTAGCTGGGATTATAGGTATCTACCAGCACGCCTGGCTAGTTTTTGTGTTTTTAGTAGAGACACGGTTTCACCATGTTGGCCAGGCTGGTCTAGAGTTCCTGACCTCAGGTGATCCACCCGCCTCAGCCTCCCAGAGTGCTGGGATGACAGGCGTGAGCCACCACACCTGGCCAACTTCAAATTTTGTAATCAAATGGAAAGAGAAAGTCTATTAAATAAATATGTCAATTAGAAAGGCTTAAAAAAACATCTTCAGGATGTTTTAAGACTAACTTTGAAAATGAGGTTTATCAGTAAAATTTTTACTAACTTTGCACTTCTAATTTAACTAAGAATATGACATTAAGTAATAAACATCAGCACAAATACTGTAAAAATCATGCTCAGTATCCTGAATGTATTTAAGACTTTCTTTATGTGTTTTTTGGGTTTTTTTGCAGTAGAATAGGAGGAAAATGGAATGGGAAAGGCCAAGGCAATTAATCAGGCAGATGCTGATAAGAAACAGCAAGAAGTTGTGACAATGTAGAGCCGAGATAAAATAATTGCTAAAAACACAAATACACACAATTATAGGTTATCTCGTTGTTTTACAAGTAAAACATAATGTAAAGTATGTTCCAGAAAATATATATTAAAATATCAAAAGCCTCCTAACTTTTTGATTGCCGAGAACATCACTCTGTTTTATTTAGCCCAGTACGCTTATTGATATTTGTAGCCATATAAAACATAAAATATAAAATTTATATTTTATTTATATAAAAATGATCAAAAATTTTTTCTCCCCATAACTGTAATGACCAAAGACTTTTAAATGACCAAAACCTTTTTCTCCCCAAAACTGTATATAAAGATTCCATAATTTAGCAAATATCCTTAAGGAATTAAGGGAAAAATGTTTTTAAAACTTTCTGTGTTTGTATCTCTTTGGCAGAGTGGCATCACTCATAAGAAACATTTCACTAACTACTTCCAGTAAACCTAGAGAGTTAGAAAATACTCTCTTCACTTTATAGGTTTAGAAACTGAAGAACAGAAAGATTAAGCAACTTGCCCGCAGTCACATAGCTTATAAGCAGCAGATATGGAATTCAAACCATTTCTTCTCTAGACAGTTTGGGGATTTCCTTAGTAGAGAAAATATGCTGTTTTTTTAGTGGATACTTACCTTACTGAATTTACTGTATGTCTGTAAGGTCCTTTCTAATTCTGAGTATTCTGTGGTTCTCTGCAGTAAAAAGAATATTGTTTTCAGAGTAGTATTTACATTTTGCAAAGAGTTAGTGAAGAGTGGTTGAAAAAGAAGTGATTGAAAAAGAGAAGTGCCACGAAAGGTAAAGCACAATCTTCTTTTGGTATGGAAAATACAAATTCGGTTTCAAGTCTATGATAAATATTCATCATATTTGAAGTTTGCAGAGAGAAAGAATAGCATTCTTTAACATGAGAAATGGTGTTAATGGCCAACAAAACATAATGTAGGCATAAGTTATAATTTCATAACATTAAAATAGGAATCATTTGATAGACCACTGGACAAAAGTAATTCAATATATAAGAAAGAAGGAATTTAAACATACTTGAAAAGGATATTTAAACTATTGTGAACTTTCCAGAAATCAACCATATTATTGCTTGCTTTGGTATTAAACTTTAAGAAGAGGAGTTTTAGTAGAATCATTTTTCCTTGAGCGCTGAAGTTTCTCTTTGTAGACTGTTTTTATTAAGAAGATCAATAGACTTGATGTAAGATTTGATGATAATACAAGAAGTAAAATAACTGTATTCCTAATAAAATGTTTATGGTTCACATATACTTAAAAGAATAATAGTTTTTTTCATTAGTTAACTTTTACTCCCATCATAAAAGTCTCAGCTTTATCCTTTTCAATTATTTTGTCTATGGCAGGCTTTAAAAATCAAATACTGCCCTTTTTTCTAAATACGCAAGCAGTTGATTTCACTGATAAGAATAAGGTTTCAATGAGTACATTAAATTTAGTAGGAACTCAATATTTTTTAATTTGTTTTTTTCGTTAAAAGCAAAAGTATTAATACTCTTTTTCTAAATAACTTTGGTATCTTCTATCATGGTGGATAAAAAACTCCCTGCATTTTCATAAAAATCGGAGATCAGGTGGGGATATTTTCAAATGCCTCTTTTGTGAGAATAAAGAAAATACTGGAATTCAGTTTCCCATTTCTAACATATTTAATTTATTTGTCCTCTTTTATGTTAGTCAGGAAATGAAAGTTTTTTATAAGACAAGAAGGAAGTTATTTATCTATGTCAGTATTAAAGACCTAATGGCTGTTCTCCAAAAGAGAGAATGGTAATTAATAAATTATCCTTTTATTTACACTGAGTTTCAAAACCAATTGCTTCTTTGTTTTCGGTAAGTATAATATTTTTGTGTGAATAATAAGTTAACATAGTAATGATTAATGGCTAACCCCCTGTTTGGATTTCAGAATGGATGTGAATGATGTTGTCAGAAGTGGAATGCCTATTTTAAAATGTCAGCTATATTGCAGAGCTTTTGCATTTTATGCCAAGAACCAAATTCAGCTATTGGTTTATATGATATCACCTCTGATCAAGGCATATGGGTTTCCAGTTGTAGTATGATCTATGTTTCTTAATTGTATGATGGAGAAAGGTGATGAAAAAGACACTTGGGACCAATTTTCAAGGTCACTGAATTTCAAACTGAGTAATTTGTATGTAATTCTGTAGACAGCTGGGGACAATTAAAAATTTTAGCAAGTGGCATAGTAAGTAAAGTGGATAGAATAACCTGGCTATTTTATATCGAACTGTGAAAGACTCAAGATGCTGCTTCTGGAGAGGTCAGTTATAAGGAGGATATTGCAGAATTTAGGCAAAAGATGTTACTAGCTCTAAGTTGCGTGGTTACAGATTCTGAACTAACACATCCTAGATTTAAAAAAATGTAGAGCTGCAATATGCAAGATTTCATGTGTTCAGGAATTCAGAGCCAGGAAGGTTAAATAAAAGATAAGGGAGAGCAAGTCAGAGATATTTCCTAAGCAATTGGGAGAATGACAGATTTGTGAATTGAAATAGGTCAGAAAGGACAGATTTGGGAGAGAAATGATGGTTTTAGAAATGAATTTGAAAATCTGATGAGAGATGCAGAAGAAGGGTTTTAGAATAAGGGGAATGGCATTTCAGGGAGATACTGTGTTTGCCTGCAAAGAGACCTGGTTACAAGTGAAATGGGTTACACCACCCAAGAGGATACTGAGGAATCCTGGGAAGAGAAAAATTGAGTCCTGATTATAAAAGGGAAGAACATCACTGAAATAAGAAATGTAACATATAGATTGAAATTTAATTTTATTAGAATGATACAAAACTGCTGTTTTTGGAATTCTTACACATAATGCTTTGAAATTAATGGGATGTTTTTTAAAACCTATATATTTTTACTTTTGTTTTAAGGGGGACTAAAGGAAAATGTTATAGGCTACTCTTGGCAAGCATTTTGCTATAAAATCTTTCTGATATGGATAAACAACAAGCTAAATTGTGTCTACTTGCTACTATATTTTCCATTCATGTGATATTTTGAAGTCCATGTCTCAATATACTCAATTCTACTTTCCTTTGGATGAATACAGCTTACTCTGGTAAAGAAAGATACCAAATTTACAAAGTTAGTGTAATTGTTATATATTCTTTTGTTTTAGCTTCAACTCCTTATACTTACTACCTGTAAACAATAGTTCAGTATGAGTATAAATTAAATTCTGTATCACAGAGAATAAATGAATTTAAAATCATATAACAATCAAATCCACCATGACAGCTGTCAGTATTTATCTGAGTGAGAAACTGATAGAGATACTGAGTTGTTAGTACATTTATTTGTACTAACTTGGTATATTCTCATTTGCTAATCACTGTTCTAGCTGTGACTCCGCTGATTACTTTTGCAAAACCCAGAGGGTTTGTGAGCCATGAGTTGGTAAATGCTTGTAGACTGGAATCTTTTTGGAGACAAACATGGCTGGATTTGAATCTTGGCTTCATAACTTGCTAGTTCTATAGTGTTGAGCATGTTCCTTAATCCAAGTCCTCATTTAGTCATCTCTTGGATTTTACCTACATCATAGGCATTATATAAGATAATGTATGTAAATTACCTAACACTGGTCCACATTATTTGCCAGTGGGAACAGGATTAATGGCAGCCAAAAATTTTTTTGACATTTGGTATAACAAAGTGTCAAAGGCAAAGACACTAAGAGACAGAAAGAGAGCTTGAAGATTCATAGCATGCAGTGTTTCTGAGGCCACTTTTCTGCTTTAGAATGTCACACCGTACACAGTTTTGTCACTATTTATCCTACCTCTACTTTTTATTGCCAATCTTCTTAGATACCTTAACATTCTTAAAAACCAGTTGAGATAAATTATTATACATGAGTTTCCCTGTTCCTTCCTTGTCAGTTCCCACCTGATTTTATGTCCCTGAGAAGAAACCTGCAGACACAGAGTGATCTAAATTTAATTCATTTCAATCCTGGAGACTTAGAAAGCTTTTCCATGAATTTTATGCCTTCTCATTTTATCTCTGTAATTCGGTAGAACTTAACTATCATTGAAATAAGAGCATTGACTAAAAGCGCCTATTTTTATCTAGCAAATCCTTGAATATTCTCCTAAATGATCTTTGAGTCCTAAGACAGTGTATTTAGGTGGCGACTTCTATGTTTTGTTTTGTTCCTTTTTCATACTTGATGGTTTTAAGAATATTGTATGAAGAAGTTTCCCAGCATTCTTGAAAATTACCTGATTTCCTAAGTACATAGTAATGTGGAGTTTGAGGGAGGTGAAACAGATAAATGGATAAATAGGTGGGTGAAAGAGAGAGCGCAAGCCCCCAAAATTGACCAATGTGCTAAAATGAGTATAGATTTTTAAAATTATTATTATTAGGTGTAAATTAAGTAATACTATGTATTTGTAAATTGTTTGTGAAGTGCCTCTTTGTAAAACTAGGGACACCATTTTGATGTTGACATTTCCTTTTATTATTATTGCTAATAATAATCTTTTTAAAACTTGTGTTTTAAAAGCATTTACCCTCAAAATCTGTGGAGAAAACTCTTTATCTGAAATATTGGTAAAGTTATTAGATGATATTTTTAATATAAATATTAGCATTTATATTTTAGAAAATTTATAGGTACTAAAATTTTGAGAGGAGCAATTTTACTTCCCAAGTTCATGTGCCTTTTTCTTGTGAATTGACCCTTTAAGCATCTTAACTTTTGATAACTTGAAATTTATGTGAGAAACTTCTGTTTAGGGAAAAGCTTCAAATTCAGTATCATTTATTAATCATCCACATTATTATTTTGAAAAATAACCAACAAAAATAATGCAGTATAATAGTTCTACACTTTAACATTTCAAAATTCCTAAAAGTAGAACTTTCTCCAAATATATATTCTTAAAAGTAAAAATGTGCTATGCTTTGTGTAACCGAGGTTACAAAAGACTTGTAACTTCTAATAATTAGCTTAATCTGACTTTAAATTCATGATGGTTTTGGAACAGGAATTTTTGTTTGAAAGAAAGTTTGGCTTGTTAACTGAATTATGTAATTATAAGTAAATGTGGTCACAGCTGCTTTTGATTTTATTGTTATACACCTGATTGGAAACAACAGGTTTTTAAAAATATTTTTCCGTTTCTTACACTGACACCTAGTGTTCACTATTACTGATATATTAAATATTAAATTTTATTTATTAATAATTATGGAAATAGATTTACATTCAATGTATTTTAGCCATGTACCTATCCACAGATAAATAACTCTCATTTTCTTTTTTTTTTTCTTTTTAATTTATTTATTATTATTATACTTTAAGTTGTAGGGTACATGTGCATAACGTGCAGGTTTGTTACATATGTATACTTGTGCCATGTTGGTGTGCTGCACCCATCAACTCGTCATTTACATCAGGTATAACTCCCAATGCAATCCCTCCCCCCTCCCCCCTCCCCATGATAGGCCCCTGTGTGTGATGTTCCCCTTCCCAAGTCCAAGTGATCTCATTGTTCAGTTCCCACCTATGAGTGAGAACATGCGGTGTTTGGTTTTCTGTTCTTGTGATAGTTTGCTCAGAGTGATGGTTTCCAGCTGCATCCATGTCCCTACAAAGGACACAAACTCATCCTTTTTTATGGCTGCATAGTATTCCATGGTGTATACGTGCCACATTTTCTTAATCCAGTCTGTCACTGATGGACATTTGGGTTGATTCCAAGTCTTTGTATTGTGAATAGTGCTGCAATAAACATACGTGTGCATGTGTCTTTATAGCAGCATGATTTATAATCCTTTCGGTATATACCCAGTAATGGGATGGCTGGGTCATATGGTACATCTAGTTCTAGATCCTTGAGGAATCGCCACACTGTTTTCCATAATGGTTGAACTAGTTTACAATCCCACCAACAGTGTAAAAGTGTTCCTATTTCTCCACATCCTCTCCAGCACCTGTTGTTTCCTGACTTTTTAATGATCGCCATTCTAACTGGTGTGAGATGGTATCTCATTGTGGTTTTGATTTGCATTTCTCTGATGGCCAGTGATGATGAGCATTTTTTCATGTGTCTGTTGGCTGTATGAATGTTTTCTTTTGAGAAATGTCTGTTCATATCCTTTGCCCACTTTTGGATGGGGTTGTTTGTTTTTTTCTTGTAAATTTGTTTGAGTTCTTTGTAGGTTCTGGATATTAGCCCTTTGTCAGATGAGTAGATTGCAAAAATTTTCTCCCATTCTGTAGGTTGCCTGTTCACTCTGATGGTAGTTTCTTTTGCTGTACAGAAGCTCTTGAGTTTAATGAGATCCCATTTGTCAATTTTGGCTTTTGCTGCCGTTGCTTTTGGTGTTTTAGACATGAAGTCTTTGCCCATGCCTATGTCCTGAATGGTACTACCTAGGTTTTCCTCTAGGGTTTTTATGGTATTAGGTCTAACATTTAAGTCTCTAATCCATCTTGAATTAATTTTCGTATAAGGAGTAAGGAAAGGATCCAGTTTCAGCTTTCTACTTATGGCTAGCCAATTTTCCCAGCACCATTTATTAAATAGGGAATCCTTTCCCCATTTCTTGTTTCTCTCAGGTTTGTCAAAGATCAGATGGCTGTAGATGTGTGGTATTATTTCTGAGGACTCTGTTCTGTTCCATTGGTCTATATCTCTGTTTTGCTACCAGTCCCATGCTGTTTTGGTTACTGTAGCCTTGTAGTATAGTTTGAAGTCAGGTAGCGTGATGCCTCCAGCTTTGTTCTTTTGACTTAGGATTGTCTTGGAGATGCGGGCTCTTTTTTGGTTCCATATGAACTTTAAAGCAGTTTTTTCCAATTCTGTGAAGAAACTCATTGGGAGCTTGATGGGGATGGCATTGAATCTATAAATTACCTTGGGCAGTATGGCCATTTTCACAATATTGATTCTTCCTATCCATGAGCATGGTATGTTCTTCCATTTGTTTGTGTCCTCTTTTATTTCACTGAGCAGTGGTTTGTAGTTCCCCTTGAAGAGGTCCTTTACATCCCTTGTAAGTTGGATTCCTAGGTATTTTATTCTCTTTGAAGCAATTGTGAATGGAAGTTCATTCCTGATTTGGCTCTGTGTTTGTCTGTTACTGGTGTATAAGAATGCTTGTGATTTTTGCACATTAATTTTGTATCCTGAGACTTTGCTGAAGTTGCTTCTCAGCTTAAGGAGATTTTGGGCTGAGACAATGGGGTTTTCTAAATATACAATCATGTCATCTGCAAACAGGGACAATTTGACTTCTTCTTTTCCTAACTGAATACCCTTGATTTCTTTCTCTTGCCTAATTGCCCTAGCCAGAACTTCCAACACTATGTTGAATAGGAGTGGTGAGAGAGGGCATCCCTGTCTTGTGCCAGTTTTCAAAGGGAATTTTTCCAGTTTTTGCCCATTCAGTATGATATTGGCTGTGGGTTTGTCATAAATAGCTCTTATTATTTTGAGGTACGTTCCATCAATACCGAATTTATTGAGCGTTTTTAGCATGAAGGGCTGTTGAATTTTGTCAAAAGCCTTTTCTGCATCTATTGAGATAATCATGTGGTTCTTGTCTTTGGTTCTGTTTATATGCTGGATTATGTTTATTGATTTGCGAATGTTGAACCAGCCTTGCATCCCAGGGATGAAGCCCACTTGATCATGGTGGATAAGCTTTTTGATGTGTTGCTGAATCCGGTTTGCCAGTATTTTATTGAGGATTTTTGCATCGATGTTCATCAGGGATATTGGTCTAAAATTCTCTTTTTTTGTTGTGTCTCTGCCAGGCTTTGGTATCAGGATGATGTGGGCCTCATAAAATGAGTTAGGGAGGATTCCCTCTTTTTCTGTTGATTGGAATAGTTTCAGAAGGAATGGTACCAACT